>NC_091826.1:116856807-117475557 GCF_038994185.2 Dermacentor albipictus
ACCGGCACTAGGTGCGCTGATGACGTTCCGATCATTATAAGCCGTTACCGCTCCTTGGCGCCTGATCCGTCCCCGTCGAGCCGTTGTAAATCGTGAGCAAACGTCAGCGGCGGCATCGCATGTCTCACCGCCGCGCCATCCGTGTACATCAATTTAGGTGCAAGTCCCTGATGGTCCAAATATTCCGGAGCGCCGCTCTACAGTGTACCTCATAATCAGATCATAACCATAATCAGGCCGTTCTATTGATGACCGCCTGGGAGAACATTCAAATTTAATGAAGGAATGTGTTAGAGCCACCTAGCCCTGCATAGCTGCCGGTGTGGTTGTCGTGCGTTGTTTGACAAATGCAAAATACTGAGGGGACTCGGTGACCAGCGTGCGCGTCTCATATATGAGGCCTTTTGCGTCAACAAGAAAGGCGGTATGTGCGTGAGCGTGGCTTCGGTATCGCTCATCACGAATTAACTTGCGTATCTTGCACGTGGATGAAGGCGACCATTTAGTTGTGCTTTTTTCGCATAATTAAACGTCGCTGTGTATTCCTACTATGATATGTTCTCCTCTGCCTCCTGCCTGTTCAAGTCCCTGTGTATATTTCTTTTTGCACAATAAAAAAAAATATTTGTTGAAATTCCAGTGCTTTGTCTGTCCTAGTCACGTCCCGTTTTTTCAGCGCTCTTGCTCGTTTTCTTCAGTCATGTACCAATCCGCCGAAGTTAGCACGTTATCGCTGAGTTCGTTCATTGGGTTACGCTGTGGGACGCTGACGAGGGGCACCGAGGTACGCTGAAGTTAACGCACGAACGGGCAACTAGAAGCTGCGCCCTAAAGGGTGCGTCGTGATAATGTCTACACAGCGGAAATAAAAATGCACCCAACTTGGTTAGGCATAGGCGTTCAGGCACTCTCCAGGAGAAACATATCTGCCAATGCGTCGTACAACATCGAACGCGAGATTCTCGGCTTGCAGGTGTTCCAAACTATAGGATGGACTACAGGCGGGACAGAATCTGTGTGATTTGAAAATTCCCGCAGTTACTTTACTGGCGCTCTTTCGAAGAGGTGAAACTGCGAAAATTGCTTTAATGAATGCAAAAATGATTAAAGGGCGATAGCTGTGCCTGCTACAGTCCTTGAAAATTAACGCCCGCAGTAGAAACTATTTCATTAAGTGCTTTGTGCGTATCGTCCTTTAGCATCCCGATTTAAAGCGGGAGACGGTGTCCCCACCTGCCTGCTGCACTGATATGTGCTGGAACGTGTGCGTGCAATTAAATAGAGAGACGACCATATATTTCACTATTTTTAATCAATGCTTGTAGCTTCAATTTGCGGTTTTGAGTGTTAGAGTGCAGTCAAACGTACTACAAACTTTCGAGTACAGCAGCCGCTTGGGTGCGTTGAAAGTTTTTATGCAGTCCATTATTGAGTGCATATCGGTTGCGGGAATGCCGCACTCAGCGCAAACAGCGGACAACCCGCTTTGGAGAAACAGAAGGTACGAAAATAAAGTTGGTAACACTTTTTCAAAGTTACTTTGCTTACGCATGCTCTCATTGGGCAATATAACCAGACGGTCGGGACACAGACGAATGTTGATGTTGACGTTAATGCGGCTTCACTCTTTAATTTACAATGGGTAGGCACGCCAGTAATACCCCTGTCACACGGACGCGGTTAAAGTCCTTTTAACTCCCTTCAACCAAGGACGTCTTTATCTCGAGGGAGATGCGCACCATGTCACACGGCAGTCCTTTAGCAAAGGAAGTTTAAGGAAGTTCCTAGCGAAAGGAGATGAAAGATCTCCCTTGCAGACTGAAGGGTGTACTCTTGTTCCCAGCGTGCTTGAATTTCGAGTGAAGAAATCACCCTCATTTTTATTAATTTCACCTTTACCAGCAATTATAACTGTTTTTATTGCATATAATATAGTATTTGAGCACCGACAAAGATACTTGAGTTGATCAGCTACATTCGACTCTCGAACCGGGCGTTCTCGGAATGGCTCCTGCGTTTGCCCTGTCTGCGCCATCTTTTGTTGTTTTGGTCAACGCTATTTTGTAAGAAAAGACAAGCAACCAAAACATTTTAGCAATATATAACGTGTTTCTTTCATGGCTGCGTACGAGCTGAGCCGCGCCTAGTGGGCCCCCAGCGGCAGCTTTCAAAATCTCGCTTATAGGCCGTGTGACACACAGCTAACTACTTTGAGGTGAAACTCCCTTGCGGTTTTTTAAGGGAAGGAAGTTTGAAGGAGATCCGAGTTGCCCGTGTGACGCGGGTATAACACGGACTACGTAGTGCGTAAAGCAGAACTTAAGGTAGATTGAATATATATATCATATATATATATATATATATTGTTACGTGGTTGTGAAGTTGAAGAACACAGTAGCAATACTGTGAAAGACAGAACTAAAGTTAGTTTTGTCGTTCACAGTATTGCTACTGTGTTTTGTGGGCACAGGTTTGCCCAATAAAAGTTTATTGGGCGAACCTGTGCCCACAAAAACAGGCTACACTTATAGCACAACGATAGCGGCGAACACGGTCGGCGATCGTCGAAAATATGATGAGCGGGTCAAGCGCGTCGGCTTTTATACATCAGTCGTCGAATGTTCCACAGTAATCGCTGGGACCCGCGTGCCTTCCACAATGTTCTATACTATTCGCGACGCGCACACATGCAATCAGATTACACAAAGTTCGGTCACAGACAGCGGATGGAACTTTCGATAACATTCCAGAAGCTTCTGATACATGCAGGCGCGTCCTGCGCTGCGCGATAACATGTGTTAGGCGGTGAAACGTGTCGCCCGATAAAGACAAGTACACGTGTCAATACCCCCTGCTAAAAAGCATCGACCCAGTGCTGCACACAAGCGAAAGTAAGAAAGAAGCACTCGTAGCAAATAAAACAACAAAATATGGAAAGTTCGTCAGCATCGATAAAACGGTTTAAGACGCACCACGTGGACCACTTCAGATCGTGCGCGGCGTTGCTGTGAATGCGAAATGCCGTCTGGCACGACCTCATAGTTTAGCACGCCAATACGTCGGATGACCTTGTAGGATCCGAAATAGCGTCCCAATAATTTCTCCGTCCTTGTCGGCGTATCGGGGTTCATACCCAAACACGGTTGCCGGGCTGGTAATCGAAAAAGCGTCGTCGGAGGTTGTAGTGTCGGCTGTCGGTACGCTGCTGGTTCTTGATACGTAGGCGGGCAAGCTGTCGGGCTTCTTCAGCGCGCTGGAGACAGGTAGCGACGTCAAGATTCTCCTCGTCAGTGACGTGCGGCAGCATGGCGTCCAGCGTCGTCGTCGGGTTCTTGCCGTAAACCAACTTGAACGGCGTGATCTATGTTGTTTCTTGCACCGCCGTGTTGTAAGCGAAGGTTACATTCGGCAGAACCACGTCCCACGTCTTCTGCTCCACGCCGACGTACATTGCTAGCATGTCGGCGAGGTTCTTGTTCAGGCGCTCCGTGAGACATTTGTTTGCGGATGGTAGGCAGTTGTCCTCCTGTGGCTTGTCTGGCTGTATTGCAGAATGGCTTGGGTGAGCTCTGCTCTAAAAGCCGTTCCTCTGTCGGTGAAGAAGACTTCTGAGGCGCCATGTCGCAGCAGGATGTTCTCGATGAAAAATTTCGCCACTTCGGTTGCGCTGCTTTTTGGTAGAGCTTTAGTTTCAGCGAATCGGGTAAGATAGTCCATCGCCAGGACGATCCACTTATTCCCGGATGTAGACGTCGGAAACGGCCCCAACAAATCCATCCCAATCTGCTGGAATGGTCGACGAGGAGGTTCAATCGGCTCTAGTAATCCTGCTGGCCTTGTCGGTGGTGTCTTGCGTCGCTGACAGTCTCGGCATGTCTTGACGTAACGGGCGACGCCGGTGGTAAGACGTGGGGAGTAATATCTTTCATGTATTCTCTACAGCGTCCGGGTGAATCCGAGGTGCCCAGCGGTTGGATCGTTCTGTAGGGCATGCAGTACTTCTGGACGCAGCGCTGACGGTAGAAGGTGGCTGGCGCGGACTGGTGAGAAGTTCTCCACGATCAGGTTGTCTTGTTGCGCGAACAAAGACAACCCGCGCTCAAATGCCCTAGGGAAAACGTCGGTGTTACCTTCGAAATACTCGACGAGGCCTTTTAGCTCCGGGTCTGCTCGCAGCTGTTTAGTAAAATCTTCCGCGCTTATTATTCCAAGGAAGGCGTCGTTGTCCTCGTCGTCTTGCGGCGGGGGATCGATGGGGGCGCGCGATATACAGTCGGCGTCGGAGTGTTTTCTTCCGGACTTGTATATTACCGTGACGTCATATTCTTGTAGTCTGAGGCTCCACCACGCCAGCCGTCCTGAAGGGTTCTTTAAATTAGCTAACCAACCCAACGCGTGATAGTCGCTGACGACTTTGAATGGCCTGCCATAGAGGTAAGGGTGGAATTTTGCTGTAGCCCAAATGATGGCGAGGCATTCCTTTTCAGTCGTAGAATAATTGCCTTCCGCTTTTGACAGTGACCGGCTAGCATAAGATATCACCCGTTCAAGTCCGTCTTTCCTCAGGACAAGGATGGCACCGAGGCCTAGGCTGCTGGCGCCAGCGTGGATTTCGGTATCGGCGTCCTCGTCGAAGTGTGCAAGTACCGGCGGCGACTGCATGCGTCGTTTGAGTTCTTTAAATGTGTCGGCCTGCGGCGTTTCCCACTTGAACTCGACATCACATTTTTGTTAGGTGGGTTAGGGGCTCCACGTTGCGTGAAAAGTCCTTGACAAAGCGCCTATAGTAGGCACACATGCCAAGGAATATGCGCACTGCCTTTTTGTCGATTGGCTGCGGGTACATTGCGATGGCTGTGGTATTCTGCGGGTCGGGGCATACTCCAAGTTTGCTGATGACGTGACCTACGAATAGAAGCTCATCGTAAGCGAAGTGGCACTTTTCCGGCTTCAGAGTGAGCCCTGATGATTTGGTGGCCTCTAATACGGTCGCAAGCCGCCTAAAGTGATCGTCGAAATTTCCGGCGAAGACAACGACGACATAAAAATAAACAAGACACGTCTGCCACTTCAATCCTGCTCACACCGTGCCTATGACGCACTGAAACGTTGCAGATGCCGAGCACAGTCCGAATGGCATGACCTTGAACTCGTATAGGCCATCTAGCGTGATGATGGCAGTCTTTTCGCGATCTCTCTCGTCGACTTCCATTTGTCAGTAGCCACACGTGAGGTCCATCGACGAGAAGTATCTTGCGTTGCAGAGCCGATCCAATGCGTTGTTTACCAGTGGAAGGGGGTACACCTCCTTCTTCGTGATCTTGTTCAGTTGACAATAATCGACGCAGAAGCGTTGGGTTTCGTCCTTTTTCTTCACCGAACCCGCCGCGGTTGCTCAGTGGCTATGGTGTTGGGCTGCTGAGCACGAGGTCGCGGGATCGAATCCCGGCCATGGCGGCCGCATTTCGATGGAGGCGAAATGTGAAAACACCTGTGTACTTAGATTTAGGCGCACGTTAAAGATCCTCATGTGGTCAAAATTTCCGGAGTCCTCCACTACGGCGTGCCTCATAATCAGAAAGTGGTTTTGGCACGTAAAACCCCATAATTTGTTTTTTTTTTCTTCACCAAGACTACAGGAGATGCCCACGGGCTTTTCGACGGCTGGATGATGTCGCGCAGCATTTCGTCAACTTGTTCTCTTATAGCTTCACGTTCTCGCGGCGAAACTCGGTAAGGGCTCTGGCGAAGTGGTCGAGCGTACTCCTCGGTGATTATGCAATGCTTGCCAACTAGTGTTAGTCGAATCCTCGATGATGTCGAAAATCAGTCTTTGTATCGTCGGAGACTTCTCATCTGTTGTTGCTTACTCATAGGAAGACTTGGATTTACGTCGAAGTCTGGTTCGGCCACTATGCTCATCGGGGTAGATGTGGCAGAGTCCGAGAGGAGAACGACATTGCTGGTTTCCACAATTTCCTCGATGTAGGCGATTGTCGTGCCCTTGTTGATGTGCCTGAACTCTTGGCTGAAGTTGGTTAGCATAACTTCCGCTTTCCCTCCGTGGAGTCGAGCGATCCCTCTTGCGACGCAAATTTCGCGGTCGTGCGGTAGATGTTGGTCGCCCTCGATGACGCCTTCTACGTCAGCGGGTGTTTCGGTGCAGACGAAAATAATAATGCTGGAGCGCAGCGAGATGCTCACATGATCTTCGAGCACACTCAAGGCGTGGTGACTATGAGAGCTCTCCGGCGGTATCGCTTGATCTTCCGACTGCGTTATCGATTTTGATTTCAGGTCTATGATTGCGCCGTATTGGTTTAGGAAGTCCATGCCGAGAATAACGTGTCGTGAACACTGTTGGAGGATAACGAAGGTAGCAGGGTAAGTCCGGTCTTGAACGGTAATTCTTGCCGTGCAGATTACAGTCGGCGTAATGAGGTGTCATTGAGCGGTTCGAATTTGAGGGCCTTCTCATGTAGTTTTAATTTTCTTCAACTGGGCGGCGAGGTGTCCACTCATTACGGTGTAATCAGCCACAGTGTCCACTAACGCGGTAACTGCTTGGCCATTGAGAAGCACGTCGAGGTCGGTGGTTCTTTGTCTGGCATTGCAGTAAGGTCTTGACGTCAGATCACGGCTGCGTCGTGTTGAACTGAAGCTGGAAGGTCGCGTTGTCAAGTCGTCTTTTGTCTGTGTAGTCTTGGCTTCCTGAATTCGTGGGAACAGCGGCTTGTCGTTATATTTGTCGTCGAGATGGTCTCTTCGTCGTCTTCGTCGGCGGCGGAGGATCTTCGTCAGTTCGACGAACAACAACTGCACCTGCATCGGTTGCTGCTTTTAGTTTTCCGGGTATGGGCTCGCAGAGCGGCCCCGAGCTGGTCCGGTGTGTGGTCCGTGCTGCGGCGACAGGTAGCGGCCTAGTGACGGCCAGCGGGACGGTCGTCGAGGGCTCCACTGAGTGGCGGCGAGGTAGTCGGCGATATCGCGAGGTCGTTCGCCAAGATGCGGTTTCAGCGCGTTAACGGCAAACCCTTGGAGTCCCATCTCCCGGTATGGGCATCGACGGTAGATGTGCCCGGCTCCTCCGCAGTAATAGCAAAGCGGACGGTGGTCAGGGGGAACTGTGGTCACTATGGAACTAGGGTCACTGGAGAACTTTGGTCACTGGGGAACGGTGGTCGACGGAACTGTGTCGTCACTGGTCCCTGCCGTGGGCGCGGAGGGGGAACGTCACGGCGGGCTACAGCGGCGTATGTCATCGCTTGCCGCTGAGGCTGCAGCAATTCAGGGGCTACTCCGAGTTGTTGTTGCAGCTCCTCACGGACGGCGTCGGCAACTGAAGTCACTTGAGACTGTGATGAAGGGAATTACCTTTGTAGCTCCTCCCGCACGACCACTCGGATAGTCTCGCGCAGGTCGTCGGTGGCTAGTGACATATACCTCCGGCGTAGTTTGTCGAGTTAGTGCGGCGGTTGAATTGCCGGTTCCGCATTCCCAGTGTCTTCTCCATGCTGGTGGCCTCGCGAAGAAACTCGTCGATGGTTATCGCTGGGCTCCGTACCATTCCGGCAAAAAGTTCCTCCTTCACACCACGCATCAGTAGGCGGGCTTTCTTTTCCTCGGACATTTCCGGGTCATCATGGCGGAATAGGCGGCTCAATTTTTCTGTAAAAATCACAGCGTCTCATTAAGCAGCTGCACTCGGGTTTCTAGTAGTGCCTGGGCTCGCCCAAGGTTCGCCCCAGGTTTTCCGGGGCTTAAGACACAACCCGTACCCCGCACTTGTCACCCACCTTCTTGAGGCACAGTGAAACCTGATGATAGTAGGGCACTGGACAAGTTGCTGTGGCGTATAGCGTGCGCCCCAGTGGTGTATAACATTCCCCTCGCCTTTGGGAAATGTTATATTGGCCAAAAAGGCCCTGTCTGAATGAACACTTGTTAGAGCATCGTAGCAACATTGCGATGGTTATTGCTATATTTATTGAATAACGACACATACACGTGACTTTGTGGTCCTTCTCGTCTTTATTTTGTCTCATTCTTTACCGCAATGGCCATAACGTTGTGGTCGCTGTGGTACACCGCGATCAGTTGTGCTGCTATGCTAGACACGCTCTTTCAAAAGGTTAAATCTGCACACGAATTGGGAGGTGCGGTCGGCCCATTGACGTCCGTGTAGCACTCAATTCCAAACCGTTCCGACAAGGATACAATCCACTTGCCGTCGGAGCGCGCTAGGTCGACGTCAATGTCTTCCCCTATGACGGTCGACTTGTCTTCGACGGATGCGATACAACGAAAGGCGTCTATTAGAAAGGCCTTGATGTCTTTTTGGACGCACCCGGAGCGACGCAGACCGTGGGGACGCCGGTCCCATCTTGCGTCTGCGCGTCACACGCCCGATGGTCCCGGCTCGTCCGGCGGCAGTGGATTCTTGTCGCTTTCGTACGCATCCGCGCTTTTCCTTTCGTTGTCGCTTCTTGAGGCCAACGTTCCTCTTCGTCAGAGCAAACGGTGCATGTCCTGCCCCTAGCAAGTCCGAAGTGAAACTGCTGACAACGTTGCTAGGGCGACGCTCGCTTGCCCAACTGCACGCGCCGTTTCGCAGCCCTTCGCACGACGAACAAGCGAGCGAAATACCTATCGACAGTTCGTCCTTTCCCCTTACTCCTTGTTCCTACCCCACACACCGTCTCCCGAGGGCTGACGCATACAGGGTGGCACGTGGCACTACGATTGCTGGCCGCTTGCTTACCCGAAGCACGAATACGTGTCAAATAGATGCAGTGGAAGGGCACTCAATTCTTGTTTTACGCGGCTCGATAGACGCATGCAATTTTTTCCTGAAGCTACCCATATGCAGCTTCGCTGTAATATATACCAAGAAAGAAGAAAAAGGAGAGTTTCTCCTATGTCCCTGCGTGTTTCACGTCATCACCGCCATATTCATGGCCCATTCCCCAGAGTAGGTTGGGCCAGTTCACTAGGGAACACGAACAACGACAGCAAGGTCCACCTTGCAGGCCATGGCTACTGCAATGTCGCGGACTTCTTCAAAAGCTCTAATCATCGCCCATGCTCTCTCACGCAACGTTCTATGTAAGCCAGCGCTTCAGCTTGCTGATGGAACGCCGCAAGCCTGAAATTTTGCTCAATGCTTGATGCTACGTGCAAGTAGATACTTAATTATTCAGATACGTCACCGTTTCCCATCCGAACATCTATCGAACACGCATTTACCATACGTCACGCTCGACAATTACCTCCACCTCTACGTCCGCTAGCTGGTTTCCATGCATTACCTAAACCGTGCCCCGCGTGCAACTGGCGCAGCATAGCGAGCATGCGACAACCAGACTTACACTATATTTAGCGATATATAGCGCTATGCTAAACTTTTGTAGCAACTTTAGAGATAGAGAGAAGCCATATTGCGTGAGTAGCAGGCGGAAGCTGAAATCTGTGCAGATGATCTGCACAGTTTTCAGCTTCCACCTGCTACTCACGCAATATGGCTTCTCTCTATCTCTAAAGTTGCTACAAAAGTTTAGCATAGCGCTATATATCGCTAAATATAGTGTAAGTCTGGTTGTCGCATGCTCGCTATGCTGCGCCAGTTGCACGCGGGGCACGGTTTAGGTAATGCATGGAAACCAGCTAGCGGACGTAGAGGTGGAGGTAATTGTCGAGCGTGACGTATGGTAAATGCGTGTTCGATAGATGTTCGGATGGGAAACGGTGACGTATCTGAATAATTAAGTATCTACTTGCACGTAGCATCAAGCATTGAGCAAAATTTCAGGCTTGCGGCGTTCCATCAGCAAGCTGAAGCGCTGGCTTACATAGAACGTTGCGTGAGAGAGCATGGGCGATGATTAGAGCTTTTGAAGAAGTCCGCGACATTGCAGTAGCCATGGCCTGCAAGGTGGACCTTGCTGTCGTTGTTCGTGTTCCCTAGTGAACTGGCCCAGCCTACTCTGGGGAATGGGTCATGAATATGGCGGTGATGACGTGAAACACGCAGGGACATAGGAGAAACTCTCCTTTTTCTTCTTTCTTGGTATATATTACAGCGAAGCTGCATATGGCTAGCTTCAGGAAAAAATTGCATGCGTCTATCGAGCCGCGTAAAACAAGAATTGAGTGCCCTTCCACTGCATCTATTTGACACGTATTCGTGCTTCGGGTAAGCAAGCGGCCAGCAATCGTAGTGCCACGTGCCACCCTGTATGCGTCAGCCCTCGGGAGACGGTGTGTGGGGTAGGAACAAGGAGTAAGGGGAAAGGACGAACTGTCGATAGGTATTTCGCTCGCTTGTTCGTCGTGCGAAGGGCTGCGAAACGGCGCGTGCAGTTGGGCAAGCGAGCGTCGCCCTAGCAACGTTGTCAGCAGTTTCACTTCGGACTTGCTAGGGGCAGGACATGCACCGTTTGCTCTGACGAAGAAGAACGTTGGCCTCAAGAAGCGACAACGAAAGGAAAAGCGCGGATGCGTACGAAAGCGACAAGAATCCACTGCCGCCGGACGAGCCGGGACCATCGGGCGTGTGACGCGCAGACGCAAGATGGGACCGGCGTCCCCACGGTCTGCGTCGCTCCGGGTGCGTCCAAAAAGACATCAAGGCCTTTCTAATAGACGCCTTTCGTTGTATCGCATCCGTCGAAGACAAGTCGACCGTCATAGGGGAAGACATTGACGTCGACCTAGCGCGCTCTGACGGCAAGTGGATTGTATCCTTGTCGGAACGGTTTGGAATTGAGTGCTACACGGACGTCAATGGGCCGACCGCACCTCCCAATTCGTGTGCAGATTTAACCTTTTGAAAGAGCGTGTCTAGCATAGCAGCACAACTGATCGCGGTGTACCACAGCGACCACAACGTTATGGCCATTGCGGTAAAGAATGAGACAAAATAAAGACGAGAAGGACCACAAAGTCACGTGTATGTGTCGTTATTCAATAAATATAGCAATAACCATCGCAATGTTGCTACGATGCTCTATCAAGTGTTCATTCAGACAGGGCCTTTTTGGCCAATATAACATTTCCCAAAGGCGAGGGGAATGTTATACACCACTGGGGCGCACGCTATACGCCACAGCAACTTGTCCAGTGCCCTACTATCATCAGGTTTCACTGTGCCTCAAGAAGGTGGGTGACAAGTGCGGGGTACGGGTTGTGTCTTAAGCCCCGGAAAACCTGGGGCGAACCTTGGGCGAGCCCAGGCACTACTAGAAACCCGAGTGCAGCTGCCTAATGAGACGCTGTGATTTTTACAGAAAAATTGAGCCGCCTATTCCGCCATGATGACCCGGAAATGTCCGAGGAAAAGAAAGCCCGCCTACTGATGCGTGGTGTGAAGGAGGAACTTTTTGCCGGAATGGTACGGAGCCCAGCGATAACCATCGACGAGTTTCTTCGCGAGGCCACCAGCATGGAGAAGACACTGGGAATGCGGAACCGGCAATTCAACCGCCGCACTAACTCGACAAACTACGCCGGAGGTATATGTCACTAGCCACCGACGACCTGCGCGAGACTATCCGAGTGGTCGTGCGGGAGGAGCTACAAAAGTAATTCCCTTCATCACAGTCTCAAATGACTTCAGTTGCCGACGCCGTCCGTGAGGAGCTGCAACAACAACTCGGAGTAGCCCCTGAATTGCTGCAGCCTCAGCGGCAAGCGACGACATACGCCGCTGTAGCCCGCCGTGACGTTCCCCCTCCGCGCCCACGGCAGGGACCAGTGACGACACAGTTCCGTCGACCACCGTTCCCCAGTGACCAAAGTTCTCCAGTGACCCTAGTTCCATAGTGACCACAGTTCCCCCTGACCACCGTCCGCTTTGCTATCACTGCGGAGGAGCCGGGCACATCTACCGTCGATGCCCATACCGGGAGATGGGACTCCAAGGGTTTGCCGTTAACGCGCTGAAACCGCATCTTGGCGAACGACCTCGCGATATCGCCGACTACCTCGCCGCCACTCAGTGGAGCCCTCGACGACCGTCCCGCTGGCCGTCACTAGGCCGCTACCTGTCGCCGCAGCACCGACCACACACCGGACCAGCTCGGGGCCGCTCTGCGAGCCCATACCCGGAAAACTAAAAGCAGCAACCGATGCAGGTGCAGTTGCTGTTCGTCGAACTGACGAAGATCCTCCGCCGCCGACGAAGACGACGAAGAGACCATCTCGACGACAAATATAACGACAAGCCGCTGTTCCCACGAATTCAGGAAGCCAAGACTACACCGACAAAAGACGACTTGACAACGCGACCTTCCAGCTTCAGTTCAACACGACGCAGCCGTGATCTGACGTCAAGACCTTACTGCAATGCCAGACAAAGAACCACCGACCTCGACGTGCTTCTCAATGGCCAAGCAGTTACCGCGTTAGTGGACACTGTGGCTGATTACACCGTAATGAGTGGACACCTCGCCGCCCAGTTGAAGAAAATTAAAACTACATGAGAAGGCCCTCAAATTCGAACCGCTCAATGACACCTCATTACGCCGACTGTAATCTGCACGGCAAGAATTACCGTTCAAGACCGGACTTACCCTGCTACCTTCGTTATCCTCCAACATTGTTCACGACACGTTATTCTCGGCATGGACTTCCTAAACCAATACGGCGCAATCATAGACCTGAAATCAAAATCGATAACGCAGTCGGAAGATCAAGCGATACCGCCGGAGAGCTCTCATAGTCACCACGCCTTGAGTGTGCTCGAAGATCATGTGAGCATCTCGCTGCGCTCCAGCATTATTATTTCCGTCTGCACCGAAACACCCGCTGACGTAGAAGGCGTCATCGAGGGCGACCAACATCTACCGCACGACCGCGAAATTTGCGTCGCAAGAGGGATCGCTCGACTCCACGGAGGGAAAGCGGAAGTTATGCTAACCAACTTCAGCCAAGAGTTCAGGCACATCAACAAGGGCACGACAATCGCCTACATCGAGGAAATTGTGGAAACCAGCAATGTCGTTCTCCTCTCGGACTCTGCCACATCTACCCCGATGAGCATAGTGGCCGAACCAGACTTCGACGTAAATCCAAGTCTTCCTATGAGTAAGCAACAACAGATGAGAAGTCTCCGACGATACAAAGACTGATTTTCGACATCATCGAGGATTCGACTAGCACTAGTTGGCAAGCATTGCATAATCACCGAGGAGTACGCTCGACCACTTCGCCAGAGCCCTTACCGAGTTTCGCCGCGAGAACGTGAAGCTATAAGAGAACAAGTTGACGAAATGCTGCGCGACGACATCATCCAGCCGTCGAAAAGCCCGTGGGAATCTCCTGTAGTCTTGGTGAAGAAAACAAAAAACAAATTATGGGGTTTTACGTGCCAAAACCACTTTCTGATTATGAGGCACGCCGTAGTGGAGGACTCCGGAAATTTTGACCACATGAGGATATTTAACGTGCGCCTAAATCTAAGTACACGGGTGTTTTCACATTTCGCCTCCATCGAAATGCGGCCGCCATGGCCGGGATTCGATCCCGCGACCTCGTGCTCAGCAGCCCAACACCATAGCCACTGAGCAACCGCGGCGGGTTCGGTGAAGAAAAAGGACGAAACCCAACGCTTCTGCGTCGATTATTGTCAACTGAACAAGATCACGAAGAAGGAGGTGTACCCCCTTCCACGGGTAAACAACGCATTGGATCGGCTCTGCAACGCAAGATACTTCTCGTCGATGGACCTCACGTCTGGCTACTGGCAAATAGAAGTCGACGAGCGAGATCGCGAAAAGACTGCCATCATCACGCTAGATGGCCTATACGAGTTCAAGGTCATGCCATTCGGACTGTGCTCGGCATCTGCAACGTTTCAGTGCGTCATAGGCACGGTGTGAGCAGGATTGAAGTGGCAGACGTGTCTTGTTTATTTGTATGTCGTCGTTGTCTTCGCCGGAAATTTCGACGATCACTTTAGGCGGCTTGCGACCGTATTAGAGGCCACCAAATCATCAGGGCTCACTCTGAAGCCGGAAAAGTGCCACTTCGCTTACGATGAGCTTCTATTCCTAGGTCACGTCATCAGCAAACTTGGAGTATGCCCCGACCCGCAGAATACCACAGCCATCGCAATGTACCCGCAGCCAATCGAAAAAAAGGCAGAGCGCATATTCCTTGGCATGTGTGCCTACTATAGGCGCTTTGTCAAGGACTTTTCACGCAACGTGGAGCCCCTAACCCACCTAATAAAAATGTGATGTCGAGTTCAAGTGGGAAACGCCGCAGGCCGACACATTTAAAGAACTCAAACGACGCATGCAGTCGCCGCCGGTACTTGCACACTTCGACGAGGACGCCGATACCGAAATCCACACTGGCGCCAGCAGCCTGGGCCTCGGTGCCGTCCTTGTCCAGAGGAAAGACGGACTTGAACGGGTGATATCTTATGCTAGCCGGTCACGGTCAAAAGCGGAAGGCAATTATTCTACGACTGAAAAGGAATGCCTCGCCATCATTTGGGCTACAGCAAAATTCCACCCTTATCTCTATGGCAGGCCATTCAAAGTCGTCAGCGACTATCACGCGTTGGGTTGGTTAGCTAATTTAAAGAACCCTTCAGGACGGCTGGCGTGGTGGAGCCTCAGACTACAAGAATATGACGTCACGGTAATATACAAGTCCGGAAGAAAACACTCCGACGCCGACTGTTTATCGCGCGCCCCCATCGATCCCCCGCCGCAAGACGACGAGGACAACGACGCCTTCCTTGGAATAATAAGCGCGGAAGATTTTACTAAACAGCTGCGAGCAGACCCGGAGCTAAAAGGCCTCGTCGAGTATTTCGAAGGTTACACCGACGTTGTCCCTAGGGCATTTGAGCGCGGGTTGTCTTTGTTCGCGCAACAAGACAACCTGATCGTGGAGAACTTCTCACCAGTCCGCGCCAGCCACCTTCTACCGTCAGCGCTGCGTCCAGAAGTACTGCATGCCCTACAGAACGATCCAACCGCTGGGCACCTCGGATTCACCCGGACGCTGTCGAGAATACATGAAAGATATTACTCCCCACGTCTGACCAACGGCGTCGCCCGTTACGTCAAGACATGCCGAGAATGTCAGCGACGCAAGACACCACCGACAAGGCCAGCAGGATTACTAGAGCCGATTGAACCTCCTCGTCGACCATTCCAGCAGATTGGGATGGATTTGTTGGGGCCGTTTCCGACGTCTACATCCGGGAATAAGTGGATCGTCCTGGCGATGGACTATCTTACCCGATTCGCTGAAACTAAAGCTCTACCAAAAAGCAGCGCAACCGAAGTGGCGAAATTTTTCATCGAGAACATCCTGCTGCGACATGGCGCCTCAGAAGTCTTCTTCACCGACAGAGGAACGGCTTTTAGAGCAGAGCTCACCCAAGCCATTCTGCAATACAGCCAGACAAGCCACAGGTGGACAACTGCCTACCATCCGCACACGAACCTGTGTGGGCACAGGTTCGCCCAATAAACTTTTATTGGGCAAACCTGTGCCCACAAAACACAGTAGCAATACTGTGAACGACAAAACTAACTTTAGTTCTGTCTTTCGCAGTATTGCTACTGTGTTCTTCAACTTCACAACCACGTAACAATATATATATATATATATACATATATATATATATATATATATATATATATATATATATATATATTCAATCTACCTTAAGTTCTGCTTTACGCACTATGTAGTCCGTGTTATACCCGCGTCACACGGGCAACTCGGATCTCCTTCAAACTTCCTTCCCTTAAAAAACCGCAAGGGAGTTTCACCTCAAAGTAGTTAGCTGTGTGTCACACGGCCTATAAGCGAGCTTTTGAAAGCTGCCGCTCGGGGCCCACTAGGCGCGGCTCAGCTCGTACGCAGCCATGAAAGAAACACGTTATATATTGCTAAAATGTTTTGGTTGCTTGTCTTTTCCTACAAAATAGCGTTGACCAAAACAACAAAAGATGGCGCAGACAGGGCAAACGCAGGAGCCATTCCGAGAACGCCCGGTTCGAGAGTCGAATGTAGCTGCACAACTCAAGTATCTTTGTCGGTGCTCAAATACTATATTATATGCAATAAAAACAGTTATAATTGCTGGTAAAGGTGAAATTAATAAAAATGAGGGTGATTTCTTCACTCGAAATTCAAGCACGCTGGGAACAAGAGTACACCCTTCAGTCTGCAAGGGAGATCTTTCATCTCCTTTCGCTAGGAACTTCCTTAAACTTCCTTTGCTAAAGGACTGCCGTGTGACATGGTGCGCATCTCCCTCGAGATAAAGACGTCCTTGGTTGAAGGGAGTTAAAAGGACTTTAACCGCGTCCGTGTGACAGGGGTATTACTGGCGTGCCTACCCATTGTAAATTAAAGAGTGCAGCCGCATTAACGTCAACATCAACATTCGTCTGTGTCCCGACCGTCTGGTTATATTGCCCAATGAGAGCATGCGTAAGCAAAGTAACTTTGAAAAAGTGTTACCAACTTTATTTTCGTACCTTCTGTTTCTCCAAAGCGGGTTGTCCGCTGTTTGCGCTGAGTGCGGCATTCCCGCAACCGATATGCACTCAATAATGGACTGCATAAAAACTTTCAACGCACCCAAGCGGCTGCTGTACTCGAAAGTTTGTAGTACGTTTGACTGCACTCTAACACTCAAAACCGCAAATTGAAGCTACAAGCATTGATTAAAAATAGTGAAATATATGGTCGTCTCTCTATTTAATTGCACGCACACGTTCCAGCACATATCAGTGCAGCAGGCAGGTGGGGACACCGTCTCCCGCTTTAAATCGGGATGCTAAAGGACGATACGCACAAAGCACTTAATGAAATAGTTTCTACTGCGGGCGTTAATTTTCAAGGACTGTAGCAGGCACAGCTATCGCCCTTTAATCATTTTTGCATTCATTAAAGCAATTTTCGCAGTTTCACCTCTTCGAAAGAGCGCCAGTAAAGTAACTGCGGGAATTTTCAAATCACACAGATTCTGTCCCGCCTGTAGTCCATCCTATAGTTTGGACCACCTGCAAGCCGAGAATCTCGCGTTCGATGTTGTACTACGCATTGGCAAATATGTTTCTCCTGGAGAGTGCCTGAACGCCTATGCCTAACCAAGTTGGGTGCATTTTTATTTCCGCTGTGTAGACATTATCACGACGCACCCTTTAGGGCGCAGCTTCTAGTTGCCCGTTCGTGCGTTAACTTCAGCGTACCTCGGTGCCCCTCGTCAGCGTCCCACAGCGTAACCCAATGAACGAACTCAGCGATAACGTGCTAACTTCGGCGGATTGGTACATGACTGAAGAAAACGAGCAAGAGCGCTGAAAAAACGGGACGTGACTAGGACAGACAAAGCACTGGAATTTCAACAAATATTTTTTTTTATTGTGCAAAAAGAAATATACACAGGGACTTGAACAGGCAGGAGGCAGAGGAGAACATATCATAGTAGGAATACACAGCGACGTTTAATTATGCGAAAAAAGCACAACTAAATGGTCGCCTTCATCCACGTGCAAGATACGCAAGTTAATTCGTGATGAGCGATACCGAAGCCACGCTCACGCACATACCGCCTTTCTTGTTGACGCAAAAGGCCTCATATATGAGACGCGCACGCTGGTCACCGAGTCCCCTCAGTATTTTGCATTTGTCAAACAACGCACGACAACCACACCGGCAGCTATGCAGGGCTAGGTGGCTCTAACACATTCCTTCATTAAATTTGAATGTTCTCCCAGGCGGTCATCAATAGAACGGCCTGATTATGGTTATGATCTGATTATGAGGTACACTGTAGAGCGGCGCTCCGGAATATTTGGACCATCAGGGACTTGCACCTAAATTGATGTACACGGATGGCGCGGCGGTGAGACATGCGATGCCGCCGCTGACGTTTGCTCACGATTTACAACGGCTCGACGGGGACGGATCAGGCGCCAAGGAGCGGTAACGGCTTATAATGATCGGAACGTCATCAGCGCACCTAGTGCCGGTAACGGCAGTACTTTGCTTGGGCCATAAATGCTCCTTGCACCGCCTTGGGCGCCAGTTTGTGTCGCCAGTGAGCCGTCGTATACTGGTCTAATGAGGATTCATAACATTGATAATGACGCCGTGGGCTGCGTGGAGATGAGCAAGTGGCACAATACTTACGCATACTTGCAAAACTCTAAAATATGTCTGCGTGAATGTTTTTCTTCTTCTTTTTTTATTTGCGGGCGCTAAGTGACGCCCACGGATCATCGGGGGCTACCGGATCGCATGCAGGCCGTCCACATATTTCTCGGAGCAGCAGCGGTCCACAGCGTCTCACCGCAAAACGCCTCGCATGGAGGCGGCCGCTTTTGTTAATCTTACCTAATAAGTACTGTAACTCAGAATGCCATACTTCAGAGAGGAGTGAGCCTTACAATAGGGGTAACATAATACAGAAAATTATGGCGCGATGTAGGAAAAACACGAAATGTAGGCCCAATAAAGCACAGTCGGAAAGAGGATCGGTCGTTCAGACCGAAGACCGAATGAGACATAAAATAAAAGCGATACAATACTAGACCCATATCAAATACCACATTTACGGTACAATGAGTAGTGACTGAACAGATAACCATACAGAAATATAATGTAGAATACTAAGTAGAACAATTCTTTTAATTACGCTGAGACCAGAGGGTCGCCAAATACCACATGAAACGATAATGTCAAGTACAATGTAGCACAAGTACACGAGAACCGGTTCAGTTACAAATACAAGGACACGTCCAGTTGCGAATTAAACAGTCGCCTTGCGTGCGGTAATGGAAGAAAGCCCGATGTAAAATGAAACGAGACCGAAGTGCCACTAAGATTGTGCAAGCAAGGCACGAGCGACCCAATTCAGATGAGCGCTCTCTCGAACTGCGGTGGTAGAGTGCTCCAGTGCTCACTTTTACGAATGAAAAAGGACCGCCTACATTAATTAGTTCGGCAAAAGTATTCGTTTACTTTTACGGTGATACGAACTGCTTTCTTTGCGGTTTATAGGTTTGGTGCACTTATTCTTCTCTATGGCGACCTTGCGATGATATGTCAGATAGACGTACCTCATTCATTCACGATACCCTCTAGCTTCAAATGTTTACGAGTTTGCACTGGGAAACGTTAAAACGTTTGCAATTTTTACTCTCAATACTGATACTAAAAATTGAGAATTATTACTTTCATCCATGTTCCTTGGTATGCTTCTTTGAAATTTCACATCAGAATTCTAAAAAAAAGCTGTCACAGCAAATATTAGGGGTTGGCATACGCTCAAAACACCAGTGATCAGGCTACACTTTTATGCATCACAGTATTAGTTGCGACTATAACGTCTTGAAATAAAACGTTAAAACTTAAAGGCAGCGAAAATGAGCCTGTTTCTAGAGATGGGGGAAGAGTTGAACATTTATTGTTCGTCATCTACATGTTCTCTGTTTCAAGAAAAGTAAACTATGCGTGTAGCATAGTTCATAAAGGAGACCAGGGAAAGGCAACTATAGGTCTCGTAAAACGCACGAAAAATAAGAGCAAACGGGGAATATGTAATTTTTTTTTCAAAATATTTTAACCTACACCCCACTTCAACCTTTCGATACACATCAACGATTAAGTTCTTCCCCTCCCCTTTTGTTTGCTTTCAATATGAAGCTTCTCCCGTTCTCTGTCTTCCAAGAAAAGCGGTAAAACTTCTTACGCGTTTTGTATGACTTCTCTCAACGGGAAAAGAAACGACGGCGTAGGAATCTTCATTTAGACCTTGTTGACAAAGACACTTCCAAGTATTGCCCGATTATCGTCGCCCTAACATTCCACACATTTCCTCGAAATATAAGCTTCGCAAGTAATGAAGTTCTTTTTTCTTCTCGAAGCCTCGGAAACAGGCATAAACTGTTTTCGATCCGCTTCCGATCGCCGTAAACGCCTTCGCAGTAAAAGCCTGGAACGCGCCCGAACTTGCGCATGTCGTTGCAGTGTAAAACCAACATCTGACTATCTCCACTGACAGTCCTCCCGACACGACTGTAGGCAGGCTGTTAAAAGACTGTTGGTGACACGACGTCGACGTCTGCCACTCGAAGTCGACCAACAAATGTCCGACTGCCAGGACGCGTTCATGGTCAAATGTAAAACGCTCACCGAAGTATGCGTAACAGAGATAACAGTACCGGCCTTGTATAACAATTTTCTCATTTAAGCTCACTTACGCGAAGACTCCCCACCTCACCGTCAAAGACTCCGTTACTTCGATGCACACCCCCACTTTTTGACGTTCAGGGTAGGTGAGCTGGGGGATGCCCTCAAGATCTTGACCACGAGCGCCTCTCTTTATAGCATGTCGTAAAACACCGGTAATCAAAAGGTTTAAACAGCATATGTACCGCCCACAACTATTGGTGCTTATCTAAGAAAAATTATGTCATGTTTTGCTAGGCAGTACGCATGCGTTTCAATCTTGGTTGTTGTTTTTTGGCATGCTATAAAAGCTGTGTGATGATTCAAGGAATTTTTTTTAATTGGCAGTACAGCGCTGGTCCAGTAGTGTGTGTTTTCGATTGTTTTCATCGTCTTCTACGCGTTGTTTCGAGATTTCCTCGATGAATAGGGCTTTCTAAAAGCCCGGAGTCGCCGAGTAGGTCGCCATCGTCCTCGCCCTGCTAGACGGTCGTGGGTCTGAAATCTATAGTGATTCCAAAACGGCAGTTAGGGCTTTTCAAAAGGGTTGCATCGCCAAGGAAGCTGTTCGTCTTCTTAGCGGCTCGAGTCCACATGCTCTCACAAACCATTCAATTCACTGGTTTCCCGCTCACGTAGGATCGGTTGAGGGTGCTCCCCCGAACCTCAATGAGTCTGCCCACGAGGCTGCGCGTGACCTCACCGACCGCGCTTCCTCTATAAGGAGCACTGACTCCCCTTCTCTCTACGGTCACAGGGACGCTCCCGCTACTCACAACGAGATTATTAAATATTTCTACATGTCCAGAAGGGTCTTTCCATCCCCTCACCCCAGGTTGAATAGGGCGCAAGCCGTTTCGCTTAGGCTCCTACAGACCAGCACATATCCGTGTCTGTCCGCTCTCGACGAGGCTTACCCCGACGTGTATCGTGACGACGCCTGCCCGTCCTGCGGCCAGACCTCCACTCTACCTCACATGCTCTGGGAGTGCGGGTCGACATACCCCAAGTTCATCAAGGAGGAGTGGGACTCGCTTTTGCGTAGCCCCGCTCAAGAAAAGCAAATCCTGGCCGTCCGGCGTGCCCGCGGCCGGGCTGGTGGGCTAGACCTGCCGGTCCCGACGTGGGATTAGCCGGGTGCGCGACGAGTTCGCGTCCTCGCCGGACCTACAATAAAGTTTATTCACTCACTCACTCACGCCGGTCATGAGACGCCTAAATATATAATATGGATATAGCCCGCCATCGGCGTAGAGCTTGTTTGGCTCCATCAGGACGCCTTTGCAAATCGAACTTGTAATGTTCTTCGTATGTGCGGTGCATGTAATATTTGTATATATATATACACACACACACACACACACCCATATATATATATATGTATATATATATATATATATATATATATATATATATATATATATATATATATATATATATATAGTAGGGACTCCTCGTCTATTCACGCTCGGTTTAATCAAAATACACTCTCTCTTTCCGGTGAACGTTGTGCGCAGTTTTGTGGAGTGTAGCCGCGGGGACAGTGAATTGCTGCGCACTGTAGGCAGATTGGAGGACGCAGCCTACGGTACGGCTAACTACCGCGCCAAGCAGTCACGCATCGATGACTACCGTATTTGCACGATTGTAAGTCGACTACTTTGTTAAAATTGGAAAATCTGAAGTGGGGGGTTGACTTACAATCGAAACCAAAACATGGCACCGCCAAGAAAGCGAGGCCAACGGGAGCTACAACGTAGTTAGAATTTTATGTTGGCTCTATGGCCTTACCTATAGCTTTTCGCTATCCCGTTTGTTTGTTCGCTTTTCAGAAGAGTTTTTCAACATTTTTCAGAGTTTTACAGTGCACACAGCACTTATGAGGGGGTGTCTATAGTTGATGGAAGCGCCGCTGTTCTATTGGCGGCGGCACCCTCAGTACGGCGACGCTTGTGGGGAGTATCGGTAGTTCATAGAAGAGGAGACACCACTCGCGGGTTTCTCTTTGCCTGTTGCGCTTAGCTATCTCTATAGTTTGACGAAATGCATTGGTTTGACGCGTTCCATTTGACTGCCGGCCACGTGCTACTTTTATGCTTCCTCATTCATCATGAGTGCTCCTGGCCTACTAATCATTCGGCAAACGTTCACAGCAGCGTTCAAGAGGGCTGCCATCCTTTACGCCGAACAAATCACTGCGCAGCGGGCCGCGAGTTCGATGTTTCTGTACGGGTGGTGCGAGAGTGGCGACTGCAGCGAAGCGAAATTTTCACCTATGACGGCAAGTGAGGAATTTCCCACGTGCCGAAGTCTGGACGCTTTCCGGAGCTGTAGGCTAAGCTCGCGGCGTACGTCACTGAAATGCGCAATTGGTCCCTGTCAGTGAAGTGCGACATGGTCAGGAAACAAGCCCGGATCTTCACCATTTAAGGACCTGCTCCGCTGTGAGTACGAGTGGCTGGCGGCAGAAGACCGCGAAATTACGCCAACCGGACCTTTCAAAAGAGCCTCCCTGACGGCTGCGCGTGCTTGGGTTTCGCGGGACGACGATGCGCTGTGGCACCGTAGGAACGATGGCGATGGCAGCACTAGTGAAGATGAATAGTCCAGTGACCATGTCAGCTACTAATCAAATTATCATTATCGAATGCGTCCCCAAGTATGCTCTCCTTTCTTTTTTCCTCTCGCGCTATACGGGGAGGTCGACTTAGATGCGAGTCGCCTTACAATAGTGTAAATACGGCACTCAGCTGACCGTTTCTCATGCGACGTAAGGGTGCAGTGTTGATGCAGCCACATTTCGTACGTTTATTTCTCGATTTTCGTCCATATTTGATAAATGGAAAACCCGGTTAGTTCCATCATCTTTCGCGGTCCGACGGACTTCGAATTAACAAGGTTTAACTACACACACACACACACACACACACACACACACACACACATATATATATATATATATATATATATATATATATATATATATATATATATATATAGGTCATATGCGCCGCTTAACAAAACTGCGAACTACGAACTGCTATTTGCAGTCTTGGCTCCATGAGCACTTCCTGCGTGTCCAATGGCACCTTTACCAAGCGAACTTCTGTTTTATGCAATATGTAATCTTCATTACTGGTTTATTGTCATCACGAGTTGGTTTGATAAGCGGCGCATATGATATATATGCATATGTATATAAGTCTTGGCTCCATGAGCACTTCTTGCGTGTGCAATGGCACCTTCACCAAGCGAACTTGTGTTTATATATATATATATATATATATATATATATATATATATATATATATATATATATATATATATATAAACAGAAGTTCGCTTGGCGAAGGGGCCATTGAAACGCAGGAAGCGCTCATGGAGCCAAGATTTGAAATAGCAGTTCGTAGTCGCCTCCTTGCAAGTCCACATTTGTTTTCCCGGTTGCTAAGAGAAGTTTTTAGCAGAGAGCTTTAGTATGTCGCAAAATGATAAAAAGTTAGAGCATATGTTCATTTCCTTTTGTGATATGCGTAAGGCTTTTATTTGGCTGTGTCGAGAAAGAGCAATATGAAAGTCGCATTTTCATTCTAGTCGCGAAATCTATACACGAAGTAAGTTTTGCAGGTCGAATAAACTGCACATGCTGCCCTCTGCAGCCCAGCACCATTATGAGCCTTGTTCTCTTCTGCACTTTCCAACGCACAATCTTCGCAGCCAGTACTCATAGTTTTGCATCGCAGCACCGTCTTTGCATAAAAGTGCGCTCCGCTCTTGGGCGTGCCACGGTGAGCGGACTACTCACGTTGCTGTAGTGTAGCTTCTACACAGCAATCCTTCTTTCGTAGTTGCCGTGTAATTGTGGTGTTCGATTAAAGAGCATGGGAGACTGCCATAGCGCTGTATCGTCTTCCCTAACCCGAGCCCTCGCTGCTTTCACCTCTAGCGTTCGCTGCCTTTCTCCACGCGACGAGCGAAATAAACCAAACTTTTGTTGAACACTAGAGGGGTCTACTCCACCGTGCTTACACAGCCTTGAAGTGTACAAAATCGAACAACCGCATCTGTCCTCGTTCATTAGCCTTAAACGACCATCGAATGAAATCTGACCAGTTGCTTCTCTGCAGCCTCGAAAGAAGACCAGCCAATGTTGCCCTCAGTCGCCTGCACAAAGACACGCGGATAGCCCAACTGAAGCTCTACGCCCAACTTCGCGCTGACGACGTTCGATTCATCCTTGTGGTCCTACGGGCATACAATAGCGTTACTAAAACTCACACCGCGCCCGTGTAATGGTTTCCGTAGTTTGCGCAAAAAAACTGGCCGGCTGCAGCCTCACATACACCATCTGCGCAACGAATGCCATGCTCTATAGGGACAGGCCGTTTCACGTGGTGCTTGTGTCCCTCAAAAACCTTGTTTATGCACTAGTCGTTACACCATGGTAATGAAATTTCCTGCTGCAGTTTTAGCCAAGTAGCAAAACACAAATACCCCACAAAGTGGATGGGAAGACGGCACCGCCGCAGCTGAACTGGTAAAAGCATCGCACTCTTAATGCAAGGACGTGGATTCGTATCCCACCAGTGCTCATGATCTTTTTAACTACTTTATTTGCCTGAATTTATCATTTCTTTAATTTACCTTGTACTTACAAGTAGTTTCACCTGTAATGTCCTTGGTTTCTTTGGTTGTTGGCTCATTATTAAATTATAATAAATATGGAGCCCCTCGGTTTCATTTCTTGTCGTTTATATATTATGTAACCAAGTTAAGAGCCAAC
Source organism: Dermacentor albipictus (assembly GCF_038994185.2). Taxonomy (NCBI): domain Eukaryota; kingdom Metazoa; phylum Arthropoda; class Arachnida; order Ixodida; family Ixodidae; genus Dermacentor; species Dermacentor albipictus. The sequence continues at coordinate 116,881,799 of NC_091826.1, forward strand.
GCACACGTTTCTCGTTCCACAGGCAGCCAACTTTTTCACAGTACTCTCCGCGTGCGTCACGAGCTCAATCCTCGTCTTCTGTTCTTGTGACAGGTCACGCTTTGATTGGCCGCGTGAGACGTCAAGGCGCCTCAAGTGGTCCGGTGAGACTGAGTTTCCCTAGTACTTTCCTTGTAGCAGTTTACGCTAGCAGAAACTGTGCAACCTTGCACAAACTTCAGGATCATGAAATTTAGTCACGTCTTAAGGCTTCGTCGCCAGACTACAATTTCCAATGTTTTCACGCACACAAAATGGCATAGGCATAGTTACGTACGATTGCATACCACGTGGTACCCGGCTGATACGTCGAAATACGCCTTCCTCTCGCTTGCGCTCGTCCTGTAGAACCTAGAACAGTAGATGTAGAACATAACAATCGTGATATGGAAAGACGGCGCCGAACGGGCGGCGTAGATCTTGTTTTGCTGTCATAAGGTAGTCTTCGATGGGGTCGTGGTGATGTTGCTTTCGTCACACACACGCACGCTCACGACCGGCACACACAACGACTCAATTTACGCATGTAATTTGCTTCTTCTCCTAAAAAACACTGTATAGTAAGGTACCTGTAAAATGCTTCGTAAAACTGATTCCCGCAGTGCGTGGGCGTATCCAGATTTTCTGGACACAAGGGTCGCGTGAATGCCACCACGTGGCGTACTCACCTTAAACTTTTCAAACTTCCCGCGGTGACGCGTGATGACGTCAACCAAACAAAAATAAAAAGTAAAAGCTATCCCTGCGCATTGAACTTCGCCACAATGCTTGTCCCGCCGGCGTTATCAGTGTTCTTGATCAAGCGTATTCGCTCGTCGCCTGGAAATTACTCGTCATACAGCGTTTACTCGCGACGAGCAATTGTTGATTCTGGGCTTTTGATTCGGTTCTTTTTTTATGCGAAGCATATTACGAGAGCTCAACCCAGCTCCTCAGGCGCGGCGGTGTCGCCATGAAACCACGTGACACCGTGACGTCACGACAGAGGAGAAGTGGCTTTGGCTCAACTCTTGCAAGACGGGCTGGGTGGGAATCGAACCAGGGTCTCCGGAGTGTGGGACGGAGACGCTACCACTGAGCCACGAGTACGATGCTTCAAAGCGGTACAAAAGCGCCTCTAGTGAATGCGGTGTTGCCTTAGAAACGAGCTGTTTCTAAGGCGTGCGTCTCTTGCACAGGCGCACATTTCGTTGCCGCGCCGAACGCTGCTTTGCTCGACGCTCACCGCGTCCAATGCGGGGCGCGTATTCGCTGCCCTGTAGCCCATTGTCTTACACCCCTTGGCGGGTCGACGGGAACGCTGTCGCGTTCCACTCTTGAAGGCGAAGCAGTAATGCATGAGTTGTTTCTTCGTCTAGCCGAACCAAATATAGCTAAGCAACAGCAGTTCACCAGGCTAAACAGTGGTTCAACAACTAAAATAAAGGCTAGTATGCTTCGCATCCTGGGCTTAACCTTACCTAAGCCACAGCCATTTTTTCTTCTATTTTCCTTTTCGTTTTCTTTTTTTTCCATTCTACGGAGTAAAGAAGCTAGCCTAACCGTCAGAAGCACTTCGGGGCAGCCTTTCTTCAATCGGCATACATTGTTAACGTCGGAACATCGCACAGCGCCTACTAGAGACGCCGTCGTGGATGGATTTTGATTTTCCCTTATCGAATTCATTAAGGTGCACACAATTATTTCACTAGCCACTTTGCAACGCGCACTCATGGGCTATCGCCGAAGCTGCAAATCTAGATGTGCTTAAGTATTAAGACATATACATGGATATGTTGGTTTTTCACCTTGACACAAAAGTCACGAAACAAGAGTTGAGCAAACTGTCCCTGTGTCGTAGCAGGGTGTGAGAGGGGGCTAGCTGGTATTTCATGCTAAAGTGACTAGCGCAACAGTGGACACGGGACACTAAAGAGGCGACAAGGATAAGCGCAAACTTCCAACTGGGCGCTTGTCCTTGTAGCGTCTTTAGTGTCCCCTGTCCACTCTTGCGCTAGACACTTCATGTCGTCATCCGTTAGCATGCTATGGCCGAAGCTGCTCGCAATATTACGTCACATTTACTGGCCACCAGGCCAGGTACACCCTTGGGTACGACATATACAGTACTTGCAGTTAGCTTCCAAAGTAGTCTCCTATGGCGGTTATCGACGTGCGTGAAGCAAGAACGCTATTTAAAATTATTGTACAGTAATATATGCGGGATTTGTATGTTTTCCACATTCGCTACCATGTTGCCGTTCCGCCTTTATTATATAGTCGCAATGTAGACTACCAGCTATCGAACGCCATAAAGGCTATCCACATATTCAACCCTTAATGACCATTGGTTATCTTCCCTCCTCATTACATGTCCTGCCCATGCCAATTTCTTTTTCTTGGTTTCAACTAAGATGTCATTAACTCGCGTTTGTTCCCTCACCCAATCTGCTCTTTTCTTATCCCTTAACGTTACACCCATCATTCTTCTTTCAATAGCTCGTTGCCACGTCCATAATTTAAGTAGAACCCTTTTCGTAAGCATCCAAGTTTCTGCCCCGTAGGCGAGTACTGGTAAGACACAGCTATTATACAGGGACTGGATTCCAAGGGAAGGGAAGCGTAGCAGGGGGCGGCAGAAAGTTAGGCGGGCGGATGAGATTAAGAAGTTTGCACGGACGACATGGCCACAATTAGTAGATGACTGGGGTTGTTGGAGAAGTATGGGAGAGGTCTTTGCCCTGCAGTGGGCGGAACCAGGCTGATGATGATGATGATGACATATCCAAAGACCTCGCGCGCAACTCCTGACACTTAATTGTATTCAAGAGTTGTGCGACTGCCCAGGACATCCTTAACGAATGTTACATAACACATTATGAGGATTTACTTGCCAAAATCACGATTTCATTATGAGGCACGCCGTAGTGGACCATTCGGGAATAATTTAGACCACTTGGGATTTTTAACGTGCGCCTAACCCTAAGTATGCGGGTTTTCGCATTTCACACCCATTGAAATACGGCTGCCGTGGTTGGGATTCGATCCTGAGATCTCGTGATTAGCAGCCGAACCCAATAAAAGCTAAGCAACTACGGAGGGAAAGGAATGTTGGCAGTAGGAGGAAGGTGACAGCCGGCACGTGAGACAATTTGTTCCCATCCTCATTGCGAGAGAATGGGTACCATCTGTCCAAGAATGCACTGTATTCAATGTAATGGAGTCCGCGTCCAATATTTCAGACCCGAATCATACTGTAATTACTGACGACCAGGCATCTCGCTAATACGTGCAGTCGTTTGACAGCTGCCGAGCGCTGGCGTCGGCCACAGGACCTACTCGACCTTCTTCAACACTTGCCGACATTCTCGCCTTATTTCGCACCATTGCGTTTCAGCTGAACTGCTTCAACAGCCGATTTATTTGTGCCAGAATTTGACCACCCTGTCAACGTTATGGTTTCTTATATTTAAGTCATCTTTTATATTTAGGCTAAGGCTGTCGTGAAATTTCCAGCGGTTTCACCTTTCCCAAAATTCGCGCATTTTTGTCGGCCTCTGTTAATATTTTGGAGGATTTTTAATAGACGTGGAAACCATTGCATGGCCCCCTGACCAAGCTGCTCAAAAAGTGATTTTATATCCCAGAGGTCTTGTGCAAGCTTCCGCCTTCTTGCCGTTCATCAACCTCCTGATTTCACTGTCACCTGTATTCAATTTTGACGACTCCATTCCCACGGAAGTTGGCGACGATATGTCCATGGGATTAAAGCCATTTAAATCAATTCTACTGTGGATACGACAGCCGCTTTTGCTCACTGTGGATGAAAATGTTGGGCTAATGAGCGCCATTCTGAAGCATCTAAATTGATAGTCACAAAATTATGCGTATCCCACGTATGTGCGAATCGATGGAAGCAAAGCTTTGTGTGTTTGTTGTCATTGTTAAACGTAATCTCCACAGAGTAGTCAGGCACCCTCTAATGAAATGCTGTCAATGTTTGCCTGATTACGCCCGCCATTGTGATGCAAATAAACGTAACTCCAACTCATTTTCTCAGAAATAAACGCTGAATGAAACCCTGACGTCATCCTGAACAAGATCAACAAGCGCCCTAGTGCTCGATCTTACGATGTCCCTATTTGTGAGCTTATATTCGTGATTTAGTTATTTGGGGGGGGGGGGGGCGAAGGCGATGTGTTCTTATACCGTAGAAACTTCCCTCGAACGTCTCTGATGTGCTCGTTTTTATTCTCAAGTACCCAATGAAAACTGTCATCACTGCAACTTCATGGTGTCCTGGTGGCAGGCCACCATGGCATGTCGCGCAAGTATGACCACGCGGATTCATTTGGATTGGCATATACTATTTGGTGCGTCATACTTCTCCACATTCATTTTTCAAGCTATACCAGAGCTTAAAAGGGCGGCCAACTCACTACGTGCCTTTCCTCTGTTTACTTCCGCAAAGTGTGTGTCTATCGCTGTGGTTACTAAATACGCCCAGCGGTACCACTCAAGCCTTTCTGTCGGCTGAGCAACTGAAGTCGCAGGCTTTCTTCAACACAGCGTCGACGTCCAATATGGCTACCCTCAATCACTTTTCGCGGACTTCGCTCACCGCCTTCTCTCCAATGTCATCTCCTATACTACTCGCTCCTGCAAGACACAACACAAACACGCAACAACCTTAATGAAGTATCAATAACACGCTAGTTGAAATGCTGTCGACGTATATTTCCGCTGAGCACCGGGATTGGAGCATGGTCCTGTCTATGGTGACATTATCGGTCTACAGCGTCGCTCAACAACACCGCTCGTTACGCATCACTTTTTTTTTTGCCGACAAGAGTATAGCGTATCTCCTCTGAATGTACTTTCGGCTTTATGTGGGACCTTGCACGCCCGCTTATTCTGTTACGTTGACGGCGACCGTTGTCGTCAGGCTGCCGCCTAATTCTGAGCGTCGCAGTCACCAGAGTGCACAGAAAGCTGTCTTCCCAAACAAACCACCGGGATTCGAGCCCATCTCCCAAATGCAGCATCTTGCATTTGGGAGATGGGCACTCTAACCATTACGCTACCACCTGCCTCCATTAATTTCCGTTTATCTGCCTTCCCACTTCTCGTTTTTGCCGCAGACGCAGGAAGAACGGATGCAGAAACGAAAAAAAAAGTAAAGATTGCTTGAGCCGCCAGTGAAGCATGACTTTAACTTTGGCAGGTTACCCTCATTGGAGCGCATGTAGGCTTGCGGCTTCGTGCAGATGGTGGGTCGCCTTAGCGTTATTGTAAATTTGCTTTCACGAACTCTTTTCAGCTAGAACTGAAACGCCGGACAAAAATGAGACCTACCGTTGAATATTTTTCTTGTTTTCCAGGTTTAGATCAAAAACGCTCATTAACACAAATAGTCATTTTTTTAAGAAATGGCATAAGAATACTATATTTCAAGGTCATGTTTTGTCAATACGGCCCGGCACCACGTATCGACGAAAGGGCATCACAGTGCCGATGAACGCGGCAGGTTACTGAATGAAGAAAACAGGAAACGACTGTTTTTTCAGTTCTCGCAACATATTGTACACAGAACACAAGGCACCCACCACCATGACATTCTTTTTTTTTTGACAACAGCGATACACAATGCCGGACTGATATACTTCCTAAAGGGGTTTCATTTCATTTTTCATCGCAGAACCGCAAGCACAGTTGCGTCACACGTGCTTGCAGCCACGTACTGTAACCGTGCTCCTTTTCCTCTAACAATATGGCCGCCGGCGGCTTAAGCGCTCCCGTAGGTGGCGGATTGGACTGTCACTCCAGAAGTGTAAATACATAACCTCTTTGCATAGAAACGACGGCATGATTGTTAACATCATTGCTCTCCAGACTGATCTTGATGAGCTAACTCATTGGTGCGGTAGGGCAGATGGTAATTAACGCAGACACAACTATACATTTCAAGTTTACTTCCGCTGCTAAGGCGATTCCTAATGCCCACGCATTTAATAATACTATCATTGAAACTTCAGCGTCGGTGAAATACCGCGGTGTAAATTTTAGCTCGTATTTATCCTGGAGCACTCATATTGAACTGATTACTACCAAACACTTAAAAAAACTTGGTCTTCTTAGACGCCGACTACACCAAGCCAACCAGGACACAAAACTACACGCATTCAACATGCTAATCTGCCTGTGATAGAATACGCATCCGTGATCTGAAACCGTCATTATACCTATCTTGTTAACATGTTGAAATCTATAGAAAACAAGGCTGCTCGATTCATCCGTTTCCGTTACTCTCGGTATCAAAGTGTAACAATACTGAAAATATCGCTCCGTCTCCCGCCTCTGGTCACGCGCAGAAAACACAGCCGTTTATCTTTTTTCCATACTCTCTGCCACAGCAACACACCATCCGCAAGTTCACATCTTCTCCCGGTGCCGCACACACCGGCTTGTGTAGATCACATGAAGAAGACTAACCCATTTTCGCTCGGACAGAACGATACAAATACTCACTTTTGGTCCTGGCTATTGAAGAGTGCTAAGAATCACTGGCTCCGGACAGGCCGCCATTGGAATATGAACCTGGCAACGTTTAACGCTAGAATGTTATCTAGTGAGGCGAGTCTAGCAGTGCTATTGGAGGAATTAGAGGGCAGTAAATGGGATATCATAGGGCTCAGTGAAGTTAGGAGGCCAAAAGAAGCATATACAGTGCTAAAAAGCGGGCACGTCCTGTGCTACCGGGGCTTAGCGGAGAGAAGAGAACTAGGCGTCGGATTCCTGATTAATAAGAATATAGCTGGTAACATACAGGAATTCTATAGCATTAACGAGAGGGTGGCAGGTCTTGTTGTGAAACTTAATAAGAAGTACAAAATGAAGATTGTACGGGCCTACGCCCCTACATCCGGTCATGATGACCAGGAAGTCGAAAGATTCTATGAAGACGTGGAATCGGCGATGGGTAGGGTGAAAACTAAATACACTATACTAATGGGCGACTTTAATGCCAAGGTAGGCAAGAAGCAGGCTGGAGACAAGGCCGTGGGGGAATATGGCATAGGCACTAGGAATATCACGGGAGAGTCATTAGTAGAGTTTGCGGAACAGAATAATATGAGGATAATGAATACCTTCTTCCGCAAGCGGGATAGCCGAAAGTGGACGTGGAGGAGCCCGAATGGCGAGACTAGAAATGAAATAGACTTTATACTCTGCGCTAACCCTGGCATCATACAAAATGTGGACGTGCTCGGCAAGGTGCGCTGCAGTGACCACAGGATGGTAAGAACTCGAATTAGACTAGACCTGAGAAGGGAACGGAAGAAACTGGTACATAAGAAGCCGATCAATGCGTTACCGGTAAAAGGGAAAATAGAGGAATTCCAGATCAAGCTACAGAACAGGTATTCGGCTTTAACTCAGGAAGAGGACCGTAGCGTTGAAGCAATGAACGACAATCTTGTGGGCATCCTTAAGGAGTGTGCAATGGAAGTCGGTGGTACCTCCGTTAGGCAGGATACCAGTAAACTATCGCAGGAGACGAAAGATCTGATCAAGAAACGCCAATGTATGAAAGCCTCTAACCCTACAGCTAGAATAGAACTGGCAGAACTTTCGAAGTTAATCAACAAGCGTAAGACAGCTGACATAAGGAAGTATAATATGGATAGAATTGAACATGCTCTCAGGAACGGAGGAAGCCTAAAAACAGTGAAGAAGAAACTGGGAATTGGCAAGAATCAGATGTATGCGTTAAGAGACAAAGCCGGCAATATCATTACTAATATGGATGAGATAGTTCAAGTGGCTGAGGAGTTCTATAGAGATTTATACAGTACCAGTGGCACCCACGACGATAATGGAAGAGAAAATAGTCTAGACGAATTCGAAATCCCACAGGTAACGCCGGAGGAAGTAAAGAAAGCATTGAGAGATATGCAAAGGGGGAAGGCAGCTGGGGAGGATCAGGTAACAGCAGATTTGTTGAAGGATGGTGGGCAGATTGTTCTGCAGAAACTGGCCACCCTGTATACGCAATGCCTCATAACGTCGAGCGTACCGGAATCTTGGAAAAACGCTAACATAATCCTAATCCATAAGAAAGGGGACGCCAAAGACTTGAAAAATTATAGACCGATAAGCTTGCTGTCTGTTGCCTACAAAGTATTTACTAAGGTAATCGCAAATAGAATCAGGAACACCTTAGACTTCTGTCAACCAAAGGACCAGGCAGGATTCCGTAAAGGCTACTCAACAATAGACCATATTCACACTATCAATCAGGTTATAGAGAAATGTGCGGAATATAACCAACCCTTATATATAGCTTTCATTGATTACGAGAAAGCATTTGATTTTGTCGAAACCTCAGCAGTCATGCAGGCATTACGGAATCAGGGTGTAGACGAGCCGTATGTAAAAATACTGGAAGATATCTATAGCGGCTCCACAGCCACCGTAGTCCTCCATAAAGAAAGCAACAAAATCCCAATAAAGGAAGGCGTCAGGCAGGGAGATACGATCTCTCCAATGCTATTCACAGCGTGTTTACAGGAGGTATTGAGAGACCTGGATTGGGAAGAATTGGGGATAAAAGTTAATGGAGAGTACCTTAGTAACTTGCGATTCGCTGATGATATTGCCTTGCTTAGTAACTCAGGGGACCAACTGCAATGCATGCTCACTGACCTCGAGAGGCAAAGCAGAAGAGTGGGTCTAAAAATTAATCTACAGAAAACTAAAGTAATGTTTAACAGTCTCGGAAGAGAACAGCAATTTACAATAGGCAGCGAGGCACTGGAAGTCGTAAGGGAATACATCTACTTAGGGCAGGTAGTGACTGCGGATCCGGATCATGAGACGGAAATAATCAGAAGAATAAGAATGGGCTGGGGTGCGTTTTGCCGGCATTCTCAGATCATGAACAGCAGGTTGCCATTATCCCTCAAGAGAAAAGTGTATAATAGCTGTGTCTTACCAGTACTCACCTACGGGGCAGAAACCTGTAGGCTTACGAAAAGGGTTCTACTCAAATTGAGGACGACGCAACGAGCTATGGAAAGAAGAATGATAGGTGTAACGTTAAGGGATAAGAAAAGAGCAGATTGGGTGAGGGAACAAACGCGAGTTAACGACATCTTAGTTGAAATCAAGAAAAAGAAATGGGCATGGGCAGGACATGTAATGAGGAGGGAAGATAACCGATGGTCATTAAGGGTTACGGACTGGATTCCAAGGGAAGGGAAGCGTAGCAGGGGGCGGCAGAAAGTTAGGTGGGCGGATGAGATTAAGAAGTTTGAAGGGACGGCATGGCCACAATTAGTACATCACCGGGGTTGTTGGAGAAATATGGGAGAGGCCTTTGCCCTGCAGTGGACGTGACCAGGCGGATGATGATGATGATGATGATGATGATGATGATGATGATGATGATTGAAGAGTGGGATTCGCTTCCTTCTAGCATTGCGGCTATCGCTGGAACATCATCATTTCAAACAGCTCTTTGGTCATGCTTAGAAAATTCCACTGTAGAATGATATGCGGTTTTTTCGTTTTTTTTTTCATTGTTTGCGTGTGGGCCGTAACGTTCCGTGGAATATTAGATGACATGTTTTGTAACTTCTGAAGGTGCGATTTTTTGTTTTGTTTTGTGGGCTTTGCTACATGTGCATTATTTCAGTACCTGTTCCTAGCCATTCTTTCCCCTGTCAACTTGTACCTGGCTTATTAACTTGTTTATTCCTGTCTTCAGCTGTTCATATTCTGTGTTGTATATTGTTAAGTTTTCTTTGATGAATCCCCCCCCCTACGTAACGCCCTCATTGGGCCTTTAGATTATTGAAATAAAATAAATATTGTTGGCTTGGATATGTTTGGCACGAGGCCCAAGTCGGTACCCTGTCTTCTAACGCGTTCTTTTGTTTTCGTCTCTGTCTTGAAGGGACGCGCACCGTAACATACTGCAATGGTGCTTGCGTTGAGCGTATGTAAGGTGAGAAACGCGGTTCTAAAATGTCTGTTCACTAACCTGTGCAGTAAACCCATGTTTATAGTATTCGCGCAATAGTAAGAGTCACGAGTATGGCAACCGTAACCGCAAGCGCCACGTTATAGTCGTAACTTGTCGCGACAGCGTAGTTGAAATCCACTGACCCTGCCACTAAGAAATACGTGGCGAGGTATGGCTGATGAATAATTAATTGCGAAGATTGGTTTTCAGTAAACGTTTGTTACCAAGAACGGCGGGTGGTTATACTACCGTAAATGACGGGTGCTTGGCGGTGACTCCAATCATTTACTCGCCACATCACAGATCTACACTAGAATTCAACTGGTTTCAGCAACTCTTGCTTATATTCTCTCGCCCCTAAACTGCGACTTTGCCTGCCACCCGACCTCCAGCTTTTCCTCTTTGTCCCCCCGCTTCTTTCCCAATCTGCTGATACGTGCTTCCACTGATGCTTGCTCTTCTTTTTTCTCAATAAATGAAGGCATTCATTCATGCATTCCTATGTTACTGCAGAAAATAGCGTGTCTTTATCTACATAACCACCCTCTCTCTCACCTGGACTCTCCAATCGCAAAACAAAGTTGCGGTGTTGCAAATGGCTGGGCGTCACATATACAATTTTCTACGAATGGCCAGTAGCACGGCGGGCAGTTTTCGGTGGGTGACGAGACAGTATATAGAACACCTTCTCTGCAATATTCACACTCAGTGCTCTGCTTCGTGAGCTACTATTAGCCGCTACTACGAAGTACGAAATGAAAGAAACCTAGCTGGGCTGGTCACGGACAGCTCTTTTTTCGATTCGTGATGCGTCGATATAAGATATATATATTACTTATATAAGCCTAAATGACAGCGATATAAGCGAGGTGAGTTACGCTAGTTCGTTGGTTTTGACTAACGACGCTCTTCATGCAGCACTTTCGCCTTATGCGTGTTTGCGAACGGGAATGAAAGACAGGAGGGTAACACGCCTTCCTGAAATGAAACATTCGGAATAACTCTTTGTTTGACGGTTAGACATATGTTGAGGGCTGCCGATACGAACCACCTGCAAGTCTGTATCAGCTTGCAAAGAGGAACTCAGATTAAACGTTGTCAAGAGGATGGGCTTTTAATTATCGTATAGATGTCTTTATTGAAATTCCTTACCATGAGGTGAAAGCCGACTAATAAGCATTTATATTTTCTGTGTTATTAAAACGTCCTGTTAATAAAAGGGTGCTGTGTTTTACAGCCTCCTAAATTATGTTATAAAAAATAAATTGATGCGGTAAGTGTGTAGACGCAGACGCAAGAAAAGGCCTAGTCCGTTTCCAAGTATTCACTCAATGAAGATGGAGCGCCTCTATACTCTCACATTGTAGGGATGTCAAGAACAAAACACTTCCAAAGAGCGAGTCACGAATATATCTCATTATAAGGCGAGCTTGCGCTGGAAAAGAAAACGCTCAAAGCGCAACGATGGCTGCGCGCAAAGTGCTTCCTCTGATTCCGATCTACGGATCAAGGGGTCAGTTCGTCAGACTGAAATGCTCGTACGTTGCAGCGCAATCTCAGGTCCTCAAATGTGACGGCGAATGTAGGCCAGTATTCTCTTCACGCGCGCAATCTGATAAGATAACGCTCTTTGGCTACTGAATCCGTGACAACATACTGGATATTAGAAACACATGCAGGCGCATCTTGAGCTAACTGACAACTTTGGAACTGTGGTTAGACGCTAAAAAAGAAAGCTCCCCCCCCCCCTAAAAAAGGAATACAGTTGCTTTGAATATTAGCTGAAAAATAGTGCTTGTCGTTTAAAAAGGGCCTCCAACACTGCACAGCGGCGCCGACATACAGGAAATTCAAGCGCGAACTATCAAACCAGCGTATCGTGGTTCAATGTATCCCAATAGTCCAGGGGCCAGTTCCACCACGGCTACTGTGTCGGAGCTCATATTTCATGTCAGCAAAATTTGTCACAAAATCACATTATTTTTTCTTTAGATCTTATCATTAGACAGCTAAAATACATCCAGCGATAGCCTCATCTTAATATTTCAGTACTTTTCGTTCTAACGTGCACATCCGTGCTGATCCATATGTTACAAAGTCCTGAAAATGTACCCAATGCTTTCCTCCAGGCAGCAGTTTTTATTCCTTATGATTCAAGGAAACCGAGCCTGATGCCACCAACGCTCAGGCACTTAATCGGGAGCGTACACAATGTTCTCGCACACCTTGGGGGATGTACGAGTAGTGCTGAGGTGCCTCTTGTATAATATATTAGAATCGGTTGTAAAGGCAGTCCTGCAAGGTTGGTCACATGTGCTTAAGCTCATGAAGGTGATTTGTGCCAAGATAACCTGTCCAAGCTTTCACACTTACATTATAAGAAGTCTACAACACCATCAATATGCCGGCTGCATTTAACTGCACGAAACAAAACTATTGAAATGATACAAACAATGTTAACCTCATTTTATCATTCGAGTGTTCAGATTGGTAATCTCTAGATGCGGGGTAATTGAGAAGTTGTTTGCGTAATTAACAAAGCTACGTTAATTAAATTTTCAGTAATGGTTCTTACGTGGCTAAAGAAAATGAGAAGTTTGGAGCCCGTCCTCGAGATTATGCAGTCAATCGAAAAACTTTCGACTAAACATGCTTCTGTAAGAGCCATGCAAACAAAAATTTTCCAGGTAAATACTCTTGGAAGGCGTAACTGACGCAGAAAAGGAACATCTGTAAAGCCACAGAAAGAACAGCAGTTCAAGAACAGCGTTTGAAGAACAGCGTTTCGACAAAACATGCAAACTTTCGACTAAACATGCTTCTGTAAGAGCCATGCAAACAAAAATTTTCCAGGTAAATACTCTTGGAAGGCGTAACTGACGCAGAAAAGGATTATCTGTAAAGCCACAGAAAGAACAGCAGTTCAAGAACAGCGTTTGAAGTTGTTAGCGCAGTTTGTGTTGGGTTCCTCCTTTGTGTCCCGTCGTGAACTGCTGTTCTTTCTGTGGCTTTACAGATGTTCCTTTCTGCGTCAGTTACGCCTTCCAAGAGTATTTACCTGGAAAATATTTGTTTGCATGGCTCTTACAGAAGCATGTTTAGTCGAAAGTTTTTCGATTTGCTGCATAATCTCGAGGACGGGCTCCAAACTTCTCATTTTCTTTAGCCACGTAAGAACCATTACTGAAAATTTAATTAACGTAGCTTTGTTAATTACGCAAACAACTTCTCAACTTACTCCGCATCTAGAGATTACCAATCTGAACACTCGAATGATAAAATGATGTTAACATTGTTTGTATCATTTCAATAGTTTTGTTTCGTGCAGTTAAAAGCAGCCGGCATATTGATGGTGTTGTAGACTTCTTATAAAGTAAGTGTGAAAGCTTGGACAGGTTATCTTGGCACAAATCACCTTCATGAGCTTAAGCACATGTGCCCAACCTTGCACGACTGCCTTTACAACCGATTCTAATATATTATACAAGAGGCACCTCAGCGCTACGGTACATCCCCCAAGGTGTGCGAGAACATTGTGCGCGCTCCCGATTAAGTGCCTGAGCGTTGGTGGCATCAGGCTCGGTTTCCTGGAATCATAAGGAATAAAAACTGCTGCCTGGAGGAAAGCATTGGGTACATTTTCAGTACTTTGTAACATATGGATCAGCACGGATGTGCACGTTAGAACGAAAAGTACTGAAATATTAAGATGAGGCTATTGCTGGATGTATTTTAGCTGTCAAATGATAAGATCTAAAGAAAAAATACTGTGATTTTGTGACAAATTTTGCTGACATGAAATATGAGCTCCGACACAGTAGCCGTGGTGGAACTGGCCCCTGGACTATTGGGATACGTTGAACCACGATACGCTGGTTTGATAGTTCGCGCTTGAATTTCCTGTATGTCGGCGCCGCTGTGCAGTGTTGGAGGCCCTTTTTAAACGACAAGCACTATTTTTCAGCTAATATTCAAAGCAACTGTATTCCTTTTTTAGGGGGGGGGGGGAGCTTTTTTTTTTATCGTCTAACCACAGTTCGAAAGTTGTCAGTTAGCTCAAGATGCGCCTGCATGTGTTTCTAATATCCAGTATGTTGTCACGGATTCAGTAGCCAAAGAGCGTTATCTTATCAGATTGCGCGCGTGAAGAGAATACTGGCCTACATTCGCCGTCACATTTGAGGACCCGAGATTGCGCTGCAACGTACGAGCATTTCAGTCTGACGAACTGACCCCTTGATCCGTAGATCGGAATCAGAGGAAGCACTTTGCGCGCAGCCATCGTTGCGCTTTGAGCGTTTTCTTTTCCAGCGCAAGCTCACCTTATAATGAGATATATTCGTGACTCGCTCTTTGGAAGTGTTTTGTTCTTGACATCCCTACAATGTGAGAGTATAGAGGCGCTCCATCTTCATTGAGTGAATACTTGGAAACGGACTAGGCCTTTTCTTGCGTCTGCGTTTACACACTTACCGCATCAATTTATTTTTTATAACATAATTTAGGAGGCTGTAAAACACAGCACCCTTTTATTAACAGGACGTTTTAATAACACAGAAAATATAAATGCTTATTAGTCGGCTTTCACCTCATGGTAAGGAATTTCAATAAAGACATCTATATGATAATTAAAAGCCTATCCTCTTGACAACGTTTAATCTGAGTTCCTCTTTGCAAGCTGATACAGACTTGCAGGTGGTTCGTATCGGCAGCCCTCAACATATGTCTAACCGTCAAACAAAGAGTTATTCCGAATGTTTCATTTCAGGAAGGCGTGTTACCCTCCTGTCTTTCATTCCCGTTCGCAAACACGCATAAGGCGAAAGTGCTGCGTGAAGAGCGTCGTTAGTCAAAACCAACGAACTAGCGTAACTCACCTCGCTTACATCGCTGTCATTTAGGCTTATATAAGTAATATATATATCTTATATCGACGCATCACGAATCGAAAAAGAGCTGTCCGTGACCAGCCCAGCTAGGTTTCTTTCATTTCGTACTTCGTAGTAGCGGCTAATAGTAGCTCACGAAGCAGAGCACTGAGTGTGAATATTGCAGAGAAGGTGTTCTATATACTGTCTCGTCACCCACCGAAAATTGCCCGCCGTGCTACTGGCCATTCGTAGAAAATTGTATATGTGACGCCCAGCCATTTGCAACACCGCAACTTTGTTTTGCGAATGGAGAGTCCAGGTGAGAGAGAGGGTGGTTATGTAGATAAAGACACGCTATTTTCTGCAGTAACATAGGAATGCATGAATGAATGCCTTCATTTATTGAGAAAAAAGAAGAGCAAGCATCAGTGGAAGCACGAATCAGCAGATTGGGAAAGAAGCGGGGGACAAAGAGGAAAAGCTGGAGGTCGGGTGGCAGGCAAAGTCGCAGTTTAGGGGCGAGAGAATATAAGCAAGAGTTGCTGAAACCAGTTGAATTCTAGTGTAGATCTGTGATGTGGCGAGTAAATGATTGGAGTCACCGCCAAGCACCCGTCATTTACGGTAGTATAACCACCCGCCGTTCTTGGTAACAAACGTTTACTGAAAACCAATCTTCGCAATTAATTATTCATCAGCCATACCTCGCCACGTATTTCTTAGTGGCAGGGTCAGTGGATTTCAACTACGTTGTCGCGACAAGTTACGACTATAACGTGACGCTTGCGGTTACGTTTGCCATACTCGTGACTCTTACTATTGCGCGAATACTATAAACATGGGTTTACTGCACAGGTTAGTGAACAGACATTTTAGAACCGCGTTTCTCACCTTACATACGCTCAACGCAAGCACCATTGCAGTATGTTACGGTGCGCGTCCCTTCAAGACAGAGACGAAAACAAAAGAACGCGTTAGAAGACAGGGTACCGACTTGATCCTCATGCCAAACATATCCAAGCCAACAATATTTATTTTATTTCAATAATCTAAAGGCCCAATGAGGGCGTTACGTAGGGGGGGATTCATCAAAGAAAACTTAACAATATACAACACAGAATATGAACGGCTGAAGACAGGAATAAACAAGTTAATAAGCCAGGTACAAGTTGACAGGGGAAAGAATGGCTAGGAACAGGTACTGAAATAATGCACATGTAGCAAAGCCCACAAAACAAAACAAAAATCGCAACTTCAGAAGTTACAAAACGTGTCATCTAATATTCCACGGAACGTTACGGCCCACACGCAAACAATGAAAAAAAAACGAAAAAACCGCATATCATTCTACAGTGGAATTTTCTAAGCATGACCAAAGAGCTGTTTTAAATGATGATGTTCAAGCGATAGCCGCAATGCTAGAAGGAAGCGAATTCCACTCTTCAATCATCATCATCATCATCATCATCATCATCATCAGCCTGGTCACGTCCACTGCAGGGCAAAGGCCTCTCCCATATTTCTCCAACAACCCCGGTCATGTACTAATTGTGGCCATGCCGTCCCTGCAAACTTCTTAATCTCATCCGCCCACCTAACTTTCTGCCACCCCCTGCTACGCTTCCCTTCCCTTGGAATCCAGTCCGTAACCCTTAATGACCATCGGTTGTCTTCCCTCCTCATTACATGTCCTGCCCATGCCCATTTCTTTTTCTTGATTTCAACTAAGATGTCGTTAACTCGCGTTTGTTCCCTCACCCAATCTGCTCTTTTCTTATCCCTTAAAGTTACACCTATCATTCTTCTTTCCATAGCTCGTTGCGTCGTCCTCAATTTGAGTAGAACCCTTTTCGTAAGCCTACAGGTTTCTGCCCCGTAGGTGAGTACTGGTAAGACACAGCTATTATACACTTTTCTCTTGAGGGATAATGGCAACCTGCTGTTCATGATCTGAGAATGCCGGCAAAACGCACCCCAGCCCATTCTTATTCTTCTGATTATTTCCGTCTCATGATCCGGATCCGCAGTCACTACCTGCCCTAAGTAGATGTATTCCCTTACGACTTCCAGTGCCTCGCTGCCTATTGTAAATTGCTGTTCTCTTCCGAGACTGTTAAACATTATTTAGTTTTCTGCAGATTAATTTTTAGACCCACTCTTCTGCTTTGCCTCTCGAGGTCAGTGAGCATGCATTGCAGTTGGTCCCCTGAGTTACTAAGCAAGGCAATATCATCAGCGAATCGCAAGTTACTAAGGTTCTCTCCATTAACTTTTATCCCCAACTCTTCCCAATCCAGGTCTCTCAATACCTCCTGTAAACACGCTGTGAATAGCATTGGAGAGATCGTATCTCCCTGCCTGACGCCTTTCTTTATTGGGATTTTGTTGCTTTCTTTATGGAGGACTACGGTGGCTGTGGAGCCGCTATAGATATCTTCCAGTATTTTTACATACGGCTCGTCTACACCCTGATTCCGTAATGCCTGCATGACTGCTGAGGTTTCGACAAAATCAAATGCTTTCTCGTAATCAATCAAAGCTATATATAAGGGTTGGTTATATTCCGCACATTTCTCTATAACCTGATTGATAGTGTGAATATGGTCTATTGTTGAGTAGCCTTTACGGAATCCTGCCTGGTCCTTTGGTTGACAGAAGTCTAAGGTGTTGCTGATTCTATTTGCGATTACCTTAGTAAATACTTTGTAGGCAACAGACAGCAAGCTTATCGGTCTATAATTTTTCAAGTCTTTGGCGTCCCCTTTCTTATGGATTAGGATTATGTTAGCGTTTTTCCAAGATTCCGGTACGCTCGACGTTATGAGGCATTGCGTATACAGGGTGGCCAGTTTCTGTAGAACAATCTGCCCACCATCCTTCAACAAATCTGCTGTTACCTGATCCTCCCCAGCTGCCTTCCCCCTTTGCATATCTCCCAATGCTTTCTTTACTTCCTCCGGCGTTGCCTGTGGGATTTCGAATTCGTCTAGACTATTTTCTCTTCCATTATCGTCGTGCGTGCCACTGGTACTGTATAAATCTCTATAGAACTCCTCAGCCACTTGAACTATCTCATCCATATTGGTAATGATATTGCCGGCTTTGTCTCTTAACGCATACATCTGATTCTTGCCAATTCCCAGTTTCTTCTTCACTGTTTTTAGGCTTCCTCCGTTCCTGAGAGCATGTTCAATTCTATCCATATTATACTTCCTTATGTCAGCTGTCTTACGCTTGTTGATTAACTTCGAAAGTTCTGCCAGTTCTATTCTAGCTGTAGGGTTAGAGGCTTTCATACATTGGCGTTTCTTGACCAGATCTTTCGTCTCCTGCGATAGTTTACTGGTATCCTGCCTAACGGAGGTACCACCGACTTCCATTGCACACTCCTTAAGGATGCCCACAAGATTGTCGTTCATTGCTTCAACGCTACGGTCCTCTTCCTGAGTTAAAGCCGAATACTTGTTCTGTAGCTTGATCTGGAATTCCTCTATTTTCCCTCTTACCGCTAACGCATTGATCGGCTTCTTATGTACCAGTTTCTTCCGTTCCCTTCTCAGGTCTAGTCTAATTCGAGTTCTTACCATCCTGTGGTCACTGCAGCGCACCTTGCCGAGCACGTCCACATCTTGTATGATGCCAGGGTTAGCGCAGTGTATAAAGTCTATTTCATTTCTAGTCTCGCCATTCGGGCTCCTCCACGTCCACTTTCGGCTATCCCGCTTGCGGAAGAAGGTATTCATTATCCTCATATTATTCTGT
The DNA here is from genome assembly GCF_038994185.2 of Dermacentor albipictus. Lineage (NCBI taxonomy): Eukaryota > Metazoa > Arthropoda > Arachnida > Ixodida > Ixodidae > Dermacentor > Dermacentor albipictus. Next base: position 116,900,477 of record NC_091826.1, read on the forward strand.
TCCGCAAACTCTACTAATGACTCTCCCCTGATATTCCTAGTGCCCATGCCATATTCCCCCACGGCCTTGTCTCCAGCCTGCTTCTTGCCTACCTTGGCATTAAAGTCGCCCATTAGTATAGTGTATTTAGTTTTCACCCTACCCATCGCCGATTCCACGTCTTCATAGAAGCTTTCGACTTCCTGGTCATCATGACCGGATGTAGGGGCGTAGGCCCGTACAATCTTCATTTTGTACTTCTTATTAAGTTTCACAACAAGACCTGCCACCCTCTCGTTAATGCTATAGAATTCCTGTATGTTACCAGCTATATTCTTATTAATCACGAATCCGACGCCTAGTTCTCTTCTCTCCGCTAAGCCCCGGTAGCACAGGACGTGCCCGCTTTTTAGCACTGTATATGCTTCTTTTGGCCTCCTAACTTCACTGAGCCCTATGATATCCCATTTACTGCCCTCTAATTCCTCCAATAGCACTGCTAGACTCGCCTCACTAGATAACGTTCTAGCGTTAAACGTTGCCAGGTTCATATTCCAATGGCGGCCTGTCCGGAGCCAGTGATTCTTAGCACTCTTCAATAGCCAGGACCAAAAGTGAGTATTTGTATCGTTCTGTCCGAGCGAAAATGGGTTAGTCTTCTTCATGTGATCTACACAAGCCGGTGTGTGCGGCACCGGGAGAAGATGTGAACTTGCGGATGGTGTGTTGCTGTGGCAGAGAGTATGGAAAAAAGATAAACGGCTGTGTTTTCTGCGCGTGACCAGAGGCGGGAGACGGAGCGATATTTTCAGTATTGTTACACTTTGATACCGAGAGTAACGGAAACGGATGAATCGAGCAGCCTTGTTTTCTATAGATTTCAACATGTTAACAAGATAGGTATAATGACGGTTTCAGATCACGGATGCGTATTCTATCACAGGCAGATTAGCATGTTGAATGCGTGTAGTTTTGTGTCCTGGTTGGCTTGGTGTAGTCGGCGTCTAAGAAGACCAAGTTTTTTTAAGTGTTTGGTAGTAATCAGTTCAATATGAGTGCTCCAGGATAAATACGAGCTAAAATTTACAGCGTGGTATTTCACCGACGCTGAAGTTTCAATGATAGTATTATTAAATGTGTGGGCATTAGGAATCGCCTTAGCAGCGGAAGTAAACTTGAAATGTATAGTTGTGTCTGCGTTAATTAGCATCTGCCCTACCGCACCAATGAGTTAGCTCATCAAGATCAGTCTGGAGAGCAATGATGTTAACAATCATGCCGTCGTTTCTATGCAAAGAGGTTATGTATTTAAACTTCTGGAGTGACAGTCCAATCCGCCACCTACGGGAGCGCTTAAGCCGCCGGCGGCCATATTGTTAGAGGAAAAGGAGCACGTTTACAGTACGTGGCTGCAAGCACGTGCGACGCAACTGTGCTTGCGGTTCTGCGATGAAAAATGAAATGAAACCCCTTTAGGAAGTATATCAGTCCGGCATTGTGTGTCGCTGTTGTCAAAAAAAAAAACAATGTGATGGTGGTGGGTGCCTTGTGTTCTGTGTACAATATGTTGCGAGAACTGAAAAACAGTCGTTTCCTGTTTTCTTCATTCAGTAACCTGCCGCGTTCATCGGCACTGTGATGCCCTTTCGTCGATACGTGGTGCCGGGCCGTATTGACAAAACATGACCTTGAAATATAGTATTCTTATGCCATTTCTTAAAAAAATGACTATTTGTGTTAATGAGCGTTTTTGATCTAAACCTGGAAAACAAGAAAAATATTCAACGGTAGGTCTCATTTTTGTCCGGCGTTTCAGTTCTAGCTGAAAAGAGTTCGTGAAAGCAAATTTACAATAACGCTAAGGCGACCCACCATCTGCACGAAGCCGCAAGCCTACATGCGCTCCAATGAGGGTAACCTGCCAAAGTTAAAGTCATGCTTCACTGGCGGCTCAAGCAATCTTTACTTTTTTTTTCGTTTCTGCATCCGTTCTTCCTGCGTCTGCGGCAAAAACGAGAAGTGGGAAGGCAGATAAACGGAAATTAATGGAGGCAGGTGGTAGCGTAATGGTTAGAGTGCCCATCTCCCAAATGCAAGATGCTGCATTTGGGAGATGGGCTCGAATCCCGGTGGTTTGTTTGGGAAGACAGCTTTCTGTGCACTCTGGTGACTGCGACGCTCAGAATTAGGCGGCAGCCTGACGACAACGGTCGCCGTCAACGTAACAGAATAAGCGGGCGTGCAAGGTCCCACATAAAGCCGAAAGTACATTCAGAGGAGATACGCTATACTCTTGTCGGCAAAAAAAAATTGATGCGTAACGAGCGGTGTTGTTGAGCGACGCTGTAGACCGATAATGTCACCATAGACAGGACCATGCTCCAATCCCGGTGCTCAGCGGAAATAAACGTCGACAGCATTTCAACTAGCGTGTTATTGATACTTCATTAATTTTGTTGCGTGTTTGTGTTGTGTCTTGCAGGAGCTAGTAGTATAGGAGATGACATTGGAGAGAAGGCGGTGAGCGAAGTCCGCGAAAAGTGATTGAGGATAGCCATATTGAACGTCGACGCTGTGTTGAAGAAAGCCTGCGACTTCAGTTGCTCAGCCGACAGAAAGGCTTGAGTGGTACCGCTGGGCGTATTTAGTAACCACAGCGATAGACACACACTTTGCGGAAGTAAACAGAGGAAAGGCACGTAGTGAGTTGGCCGCCCTTTTAAGCTCTGGTATAGCTTGAAAAATGAATGTGGAGAAGTATGACGCACCAAATAGTATATGCCAATCCAAATGAATCCGCGTGGTCATACTTGCGCCACATGCCATGGTGGCCTGCCACCAGGACACCATGAAGTTGCAGTGATGACAGTTTTCATTGGGTACTTGAGTATAAAAACGAGCACATCAGAGACGTCCGAGGGATGTTTCTACGGTATAAGAACACATCGCCTTCGCCCCCCCCCCAAATAACTAAATCACGAATATAAGCTTACAAATAGGGACATCGTAAGATCGAGCACTAGGGCGCTTGTTGATCTTGTTCAGGATGACGTCAGGGTTTCATTCAGCGTTTATTTCTGAGAAAATGAGTTGGAGTTACGTTTATTTGCATCACAATGGCGGGCGTAATCAGGCAAACATTGACAGCATTTCATTAGAGGGTGCCTGACTACTCTGTGGAGATTACGTTTAACAATGACAACAAACACACAATGCTTTGCTTCCATCGATTCGCACATACGTGGGATACGCATAATTTTGTGACTATCAATTTAGATGCTTCAGAATGGCGCTCATTAGCCCAACATTTTCATCCACAGTGAGCAAAAGCGGCTGTCGTATCCACAGTAGAATTGATTTAAATGGCTTTAATCCCATGGACATATCGTCGCCAACTTCCGTGGGAATGGAGTCGTCAAAATTGAATACAGGTGACAGTGAAATCAGGAGGTTGATGAACGGCAAGAAGGCGGAACCTTGCACAAGACCTCTGGGATATAAAATCACTTTTTGAGCAGCTTGGTCAGGGGGCCATGCAATGGTTTCCACGTCTATTAAAGATCCTCCAAAATATTAACAGAGGCCGACAAAAATGCGCGAATTTTGGGAAAGGTGAAACCGCTGGAAATTTCACGACAGCCTTAGCCTAAATATAAAAGATGACTTAAATATAAGAAACCATAACGTTGACAGGGTGGTCAAATTCTGGCACAAATAAATCGGCTGTTGAAGCAGTTCAGCTGAAACGCAATGGTGCGAAATAAGGCGAGAATGTCGGCAAGTGTTGAAGAAGGTCGAGTAGGTCCTGTGGCCGACGCCAGCGCTCGGCAGCTGTCAAACGACTGCACGTATTAGCGAGATGCCTGGTCGTCAGTAATTGCAGTATGATTCGGGTCTGAAATATTGGACGCGGACTCCATTACATTGAATACAGTGCATTCTTGGACAGATGGTACCCATTCTCTCGCAGTGAGGATGGGAACAAATTGTCTCACGTGCCGGCTGTCACCTTCCTCCTACTGCCAACATTCCTTTCCCTCCGTAGTTGCTTAGCTTTTATTGGCTTCGGCTGCTAATCACGAGATCTCAGGATCGAATCCCAACCACGGCAGCCGTATTTCAATGGGTGTGAAATGCGAAAACCCGCATACTTAGGGTTAGGCGCACGTTAAAAATCCCAAGTGGTCTAAATTATTCCCGAATGGTCCACTACGGCGTGCCTCATAATGAAATCGTGATTTTGGCAAGTAAATCCTCATAATGTGTTATGTAACATTCGTTAAGGATGTCCTGGGCAGTCGCACAACTCTTAAATACAATTAAGTGTCAGGAGTTGCGCGCGAGGTCTTTGGATATATCATCATCATCATCATCAGCCTGGTTCCGCCCACTGCAGGGCAAAGACCTCTCCCATACTTCTCCAACAACCCCAGTCATCTACTAATTGTGGCCATGTCGTCCCTGCAAACTTCTTAATCTCATCCGCCCGCCTAACTTTCTGCCGCCCCCTGCTACGCTTCCCTTCCCTTGGAATCCAGTCCCTGTATAATAGCTGTGTGTTACCAGTACACTCTAAAAATTTTCACACCCTTATGGGTGTAATGCGGGTGTATTCATCTTTTCACCCTTGTAAACACCCTTGAAACACCCTTTTTTAACGAAGAATGGTGTTCAACAAGAAAACACCCTTGGAACACCCCAGTCTTTCTAATTTACACCCTAATTATAAGGGAGTAAGTGAACAAGCTTACAGTATATGATGAATGAACATTGCCAGTTAAGGCGTTGATATTGGCTGTACATGAAACGCGCGCTACCTGCGCTTGAATCAGGTAGCTGGAATGATTAGATCGGGGCACCTAGGCAGCAGCGCACTGGCTCCGAACAGTGGTCAAAAATGAAGTTTCCCACGAATGTTGATATTGAGCGGATGACACTAACGCGCAGACTTTGCATAGCCAGATATATGCAAAAGGCTTCATATGATCAATAGCAAAATATTTACAATGCTATCACTGAATACTTAAAGGTGTGCAACCAGTTAGACTGGGAATGGTTAGGAGTGAGGGCTAACGGTAAATAGCTCACCAACTTACGGTTCGTAGATGACATTGGCATACTCAGCAACACTGCAGACTATTTGCAACAAACGTTTGAGGAACATGTCGAAGAAAGTGTAAGTCTGACTGAGAGTTAGTATGCAGAAGAGAAAAGTAATGTTCCGCAGCGTGGCGAGAGAACGAATGTCATGGTCGGCAGTCAGCCTCTAGAACCTGCGCAGAAATACGTTTATTGAGCTTAATTACTCGCAGGGGCCTCTGATCAAGGAAATTAACAAAAATAAAACATTAGCTGGAGAGCTTACGACAGGCATTACTAAATCATGACCAGGGAGCTTACTGCCAACCATTGCTTTCTACCGTTACTAACGTATGGGGCCGAAACTTGGAAGTTACCAAAGAAGCTTGGGAAGACGTTGAGGACCGCGCAACGAACGATGGAATGAAAATTATTAGGCATGATGATAATAGACTGGAAGACAGCGATGTGGATTAGAGAGCGAACGGGAATAGCTGATAAACTGGTTGACATTATGAGGAAGAAGTCGTGCTCGGCAGACATTGCAATGCGTAAGGGAGAGAACTGCTGGTCTATTGGAGTTGCAAAATGGGTGCTAAGGGAAGGAAAGCACAGTCGAGGACGACAGAGAATAATGTGGACGTGATGGAATCGGGAAACTTGAAAACACGTGGAACCAGTTAGCACAAGACAGGGGTATTAGAGATCGCTGGAGAAGCTTTCGTCCTGCGATGGACGTCAAAATAAGCTGATGATGATGATGATGTGACGACATCCATGCTAGCTTCCAGGCATGTCTTTCATGTTATGTCATGCATGCGTGTCATGCACGTTCTGATAGCTCGATTTCCGCCGATAGCGGGGGGGGGGGGGGGGGGGGGCGCTAGTAGCGGCGTAGCCAAGTGGGGCACACCGGGCACTTGTAACGCTCACTAAAAGTAAAATTTTTGCTGCTATGGCAATGGCCCCGCTCCTTCCCCCTCCACGGTCAATTGGGACCCCCCCCCCCCTCACACGAAAAAATTTTCTGGTTACGCCACTGTGGGGAGGGGGGTGTAAGATTGCTCTAGACCCCTCCCCCTAACTTGTCAACGGAAACGGGGGACGGGAGGGCAGCTGCCGCCGGGCTGCAAACCTTAGGCAGCCCAATTAACGGCTGCATTTCCCTTTGGACGTGAATACTGCATTAATGCCATTACACTGTAGGATTCGTGGCGGTTCGAGGGCATGCGACAATAAAAAAAAACACATACAGCCATCAGAAAGTCTTAGCTTGAGCAGATCTTTGGGAGCTGGGCAAGACTCTCACAAAAGAAAAAAAGCTTGGCACCCCTCTTACAGGCATTGTCAACTCTGGGTCCCACCGCTGACTCTACATTTCCGGTAAAAAAAATCACACAGGAACTCCTCTCGGATTTGTCTAAGTGTGCGTAAGCATTGTGACTCTTCCTCATCTACACGCAGTCCATGTCGTTATCAATGTTATGAGACTTGATCCGACAAGTATAAGCGCCAGCGCTGCGGCGACACGGGCTGCTCTGGTCGGCAGCGCAAGCAAAGTACTGCAGATGGCGGGGCCAGGCGCGCTGGTGACGTTCCGTTCGTTTTGAGCCGTTATCGCTCTTTAGCCCTCCTCATCCGCGACGAACCGTTATCAACCGTTCTCCGGCGGCGGCTGCTTGCGGCACGGCCGCGCGAACCGTATCTTGAAAGCGAACTGCATTGTGGACAGAGTGTGCCCACTGCTGAAAACTTCACGCGCTGTGTTCTCACCGTTTACTTCGCTTTGAAAACAGACGCGCGCACACCTATCTTGAAAGTGATATGCGAAAAGCGCATAGTGCGGCATAAGCTGAAAGATTCGTGAGCGCAGTGTTCTCGCCACTTCGGTCCCGTTGAAGCCTTGAAGCGAGAGCTAGCACGAAGGTGAACTCACTCGCTGCTGCGGGTTCTATATTGAAAGATATCGTGCGGTACGGACTGACGGACGGATGGTTTTTCTTGTTGGGGAAGTATAGAAATGCTTACGTTATAAAAAAAATCGCAGGGTTCGCGAATTTCGCGATAAGAACCAACACCAACCTACTCCCCCACCCCCCGCTGAGCGATGCCGTCTTGATCGCCCCCTCCCAACCCCGGGAAAAGGGACACTACCTATCTCAGTTGAAGAAACGATGATGAAACGTTAACGACAAGAACGGCATCTCCTAACGAGTTGTCTTATGGCCTCTGACATTTGCGCGCGAACCTGGGAGGCCATAATTGGCCGCTTAATAGCATAAAAAGACAAAGATAATGCCAAATGACACAGTTAAAAATTCAAACAAATAACTGATCTTAATTATACTGTTTGGGAAAAAGAAATAAAAAATTAGACAGCCGCAACACACGCCACTAAAGCCACCACCGCCGGCATAACGCGGAACCAACAGTTGGCAACATTCATTCGCGCGTCATTGCTTCGTTCGCTTCGTCTCCGCAACGAGAGCCGCCATCTTCTCGCGCCTAACGTTTTGTATGGCTTTGTTCTCTGCCATCCGCGCACGCAGCTCATCGGTGGATGCACGTCTGCTCGGCGTCGCAATGCGGCCTGCGTCATTTTTTGGTGTTCGCGCAATCGGTGTGAAGCATGTCGCATGTTAAATGTTTGATAGAAGTGCCTCACGTCCAAGTCAAGCCGCCGTACGGGTGTATGGCTGTGCGCCCCGTTCTCGGAAGCGTCGACGGGTTTCCGGCATGCGGATTTCAGGTACGTGCAAATGCGTTTCGCCCTCCTATTGAGCTCCGGAGCAAAGCGTGCAATATTTCATGTGAAAGATGCAGTGCCCGTGATCATGGTGTGAATTTCGAGCGGCAAACGAGAACTTTGGCACTTAGAGCACACCGCGGCTGCTAAGTCAGCGTGGAAATTGTTTTACGTTACCGTAATATGTTGCTGTCACTCTAATCTGCGGCTTGTGGATAGCTAGCCCATTGGCGTTTGCTTCTGGCAGCGATAGGTGTATAAATGGAAGCGGTAATAATTTTCGAGAGCAGACTTTTTTCGCTCGATGTTTGGTCGTGTTTATGGCGTTATGAAGGCTAGAAAACAAAATGGCTTGATCGTGCTTAGTTCCAACTCTAAGGGGCGTAACGTTGGCGCTGTATATTGCTACGGCACAATATGTGCGATCACGAAAGGCCAGCAGTGTGAAGACGACGACGACGATTAGATGCTAGCGCGGGCTGTTGCCTCTTGGCCTAGCGCAGCGTATTTTCCTTGTAAATATATTTGTACATAGCTTTTCGTCTGCGTCATCCTACGTAACATATCTGGTGGAGGTGGACGTTCCCTGTACCTCGTCACGGAGCTTCGCAGTGGACGGTACGTCGAGCCTAGCTTCATGGCTCCCGGCGATGACAATTCGCCTCAGCCGCCTCCGACCCCTCCTGCCACTTCGACGACCTACATCTCTCTCACTGCTCCTCGTGATCCTGGCGTATTCTCGGGCAAAGATGGGGACGACGTCGACGACTGGATCAGCCTGTACGAACACGTCAGCCGCAATAACCGGTGGGACCCTACTGTCATGCTCGCCAACGTAATCTTTTACCTCGGTGGCACACCTCGAGTTTGGTTTCGGACGCACGAAGAGGAGCTCACCAGTTGGGATTCGTTCAAGCAAAAGCTCCGAGACTTGTTCGGCAACCCCTACGGTCACAAACTTGCCGCGCAGAAGGCGCTTTCCGGCCGTGTGCAGACGTCAACAGAGCCCTATGTCACGTACATTCAGGACGTCCTGGCTCTGTGCCGCAAAGTTGATGCACACATGCCTGAGTCAGACAAGGTATCCCACATCCTCAAAGGTATTGCCGATGACGCCTTCAACTTGCTCGTGTTCAACAACGTCGCGACGGTGGATGCTGTTATCAAAGAGTGCCGCCGCCTGGAACTCGCTAAAAGCAGACGTATCGATCAGCAGTTTGCGCGTTTGCCCAACACCCCAGCGACTTCTTCCTGTGCCGACGCTCCTCGTCCCAACAACACCGCCGATATTACCAAGATCGCTCGGCGTGAGATTGAGGCCGCCTATCCGGCTGCCTTCGACTCCAGCCCCACCAACGCACCGGCAGTCACGGTTTCCCTGATCCAGGCAGTTGTCCGCCAGGAGTTCGAAAACATGGGCCTTCACACCATCTGCTCGGCCCATCACCCTGATACCCATCCGGCTTCTTCGATTCCGCCCCGTCCCGCATCGTCTTACCCACCACGTTTCCGCAACCCAGCTGAATGGCACACTGCTGACGACAAGCCCATTTGTTTTCACTGCCGTCGCATCGGGCACATTTCTCGGCACTGTCGAAGTCGCTGGACTTCCCCGACCCGGTCTGCTTATACTGCCTATTCTCGCCCCTCGGGTGGCCCTTCTCGTCCTTATGCCGCACGCTCCGATAATGCCGCCACTGACTCTCCTGCGCCGAACCGCCCCTATTCTCGTTCACCTTCGCCCCAACGACGACAATCTCGCTCTCCCCAGCCCCGTCGCTCCTATTCGCCGACTCCCTTCGGGCGCCGCTCCCAGCCGGAAAACTAGACGATGCAGCGCCTCGAGGTGACGCTGCATTGCTCCCTACGCCGCCAAATCCTCTTCTGACTTTGCCCACTCATCTGAACCTTCTTGACGTGCACGTCGACGGTGTTTCCGTGTCTGCTCTCATAGACACTGGGGCGCATTTGTCCGTAATGAGCGCTGACCTTCGTAACCGGCTCAAGAAAATTATCACGCCCGCCACGACGCCTGTTGTCCGTGTCGCCGATGGCGGAACAGCCCCGGTAATTGGTATGTGTGCCGCCCGCGTCTCCTTCGCCGATCGCTCAACAGTCGTGCTATTCACGGTCATCGCCCACTGTCCCCACGACATCATCCTCGGCTTAGACTTCCTCTCCGCACATTCTGCTCTCATCGATTGTTCCGCCAGTACTCTCCGCCTTGACCTGCCTGTTCTGGATCCTGCTGAACCACACCCCAGTCGCCTCAGTTCCGCCGACTTCGTTCGCTTGCCACCTTCGGCACTGACCTACGTTGACCTAGTGTCATCCCCACCAGTCCCCGACGGTCACTACATCGCGGCTCCTATGCCAGACGTGCTCCTTACACACGGGATCACGGTACCCCATACAGTTTTATCTATTACGGCGAATTGCGTCTGCCTGCCAGTGGTCAACTTTGGCTTGACGACACAAGTGCTGCCACGTGGGATGTCTTTGGCCCAGCTTTGTTCGTTCGAGGATCACTCAGTAGCATCCATTGCAGTAGGCGACACTTCATCCGTTACTTCTCTACCATCGCAGTCGCCAAATTGTCCCATCGCTGACTTACGGAAAATGATTGCCCCCGACTTGCCCTCCGAGCACGCTCGTGAACTCTCCCGCGTTCTGTTTTCCTACCACGATATTTTTGACTTTAACGATCGTCCTTTAGCCCAAACTACCGCTGTCAAACATCGCATTAATGCCGGCGATGCCCCTCCTATTCATCGCCGCCCGTATCGAGTGTCACCAGCTGAGCGTCAAGTTATTCACGCAGAAGTTCGCAAAATGCTTGCCAAGAACATTATTGAACCGTCATGTAGTCCTTGGGCGTCACCGGTTGTGCTGGTAAAAAAGAAGGATGGCTCATGGCGCTTTTGCGTGGATTATCGGCACCTTAACAGGGTTACCAAAAAGGACGTGTACCCCCTACCTCGGATTGATGACGCCCTTGACTGCATCTACGGTGCTCGCTATTTCTCCTCTATTGACCTTCGCTCCGGCTATTGGCAGATTGCCGTGGACGATCTCGACCGCGAGAAGACTGCCTTTGTGACACCCGACGGTCTTTATCAATTCAAGGTGATGCCGTTCGGCCTATGTAACGCTCCTGCCACTTTTGAACGCATGATGGACTCCCTTCTTCACGGTTTCAAATGGTCCACGTGCTTGTGCTACTTGGACGACGTTATCGTATTCTCCCCAACGTTCGCTACGCACCTCGAGCGCCTCTCAGCAGTCCTGGACGTTTTTCGGCGAGCCGGTCTGCAACTCAACGCATCGAAGTGCCAATTCGGCCGTCGCCAGATTACCGTCCTTGGACATCTCGTTGACGCGAACGGAGTGCAACCGGACCCAGGCAAGATCCATGCTGTTACGCACTTCCCTGTTCCGACGTGTGTCAAGGATGTGCGCAGCTTCATCGGCCTTTGTTCGTACTTCCGCCGTTTCGTGAGGAATTTCGCCGCCATAGCACGGCCACTAACCGACCTTTTGAAAAAAGACTCTCCTTTCCAGTGGGGCGATAACGAGGCCTCTGCATTCTCTCATCTAATCGACATTCTCACAACGCCTCCCGTTCTGGCCCACTTCGATCCTTCTGCGCCTACCGAAGTCCGTACTGATGCCAGCGGTCACGGAATTGGAGCAGTACTAGCACAACGCCAGCGTGGCCACGACCGTGTTATCGCTTACGCCAGCAGGCTCCTCTCACCCGCGGAGCGCAACTATTCCATCACTGAGCGTGAGTGTCTGGCCCTAGTTTGGGCGGTTGCGAAATTCCGCCCATACTTATATGGCCGATCCTTTTCCGTTGTCACAGACCATCACGCGCTTTGTTGGTTATGCTCATTGAAAGACCCTTCAGGAAGACTTGGTCACTGGGCCTTACGCCTCCAAGAATATTCGTTCTCTGTCACCTACAAATCTGGCCGACTACACAAGGACGCTGACTGCCTGTCTCGCTACCCGGTAGACGAGCCTGACGACGCCGACAGTAGTACCGCCGACGGCATTTTCTCTGTGTCTGCCTTCGCTAACATCGCCGATGAGCAGTACCGAGACCTATCGCTGCGAGTACTCATCGAGCGTCTGCGCTCTACACCTACCGACGCATCCGTTCGCCGATATGTCCTCCAGGGCGGCATTCTGTACCGAAGGAGCTTCCTCCCTGATGGCCCTGATCTTCTTCTTGTCGTGCCAAAACATCTACGACAGACTGTGCTCTTTGAGATGCATGATGCACCCACTGCAGGACATCTTGGGGTAACCCGCATGTACGACCGCGTCCGCCGCCGCTTCTATTGGCCTGGTCTCGCTCGCTCCGTTCGACGCTATGTTGCTGCCTGTGATCCCTGCCAGCGTCGGAAGACACCTCAGGTGCTACCTGCCGGTCATCTCCAGCCGATCACCGTCCCTGTGGAACCGTTCTTTCGTGTTGGATTAGACCTGCTCGGTCCCTTTCCCACGTCATCCTCTGGGAACAAATGGGTAGCCGTCGCGACTGATTACGCCACCCGATACGCTATCACTCGGGCTCTCCCTACCAGCTGCGCCACTGACGTCGCGGACTTTCTCTTGCGTGACATTATCTTGCTTCATGGCGCCCCGCGACAGCTGCTTACTGACCGTGGTCGAAACTTCCTCTCGAAAGTTATCGCTGACATTGTGCGTTCCTGCTCCATTCAACACAAACTGACTACTTCATACCATCCTCAAACCAATGGCCTGACAGAGCGGTTAAACCATACTCTTACCGATATGCTGGCCAAGTACGTTTCCAAGGACCACCACGACTGGGACATTGCCCTTCCTTACGTAACATTTGCGTACAATTCTTCCCGGCACGACACTGCCGGATTTTCTCCCTTTTATCTCCTGTACGGTCGCGAACCTACCTTGCCCCTAGACACGGCACTTCCTCCTGCTGCGGTCTCAACAAGCGAGTATGCGCGCGACGCCATCGCCCTCGCCGACCATGCACGCCAGCTTGCCCGTGCTCGACTTACGGCCTCACAGACCACTCAGCAGTGTCAGTACAACGCCCGCCATCGTGACGTACAGTTTTCACCTGCTGCGCTCGTGCTCCTGTGGTCGCCCTCTCGTCACGTCGGACTTTCAGAGAAACTTCTTTCGCGATATACAGGGCCCTACCGCGTGCTGCGCCAGGTGACGCCTGTGACTTACGAAATTGCTCCTGTGGGCTCAACCTCGTCCTCTCCTGTGGCATCGAGTGATGTCGTACACGTCAGTAGGCTCAAGGCCTACTACACTGCTTCCGAGTCCGATCTTTAGTCGCTCCGGGACGGCGCTTTTGCAGCCGGGGGTAGTGCTACGGCACAATATGTGCGATCACGAAAGGCCAGCAGTGTGAAGACGACGACGACGATTAGATGCTAGCGCGGGCTGTTGCCTCTTGGCCTAGCGCAGCGTATTTTCCTTGTAAATATATTTGTACATAGCTTTTCGTCTGCGTCATCCTACGTAACAATATGTTTGTTTTCGGTGTCACGAGTACCACTTTCATGCTTTTGTTGCATGAGAGTGGTAGCTGCTGCGTGCCGTCTGGGTAGAACACAATAAAAGCAATTTCCTCACTCATACGTATGCAATGTGAGGTAACAAAATTTCCAGCGTTTTATTCGGAGCGTAGATATCCAGTATAAATTAGTAAGAAACTCAAATTCTGTGTTAGCTTAGTAGGCGTGAAACAAGTGAAACTCGCATTCCTTTTTGAATTGTTCGCCCAAACTGCACCGCCCCCAGATGCGTCATCGGGTAATTGACAGTAGCTTCGCTACGTGAGTTGTTTTATGCGCCTATATTGCCCGGTTAAGTATCCTGTTCATTTATGCTCACGCTCGTTCATCTTGATTTTAAGCGGTTACTATCCCCAAGTACCGGACGATGCCAAACTTGTGAGGTGTAGCAAACGCGGGAAATTCAAAGTGGCGTGGCTGCAAGGCCCTGTTTTTACGTTTCTTGCATTCAAAGCCAACAGACACAGTATCACTGATTTATTTTCCATTTCTGCTGTACTTGATCAATCTAATGTGACAACTGCATCTGCTCTTTAATGTTCTCCATTTACTGTGTATTCAGCCTGGCTGCCACCTTCTCTTCAGAGGATGCCGCTGTGATAGCTCTTTCGTATAGCACATGCCTCTAGGCCCTTGTGTTTCAAGGGCTCCCGCGAGGCAGCAGTGCTCCAAGTAATTTTACCATTCTATATATTTTCTATTTTGCATCTTTCTTCCACGATGGATTTTAATGTTAATAGTATTTGTCATTAGTCATCGCCATAATGTTATAGCACGTAGATTTTACGCACTTCACATCGACAATTTTTAGGCCAGTTTACAGCCAAGTCACATCTTCCATAATACATCGTCAACATTACCACTTGTCATGGCGCTCTTTGGCCAAACCTGGCCCTTGCGCCATAAAACACCACACATCATCATCATCAGCTTGGCTGCCAGAAAATGCTTGAATTTCTTTCAGTATCCAAGTGACGAAATATTTCAGTGACGGCCGTGTGTGAAACACGCAAGATGACAAAACTGATAGCAAAATGATGAGATATTTCTTTTATAGCGTTTGGACTCTACTTTTGGTGAGGATGTCGATCGACCTTGGGCCTGGCGACAGCACACCCGACATCGCCAAAGTGCAGCCTATCAGTTGAGTGCCCCCGAATGGACCATCAACATTGGAAAATGAAGCAGAGCCAGGTAGGGGCAATTTTTACTTTGGAACAGAATACTGACAGCTGCCTCTTTTTTTAAGAACTAAATAACATATTTACAAACCAATCCTTTCTCTTTGTGCAGCCTACATAGAATTGTTTTTTGCTTGTTATACAGACCTTCAGAAAGCAGTTCTGAACCCTTTTTGCATGCACAAATAAATAAAGAGGAGTGCACTTTCTGAAGCAATTGATGCATTGAAATGTGCGTTCGACACACAGTGAGATGCAAAATAACCAACAACTTTAAAGCGGTAAAAAAAATTTGAAACATGTTCAAACATCATAGCCCGCCTTGGCATACGGATCTAAATATAACAGCAACGGAGGTGCATGCAGAGAAGTGTTTGTAAATGTTTGCAAGATATGTACATTGTCTAAGAAATTGTTTTTATTTACTTGGAGCTTCTTGGTGCCATGGCAGTGCAGTAAAAGCTCAAAATGATGCCCCTGCTCCTAATAAAGCACTTTTCGATTTTAAAATTAAATTATGGGCTTTTACATTCCAAAACCTAAAGTTTTGGTAACCTGGCTTCTTTAATGTACACCTGAATCTAAGTGCATAAGCGGTATTGCATTTTATCCTCATTGGAGGGCAGCTGCCATGGCCTAGATTGAAGCTGGGACCAGCATGACTGAGCAGCATGGCATCATAGTAAGTGGGCTATTACACCAGGTCAAAATGAGAAATACTGCTTAGAACTACCAACTTCTTGGCTCACAAGCACTTTGCACTAAGTTAAAGGAGTATGTAGTACTGTCAGTGGCCGTTTATGTACCAATTTCTTTTTAACCTGACTCCATTATTAAAGTGCGAAGCTTCAATTAGTCAAAACCAGCCTAAATTACAGAACCAGCTCAAAACACGCACCATGTATAGCTGGATTTGGACATGAAAATGGAGTCAATTCATGTCGCCGAAAATGCCGGTGGCAGTCACACTATTTCATGCATTTTGCCTAAAACATAGTCAATAATAATTAATCAATTTCTAAAATATTCTTTTCAAAAAGTTTTTTTCAAGAATGAAAGGAGCAGCCAAATGGTGTTCAGGTGCACGAGCAGTTAGTTGCACGGCACTTCTTGCATGTGTTCACTGGCTTCTTTCTAGCTTGAAAGAAAAATTTGTTGCACCTATTGAGCAGTAGAAAGCTGGATTGGGAATTTTTCAGGATGCTCTACAATTTTCGCACTGACACTTTTGCTTTGAATATAATATTTGAGCAGTTAAGTAATCGTTACTAACTAATTAACTAATTAGAAGAAATGTAAGAATTGGTTTCACTTCCTCAAAACGATGGCAAACGACATTGCCTTGGTGCTGTCCAGCTACGTGGCACTTGTACATATTTAAAGCTTGCACATGTCATACAGACCACCTGGTAATTACAAGGCATATATAGAAGTGGCTAAGTTGTGTGAGCCAGCCATATGTAGCAAATCATGAGAAACAGCCATGTTTCTTTCACTTAAGGGCATGATAAGATTTACATGCTCGACACCTTGCATCAGTGTGTTCTAGGCCTGTTCGTAGTTTAGCTGCTACATAAACAATATTTCTCCACATGTAAGCTCATATGCATCTTTCAAGTATATTGTCCCGTGTGTCCAAAATAAACCATCCTCGCGCTTCCTTCATTATGTATACATCTGTTGCTGTGCTAAATTTTTAACATGCAACTGCACAAATTTTCATCTAGTTTACATATTTCCTCGTTTGGTGGCTTTATTTCTGAACAAGTTGTTTTCGTTAAACCCTGTTGCACACAGCAGTACACAGCATTTCTGCCTAGAGTGGGAATTATTTTTTTTTCAGATTGACATAAATACACCTTGCCTGGGCAATGTAAGGCATTCTACATAACACAGCCCTGCAATAATGTTTCATATTGCATTCCAGCATCATACAGAACTGTTTACTTACCAGATTAGAATATGTATAAGTGTTGGAAGTAACAGAACTGGAAGAAGCCAGCAGATAATGAGGCCAAGGAAAGCATAGAGGAACATGTTTTAAGTTTTTTATATGAAGTATAGAAATGATGAATTCTAGGTAAGTGAAAGTGGATTAAAAGATATCCACCTCTTGGTGGGGAACGGACCCATAACCTTCACATTACGCATGTGATATCAGGGTGTCTACCAACCGGGAAAACCGGGAAAACCGGGAATTCTCAGGGAATTTGAACAGTCTGGAAAAACTCAGGGAAAACTCAGGGAATCTGTGCTTTTATCAGGGAAAATTAGCTGTAACTTTATTGAAAGGGAGCGAAAGTCGTGTTAATGCTGGCTCCAGTAACAGAGAAATCGCAACGAATCGTCATTGACGCCGTGTCATCGGCACGATGTATTGCCAGAGTAGTTAACGACCGATTTTCTAGACGCCCGATTTTTCGGACATGCCCGATAATTTGCATGGTTTTGCGGCACCACCACGTACTCCATATAGTCAATGTATATTGCCCTGACTGCAGGTCTGAAATGGCATTAATCAAAGCCGACACCGCCGCTATTTTGATTATCTCGCCGCCTCGAACCGGCACTCTCGCAGGCAGATCCGCTGGCAGCCGTAACCACCACCGCGGCAATGTAAGGCCTAGCTGCTTCTATGTTCGCTATTAAGCTTCTTCCCGTGCGGTGCCGTGTTTTTCATTGAAAGAACTCGCCGCTATCACCAATGGCACCGACTCCGCCCTTGCAATCCTCGCGATTGGCTTTGAAGCTCGCAGAGCACAGCGCGTTGCGTAATGCCAGTCTCCGAAAGTTAGCTTCGCCTCAGTACATTAATGTTAGGCGGTGAAGCATAACAAGCGTGGGAAGGGGGCAATTGTCGCGGGACACAGTATGTATTACTTAATTACACATGCGTGCACGTCGTCTCCTGTCACAGTACAAGCCCTGATATGCCTAAAAAGCGTACTGGCAGGCCTTCAGAGCTTTTTCAGACGTGCCTGTGGTAATTTTAGCCCTTAAAGGCAGTTAAAGACATGCATTAATTTTTTTCAGACTGCCCGTTCTTCTTCATTTTTTTTTTGCGGCCCCTCGGAAGTCCGAAAAATCAAATGTTGACTGTACAACTGACCAAGAGGATGCTTCAGATGATCCATGTGGTGAAAGCGTGGTAGAAGGAGGATGAGAACAGAAACGGCCGACGCACTGAGGAATTAAAGGGAAAGGAAGGGTGCCGCCGCCTTTTTGAAGGAGCTTGAGCTAAAAAAACTAAGTGATGGCTGACGCTGAGACACAGGTGTCCCTCATCCAAACCAAAATAAATTGTTTACGCAGTGAAACCCAACACTGAGATGTTGGGTACAGGCTGAGAGTATGTCAGGACAGTTGAGGTTGACTTCCCAGCTGCTGAGAGAGAACCTTAGTTGTGACAAAGTTCAGGACCTCATACAGATGAGCTTGCTATCAGTTGATAGAAATAGCTGACATTAAAAAATATTTACTTATGTATGCATCTCCTTTTCATTCGTATTTGAAAATGTTTGACTCAATTTGGAATGGGCTTTACCATTTCTTTCGCTGTGCATTTTACTAACACCTTCCTTCTGTTTTCTTTTTAAATAAAATAGATATTACTCCTTACTATTCAAACTGGATTAAGTCATTTTTTTTTTGTTTCAGCATGCTTACTAGAGAGTGACAGCATCGGGCAACGTGGTGTCAGCCTGTCTTGACATAAAACAAAGTTCTGGCTCATTCAGGGAATTTCGCAATGGTGCTCAGGGAAAACCTGGAAAACTCAGGGAATTCGGAAATGTCAGCTTGGTAGACACCCTGGATATACTAACCACTGTGGTACTACGGCCGTGTTCGAGCGTCGACAATCTGAGGGGCCATTGTGGACGGTTGAATGCTGCCTCGGTGGCACAGTGGTTAGTGCATCTCATGCCTAATGAGATGTAGGCTGTAGGTTCGTTCTCCCCCCATGCCTGTTTTTTTTACCATTTTCATTTCCTTTTATCATTTCTACATTTAAATAGAAAATTACAAATAAGTTTCCACGTGCCTTCCCTGGCATCTTCCAGCTGTGATTCAGAAAAATTTTGACCCTCAGTATCCGTTCTTCTCGTTTGGAAGAACAGGAGCTTCATTTTAAAAATAATGAATTCACCTTGTTCAGCATCTCAATGTGGTCTCAAATCTTATCACAGCATGTGTATTACTAAGTGAAGTTTTTGTTAAGATGATATAGCATGGGACCTAATTAGTAGCCTTTGTGTACAGATATATGACTAGTCTAATAAATAGGAGGATTTTAAGAAGCACTTCTAACATGGTCTGAGCATGTGTTTAAAAAAACTAATCTAGCATGATTTCAGGCATAGCTGTTGCCCCTGAAAAATATTTGGATCATCTGCATTGGCATTGTTTTTAGAGAGCACCAATACTGCTTTGATAGAAGTAGCCTCGTGGAACATGAAGCATCGCTTCTTGCTTAGTCAAGGAAATATTATCTGCATATCTGACGTGCATGTGTCATATGCTCGAATGCTGTTTAAAGGCTGCTAATAAGAAAATTACTTCACTTGCCTTCCAGAGATTGCTTCAGTAGTCTATGCTACTCGATCATAAACAATTTACCAGAGTGAACTTTCATCACAGTTGGCTTTGCAATGTTTATGCAAAATACAATTGCCTACTAGACATGTGACTGCACTAAAACTTGGAATTAATGACCAGTAAGATTTATGGGACCAGCAAAACTTAGTTTATTACTCCAGAACAAAATGCGACGCACTTCGGTTATTTCTGCCATAGAGTTTCTTACAGTAATTACTAGAGGGAACTCTGGCGCTGCAGTCGTACCACTATGGGAATGATGGGAAGCACATGGATTTGTCTGATATTCGTGCTCGTGAATTCAGACGTTCTTGTGGCTTCGTATATTATACGCTATATAAATCTTATTGTCGTAAATTTCGGGCAGTCTATACTCTTCGAAGTGCAGAAGACGGCGCCAACATGCACAATTGCAATTAATTGCAACGATTGAGCTTGTCCAGGTAGCCAAATCGAAGGGCACCAAGCGTCTCAAGGCACTAGTATGCCCGCGATAAATTCATCAGGGCGTTGCACTCGCTTGTCGTTATATGCCTCCGTTGCTTAATGGTTTCAATATCAGACTTCTGTTCTAGAGTTCCTGTGTTTGAATCCTGTTGTCGGACGATTTTAATGTTTATTTATTTATTACACAGTATATTGTTGAAAATGACTAGAATACAAAGTCACAAAGCCGTTTGAAGCCAAACAGACGAAGTTTAGGCAAATCCATGTACTTCCCATAATTTCCATGCTGGTACAGCCGCTCTTGTTTGATCTCCTGTGGACACTAACGTCAGAGTTCCCTCTAGTAATTATTGTATGAAACTCTGATTTCTGCGCATCGCTCGTGCAGAAGCGGCACCACACCTGCTGCGTAAACGTGCACTACCTTTCGGCCGAGTGCAGGGAATGCTGTGAACTCGCCATGTACATAGCCTGCACTAAGTAAAACAAATCATAACGTGCAGTTGCTACCACGTTGAACTGGTGGAATGAGTAGTGAAATGCAGTACCTCCTGAACTAGTTCAGAAAGTGCAGGTTAATCAAGTGGAGATTATATAGCAACAGAAGTTGAGTGATTCTGCATTACATTCACGAAATATACTTCATGATACTTTTCCATTTATTTCCTCAGTTATTAAGAATCCCTTTTGCATTGTTGGACAAAACTACAGAATGCCAACATATTTTCCAGCATTCACTGGTAGCAAACATGTCAAAACATGTTCTAGTGTCTGGATTGCCGCTTTAGCTGTTAACCCCCAAGTTAATTCCGGAAAATGTACCAAATGTTTTACGTACTCAATTTTCGGTGTCATTTTCTTTCTAAAAATATATTACTTCATTGGTCTCTGGTTAGAAATAACACAAAAATAAGAGCTGCTCTTGGGCAGCTTTCCCTCAATGCCGACTGTAACTCATCTTTGACAACAAGAGCAGCATAACGTCGGGCAGAAAGAGTGCAACTAGTCATTGGCGATATTGGTACTACCTCCAGTCACTAGTACAGCTTGTGATCAATGGTTAAAGGTTGCGACTTTGTTGCTGCCCAATTTTAATTCTGCAGCTGTTACACTTGGGTGTAGCATGTGTACGTACGTGTGCATGCATTAAAATGACTTCACGCTAGAGCAAAGCAACTAGTGCAGAGAGGCATTAGTCATCTTTATATATTTGCTTTGTAAAGATGCACTAACTTTAACTTTTGCAATATAGACTTGGCGCTCATTGGCCAAAGATGCCCTTGTGCTACTAAAACCTACCAATTAATTCGCTTTTTGCAGTAGCAGGTGCTTATTCCTTTTTCAGGATCGGTCTGTGAGTTCTAATTTGTTTTTCTTGAACTGTGCAATTCCCACTCACAGGACTGCATGTCATCTAAGGTGTTCCTTTTTCAATCAAGAATGTTGAGGTTGTGTTTGTGAAACTCGATTTCTTGCCTCAAACGAGCTTGTACAAACTGACCAAGCTGATAATTCTACCTGCTTATATAATAAATGTGTTGCGGTTATGAACCCTCATAATGAATGACACACAGTATAAAAATTTTATCTAATAAAACAATTTAATGAAAATTTTCATGTTTTTCGCGTTTGTGTTCACTTCTCTACTCCTGTCCGTGTCCTGTCTGCATGCCTCACCTCTTGTTTTGCATATTAAATATCGTATAAACTTTACCATGCTTTTTTACCACAATGCAGGGGGAAAAGGTTCCGGTAACACTGCATTCAGTATGGTGGCCCAGACGTGTATGCAAGCAACCTCCTTCATGTGGACCAAGAACTACTCTGCAGTGTCTCACAGACTTCCATGCGAAGCCCTCAACATTCTCGTCTCAGTGGAATGGCTGCTCATCTATCTGCGTGTCCATCACCAAGATGGCCAGTTGTAAAGCTCCTGTACCCGTTTAAGACAGCTTAATGATTTTTTTTATTTAGTTTTTATGCTTAGCCGTAGAATCTTAACATTTTTGATGTTTCTAATGTTTTTACCTGGCCCAAAGTGGTGCAATAAATTTAAACCAGTGTAATGTATTTAAGTGATGCTCACTCTAATGCCTATCTGGTTTTGTTTGTGTTTAAGAAATTTGAATTTCTGATGAGGTAACAGCATTTAAACTTGTCATCGTGGCTCTTTTCAGTGAGCTGCTAGGAAATAAGATGCAAAACTTATCACACGCCAGTTGTAGCATTTTTGTTTTCAAGACTAAAGTATACATGTTTCAAAAGACGGAAAGTGGGGAAAAAAGCCTCAAGAACATAATCATCCTAGGATTGTCATGTCCTTACAACTCTGCAATGACTAATGCCTCATACATCTTGGGAGCACATTGGTCGCAATGCCTACAGGTATACTTGATAAGAGAATAGCTTGCACTCAGATTTGCCACGCAGTTGATGGCTGATAGCTTTTGTTTGTCGTCTTCATGTTACTACTATGTATTCAATATTCATTTACATGTGCTGCGGTTTTTTGCAGTCACACACACAGACACACACACACACACACACACACACACACACACACACACACACATATATATATATATATATATTCTTCGTTTCAATAAAAATTTAGTTGAGAGTTAGCGCTCATCCTGTCTGCTTCTAGTCTGTGTCCGTGTCACTTCGCGCTACAATCCAAGATCAGGTTACTGTACCAACTTGCCCAACTTTTTATCCTTGTGTTAAAGACACACTCAGACTTGTTCTTACTTATGTGACCGGTTATTTTTGTGCTTTATAATAAGATGCAGTGCTTTTCAAATGAAAACATGTGATAGTTCGTAGTGAGGTTATTTAAAAAAACTGTTCTGCTTAAAATTTAATTGAGCAAGCCTCTGCCATTATTCGGTGCTTATGTCTTTGTATTGGTATGGTTTTACTCGTCTTCCTTTTTACTTTTAAAATGTGCAAACATTATTATGTAACCATTTCTCTTGAATGAAATAAATACGTCTGACATTTCGTCACAAATTTTACAATGATTTTGTTCAGTTAGGTAACCTTAGACTAGCTGATTGTTATTCTGGTAGCTTACCTTACAATGCCTGTAGAATATTCAATGCAAGCACATGGTGAAAAATGCACTAAGTTATTGGGTATAAGCAGGTCACTGTCAGTAAATGGAGCATACGTATATTTCAGAAAATAGTGCATGCTTACATATTGAACAGCATGCACAGCTACACATGCTGTTTTGTTCGTAAATGCTGAAAGATTATTCGACGTGGAAGCACTTTGTTCTTGGGCTTTCAGTGCTACCTTTAAGTCATATATGTGAAGGTACTAGTAGAAGCATCCGGTGGAGATAAATGACAACTTTGATGAATAGAGGTATAAAATATGTGCTTAAAACGGCAAAAAACTGCTTGACAGGCAAACGTATGCTTCTGTAGTACTGCACTTGTTACCGTCGCCAATACATGCATTGCTTGCGCTCTATTGCATTCAATATGAGCTACAGCAGCGAGCTGTGGTGTCTTTCCCTCCTGGTCGAGCTGGTGTTGCGAAAATTTTTGACCAAGAAAAGTGGAGGTTTTTAATAATTTCTGAAATGCATGTAACTATGCTTTTGGCTGTGTGCTGTTTCCACGGAGTTATAAGTACTGGTACACCAAGGTGCGGGAGATCCTGTGTCCTTAGTGCAGCGCGCATTCTTATTGCGCTCTGCATCCTGCCGGCAGTGTACTATCACTGCAGAGGAAGATTACGAAAGCATGGCGTGTGTGCCTTGCTGCAATGGCGAAACCTTAAATTGTTTGCCTGAAAGGGCCGCACGTTATGCTACCACATGACGGACCAGAAGCGCAATATGACAACGCCTCACAGATTCTGGCTCATACTGAACAAGGTAGTACCATAGCTAAGGCTAGGCAGCATTCACAACAGCTAGTCTGCCCATTAACTACATGGCTGTAGTGAACGCTAAAATACTTGCAGGGATAACACCCTTTTGGAAGGGTGTTGTCACATGCTACACCCATATTGAAAGGGTGGTTGTCTGTGTTACACCCCATATAGAAAGGGTGTTGTTTGCTTTACACCCATAGGTGAGGTGACGTCATATTAACACCCCTTCTTTTGTGGGGTGTTAATGTGCACTCTTTGCTTGGGGTGTAGCAATACACCCAAAAGGGTGTCACCCATGGGACAAGCGATTTACACCCTTAAGGGTGTTAAAAATTTTAGATTGTACTCACCTACGGGGCAGAAACTTGGAGGCTTACGAAAAGGATTCTACTTAAATTATGGACGAGGCAACGAGCTATTGAAAGAAGAATGATGGGTGTAACGTTAAGGGATAAGAAAAGAGCAGATTGGGTGAGGGAACAAACGCGAGTTAATGACATCTTTCTTGAAATCAAGAAAAAGAAATTGGCATGGGCAGGACATGTAATGAGGAGGGAAGATAACCAATGGTCATTAAGGGTTGAATATGTGGATAGCCTTTATGGCGTTCGATAGCTGCTAGTCTACATTGCGACTATATAATGAAGGCGGAACGGCAACATGGTAGCGAATGTGGAAAACATACAAATCCCGCATATATTACTGCACAATAATTTTAAATAGCGTTCTTGCTTCACGCACGTCGATAACCGCCATAGGAGACTACTTTGGAAGCTAACTGCAAGTACTGTATATGTCGTACCCAAGGGTGTACCTGGCCGGGGGGCCAGTAAATGTGACGTAATATTGCGAGCAGCTTCGGCCATAGCATGCTAACGGATGACGACATGAAGTGTCTAGCGCAAGAGTGGACAGGGGACACTAAAGACGCTACAAGGACAAGCGCCCAGTTGGAAGTTTGCGCTTATCCTTGTCCCCCCTTTAGTGTCCCGTGTCCACTGTTGCGCTAGTCACTTTAGCATGAAATACCAACTAGCCCCCTCTCACACCCTGCTACGACACAGGGACAGTTTGCTCAACTCTTGTTTCGTGACTTTTGTGTCAAGGTGAAAAACAAACATATCCATGTATATGTCTTAATACTTAAGCACATCTAGATTTGCAGCTTCGGCGATAGCCCATGAGTGCGCATTGCAAAGTCGCTAGTGAAATAATTGTGTGCACCTTAACGAATTCGATAAGGGAAAATCAAAATCCATCCACGACGGCGTCTCTAGTAGGCGCTGGGCGATGTTCCGACGTTAACAATGTATGCCGATTGAAGAAAGGCTGCCCCGAAGTGCTTCTGACGGTTAGGCTAGCTTCTTTACTCCGTAGAATGGAAAAAAAAGAAAAAGAAAAGGAAAATAGAAGAAAAAAAAAGAACCGAATCAAAAGCCCAGAATCAACAATTGCTCGTCGCGAGTAAACGCTGTATGACGAGTAATTTCCAGGCGACGAGCGAATACGCTTGATCAAGAACACTGATAACGCCGGCGGGACAAGCATTGTGGCGAAGTTCAATGCGCAGGGATAGCTTTTACTTTTTTATTTTTGTTATAATCTCGAGGACGGGCTCCAAACTTCTCATTTTCTTTAGCCACGTAAGAACCATTACTGAAAATTTAATTAACGTAGCTTTGTTAATTACGCAAACAACTTCTCAACTTATTCCGCATCTAGAGATTACCAATCTGAACACTCGAATGATAAAATGATGTTAACATTGTTTGTATCATTTCAATAGTTTTGTTTCGTGCAGTTAAAAGCAGCCGGCATATTGATGGTGTTGTAGACTTCTTATAAAGTAAATGTGAAAGCTTGGACAGGTTATCTTGGCACAAATCACCTTCATGAGCTTAAGCACATGTGCCCAACCTTGCACGACTGCCTTTACAACCGATTCTAATATATTATACAAGAGGCACCTCAGCGCTACGGTACATCCCCCAAGGTGTGCGAGAACATTGTGTGCGCTCCCGATTAAGTGCCTGAGCGTTGGTGGCATCAGGCTCGGTTTCCTGGAATCATAAGGAATAAAAACTGCTGCCTGGAGGAAAGCATTGGGTACATTTTCAGTACTTTGTAACATATGGATCAGCACGGATGTGCACGTTAGAACGAAAAGTACTGAAATATTAAGATGAGGCTATCGCTGGATGTATTTTAGCTGTCTAATGATAAGATCTAAAGAAAAAATACTGTGATTTTGTGACAAATTTTGCTGACATGAAATATGAGCTCCGACACAGTAGCCGTGGTGGAACTGGCCCCTGGACTATTGGGATACATTGAACCACGATACGCTGGTTTGATAGTTCGCGCTTGAATTTCCTGTATGTCGGCGCCGCTGTGCAGTGTTGGAGGCCCTTTTTAAACGACAAGCACTATTTTTCAGCTAATATTCAAAGCAACTGTATTCCTTTTTTAGGGGGGGGGGGGGAGCTTTTTTTTTTAGCGTCTCACCACAGTTCCAAAGTTGTCAGTTAGCTCAAGATGCGCCTGCATGTGTTTCTAATATCCAGTATGTTGTCACGGATTCAGTAGCCAAAGAGCGTTATCTTATCAGATTGCGCGCGTGAAGAGAATACTGGCCTACATTCGCCGTCACATTTGAGGACCCGAGATTGCGCTGCACCGTACGAGCATTTCACTCTGACGAACTGACCCCTTGATCCGTAGATCGGAATCAGAGGAAGCACTTTGCGCGCAGCCATCGTTGCGCTTTGAGCGTTTTCTTTTCCAGCGCAAGCTCACCTTATCATGAGATATATTCGTGACTCGCTCTTTGGAAGTGTTTTGTTCTTGACAACCCTACAATGTGAGAGTATAGAGGCGCTCCATCTTCATTGAGTGAATACTTGGAAACGGACTAGGCCTTTTCTTGCGTCTGCGTTTACACACTTACCGCATCAATTTATTTTTTATAACATAATTTAGGAGGCTGTAAAACACAGCACCCTTTTATTAACAGGACGTTTTAATAACACAGAAAATATAAATGCTTATTAGTCGGCTTTCACCTCATGGTAACGAATTTCAATAAAGACATCTATATGATAATTAAAAGCCTATCCTCTTGACAACGTTTAATCTGAGTTCCTCTTTGCAAGCTGATACAGACTTGCAGGTGGTTCGTATCGGCAGCCCTCAACATATGTCTAACCGTCAAACAAAGAGTTATTCCGAATGTTTCATTTCAGGAAGGCGTGTTACCCTCCTGTCTTTCATTCCCGTTCGCAAACACGCATAAGGCGAAAGTGCTGCATGAAGAGCGTCGTTAGTCAAAACCAACGAACTAGCGTAACTCACCTCGCTAATATCGCTGTCATTTAGGCTTATATAAGTAATATATATATCTTATATCGACGCATCACGAATCGAAAAAGAGCTGTCCGTGACCAGCCCAGCTAGGTTTCTTTCATTTCGTACTTCGTAGTAGCGGCTAATAATATCTCACGAAGCAGAGCACTGAGTGTGAATATTGCAGAGAAGGTGTTCTATATACTGTCTCGTCACCCACCGAAAATTGCCCGCCGTGCTACTGGCCATTCGTAGAAAATTGTATATGTGACGCCCAGCCATTTGCAACACCGCAACTTTGTTTTGCGATTGGAGAGTCCAGGTGAGAGAGAGGGTGGTTATGTAGATAAAGACACGCTATTTTCTGCAGTAACATAGGAATACATGAATGAATGCCTTCATTTATTGAGAAAAAAGAAGAGCAAGCATCAGTGGAAGCACGTATCAGCAGATTGGGAAAGAAGCGGGGGACAAAGAGGAAAAGCTGGAGGTCGGGTGGCAGGCAAAGTCGCAGTTTAGGGGCGAGAGAATATAAGCAAGAGTTGCTGAAACCAGTTGAATTCTAGTGTAGATCTGTGATGTGGCGAGTAAATGATTGGAGTCACCGCCAAGCATCCGTCATTTACGGTAGTATAACCACCCGCCGTTCTTGGTAACAAACGTTTACTGAAAAACAATCTTCGCAATTAATTATTCATCAGCCATACCTCGCCACGTATTTCTTAGTGGCAGGCTCAGTGGATTTCAACTACGCTGTCGCGACAAGTTACGACTATAACGTGACGCTTGCGGTTACGTTTGCCATACTCGTGACTCTTACTATTGCGCGAATACTATAAACATGGGTTTACTGCACAGGTTAGTGAACAGACATTTTAGAACCGCGTTTCTCACCTTACATACGCTCAACGCAAGCACCATTGCAGTATGTTACGGTGCGCGTCCCTTCAAGACAGAGACGAAAACAAAAGAACGCGTTAGAAGACAGGGTACCGACTTGGGCCTCGTGCCAAACATATCCAAGCCAACAATATTTATTTTATTTCAATAATCTAAAGGCCCAATGAGGGCGTTACGTAGGGGGGGGATTCATCAAAGAAAACTTATCAATATACAACACAGAATATGAACGGCTGAAGACAGGAATAAACAAGTTAATAAGCCAGGTACAAGTTGACAGGGGAAAGAATGGCTAGGAACAGGTACTGAAATATTGCACATGTAGCAAAGCCCACAAAACAAAACAAAAATCGCACCTTCAGAAGTTACAAAACATGTCATCTAATATTCCACGGAACGTTACGGCCCACACGCAAACAATGAAAAAAAAAACGAAAAAACCGCATATCATTCTACAGTGGAATTTTCTAAGCATGACCAAAGAGCTGTTTGAAATGATGATGTTCCAGCGATAGCCGCAATGCTAGAAGGAAGCGAATTCCACTCTTCAATCATCATCATCATCATCATCATCATCATCATCATCATCATCATCAGCCTGGTCACGTCCACTGCAGGGCAAAGGCCTCTCCCATATTTCTCCAACAACCCCGGTCATGTACTAATTGTGGCCATGCCGTCCCTGCAAACTTCTTAATCTCATCCGCCCACCTAACTTTCTGCCGCCCCCTGCTACGCTTCCCTTCCCTTGGAATCCAGTCCGTAACCCTTAATGACCATCGGTTATCTTCCCTCCTCATTACATGTCCTGCCCATGCCCATTTCTTTTTCTTGATTTCAACTAAGATGTCGTTAACTCGCGTTTGTTCCCTCACCCAATCTGCTCTTTTCTTATCCCTTAACGTTACACCTATCATTCTTCTTTCCATAGCTCGTTGCGTCGTCCTCAATTTGAGTAGAACCCTTTTCGTAAGCCTACAGGTTTCTGCCCCGTAGGCGAGTACTGGTAAGACACAGCTATTATACACTTTTCTCTTGAGGGATAATGGCAACCTGCTGTTCATGATCTGAGAATGCCGGCGAAACACACCCCAGCCCATTCTTATTCTTCTGATTATTTCCGTCTCATGATCCGGATCCGCAGTCACTACCTGCCCTAAGTAGATGTATTCCCTTACGACTTCCAGTGCCTCGCTGCCTATTGTAAATTGCTGTTCTCTTCCGAGACTGTTAAACATTACTTTAGTTTTCTGCAGATTAATTTTTAGACCCACTCTTCTGCTTTGCCTCTCGAGGTCAGTGAGCATGCATTGCAGTTGGTCCCCTGAGTTACTAAGCAAGGCAATATCATCAGCGAATCGCAAGTTACTAAGGTACTCTCCATTAACTTTTATCCCCAATTCTTCTCAATCCAGGTCTCTCAATACCTCCTGTAAACACGCTGTGAATAGCATTGGAGAGATCGTATCTCCCTGCCTGACGCCTTTCTTTATTGGGATTTTGTTGCTTTCTTTATGGAGGACTACGGTGGCTGTGGAGCCGCTATAGATATCTTCCAGTATTTTTACATACGGCTCGTCTACACCCTGATTCCGTAATGCCTGCATGACTGCTGAGGTTTCGACAAAATCAAATGCTTTCTCGTAATCAATGACAGCTATATATAAGGGTTGGTTACATTCCGCACATTTCTCTATAACCTGATTGATAGTGTGAATATGGTCTATTGTTGTGTAGCCTTTACGGAATCCTGCCTGGTCCTTTGGTTGACAGAAGTCTAAGGTGTTCCTGATTCTATTTGCGATTACCTTAGTAAATACTTTGTAGGCAACAGACAGCAAGCTTATCGGTCTATAATTTTTCAAGTCTTTGGCGTCCCCTTTCTTATGGATTAGGATTATGTTAGAGTTTTTCCAAGATTCCGGTACGCTCGACGTTATGAGGCATTGCGTATACAGGGTGGCCAGTTTCTGTAGAACAATCTGCCCACCATCCTTCAACAAATCTGCTGTTACCTGATCCTCCCCAGCTGCCTTCCCCCTTTGCATATCTCTCAATGCTTTCTTTACTTCCTCCGGCGTTACCTGTGGGATTTCGAATTCGTCTAGACTATTTTCTCTTCCATTATCGTCGTGGGTGCCACTGGTACTGTATAAATCTCTATAGAACTCCTCAGCCACTTGAACTATCTCATCCATATTAGTAATGATATTGCCGGCTTTGTCTCTTAACGCACACATCTGATTCTTGCCAATTCCCAGTTTCTTCTTCACTGTTTTTAGGCTTCCTCCGTTCCTGAGAGCATGTTCAATTCTATCCATATTATACTTCCTTATGTCAGCTGTCTTACGCTTGTTGATTAACTTCGAAAGTTCTGCCAGTTTTATTCTAGCTGTAGGGTTAGAGGCTTTCATACATTGGCGTTTCTTGATCAGATCTTTCGTCTCCTGCGATAGTTTACTGGTATCCTGCCTAACGGAGGTACCACCGACTTCCATTGCACACTCCTTAAGGATGCCCACAAGATTGTCGTTCATTGCTTCAACGCTACGGTCCTCTTCCTGAGTTAAAGCCGAATACCTGTTCTGTAGCTTGATCTGGAATTCCTCTATTTTCCCTCTTACCGGTAACGCATTGATCGGCTTCTTATGTACCAGTTTCTTCCGTTCCCTTCTCAGGTCTAGTCTAATTCGAGTTCTTACCATCCTGTGGTCACTGCAGCGCACCTTGCCGAGCACGTCCACATCTTGTATGATGCCAGGGTTAGCGCAGAGTATAAAGTCTATTTCATTTTTAGTCTCGCCATTCGGGCTCCTCCACGTCCACTTTCGGCTATCCCGCTTGCGGAAGAAGGTATTCGTTATCCTCATATTATTCTGTTCCGCAAACTCTACTAATGACTCTCCCCTGATATTCCTAGTGCCTATGCCATATTCCCCCACGGCCTTGTCTCCAGCCTGCTTCTTGCCTACCTTGGCGTTAAAGTCGCCCATTAGTATAGTGTATTTAGTTTTCACCCTACCCATCGCCGATTCCACGTCTTCATAGAAGCTTTCGACTTCCTGGTCATCATGACCGGATGTAGGGGCGTAGGCCCGTACAATCTTCATTTTGTACTTCTTATTAAGTTTCACAACAAGACCTGCCACCCTCTCGTTAATGCTATAGAATTCCTGTATGTTACCAGCTATATTCTTATTAATCACGAATCCGACGCCTAGTTCTCTTCTCTCCGCTAAGCCCCGGTAGCACAGGACGTGCCCGCTTTTTAGCACTGTATATGCTTCTTTTGGCCTCCTAACTTCACTGAGCCCTATGATATCCCATTTACTGCCCTCTAATTCCTCCAATAGCACTGCTAGACTCGCCTCACTAGATAACGTTCTAGCGTTAAACGTTGCCAGGTTCATATTCCAATGGCGGCCTGTCCGGAGCCAGTGATTCTTAGCACTCTTCAATAGCCAGGACCAAAAGTGAGTATTTGTATCGTTCTGTCCGAGCGAAAATGGGTTAGTCTTCTTCATGTGATCTACACAAGCCGGTGTGTGCGGCACCGGGAGAAGATGTGAACTTGCGGATGGTGTGTTGCTGTGGCAGAGAGTATGGAAAAAAGATAAACGGCTGTGTTTCCTGCGCGTGACCAGAGGCGGGAGACGGAGCGATATTTTCAGTATTGTTACACTTTGATACCGAGAGTAACGGAAACGGATGAATCGAGCAGCCTTGTTTTCTATAGATTTCAACATGTTAACAAGATAGGTATAATGACGGTTTCAGATCACGGATGCGTATTCTATCACAGGCAGATTAGCATGTTGAATGCGTGTAGTTTTGTGTCCTGGTTGGCTTGGTGTAGTCGGCGTCTAAGAAGACCAAGTTTTTTTAAGTGTTTGGTAGTAATCAGTTCAATATGAGTGCTCCAGGATAAATACGAGCTAAAATTTACACCGCGGTATTTCACCGACGCTGAAGTTTCAATGATAGTATTATTAAATGCGTGGGCATTAGGAATCGCCTTAGCAGCGGAAGTAAACTTGAAATGTATAGTTGTGTCTGCGTTAATTACCATCTGCCCTACCGCACCAATGAGTTAGCTCATCAAGATCAGTCTGGAGAGCAATGATGTTAACAATCATGCCGTCGTTTCCATGCAAAGAGGTTATGTATTTAAACTTCTGGAGTGACAGTCCAATCCGCCACCTACGGGAGCGCTTAAGCCGCCGGCGGCCATATTGTTAGAGGAAAAGGAGCACGGTTACAGTACGTGGCTGCAAGCACGTGTGACGCAACTGTGCTTGCGGTTCTGCGATGAAAAATGAAATGAAACCCCTTTAGGAAGTATATCAGTCCGGCATTGTGTGTCGCTGTTGTCAAAAAAAAAAAGAATGTCATGGTGGTGGGTGCCTTGTGTTCTGTGTACAATATGTTGCGAGAACTGAAAAACAGTCGTTTCCTGTTTTCTTCATTCAGTAACCTGCCGCGTTCATCGGCACTGTGATGCCCTTTCGTCGATACGTGGTGCCGGGCCGTATTGACAAAACATGACCTTGAAATATAGTATTCTTATGCCATTTCTTAAAAAAATCACTATTTGTGTTAATGAGCGTTTTTGATCTAAACCTGGAAAACAAGAAAAATATTCAACGGTAGGTCTCATTTTTGTCCGGCGTTTCAGTTCTAGCTGAAAAGAGTTCGTGAAAGCAAATTTACAATAACGCTAAGGCGACCCACCATCTGCACGAAGCCGCAAGCCTACATGCGCTCCAATGAGGGTAACCTGCCAAAGTTAAAGTCATGCTTCACTGGCGGCTCAAGCAATCTTTACTTTTTTTTTCGTTTCTGCATCCGTTCTTCCTGCGTCTGCGGCAAAAACGAGAAGTGGGAAGGCAGATAAACGGAAATTAATGGAGGCAGGTGGTAGCGTAATGGTTAGAGTGCCCATCTCCCAAATGCAAGATGCTGCATTTGGGAGATGGGCTCGAATCCCGGTGGTTTGTTTGGGAAGACAGCTTTCTGTGCACTCTGGTGACTGCGACGCTCAGAATTAGGCGGCAGCCTGACGACAACGGTCGCCGTCAACGTAACAGAATAAGCGGGCGCACAAGGTCCCATTTAAAGCCGAAAGTACATTCAGAGGAGATAAGCTATACTCTTGTCGGCAAAAAAAAAGTGATGCGTAACGAGCGGTGTTGTTGAGCGACGCTGTAGACCGATAATGTCACCATAGACAGGACCATGCTCCAATCCCGGTGCTCAGCGGAAATATACGTCGACAGCATTTCAACTAGCGTGTTATTGATACTTCATTAAGGTTGTTGCGTGTTTGTGTTGTGTCTTGCAGGAGCGAGTAGTATAGGAGATGACATTGGAGAGAAGGCGGTGAGCGAAGTCCGCGAAAAGTGATTGAGGATAGCCATATTGAACGTCGACGCTGTGTTGAAGAAAGCCTGCGACTTCAGTTGCTCAGCCGACAGAAAGGCTTGAGTGGTACCGCTGGGCGTATTTAGTAACCACAGCGATAGACACACACTTTGCGGAAGTAAACAGAGGAAAGGCACGTAGTGAGTTGGCCGCCCTTTTCAAGCTCTGGTATAGCTTGAAAAATGAATGTGGAGAAGTATGACGCACCAAATAGTATATGCCAATCCAAATGAATCCGCGTGGTCATACTTGCGCGACATGCCATGGTGGCCTGCCACCAGGACACCATGAAGTTGCAGTGATGACAGTTTTCATTGGGTACTTGAGAATAAAAACGAGCACATCAGAGACGTCCGAGGGATGTTTCTACGGTATAAGAACACATCGCCTTCGCCCCCCCCCCCCCACAAATAACTAAATCACGAATATAAGCTTACAAATAGGGACATCGTAAGATAGAGCACTAGGGCGCTTGTTGATCTTGTTCAGGATGACGTCAGGGTTTCATTCAGCGTTTATTTCTGAGAAAATGAGTTGGAGTTACGTTTATTTGCATCACAATGGCGGGCGTAATCAGGCAAACATTGACAGCATTTCATTAGAGGGTGCCTGACTACTCTGTGGAGATTACGTTTAACAATGACAACAAACACACAAAGCTTTGCTTCCATCGATTCGCACATACGTGGGATACGCATAATTTTGTGACTATCAATTTAGATGCTTCAGAATGGCGCTCATTAGCCCAACATTTTCATCCTCAGTGAGCAAAAGCGGCTGTCGTATCCACAGTAGAATTGATTTAAATGGCTTTAATCCCATGGACATATGGTCGCCAACTTCCGTGGGAATGGAGCCGTCAAAATTGAATACAGGTGACAGTGAAATCAGGAGGTTGATGAACGGCAAGAAGGCGGAAGCTTGCACAAGACCTCTGGGATATAAAATCACTTTTTGAGCAGCTTGGTCAGGGGGCCATGCAATGGTTTCCACGTCTATTAAAAATCCTCCAAAATATTAACAGAGGCCGACAAAAATGCGCGAATTTTGGGAAAGGTGAAACCGCTGGAAATTTCACGACAGCCTTAGCCTAAATATAAAAGATGACTTAAATATAAGAAACCATAACGTTGACAGGGTGGTCAAATTCTGGCACAAATAAATCGGCTGTTGAAGCAGTTCAGCTGAAACGCAATGGTGCGAAATAAGGCGAGAATGTCGGCAAGTGTTGAAGAAGGTCGAGTAGGTCCTGTGGCCGACGCCAGCGCTCGGCAGCTGTCAAACGACTGCACGTATTAGCGAGATGCCTGGTCGTCAGTAATTACAGTATGATTCGGGTCTGAAATATTGGACGCGGACTCCATTACATTGAATACAGTGCATTCTTGGACAGATGGTACCCATTCTCTCGCAATGAGGATGGGAACAAATTGTCTCACGTGCCGGCTGTCACCTTCCTCCTACTGCCAACATTCCTTTCCCTCCGTAGTTGCTTAGCTTTTATTGGGTTCGGCTGCTAATCACGAGATCTCAGGATCGAATCCCAACCACGGCAGCCGTATTTCAATGGGTGTGAAATGCGAAAACCCGCATACTTAGGGTTAGGCGCACGTTAAAAATCCCAAGTGGTCTAAATTATTCCCGAATCGTCCACTACGGCGTGCCTCATAATGAAATCGTGATTTTGGCAAGTAAATCCTCATAATGTGTTATGTAACATTCGTTAAGGATGTCCTGGGCAGTCGCACAACTCTTGACTACAATTAAGTGTCAGGAGTTGCGCGCGAGGTCTTTGGATATGTCATCATCATCATCATCAGCCTGGTTCCGCCCACTGCAGGGCAAAGACCTCTCCCATACTTCTCCAACAACCCCAGTCATCTACTAATTGTGGCCATGTCGTCCCTGCAAACTTCTTAATCTCATCCGCCCGCCTAACTTTCTGCCGCCCCCTGCTACGCTTCCCTTCCCTTGGAATCCAGTCCGTAACCCTTAATGACCATCGGTTATCTTCCCTCCTCATTACATGTCCTGCCCATGCCCATTTCTTTTTCTTGATTTCAACTAAGATGTCGTTAACTCGCGTTTGTTCCCTCACCCAATCTGCTCTTTTCTTATCCCTTAACGTTACACCTATCATTCTTCTTTCCATAGCTCGTTGCGTCGTCCTCAATTTGAGTAGAACCCTTTTCGTAAGCCTACAGGTTTCTGCCCCGTAGGCGAGTACTGGTAAGACACAGCTATTATACACTTTTCTCTTGAGGGATAATGGCAACCTGCTGTTCATGATCTGAGAATGCCGGCGAAACACACCCCAGCCCATTCTTTCTGCCGCCCCCTGCTACGCTTCCCTTCCCTTGGAATCCAGTCCCTGTATAATAGCTGTGTCTTACCAGTACTCACCTACGGGGCAGAAACTTGGAGGCTTACGAAAAGGATTCTACTTAAATTATGGACGAGGCAACGAGCTATTGAAAGAAGAATGATGGGTGTAACGTTAAGGGATAAGAAAAGAGCAGATTGGGTGAGGGAACAAACGCGAGTTAATGACATCTTAGTTGAAATCAAGAAAAAGAAATTGGCATGGGCAGGACATGTAATGAGGAGGGAAGATAACCAATGGTCATTAAGGGTTGAATATGTGGATAGCCTTTATGGCGTTCGATAGCTGCTAGTCTACATTGCGACTATATAATGAAGGCGGAACGGCAACATGGTAGCGAATGTGGAAAACATACAAATCCCGCATATATTACTGCACAATAATTTTAAATAGCGTTCTTGCTTCACGCACGTCGATAACCGCCATAGGAGACTACTTTGGAAGCTAACTGCAAGTACTGTATATGTCGTACCCAAGGGTGTACCTGGCCTGGTGGCCAGTAAATGTGACGTAATATTGCGAGCAGCTTCGGCCATAGCATGCTAACGGATGACGACATGAAGTGTCTAGCTCAAGAGTGGACAGGGGACACTGAAGACGCTACAAGGACAAGCGCCCAGTTGGAAGTTTGCGCTTATCCTTGTCGCCTCTTTAGTGTCCCGTGTCCACTGTTGCGCTAGTCACTTTAGCATGAAATACCAACTAGCCCCCTCTCACACCCTGCTACGACACAGGGACAGTTTGCTCAACTCTTGTTTCGGGACTTTTGTGTCAAGGTGAAAAACCAACATATCCATGTATATGTCTTAATACTTAAGCACATCTAGATTTGCAGCTTCGGCGATAGCCCATGAGTGCGCATTGCAAAGTGGCTAGTGAAATAATTGTGTGCACCTTAACGAATTCGATAAGGGAAAATAAAAATCCATCCACGACGGCGTCTCTAGTAGGCGCTGTGCGATGTTCCGACGTTAACAATGTATGCCGATTGAAGAAAGGCTGCCCCGAAGTGCTTCTGACGGTTAGGCTAGCTTCTTTACTCCCTAGAATGGAAAAAAAAGAAAAAGAAAAGGCAAATAGAAGGAAAAAAAAGAACCGAATCAAAAGCCCAGAATCAACAATTGCTCGTCGCGAGTAAACGCTGTATGACGAGTAATTCCAGGCGACGAGCGAATACGCTTGATCAAGAACACTGATAACGCCGGCGGGACAAGCATTGTGGCGAAGTTCAATGCGCAGGGATAGCTTTTACTTTTTTATTTTTGTTTGGTTGACGTCATCACGCGTCACCGCGGGAAGTTTGAAAAGTTTAAGGTGAGTACGCCACGTGGTGGCATTCACGCGAACTAAACCCTTGTGTCCAGAAAAGCTGGATACGCCCACGCACTGCGGGAATCAGTTTTACGAAGCATTTTACAGGTACCTTACTATACAGTGTTTTTTAGGAGAAGAAGCAAATTACATGCGTAAATTGAGTCGTTGTGTGTGCCGGTCGTGAGCGTGCGTGTGTGTGACGAAAGCAACATCACCACGACCCCATCGAAGACTACCTTATGACAGCAAAACAAGATCTACGCCGCCCGTTCGGCGCCGTCTTTCCATATCACGATTGTTATGTTCTACATCTACAGTTCTAGGTTCTACAGGACGAGCGCAAGCGAGAGGAAGGCGTATTTCGACGTATCAGGTACCACGTGGTATGCAATCGTACGTAACTATGCCTATGCCATTTTGTGTGCGTGAAAACGATGGAAATTGTAGTCTGGCGACGAAGCCTTAAGACGTGACTAAATTTCATGATCCTGAAGTTTGTACAAGGTTGCACAGTTTCTGCTAGCGTAAACTGCTACAAGGAAAGTACTAGGGAAACTCAGTCTCACCGGACCACTTGAGGCGCCTTGACGTCTTACGCGGCCAATCAAAGCGTGACCTGTCACAAGAACAGAAGACGAGGATTGAGCTCGTGACGCACGCGGAGAGTACTGTGAAAAAGTTGGCTGCCTGTGGAACGAGAAACGTGTGCGTTGGCTCTTAACTTGGTTACATAATATATAAACGACAAGAAATGAAACCGAGGGGCTCCATATTTATTTTAATTTAATAATGAGCCAACAACCAAAGAAACCAAGGACATTACAGGTGAAACTACTTGTAAGTACAAGGTAAATTAAAGAAATGATAAATTCAGGCAAATAAAGTAGTTAAAAAGATCATGACCACTGGTGGGATACGAATCCACGTCCTTGCATTAAGCGTGCTATGCTTTTACCAGTTCAGCTGCGGCGGTGCCGTCTTCCCATCCACTTTGTGGGGTATTTGTGTTTTGCTACTTGGGTAAAACTGCAGCAGGAAATTTCATTACCATGGTGTAACGACTAGTGCATAAACAAGGTTTTTGAGGGACACAAGCACCACGTGAAACGGCCTGTCCCTACAGAGCATGGAATTCGTTGCGCAGATGGTGTATGTGAGGCTGCAGCCGGCCAGTTTTTTTGCGCAAACTACGGAAACCATTCCACGGGCGCGGTGTGAGTTTTAGTAACGCTATTGTATGCCTGTAGGGCCACAAGGATGAATCGAACGTCGTCAGCGCGAAGTTGGGCGTAGAGCGACAGGTGGGCTATCCGCGTGTCTTTGTGCAGGCGACTGAGGGCAACATTGGCTGGTCTTCTTTCGAGGCTGCAGAGAAGCAACTGGTCAGATTTCATTCGATGGTCGTTTAAGGCTAATGAACGAGGACAGATGCGGTTGTTCGATTTTGTACACTTCAAGGCTGTGTAAGCACGGTGGAGTAGACCCCTCTAGTGTTCAACAAAAGTTTGGTTTATTTCGCTCGTCGCGTGGAGAAAGGCAGCGAACGCTAGAGGTGAAAGCAGCGAGGGCTCGGGTTAGGGAAGACGATACAGCGCTATGGCAGTCTCCCATGCTCTTTAATCGAACACCACAATTACACGGCAACTACGAAAGAAGGATTGCTGTGTAGAAGCTACACTACAGCAACGTGAGTAGTCCGCTCACCGTGGCACGCCCAAGAGCGGAGCGCACTTTTATGCAAAGACGGTGCTGCGATGCAAAACTATGAGTACTGGCTGCGAAGATTGTGCGTTGGAAAGTGCAGAAGAGAACAAGGCTCATAATGGTGCTGGGCTGCAGAGGGCAGCATGTGCAGTTTATTCGACCTGCAAAACTTACTTCGTGTATAGATTTCGCGACTAGAATGAAAATGCGACTTTCATATTGCTCTTTCTCGACACAGCTAAATAAAAGCCTTACGCATATCACAAAAGGAAATGAACATATGCTCTAACTTTTTATCATTTTGCGACATACTAAAGCTCTCTGCTAAAAACTTCTCTTAGCAACCGGGAAAACAAATGTGGACTTGCAAGGTGGCGACTATGAACTGCTATTTCAAGACTTGGCTCCATGAGCGCTTCCTGCGTCTCAATAGCCCCTTCGCCAAGCGAACTTCTGTTTATATATATATATATATATATATATATATATATATATATATATATATATATATATATAAACACAAGTTCGCTTGGTGAAGGTGCCATTGCACACGCAAGAAGTGCTCATGGAGCCAAGACTTATATACATATGCATATATATCATATGCGCCGCTTATCAAACCAACTCGTGATGACAATAAACCAGTAATGAGGATTACATATTGCATAAAACAGAAGTTCGCTTGGTAAAGGTGCCATTGGACACGCAGGAACTGCTCATGGAGCCAAGACTGCAAATAGCAGTTCGTAGTTCGCAGTTTTGTTAAGCGGCGCATATGACCTATATATATATATATATATATATATATATATATATATGTGTGTGTGTGTGTGTGTGTGTGTGTGTGTGTGTAGTTAAACCTTGTTAATTCGAAGTCCGTCGGACCGCGAAAGATGATGGAACTAACCGGGTTTTCCATTTATCAAATATGGACGAAAATCGAGAAATAAACGTACGAAATGTGGCTGCATCAACACTGCACCCTTACGTCGCATGAGAAACGGTCAGCTGAGTGCCGTATTTACACTATTGTAAGGCGACTCGCATCTAAGTCGACCTCCCCGTATAGCGCGAGAGGAAAAAAGAAAGGAGAGCATACTTGGGGACGCATTCGATAATGATAATTTGATTAGTAGCTGACATGGTCACTGGACTATTCATCTTCACTAGTGCTGCCATCGCCATCGTTCCTACGGTGCCACAGCGCATCGTCGTCCCGCGAAACCCAAGCACGCGCAGCCGTCAGGGAGGCTCTTTTGAAAGGTCCGGTTGGCGTAATTTCGCGGTCTTCTGCCGCCAGCCACTCGTACTCACAGCGGAGCAGGTCCTTAAATGGTGAAGATCCGGGCTTGTTTCCTGACCATGTCGCACTTCACTGACAGGGACCAATTGCGCATTTCAGTGACGTACGCCGCGAGCTTAGCCTACAGCTCCGGAAAGCGTCCAGACTTCGGCACGTGGGAAATTCCTCACTTGCCGTCATAGGTGAAAATTTCGCTTCGCTGCAACGCCACTCTCGCACCACCCGTACAGAAACATCGAACTCGCGGCCCGCTGCGCAGTGATTTGTTCGGCGTAAAGGATGGCAGCCCTCTTGAACGCTGCTGTGAACGTTTGCCGAATGATTAGTAGGCCAGGAGCACTCATGATGAATGAGGAAGCATAAAAGTAGCACGTGGCCGGCAGTCAAATGGAACGCGTCAAACCAATGCATTTCGTCAAACTATAGAGATAGCTAAG
Source organism: Dermacentor albipictus (assembly GCF_038994185.2). Lineage (NCBI taxonomy): Eukaryota > Metazoa > Arthropoda > Arachnida > Ixodida > Ixodidae > Dermacentor > Dermacentor albipictus. The sequence continues at coordinate 116,940,779 of NC_091826.1, forward strand.
CGCAACAGGCAAAGAGAAACCCGCGAGTGGTGTCTCCTCTTCTATGAACTACCGATACTCCCCACAAGCGTCGCCGTACTGAGGGTGCCGCCGCCAATAGAACAGCGGCGCTTCCATCAACTATCGACACCCCCTCATAAGTGCTGTGTGCACTGTAAAACTCTGAAAAATGTTGAAAAACTCTTCTGAAAAGCGAACAAACAAACGGGATAGCGAAAAGCTATAGGTAAGGCCATAGAGCCAACATAAAATTCTAACTACGTTGTAGCTCCCGTTGGCCTCGCTTTCTTGGCGGTGCCATGTTTTGGTTTCGATTGTAAGTCAACCCCCCACTTCAGATTTTCAAATTTTAACAAAGTAGTCGACTTACAATCGTGTAAATACGGTAGTCATCGATGCGTGACTGCTTGGCGCGGTAGTTAGCCGTACCGTAGGCTGCGTCCTCCAATCTGCGTACAGTGCGCAGCAATTCACTGTCACCGCGGCTACACTCCACAAAACTGCGCACAACGTTCACCGGAAACAGAGAGTGTATTTTGAATAAACCGAGCGTGAATAGACGAGGAGTCCCTACTATATATATATATATATATATATATATATATATATATATATATATATATATATATGGGTGTGTGTGTGTGTGTGTGTGTGTGTGTGTGTGTGTGTGTGTGTGTGTGTGTGTGTATATACAAATATTACATGCACCGCACATACGAAGAACATTACAAGTTCGATTTGCAAAGGCGTCCTGATGGAGCCAAACAAGCTCTACGCCGATGGCGGGCTATATCCATATTATATATTTAGGCGTCTCATGACCGGCGTGAGTGAGTGAGTGAATAAACTTTATTGTAGGTCCGGCGAGGACGCGAACTCGTCGCGCACCCGGCTAATCCCACGTCGGGACCGGCAGGTCTAGCCCACCAGCCCGGTCGCGGGCACGCCGGACGGCCAGGATTTGCTTTTCTATAGCGGGGCTACGCAAAAGCGAGTCCCACTCCTCCTTGATGAACTTGGGGTATGTCGACCCGCACTCCCAGAGCATGTGAGGTAGAGTGAAGGTCTGGCCGTAGGACGGGCAGGCGTCGTCACGATACACGTCGGGGTAAGCCTCGTGGAGAGCGGACAGACACGGATATGTGCTGGTCTGTAGGAGCCTAAGCGAAACGGCTTGCGCCCTATTCAACCTGGGGTGAGGGGATGGAAAGACCCTTCTGGACATGTAGAAATATTTAATAATCTCGTTGTGAGTAGCGGGAGCGTCCCTGTGACCGTAGAGAGAAGGGGAGTCAGTGCTCCTTATAGAGGAAGCGCGGTCGGTGAGGTCACGCGCAGCCTCGTGGGCAGACTCATTGAGGTTCGGGGGAGCACCCTCAACCGATCCTACGTGAGCGGGAAACCAGTGAATTGAATGGTTTGTGAGAGCATGTGGACTCGAGCCGCTAAGAAGACGAACAGCTTCCTTGGCGATGCAACCCTTTTGAAAAGCCCTAACTGCCGTTTTGGAATCACTATAGATTTCAGACCCACGACCGTCTAGCAGAGCGAGGACGATGGCGACCTACTCGGCGACTCCGGGCTTTTAGAAAGCCCTATTCATCGAGGAAATCTCGAAACAACGCGTAGAAGACGATGAAAACAATCGAAAACACACACTACTGGACCAGCGCTGTACTGCCAATTAAAAAAAATTCCTTGAATCATCACACAGCTTTTTTAGCATGCCAAAAAACAACAACCAAGATTGAAACGCATGCGTACTGCCTAGCAAAACATGAAATAATTTTTCTTAGATAAGCACCAATACTTGCGGGCGGTACACATGCGGTTTAAACCTTTTGATTACCGGTGTTTTACGACATGCTATAAAAGCTGTGTGATATTGCAACAGTTTTTATGCGAAGCATATTACGAGAGCTCAACCCAGCTCCTCAGGCGCGGCGGTGTCACCTTCAATACCACGTGACACCGTGACGTCACGACAGAGGAGAAACGGGGCTCCAACTCGCGCCGTCGCTCGCGGCGTCGCGGCGGTATATAAGCAGCTGCGCTTCCCTCTACTAGACACTCACGAGGTAAGATGCCTCCTGGAGACAGAGCTGCTCGTTGGAATAAGAAGCGAAGGTTGCGGCGTGCTACAAAGACTGATTTTCTAGGTGGCCTTGGCTCGACTCTTGCAAGATGGGCTGGGTGGGAATCGAACCACGGTCTCCGGAGTGTGAGACGGAGACGCTACCACTGAGCCACGAGTACGATGCTTCAAAGCGGTACAAACGCGCCTCTAGTGAATGCGGTGTTGCCTTAGAAACGAGCTGTTTCTAAGGCTCAGGCGTGCGTCGCTTGCTCAGGCGCACATGTCGTTGCCGCGCCGAACGCTGCGTTGCTCGACGCTCACCGCGTCCAATGCGGGGCGCGTAGTCGCTGCGCCGTAGCCCATTGTCTTACACCCCTTGGCGGGTCGACGGGAACGCTGTCGCGTTCCACTCTTGAAGGCGAAGCAGAGTAACGCATGAGTTGTTTCTTCGTCTAGCCGAACCAAATATAGCCAAGCAACAGCAGTTCACCAGGCTAAACAGTGGTTCAACATGTAAAATAAAGGCTAGTATGCTTCGCATCCTGGGCTTAACCTTAGCTAAGCCACAGCCATTTTTTTTCCAAGTGCCAGTACACCGCTCATCGTGTTGTGGTTGTTTTCTATTACTGTCTTCGTCTTCTTTGCGCTGCTTCAATTTTTACTCAAGATGAACCACCTCGCACAACGTTACTAGACCTAGTCTAGTAACGTTGACCTTACCCATATGTGGTTGTTGCAACTATTCATTATGACGATGCACCACTGTGATTTATTTATTTATTCGGTATACCTACATCGCCTGTACGGCATTATCGTAGGGGGGTTAAAATGGTTTACAAATTGCATAAAGCAGAATATGGAGTCGAAACAGGACGCAGTTAAACATAAGCCGCTAATTATACACACACACACACACGCACGCATATATATATATATATATATATATATATATATATATATATATATATATATATATATATATATATATATATATATATATATATATATATATATTATGACGTCTCTCTTGGAGCGACATTTATTTGGCCCAAGTATTCGGCGTCGAACCAGCCAAGGTGCACAACCGATGATGATGATCACACCCAGAACTGAAGATGACGGTCGCTCAACGTAAGATGATGATGATAACATACAGACGAAGAAGACGAGCGGTATAGAGATCCACACAAATTCCCCCCTCCCCCCCAAGTGGAAGCGGCCATCCTGGCCACAGGTCAAAGCGACGAAGTACGCAGCGTGAAGTGTTACATGCAGGAGACGTGAACGACCTCGGTGCTGCGACAACGGCGGTGTGTTGCAGCGACAAAAGGAGTCACGCGATAATTGGCGGGTGATGTCTGCTCCAAGACTATATATGGCGCGATGAATCGCGATTGGAACTTGTCACACAACCGAGGAGTGTGGAGGGGCGTCGACAGGAGTACCTCGTCACCAGGTCGGAAGGACACAACGCGATAGAATGTGTCATAAATGATCTTCCGGTCTCGTTGTCCGGCCGTTGTGTTTAGGCGGGCGCGCTGGCGACACTGAGCGAGTCGTGAAACGAATTAATTGTTCGCTAGACGATGTCGATGGGTTGAGAGGATCATCGACGAAAGGAAGTAGGAAGTCCGTAAACTAGGTAAAATGGTGAGTAGCCAGTGCTGCGTTGAATGGTCGTGTTGTAGGCGAAAGTGACAGATGGTAGAAGCTTGTCCCAATTTTTGTGGTCAGGTTTATTATCCGCCGATCACCATGGCGAAGAAAGATGACATGCAGGCTGAAATCGGCAACTTCTGAAGCCGACCCAGTGATCACTGACGTCTCACCGTAGTGCGTCGGGGGGTCAATGCTGGTCGCTATACAGCTATTGCCAGTGGGAGTAGCGGGGAGTCATACTCTTGCAGGCGAAGAATCCAGCGACCCAGGCATCCGGTCAAGTTCTTGAGTGTGGAGAGCCATCATAAGGCCTGGTGATCCGTAACAATTGTAAAATGACGCTTGTGCAGATAGGGTCGAAGCTGCTGTATAGACTTCGAGGGGAAGGCGGCGTATCGTTATTATGTCGTCTTCGTCGGCGGCGGAGAATCTTCGTCAGTTCGACGAACAGCAACCGCACCTCCATCTGTTGCTGCTTTTAGTTTTCCGGATATGGGCTCGCAGAGCGGCCCCGGGCTGGGCCGGTGTATGGTCGACGCTGCGGCGACAGGTAGCGGCCTGGTGACGGCGAACGGGATGGTCGTCGAGGGCTCCACTGAGCGGCGGTGACGTAGTCGGCGATATCGCGAGGTCGTTCGCCAAGATGTGGTCTCAGCGCGTTAACGGCGAACCCTCAGAGTCCCATCTCCTGGTATGGTCATCGACCGTTTATGTGCCCGACTTCTCCGCAGTGATAGCAAAGCGGACAATGTTCGGGGGGAACTATGGTCACTGTGGAACTGCGGTCACTGGGGAACGGTGGTCGACGGAACTGTGTCGTCACTGGTCCCTGCCGTGGGCGCGGAGGGGGAACGTGACGGCGGGCTACAGCGGCGTATGTCATCGCTTGCGGCTGAGGCTGCGGCAATTCAGGGGCTACTCCGAGTTGTTGTTGGAGCTCATCACAGATGGCGTCGGCAACTGAAGCCACTTGAGGCTGTGATGAAAGGAACAGCTTTTGCAGCTCCTCCCACACGACCACTCGGATAGTCTTGCGCAGGTCGTCGGTGGCCAGTGACGTAACTCCGGCGTAGTTTGTCGAGTTTCTGCGGCCGTTGAATTGCCGGTTCCGCATTTCCTGTCTTCTTGATGCTGGTGGCTTCGCGAAGAAACTCGTCGACGGTCATCGGTGGGCCCCAAACCATTCCGGCGAAAAGTTCCTCCTTGACACTACCCATCAGTAGGCGGACTTTCTTTTCCTCGGACATTTCTCCGTCGGCGTGTTGGAATAGGTGGCTCATTTCTTCTGTAAAAATCGGGGTGGTCTCATTAGGCAGCTGCACTCGGGTTTCTAGTAGTGCTTGGGCTCGTTTTTGGCGTACGACGTTTGTGAATGTCTGCAGGAAGCCGCTTCCGAAAAGGTCCCAGCGTCTTCCAATGCGAAGAAGACATGTCGCAGTTTGTCGTCACTGTTCCAGCTGTTAAATGCAGCTATCCTCTCAAACGTCTCAAGCCAGGTTTCCGGGTCCTCGACAGCGGAACGTCGGAGGCTCCCTGAGCTGGTGCAGGACGATGGGATACGCTGGGGCAGCCATTGGGGTTGCCTTGGCCACAGCCTTCTTGGTCTTCTCTGGTAGAAATCCGTGCTCCGGGGGCAGCTGTTGAATACGGCGGCTTGCTCGATGGTCGGGGACTACATTGGTGTTCTCTTTGCGGTCCGGGCTCCGATCACGGCTAGTCCGGGGCGTCCGGTACATGAACAAAATGCACCTCCACCAGAGGTCACGTGGTGGTGACGTTGAAGAACACAGTAACAATACTGTGAAAGACAAAACTAACTTTTTTTGGGCGAACCTGTGCCCACAACAACAGGCTACACTATTAGCACTACGATAGCGGCAAACACGGTCGGCGATTGTCGAAAATATGAGGAGTTGGTCAAGCGCGTCGGCTTTTATACATCGGTCATCGAATGTTCCAGAGTAATCGCTGCGACCCGCGTGCCTTCCATAAAATTCAACATTATGCGCGTCGCGCACACATGCAATCACAGTACACAAGGTTCGGTCACAGCCAGCGGATCGAACCATCGCTAACATTCCAGAAACTTCCGATACATGCAGGCTCATCCTGCGCTGTGCGATAACATTTGTCAATATATATATATATATATATATATATATATATATATATATATATATATATATATATATATATATATAACGGAAGCTTCGATACATATAATTATGGAAAACTTGCCTCTGTTACCTGGATGATATCGTCGCTTTTTCATCAACATTTCCTCAAGACCTACAACGCTAGGACCAAGTTCTAACGTGCCCTACGGAGGCTAATCTTCAGCTCCACACGAAGACATGTCATTCCGCTAGCAAACCTATTAAGGTCCTAAGACATGTCGTGAGCAAGGATGGCATATGTCCTGACATTGCCAAGATTGCTACGGTCCTTCACTTCCCTCGCCCTGAAAGACCTAAAGACTTGCGAAGCTTCCATGGCTTCACTTCTTATTTTCGTCCCTTCATACGGCACTTTGCCTGCATCGTTGCGCAACTACACAAGCTACTTGCTTTCGGTGTATCCTTCCTCTGGTCTCAAGGATGTGAAGAAGCCTTTAACAGATTGACGGCGCCCGCACGTCTGAACCTGTGCTTTGCCACTTTGATGACACTGCACCGACACCCTTGCACACAGACGCTAGCAGCCGCGGCCATCGGTGCCACTCTTCTACAATGCGACCACCCCTCGCGAGAGAGAGTCCTTGCGAACGCCAGCCGCGTAGTCACCGATGCCGAGAAGAAATATACGATCACTGAGCAGGAGTTCCTGGCTGTTGTTTGGCCGATACAGAAGTTTCGACCCTATCTGCACGAGCGTCATTTTACAATTGTTACGGATCACCAGGCCATATCTTGGCTCTCCACGCTCAATAAGGTGACCGGACGCCTGGATCGCTGGATTCTCCACCTGCAAGAGTATCACTCCCAGCTACTCCCACTGGCAATCGCTGGATAGTGACCGGCATTACCCCCCGATGCGCTACGGTGAGACATCAGTGATCACTGGCTCGGCTTCAGAAGTTGCCGACTTCGGCCTGCATGTCATCATTCTTCGCCATGGTGATCCGCGGATAATAAACCTGACCACAAAAATTGAGAGAAGCTTCTACCATCTGTAAATTTTGCCTACAACACGGCCATTCAGCGCAGCACTGGCTACTCACCATTTTACCTAGTTTACGGACAGTCGCCTACTTCCTTTCGTCGATGCTCCTCTCAACCCATCTACATCGTCTAGCGAACAATTCGTTTCACGACTCGCTCAGTGTCGCCAGCGTGCCCGCCTAAACACAACGGCCAGACAACGAGACCGGAAGATCATTTATGACACATTCTATCACGTTGTGTCCTTCCGACCTGGTGACGAGGTACTCCTCTCGACGCCCCTTCACAATCCTCGGTTGCGTGACAAGTTCCAATCGCGATTCATCGTGCCATACATAGTCTTGGAGCAGACATCACCCGCCAATTATCGCGTGACTCCTTTTGTCGCTGCAATACACCGCCGTTGTCGCAGCACCGAGGTCGTTCACGTCTCCCGCATGTAACACCTCACGCTGCGTACTTCGTCGCTTTGACCTGCGGCCAGGATGGCCGCGTCCACTTGGGGGTGAGGGGGCAAATTTGTGTGGGTGTTAATACCACTCTTCTTCTTCGTCTGTATGTTATCATCATCATCTTACGTTGACCGACCCTCATCTTCAGTTCCTGGCGTGATCTCTTCATAGGTTGTGCTCCTTTCGGGCCAAATAAATGCCGCTCCAAGAGAGACGTCATAATATATATATATATATATATATATATATATATATATATATATATATATATATATATATATATATATATATATATATATATATATATGTGCGTGTGTGTGCGTGTGTGTGTCTATAATGATCGACCTATGCTTAACTACGTCCTACTTCGACTCCATATTCTACTTTGCGCAATTTGTAAACCATGACATTAGTCCATCGTCATAATGCATGTTGCAACAACCTCATATGGGCGAGATCATTCATCTTCAGTAAATATTGAAGCAGCGCAAAGAAGACGAAGACAGTAATAGAAAACAACCACAACACGATGAGCGGTGTAGTGGCACTAGGAAAAAAATTATTGAAATATCACACAGCTTTTAGAGCATGTCGAAAAACACCAATTATCAAAAGGTTTAAACCCCATGTGTACTGCCCGCAAGTATTGGTGCTTATCTAAAAAAATTATCCCATGTTTTGCTAGGCAGTACGCATGCGTTTCAATCTTTTGGATGTTGTTTTTTGGCATGCTATAAACGCTGTGTGTTCTTTCAAGGAAATTTTTTCTAGTTGGCAGTACAGCGCTCGTCCTGTTGTGTGTGTTTTCGATTGTTTTCATCGTCTTCTACGCGTTGCTTGGAATTTTCCTCGATGAATAGGACTTTTAAAAAGCCCGTGATGAGACGCCTACATATATAATATGTATATAGCCCTTTATCGGCGTCGAGTTTGCTGTGGCTCCATCAGGACGCCTTTTTCAATCGATCGTGTAATGTTCTCCGTAAGTACGGTGCATTAATATATATACATATAGTAAGACCACCTCCTTAATTCAAACTCGGTTTAATCGAAATCCCGCGTAATTCGAAGGTTCTCGGCGGTCCCAACAGTTTCCATACAAACTTTGCCGGATAATCTGAACAGCCAGCGTGCCGATATCCGTATAATACGTCAGTTTAAACCATGGTCTCTGTGATTTTTCGTGCCTCCGTGATCCGCAAAAAAATTATGTGCCAGTCTCTGAGGCCAGTATAGTTGCCGGAATGGCAGCCAGGTGGCACTCTAAATGAAGTTTCTGTGGAAAACATTTTCAGAGATAGACGAATACGAGACACTTGGCGACAAAGTAGAATGAATTTAATTTATAAAGGTAAGGGGGAGAAAGACAGAATTCACTCGTATAGACCGTTGACCATTACATCGGTAATATACAGGCTAGCAATGCAGGCAATCAAATTAAAGCTTCTAGCATGGGCAGAGAAGAATGGCATTTTGGGAGAGCTTCAGAATGGCTGTAGAATAGGTAGGCGTTTGGATAATAACTTGTTTGTTCTTACTCACTGTATCGAAATATGAAAAGCAGAAAGCAGACCGTTGTATGTGGCCTTTTTGGACATTACAGGAGCATACGACAACGTAGACCGCAACATTTTGTGGGATATTCTGGAAGGGGAATGCTTAGGTAACGATTGTCTACAGCATTTGAGAGAGATTTACCTAGAAAATACCGTTTGCGTTGAATGGGAAGGAATGAGAAGCGCGGAGAAAGTTCAAATGAACAAGGGACTGAGGCAGGAGTGCCCTTTATCGCCGCTGCTGTTTATGATGTACATGGTGAGGATGGAGAGGGCGCTAGAAGGAAGTAATATCGGGTTTAATCTCTCATACAAACAGGCAGGTACAGTAATAGAGCAGCAACTCCCAGGTTTATTTTATGCGGACGACATTGTGTTGCTCGCTAACAAGCAAAGCGATTTGCAACGTCTGGCTAATATCTTTGGACAGGAAGGCAACAATTTAGGTTTGAAATTTAGTGTTAGAAAATCAGGTGTTATGGTATTCAATGAAAACAGTGAACAGACAGTGGAGATACAGGGCCAAGAAATACCTCGGGTAACAGAAAATAAATACCTTGGTATATGGATAAACGAAGGCAATGGATATATGGAAGCACAGGAAAAAATCGTAACAGTCAAGGGGAAGAGAAATGCAGCCATAATGAAGCACGGAGCGCTATGGGGATTCAATAGGTACGAGGTCCTACGAGGTATGTGGAAAGGGGTAATGGTTCCAGGACTTACTTTTGGAAATGCTGTGTTTGCCTTAAAAAGCCCAGGTAGGATATCAGGCAGCATAGTAGCAAGAGCTTGGTGGCGCAACCCACCGCCCCGTTCCAAAGGGGACGCTCATAACATCTATCCATCCATCCATCCTGTTTCCGGTGAACGTTGTGCGCAGTTTTGGGGAGTGTAGTCGCGGTAACCGTGAATTACTGCGCACTGTACGCAGATTGGAGGACGCAGCCTACGGTACGGCTAACTACCGCGCCAAGCAGTCACGCATCGATGACTACCGCATTTACACGATTGTAAGTCGACTACTTTGTTAAAATTTGAAAATCTGAAGTGGGGGGTCGACTTACAATCGAAACCAAAACATGCCACCGCCAAGAAAGCGAGGCCAACGGGAGCTACAACGTAGTTAGAATTTTATGTTTGCTCTATGGCCTTACCCATAGCTTTTCGCTATCCCGCATGCTTGTTCGCTTTTCAGAAGAGTTTTTCAACATTTTTCAGAGTTTTACAGTGCACACAGCACTTATGAGGGGGTGTCGATAGTTGATGGAAGCGCCGCTGTTCTATTCGCGCCGGTACCCTCAGTACGGCGACGCTTGTGGGGAGCATCGGTAGTTCATAGAAGAGGAGACACCACTCGCGGGTTTCTCTTTGCCTGTTGCGCTTAGCTATCTCTATAGTTTGACGAAATGCATTGGTTTGACGCGTTCCATTTGACTGCCGGCTACGTGCTACTTTTATGCTTCCTCATTCATCATGAGTGCTCCTGGCCTACTAATCATTCGGCAAACGTTCACAGCAGCGTTATAGTGCCTGGAATATACTGGCTAGTGTGCCGTCCGCGGCCTCTCGGGTGGCACCAAATGCAATGAATGCCGGCGGCTGCCACTAGGGGCGCTGCAGTGCAGGTGGGTGCCGCGGCACCATCCGGTCTTCGTAGCCCGCCGTGTTTCCACAGCATCGGCAAGCGGGCTGCTGCGCTTTTTATTTTTATTAAGCTGTAGCAGCAGCACAGTTCAAATGTGGGCAGCTGATTTATAAATCAGGGTTTGTTTCGATTACAACAGGCTTCTCTAGCGCTTGTCGCTTGCGTGAAAAGCGTGTGCTAGCTCAGCTGGGCTTCGAGCGGGGAAGCTGATGTGTTTCTATGCTGGCGAAGAGGAAACGTAATTTCTAAGGCAAATGCCTTGATCTCCATGTTCCAAGGCCGTGTTGCGAGGTACAGAACATATCACACGATCCAAGGAAGGCCAGAAACGAACCAAAGCATGTCCAGCCGCCTATAGGAGATGCTAAATGATTAGCACATTTAATTATTCATTATAGTGATTGGATTAAGGGGATAAGGCTGAATTAGAGGGATTATAGGTGTATTAATTAAGGATTAGAGTGAATTATAGTAGGCTTTACAAGGCTTTCGCCTTCGTACGTGTATATCTTCGGCGATAGCTAAGGACACTTGTTTTTTTATTCTAGCGATGATGGCAGCGTAACTTTTTAAGGGTACGTTTCAGGTTACATTTTTCATTCTAATAAAGTAAGGGAATTCTAAGGTTACGTTACTGTTCTATTGATGTTATATTAATGCATAACCATTCAAAACCGCTGTAACCGATCATCTTTTGAAATGACTTGAATTTCTGTGTTCTTAATTTCTTTTTATTTTATTTGCTGCTATTTCTGCCTACTATCTTATTGTTGTCCTCATAGACTTAAATGTTTTTGATGGTTTGTAAACCATGTACCCATCTCCTCATAATTCCCATTGGGCCCCGAGGATAGGAAAATGCCTGTAAAATTGACTGCACGTACGTGGTGTTCCGTGTACACTATACATTTTTTTTCTACCTGGTAAATACGTGCAGATTTCTTTTTATGTCTGATATACGTGAACAAAAATAGGAAACAGATATTTCATTTAAGCGTAACAACGATTTTATTCATGCGTAACAACAGTCAATCGCAGGCATATTAAAACAGCCCTAGATGAGATAATGCACACATACACGAATAGATCGCGCAGTGACGCAGTTTCAGGAGCTTCTGCCGTTGCCTTTGCGCTTCCCTCTCTTTGTTGATGCCTCTTACAAAAAAAAAAAAACGAAACCTCAAGAAAACAAAGAACTTTGCATTTGCTGTCAAAAGCTGGTTTTTCATGCTCTGGGCACCCTGGTTGAGGAAAGGCCAGCTGTCTGCAGCTAACCTGAAAAATCAGCTATACTCGCTACATGTAACTTGTTTTTGCCGAAGAACACAGTAAAAGCATCTTCCCCGGCCTTCGCAGCGGTTGACGTCTGGCTAAGATAGACAAGCAAGGCCTCCATTGTCAAAATGCGTAGTGCAATAGTGAAGCAGCGTCTGTACTAGCTTCAGCTTTACTTACGCAAAGGAAGCCTGCACAATGTGGTCAAGAATTTTGGGCAGTAATCTATCGTGCAACATAACCTGCAGTATAGTAGATCAAAGCACTACTGCTCGTTTTTTCTTCTTTTTTCCCCTTGGCACTCAGGAAAAGTAAGCTGAATGCTTAGCAAACTCAGGAAATATCGTGGGTATAGCTTAGGGTTTCAGGCGTGGTCACGATGGAAGAATACTTCCACCGTGGGCGTGTTTTATCGCGGGGTATCTCGTAGACAACGTCATTCACGGTGATAGAGAACGCGCGCTCGACTAAGCTGTTTTCGAACTGTTTTTCACAAACCGCAGCAGTTGGTGCCGGCCTTCTGTCCGTTCTCCTGATCATTCTTGCCCATTCTGCTGCCGCTTCGTATCAGATGGTAGAGTGAACAAGGATACACGCCCTTTGTTCGAGCGGTAACCGCTTCCACACAACGGCACAAAGCAGGTCCTCTCCTTGCACTGTCTCATGCTTCGGCATTTTTTCACCGCCGCCGCATAGTTCTCGCAATGACAGGCACACGAACATAACAACCACGCACTCACTCTTTGACAACACCAAGCACAAACACGCAACTCTGTAATAATACTAAAAACGCAAACACAGAAACCGACGCAACAACTGCGAAACTGATATGCGAAGCAGACGACACGCGCAGTCTGCACCCACCCGTGTGGCAGCGACCTCTGCCGGCCATCGTGGGCATTCATTGCAGGCGGCGCCACGCTCGTCCATTGAAAAGAGCTGGTGCACGACACACTAGCCAGTATATTCTAGGCACTATAGCAGCGTTCAAGAGGGCTGCCATCCTTTACGCCGAACAAATCACTGCGCAGCGGGCCGCGAGTTCGATGTTTCTGTACAGGTGGTGCGAGAGTGGCGACTGCAGCGAAGCGAAATTTTCACCTATGACGGCAAGTGAGGAATTTCCCACGTGCCGAAGTCTGGACGCTTTCCGGAGCTGTAGGCTAAGCTCGCGGCGTACGTCACTGAAATGCGCAATTGGTCCCTGTCAGTGAAGTGCGACATGGTCAGGAAACAAGCCCGGATCTTCGCCTTTTAAGGACCTGCTCCGCTGTGAGTACGAGTGGCTGGCGGCAGAAGACCGCGAAATTACGCCAACCGGACCTTTCAAAAGAGCCTCCCTGACGGCTGCGCGTGCTTGGGTTTCGCGGGACGACGATGCGCTGTGGGACCGTAGGAACGATGGCGATGGCAGCACTAGTGAAGATGAATAGTCCAGTGACCATTTCAGCTACTAATCAAATCATCATTATCGATTGCCCCCTCAAGTATGCTCTCCTTTCTTTTTTCCTCTCGCGCTATACGGGGAGGTCGACTTAGATGCGAGTCGCCTTACAATAGTGTAAATACGGTACTCAGGTGACCGTTTCTCATACGACGTAAGGCTGCAGTGTTGATGCAGCCACATTTCGTACGTTTATTTCTCGATTTTCGTCCATATTTGATAATTCGAAAACCCGGTTAGTTCGATCATTTTTCGTGGTCCGACGTACTTCGCATTAACGAGGTTCTTCTACAGAAGATCGCTTGGTAAAGGTGCCATTGGTCATGCAGGAAGTGCTCATGGAGCCAGGACTTCAAGACGCAGTTGCTAGGAAATAAGACGCAAAACTTACCACACGCAAGTTGTAGCATTTTTGTTTTCATGACTACAGTATGCATGTTTCAAAAGATTGAAAGTGTGATAAAAAGCCTAGGACATAATAATTAGCAGGACATAATAATCCTAGGATTGTGATGTCTTTGCAGCTCTGCAATGACTAATGCCTCAGCTTGGAAGCACATTGGTCGTATTGCCTCCAGGTATACTTGATAAGAGAATAGCTTGCACCCAGATTTGCCACACAGTTGGTGGCTGATGGCTTTTTTTGTCATCATGTTACTAATATGTATTTAATATTCATTTAGATGTAAAGGAATATGCACTGAACTACCAAATGGCGCTTGCATTTCAGGGGACAAAGTGTCCAGCATGCCTGTCATAAAACATGTTCTAGCGGTTACCTTGCCTCTATAGGCAAATGGACACCGGATCCTCTGTGTACAATGTAATCGGTGTACTTGTCTGGAGTGCTTGAAAGATGTGCTACGGGCTGTACTGGCATTGTCTGAAGATAATGCATGGTTCTAGAAAGCCTGCACCTGAGCATCTGCCATCGTATTGAAGGAACTGTCCTAATTTGTACTAGATCAGGTGGACCTTTCGGCCTTTCCTATCAATAAATTCTATTCTCTCTCTAGTCCTAATTTACTTTGTTCATGTGGTTGAAATTTAGGAGCTGCAATGAATAGTTGTGACTGTGGCAGTTCTGCCGAACTAAAGCACAAATCAAACACCTCGACTCACACAATGCACTCTGAAAGTTTTGCTATGTGGTATCTGTGTTTGTTGCCTGACCTTATGGCACCTTTACGAGCAGTCGCAGGTGATAGCAATTGCTGAAGCTTTATCAACTGGCAAGGGGAAAAAAGAATACTGCGCCACCACTGTGGCTGCACACTCCGAGATGCAAGTTATCTTGAACCAGGTGTTCGGTAGACGGTACCTGTGCTGCCAAAACATGGGGTTTGAGCCCTATAGGCAACTGCGTTCACAACATGACAGAAGTGTGCTGACATAACAGAAAGCTGAGAACAAGCAGCATTTTTACCGGTGTTTCTTCAAAACATTAGTGCAAGTCATTCTTTAACCAAGGCTGGTAATCGTGCATAGGTAATGAGAACAGGGCATTTGTGACGCACAAGGGTTCATGTCTCTAAAGTTTAATTAGATAAGTAATCTAAGAGATGGAATTATAAAAAGTATACCTTTTGTTCCTCAAGGGTCTCTTGGAGAGACATGACCACTTCCAGCAGTTTAGTTTTGATTTATTATGTCTAGATTTGGTGTGCATATTGCAACTATAGCTAACAGTCAGTGCTCTGTCCTGCCCAGTTTCTATGCTATCTCTGTGGTATTTGCAATATTTTACAGTTCAGCTGAGCGAAGTATATGTCTTCACTATTACTAGTGTTCATGTTCAACTTTTGTGCAGTGCTCACTAGTTATTACTAGCCATATTTTGTTGACATAGAGACACTCAGACTTGTTCTTTCGTATGTGGCCAGTTACTTTCGTACTTTATGATAAGATGCAGTGCTTTTCGAATGAAAACATGTGGTAGTTTCTAGAGAGGTTAATTTAAAAAACTTCTCTGCTTAAAATTTAATTCAATAAGCCTGTGCCATTTCGGTGCTTATGTTTTTGTATTGGTATGGTTTTACTCCTTATCTTCCTTCTTACTTTTAAAATGTGCGAACTGAATTATGTAACCATTTCTCTTTAATGAGATATTTTTCTTCGGACATTTCGTCACAAATTTTAAAATGATTTTGTTCAATTAGGTAACCTTAGACTAGCTGATTGTTATTCTGATAGTTTAACTTACAATGCCTGTGGGATATTCAGTGCAAGCACAGGGTGAAAAAGAATATAAATTATTGGGTATAAGCAGGTCACTGACAGTAAATGGAGCATACATAAATTTCAGGAAATAGTGCATGCTTATATATTAAAAAGCTACAAAGCTACAGCTGCACATGCAGTTTTGTTTGTAAAGGCTGAAACATTATTCTAAGTGGAAGCGCTTTGTTGCACTTTGTTCTTTGGCTTTCAGTGCTGCCTTTAAGTCATTATATATGTGAAGGTACTAGTAGAAGCATACCGTGGAGATAAATGACAACTTTAATGAATAGAGGTATAAAAGACGTGCTTAAAACGGCAACAACTCCTTGACAGGCAAGCGTATGCTTCTGTAGTACTGCATTGGTTACCGTCGCCAATCCATGCATTGCTTGCGCTCTATTGCATTCAATATGAGCTACAACAACGAGCTGTGGTGGCTTTCACTCCTGGTCAAGCTGGTGTTGTCGCGAAAATTTTTGACCAAGAACAAAGCGGCCATCGAGAACCTCACGGCATACTTCAACACTTGCTGGCAAACCGGGTCACTACCCGAGCAGTGGAAAGCGATCAAGACCATCTCGATTCCCAAGCCGGGCAAGCCACCCAACACTGAGAACCTCCTGCGGATCTCACTTACGTACTGTGTGGGCAAAGCGTTGGAGCATGTACTCATGAACAGGTGGCAGCGGTACCTGGAAGATTCGGGGCATTACCCAAACACCGTCATCGCGTTCCGAAACAAGCTCGGAAATCAGGATGCCATGATAAAACTAAAAATAAATTCCTCGATGACACTACCAACACGAAAGACAAGCGAGCCATCTTGGCTTTGGACCTGCAGAGCGCTTTTGACAAAGTGAGACACTTTGCGATCCTGGCCCAGGTGTCACGGCTAAACATAGGCAAGAGAACATATGTGTACATCAAGGATTTTTTGATGGAGCGGACTACCGAAATCATCGCCGGCGACCTGCGGCTCCAAAAGAAGCTCGGCAGTGTCGGGACTCCCCAGGGCTCGGTCATCTCGCCATTACTTTTCAACCTTGTAATGATAAGGGTGGCCGAGCGCCTCTCCCGAGTCGCGCGGGTCCGACACACCATCTATGCCGACGACATAACGCTCTGGGTCCCAGGAGGAAGCGACGCACACATCGAGAGCACGTTGCGAGGCGGTTGACGCTATCGAGGAGCAGCTGGACGGGTCTTGGCTCGTCTGCTCCCCAAGCAAGTCTGAGCTGTTGGTGGTTCCTCCGAAAAAAGCAGCTAGGAAGACGACAGGCAACGAACCTGCGAGAGAGCAAGAGACAATAAAGATCAAGATAAGCGGCGGTCACACGATCCCAGGATGTTGGGAAGATCCAAGTGTTGGGGATGCTGATTGAGCGCAAACGAGTCAACGGCGAGACGGTCAACCGTCTCACGGCCAAAGTCACCACGGCCATTCGCCTCTTCAAGAAGGTGTCACACAGAACAGCAGGCATGAAGGAAGAAAGCCTCACCCGGCTAGTGGAATCCTTCGCTATGAGCCACATTACATACGTTGATGCTTTCCACAACTGGACGCAGTGGGAGCGAAATAAGATCAATGCACTCATACGCAAAGCGTACAAGGCTGCACTCGGACTTCTCGACTGCACAAGCACCGCCAAGCTCCTGGCCCTGGGAGTGCGTAACATCCTGGAAGAAATCGCCGAGGCGCAGAGGACCACTCAGCTCGCGCGGCTCGTGCGTGACCTGGCCTAGGGCCAAAGGAAGGCGGACACGAAAATACAGAAGTGCCTGTACCGGACGCAATTAGTAGACGGCTACGGGTATGTCCGGTGCCAAGAAACATGAACCCTGAGTTCAACAAAGAGCGGCGGGCGGCGAGGGCCAAGGCACTCATCGATATCCATGCCAAACACACGAGTGCCGGGTTTGTGGATGCGGCAGAATATCGACATGACAGAAAGGCATTCGCCGCTGCAGTCGTCGGGGCATCGACCGGTGCAACGAGAACAGCAGCGAGTGTGCGGACACGAGAGACGTATCGAGCCGAGGAGGTGGCCATTGCCCTGGCCTTCGCCGACCCCGAGTTCACGACTCTGCTCGGTGATTCTATGAAGGCAGTGAGAAATTATGCCACAGCAAAGGTGTGTGGTGAAGCCGCGCGAGTATTGCGTGCGGTCGATCTCGCGAGTAAAAATCGGTGCGGGGTGATAATGTGGTTTCCGGCCCAAATGGGCAGTGATGTGTCGGATCGCGGCAACGCAAACCACAACGATATGGCGAACGCGGCGGCCCGAGGACTAACCAACTGTGCCGCTGCCATTGCGGTCGACCCATCGCGGTTGTGGGAAAGCAAGGACAAGATCACTTCCTACAACGAAATTGTGAAGTGGTACAGACTAGAGAGAAGGACTATGCCGCCACCTCATCCGGGCTTGACCCGTAAGGAAGCGGTTTTAAATCGACAGCTTCAAACGGGGTCATTATTCACCCCCGGTGCTGATGAGGCACGCGTGTCGAAGTGTTTATGTAAGTGACCTGTGTTGTGTGTGCCAAAAGGAAAGAGCCACTGCAGCTCGCATCCTTTCAGACTGTGCTAAGAGTCCGCACGAAGCTGCAACGATAACAACAATCCCGCCGCGGCTAGAGGCCACAGCGAGGTGCCGTGATCAAAATGTCCAAGCCCAGGCCATCCAGCAGATCTCGGCGGCCCTCGAAAGGCAACGACCGAGCGAAACCGGAGGGAGGCTGCCACCCCAAAAGAGGGGCAGGCGTGGTCCACCAAAGGGAGTAGTGCGGCCGCGGCCGAATTAGAGGCGCCACACGATGCGAAGACGTCATTGCCGCCTCACGGTGACGCCTCCATAACAGGGGAAGGCTAACCGTTCTGCAGGCATTCATAACAAAGTTACTTCACTCACTCACTCACTCACCAAGAAAAGTAAAGATTTTTAATTATTTCAGAAATGCATGTAACATCATGCCTTTGGTTGTGCATTGCTGCGATCGTGAAGCCTAAATTTTTTGCCTGAAAGGGTCGCACGTTATATATGCTGACAGATGACAGACCAGAAGCGCAATATGACGACGCCTCACACGTTCTGGCTCATACTGAAAAAGGTAGTACTGTAGCTAAGGCTAGGCAGTATTTACAACAGCTAGTCTGTCCATTAACTACGCGGCTGTAGTGAACGCAGGGATAACACCCATTTGGAAGGGTGTTGTCCGTGCTACACCCATATTGAAAGGGTGGTGTCTATGTTACAACCATATAGGAAGGGTGTCATTTGTTTTGCACCCATAGGCAAGGTGACGTCATATTAACAACCTTTGTGGGGTGGTAATTTACACCCTTTTACTTGGGGTGTAGCAATACACCCAAAAAGGGTGTCGCCCATGGGACAAGTCATTTACACCCTTAAGGGTGGTAAAATTTTTAGAGTATATAGGCGTCCTCTTCAAAGTGCGCAAGTACCGGCGGCGCCTGCATGCGTCGTTTGAGTTCTTGAAATGCGCCGGCCTGCGGCGTTCGCCACTTGAACTGGACATCACATTTGGTTAGATGTGTTAGTGGCTCTGCGGTGCGTGTAAGTCCTTGACAAAGTCCTTATATAGGTACACATGCCATGGAATCTACGCACTGCCTTCCTGTTGATGGGCTGTGGGAACTTTTCTATGGCAGCGGCCTTCTGTGGGTCGGGGTGGACTCCATATTTGCTGATGATGTGACCTAGGAACAGAAGCTCATCGTAAGCCAAGCGGCGCTTTTCCGGCTTTAGAGTGAACCCTGATGACTTGATGGCCTCTTAGTACTGTCGCAAGGCGCCTAAGGTGATCGCCGAAGACAGCGACGTCATCCAAGTACTTTAGGGTACTGGAGCAAATACATTAATTTATTTGTTTTATTTTACGCCTACTGATGTGTGTTACTAGAGCGTGCAACGAGTACTTTCGTTTTGTTTCAGTGCCCTGCTCCCTGCAGATCTCATATGTATATTCCTGTCTCTTTTTTTTTGCTTCCTATTTTCATTGTTTTTTGTTGGCTGTTGTCAATAGGATAATTGATGGCTTTTTAAGTATGATACAAATGCCTGATGTAAGTTTTCTTGCTCTGTATTAAGAATGATGGGTTATGTTACTTTTCATCGCATGATACGTAGTTTCTTTTCATTTTTTGCCTCCTCATTGCTGTTTGTGTTTCTCTTGGGTGTCAGTGCCTGTTAACAATGGTTCTGCATAACTTGCGTTATCCGCGATATACCATTGTGTTAAACGCTGTCTGTCGGCTCTGCCGTTCAAGCCCAATGCGGCTTTGGCAGGTCTATTTTGTATTAGTGTTGGCGGAATTCCTGTGTCAATAAAGTATTATTATATATACATACATACATATATATATATATATATATATATATATATATATATATATATATATATATATATATATATATATATATATATATATATATATATATATATATATATATATATATAATGCGCAGACCAGATTGAAAAAAAAAGTAAACGAGACATGTCTGCCACTTCATTTCTGCTAACACCGTGTCCATGACGCACTGAAACGTTGCAGGCGCCGAGCACAGTCCGAATGGCACGACTTTGAACTCGTAGATGCCGTCTGGCATGATGAAGGCCGTCTATTCGCGATCTCTCGCGTCAACTTCAATTTGCCAGCAGCCAGACTTGAGGACCATCGATGAGAAGTATTTGGCGTTACAGAGCCGATCCAATGCGCCGTCTGTCCGTGGGAAGGGGTATATGCCCTTCTTCATGATCTTGTTCAGTCGACGATAATAGACGCAGAAACGTAGGGTTCCGTCCTTTTTCTTCACCAAGACTACCGGAGATAGCCACGGGCTTTTCGATGGCTGGATGATGTCGTCACGCAGCATTTCATCAACTTGTTGCCTTATAGCGTCACGTTCTCGCGTCGCAACTCGGTAAGGGCTCTTCGGTAAGGGCACGGTAAGCTCACTCTTCAGTTATTATTATGCGATGCTTGGCAACTGGTGTTTGTCGAATCCTCGATGACGTCGAAAAACACTCTGTATTGTCGTAGAAGACTTCCGATCTGTTGCTGCTTACTCATGGGGAGATATGGATTTATGTCGAAATCTGGTTCGGGAACTATGGTCGTCAAGGTAGATGCGGCAGAATCCGAGAGAACAAACGCATTGCTGGTTTTCACAATGTCCTTGATGTACGCGATTGTCGTGCCCTTGTTGACGTGCTTGAACTCCTAGCTGAAGATTGTTCAGCGATTCCTCTTGCGACACAAATTTCACGGTCGAGTAGTAGACGTTGGTCACCCTCGATGAGGCCTTCTACGTCAGCGGGTGTTTTAGTGCCGACGGAAATGGTAATGCTGGAGTGCGGTGGGTTGCTCACATAATCTTCGAGCACACTCAAGGCGTAGTGACCTCGAGAGTTCTCCGGCGGTAACACTTCATCGTCCGACAGCGTTATCAATTTCGACTTGAGGTCGATGACTGCGCCGCGTTGGTTCAGGAAGTCCATGCCGAGAATGACGTCTCGTGAACTCTGTTGGAGGATAACGAAGGTGGCAGGGTAGGTACGGTCATGAACGGCAATTCTTGCCGCGCAGGTTCCAGTCGGCGCTATGAGGTGTCCTCCAGCTGTCCGAATTTGAGGGCCTTCCCATGCAGTCTTAACTTTCTTCAACTGGGCCACGATGGGTCCACTCATGACGGATTAATCGGCTCCTGTGTCTATTAAGGCGGTGACTGCGTGGCCGTGGAGAAGCACGTAGTGGTCGGTGGTTGGTTCTCTTGCGTTACAGTTAGGTCTTGGCGTCGGATCACGGATGCATCGCGTTGACCTGTGGCTGGACCGTCGCGTCGTCAGGTCGTCTTTCATCTGCGTATTCTTTGCTGCCAGACTTCGTCCGGACGGCCTTGTGTCATCGTTGTTACGTCTTCGAGATAGTCTCTTCGGTGTCTTCGTTGACGGTGGAGGATATTCGTCAGTTAGACGAACAGCAACCGCACCTCCATCGGTTGCTGCTTTTAGTTTTCCTGATATGGACTGACGAACCGGCGCCGGGCTGGGCCAGTCAATGGTCGTCGTTGCGGCGACAGGTAGCGGCCTAGGGACGGCGAACGGGATGGTCGTCGAGAGTTCGACTGAGTGGCGGCTAGGTAATCGCCGATGTCACGTGGGCACTCCCCAAGCTGTGGAACGCGGCGTGTTGACGGCGAACCCTCTCAGTCCCAAGTCGCGGTATGGGCAACGGTGGTACACATGGCCAGCTTCTCCGCAGGGATAGCAGAGCGGGCGGTGGTCGGGGGCTCGCCAAATGTCTGTCTTCCTCGCGTAGGTGTGCATGGTGACGGGTGGGCGCGCTGGCGGCCGCGGTGGACGACGGCACTGCGGCGTTACATGGCACTGGCGCGGTCGTGGAGGGGGACCTTGGCGGCGTGCGACGGCGGCGTAGGTCATCGCTTCTGGCTGGGGCTGTGGTAATTCAGGTTGCCCCTCAAGAACTTTAACCAATCGTTGAACCTCCTCTTTCAGTATGTCGGTGATCGAAGCCACTTGAGGCGGCGACGAAGGCAAGACCTTGAGCAGTTCTTCGCGCACAATGGCCCTGATGGTCTCTTGAAGGTCGTCGGAACCCAGTCCTTGGATTGCGTACTGCGGTGTGAGCACCTGGCGGTTATATTGCCGGGTGCGCATTTCCAGAGTTTTCTCGATCGTCGATGCCTCTGCAGAAAGCTCAGCTATGGTCTTCGGCGGGTTGCGAATCAGTTCGGCGAATAATTCTTCCTTGACGCCCCGCATCAGGTGACGGACTTTTTTCTCCTCCGACATTTTCGGGTCGTGCCGGAAAAGACGGGCCATCTCCTCCATCAAGATCGCTACGGTCTCATTGGGAAGCTGTACTCGGGTTTCCAGTAGCTCTCAGGCGCGCTCTTTACGCACGACGCTTGTGAATGTTTGCAGGAAGCCGGTTAGGGACAGGTCCCACGTCGTTAAGATGGCTTCTCGATTCTCGAACCACGTCCTGGCCGCATCTTCCATTGCGAAATAGACATGTCGCAGCTTGTCCTCGCTGTTCCAGCTGTTAAACGTACCGACCCTCTCATGCGTCTCCAGCCAGCTTTCCGGGTCCTCAAATGTGGAACCGCGGAACGTCTGTGGCTTCCTGGGCTGCTGCAGAACTATCAGGGCTGCTCTGACTGTCATTGGGGCTGTCTCCTTGATCGGCTACGGATGATTTAATTGGACGATCTTCTTGGTCGTCTCTGTTCAAAATCCGTGTTCCGAGGGCAGCTGATGTTGCCGGCGGCTTGCTAGATGTTCCGGGACGACGTTGGTGTTGCCTTTGCCGTCCGGGCATGGATTGCGGCTTATCGGGGGCGTCCGTTACAGGAACGTAAAGCAACTCCACCAGATGTCACGCAGCAGTGATGGTGAAGAAGGCAGCAAAACTGTGATTAACTAAACTAGCGTTTTATTGGGTGAGCTTGTGCCCTCAAAAGCAGGCTACACTCAAAGAACAACGATAGCGCCGAGCACACTCGGCGATCGTCGAAAGTCTGATCAGCGGGTCAAGCGCGTCGGCTTTCACACGTCAGTCGTCGAATGTTCCAGAGTAATCACTCAGACCAGCGTGCCTTCACAGAAAGTTCTACACTATTCGAGTCGCTCATACATGCAATCAGACTACACGTGGTTCGGGGACAGACAGAGGACAGAGCATTCCAGAAAATTCCTATACATGCAGGCGCGTCCTGCGCTATGCGATATCATTTGTTAGGCGGTGACAAGCGGTCACCCGGAAAAGATGAACAAGTACACGTGTCAATATATATACCGTTGTGTCGTGTGCTACACAGCTTGGCTGGTCGTCCGCATTCATAAAGCGGGATGGGTCATGATTTTTTTTATCCCTCTCTGTCCTCTTCCCAACGCCTTTTTTCCATCATGCAGTGCAGGGTAGGGGACTGGAAACTCGCATTCTGTTTAATCTGCGCGCCTTTCTCCCCCTCTCTCTAAGGTCCCTTTACCGAATGGTCAACAACAACAACATCAACACGGTCATCCTCCATAGTGGGTGTGCACCACAGGTAGCGCGAAATCGAACCACACCATCGCTATTCCCGGAAGCCGGGCCCCAGTGGCGACCGTCCAAATTCGTCGGGCATGAGCGGCGCGAAAGATTGCTCGCCGACGGACATGCGGCCGGCGGTGCGGCGGGCCCAGTCACCTGCCAGCGGTGACCCATCGTCGGAGATGCAGGGCAACGTGACCGTGGGTCACGGAGGTGACCACTGGCTCCGGCAGTCCATCACCATCAAGAGCAAGGTGCGAGCCACAGTCGCCAGTGTCAGCACGTTCAGGGTCCACTGCAATACGGTATGGATTCGAGATGATACGCTCTTAAGCCGAAATTGGGGAAAGCTGGACTAAATGCAGCCGTTAGACCACCGGGTATACAGTTCGTCCTCCATGGAGTGAATGAGTACAGTTGCCTGTTGTGTTCAAATGTCTAATTTGAATGCGACCAAAGGGGAGAGTATTAAGCGCGTCTATTGGATCATTTCATGCCGCAGATTATCCCTGAGGAACAGACGAGCGTTGCTTAAACTGTCACCTCAAGCGTACCATTTGAGCAGGTTATATCCTTCGGTGCCGCCATAGAATACTTGGTCGAGATAATGCAACGATTATATTCCTATTCTATTCCTTCTCGCGCTTCGACAGCGGTCCGAGCGGCACTCGGCTCACGTTATCACCAGGACTGGGAAAAAGTGAATGGCGGGTGATGCGAAATGCACATATTCGAGCCAAATAAATCGCTGCATTACAGTGGCTGCTCTCTTTACTGCGACACGTACCAATCGTGAGCCAGGTCCTGTCCATTCATTTGCGGCGTGTAATAACCTGCAGGAGCTGTGCCAACAAAGTCCAGTTGCAAACGCTACGAGTTTATCAGTTTCACATTTCGTAAAGTGCATTTCTCTCACACGTACGTTATCAGAGGGAAATAAAATTCAGTGCCCTTCCACCCTGTGAAGAAGGATGACAGCTTAGCTGTGACGGTGGAATGCGAAGGCCCCTTAATGGTGAACTACACCTCCGCCGCTTAGGCTGCTGAGCACGAGGTCGCGGGGTCGAATCCCGGCCACGGCGGCCGCATTTCGATGGGGGCGAAATGCGAAAACACCGGCGTACTTAGATTTAGGTGCACGTTAAAGAACCCCAGGTGGTCGAAATTTCCGGAGGCCTCCACTACGGCGTGCCTCATAATCAGAAAGTGGTTTTGGCACGTAAAACCCCATTTTAATAATAAATACACCTCCGCCGCGGGTCGGCCTCGCATTGTACTATCTGCGGGATCGGCCCACCTATGGGGAGGGCTTAACGCCTGCTTCACCTCCATCGTGGGTCGGCCCATCCTTGCACTATCTTTGGGATCGGCCCACATATGAAAAATTGTTGGTCTCTATCCACACAGACGAGATCCGCTAGAACCTAGCCATAAACAGCTTCGCTTTTCAAAAGCACCCCCATTTTACCCTTTGAAGAGGAACAAAGCTGCAGACGAAATACAGCGGCCGTGACCGCGTTTGCACCCCTTCCGTTCGTGCTTCGACGCCGCGGTCGTCACCGTGCACTTTTTCGGCGGCTATTCTTTACATGCGTAGCAATATGCGTTTTCTCGCTCGCCCACCAGCGTCGTACCGTTGAGGTTATGGTAAAGTGGGCGACTGCGTTCGCACCCTTTTCGTTCGTGCTTCGACGCCGCGGGTGGTCACTGTGCTCATTCGCAGCGTCTCTTCTTTGCACGCGCGGTAAAATGTGCTTTTCCGCTCGCCCACCAGGCGTCGTACCGTTGTAGTTATGGTAAAGTGGGCCACTGCGTTCGCACCCTTTCCGTTTGTTTTTAGACGCCGCGGGTGATCAGTGTGCTCATTCGCAGCGTCTCTTCTTTGCACGCGCGGTAAAATGTGCTTTTCCGCTCGCCCACCAGGCGTCGTACCGTTGTAGTTATGGTAAAGTGGGCCACTGCGTTCGCACCCTTTCCGTTTGTTCTTAGACGCCGCGGGTGGTCACTGTGCACATTCGCGGCGTCTCTTTGCACACGCGGCAATAGGCGCTTTCCCGCTCGCCCACCAGGCGTCGTGCCGTTGTAGTTATGGTAAAGTGGGCCAGCAAGGTCGATTCAAATAGGTCGCGAAGCTTCGGGCGAAAAGCGGTTCAGTACAGATTGTCACCGACATCAGCATGGGGGGTTATGGGAGCAGCGATTGAAGCGTGACTATGTTTGGAGGGAACACACATTGGGAAAGAAAAACGCGTTTTTTAATTCAAACGAGACACAGTTAGATTCATTCAACGAAAATAAAATTCCTAGTCAATTTTATATATTCGTGATGAGTTAAGAAAATACGTTTATTTTATTATTATTAATTAATACATTTCTTTTCAGCGCCCATCGCTACAGGGGGCGTTGACGCCACTATCACTCGCAGTGCAATGCACGTCTTGAAATGGGCAGAAAGGCGCACTTGTATCACCTGTTGAAACACGCCCCCCTCACAATTTGTGCTTTCTTGCTTGTCGAAGTTTGTCTGAATTTGGTGACGCGGGTAGCTTCATTGCTTCTTAATCTGTTCAGTCAAAAGTAGTGAGTTACGACCGCCAGATAATTGTGTAGTTGTTTTCGTGCGACTGCGCTGGCCGACGGGCTTGGCATCCGACAATAGGATCAGCACTCTACGCCTAAAGCTTTCGTCGGCCTCCAAAGAAAGTATGTTCTGTGCAGGGATGCGATTTCGACGACCGTACGGCTGGCCTTTTCCTGCATCGCTTTCCACGCTGAAAGCTCGAAACGCCCATCAAGTCGAATGGCGGGGCATTTGAATATATAGCTCCAAAGGAAGAACAACAAAAATTTCGCGCCTTCGAAAACAAAATGACGTCACTTCTGCTTTTAACGGACATGGCGTCACGTAATTTTTTCTTCCGCCGGAAGTGTTCCCACCGCATACAGATGGCGCTAAGCCCCATGAACC
This sequence comes from Dermacentor albipictus, assembly GCF_038994185.2. Classification (NCBI taxonomy): domain Eukaryota; kingdom Metazoa; phylum Arthropoda; class Arachnida; order Ixodida; family Ixodidae; genus Dermacentor; species Dermacentor albipictus. The sequence continues at coordinate 116,967,316 of NC_091826.1, forward strand.
GGTAGTGCTCCTGTATAAGCTCCCGGGAGCATATACAGGAACACTATGAACCGGCGATGGACCGCCATGTTTTGAACGCATGGGCTCCTATGGAAGCTTCGCTACCAGGTATATTTACCTTGGGGCCACTGCGTTTGCCTCCTTTCCGTTCGTGCTTCGACGCCGCGGTGGTCACTTTGCACATGCGCGGCGCGTTTTCTTTGCATGCGTGGCAATATGCGTTTTCCCGCTCGCCCACCAGGCCGTTGAAGTTACGGCAAAGTGAGCCACTGCATTCGCACCCTTTCCGTTCGTGCTTCGACGCCGCGGTGCATGTTCACGGTGTCCACAGGCTTGCGCGCAACCCGCGTTCACGAAGTGATGCGTCACTGTAACTTTTTCATTCGGTAGAAGCACACGCTGTGCAACAGATGCCCTCACGCACCAAGGACAGGTACTCAAGAACAGGTACATCGTGTGTACACGTTCGTTGCACCCGCAGGCAGGTGTGCGGAACTATACATACAGGCTCGTTTAAGTAGGACCTCCGCCTGGTGCACCTGCATAATTTAATTAACCTCCCAAGCGTAAAACGCGTCACAATATTTCTAAAGAACGACTTACACACGGCTCGCAGAAATGATAGGATCGGATTGTAATGGGGATGTACGAGAAAACGTAATCCTGCAACGCTGAAGCACAAAGTCTTCCAGCCGCCATTTGTTTTGCGTGAGCAAAGCTTCGCACGCGGACACGTACAATCCCGCTTTACTAGAGGCTGTAAGCTTCACTGTGAAAAAAAAAGGGGGGGGGGGGTGGCAAGGAGTTACAAGTCTCATCTGATTAGCAGGCACTGCGTAGCGCAGGACTGCGAATCAACCTTGATCCCCGGCGATCTTTAACGTGCACCTGATGCACGGCACGTGCGCGTTTTTGCATTTCGTCGCCATCGAAATCCCGGCCGGGACTTCGACCGGTGCACCGCCGAAGCCGCTAAACAACCACGGTAGGTGGTTAAGGGAAATCTAAAGGACATGCGCAGAACGATGCGCAATACGGGGTGAATGAGGATAAAGAAGCGACACACTTGGCCGGAGAAATGAGCCGCGATGTGGAGCGCGCATGAGCCGTGGCACTGCACCGGGCTCGGTCCAATGTGCGGCCACGCTGAGGATGTCGCTGGCCGGAAGGACGCGGAGGATAAACATCGGAAAGATTGGATGAGACTTGCATGATGCCCAGAAATCAGAGGACCTTGCTGTCGCAGAAAATCAGCCAACACACCGGCACGCCAGTGTGAGCGGCGCGCACTCTCGTAACTTAGCCGTCACGCATTTTACGCCGACCTGTCAGGCAGCGAGCTCCACCGCCGCAATCCCGTAGATCACGAGGCGCCCCGCATGGTACTTTGCTCCCCGCAAGAGACCCTTGGGTAAACACGAGGAAAGACTCATCGCACCGATGCTCTGCCATGGTTCCTGGGACTGTAAGAAGAGACCCACGAGTAGACACGAGGGTTCGAGCGAGGCGAGAGAGAAGAGCCGGAGGCCAGCCGAACTAGAGAGACGGAACGGGAGACGCACGAGAGACGCGGCCGAGGAAGGCAGCAACACGCTTCACGCCGACGCTCTGCAGATAATAAACAGTTTGCATTTGAGAAAGAATCCAGCCTTTTTCATTTGCTGTCATGGCGCAGCCGACAGGATCTGCAGTCGCGTCTTTCCCGAACGAAGAACGAGCGGCTACCACGGAGCCCAGCAGAACGCCATCGGTGAGCTCGGAGTCGACATTCATCTATTCACCGGTGAAATCAACTGTCCGCGAAGTTCTGAGCGCCCTGAAAAAGCAACAGCTGACTGACGAGCTGAGAATCCGTGGACTTCCGTGCAGCGGCCGCAAGGACGATCTCGTGACCCGTCTCCAAGACGACAACACTCGCCTGAAGACCGAAGCTGACGGCGACGACCACGAAAAGGCGGACTCAAAGGCGCCGGCTACGATCGAGAGTCTGCGTGCAGAGGTTGACCAACTGCGACGGCTTCTAACCCAGCAACGAGGGTCACACGCTACGAGTGACACAACGGCGGCACCGAAGCCAACGCAGGCGCAAGCTGGGGACGGAACGGGCTCCCAACGTTTCGACGGGATCCAAGCCCCCGCTATGGCAGCGAACCGACGGCCTGCAGAAGTCAACCGTGGCGCATCTCCGCAGCCCTCGCCGGAGAACACCACCGCCACAGCTACAGAAGGTACGCCAAGCATGACTGAAATCGTGGCCATGTTCGCACGCGCGCAGCTGCAGATGACGGAAGCGTTGTCGAGAATGTCCGCGCCAGCTCCGCCCGTGCTGATCCAGTCTACGAACGATACTGCGTCCGCCATCCCCGAGTACGACGGTGATGTAAAACGAAATGTCCAAACGTGGATCACGCAGGTGGAACGCATTGCTACGCTGGCCCACTGGTCCCCATCACTGACGCTCGCAACGGCAGCAACCCGGCTGCAAGGTGCCGCAAAGGACTGGCACAGCTCTTACGGTATGGCATGTGAAACGTGGGACCTTTGGAAGGAAGCACTTGCCTCTCGTTTCGACCGGAAGCTAACAATGCAGGAGTTCTTGGACCTGCAAGCTTCACGAAAACTGCGCAATTCGGAGACCCTAGTGGAGTACATGTACTCTAAGAATGCTCTACTGGACAAGTCTCCCTACCCGCTTGCGAATGAAGAGAGAATTTCGCTGATACTCAGCGGGATCGAAGACGACACCTGGGCGAATCCTCTCGCTGCACAGCCCTGCAGCAGCGTCATTGATTTGATAGACCGCGCAGCGCTGCTCGACACCAGGCGGCGTAAAGCAATGACGACGCAAACAGCGCAGTTCCGACAATCTCAAGCTGGAAAACAGAGCCAACGAAACCAAACGAGGAACAGCTACGAGAACAGAGCGGCAGCTGACGACGGACGCCCCGAGCCGAGCGCTCAGTCAATGCGGCGCGAACACCGAGATCCAGTTCGAGCAGCGCGAGCACGAGCCTGCTTTAACTGCGGCAATATGGGACATTTGTCGAGGGAGTGCACCAGACCTAAGACGGAGGCCACAATCCACGCGGAACGACGTCGAGAAGCCAGATATGACGCAGGCAACGCCGGCACAACGTCCAGGCAAGCCAATTGTTTCCTGCAATCGACGGGCGGCAGCCTACCCATCGTGAAGGGCTTCGTTGAGGGCCGACAGGTCAGAGTCTGCATAGACAGCGGCTCCAATGTCTCCGTACTCGGCGAGAGCTCCGTGGGCCCTGAGGTTCATCCCCGACCCTGGACGTCTCCCGAAACGATAGAAGTGCTCGACCGGTGCATCAGACCGGCGAGAGTGGCGACTCTGAACGTGACCATCGGAACATCGACAGTGCGACTCGAGGAGGTAGTGATCGCGCCCTTGCCAGGTGCCATGGACCTGATTCTTGGTTCGGACTGGCGTCGCGCTGCGAATGTTGACGTCACGTTCCACGCCACTAACGACGTCACCCTCGTCCCCGTTCAGCCATCGGTGAGTGAGCCATCGGGTCACGCACCAAGCGCACACAGTGTGCATCGCGTCGCAGAGACCCTAATAACAGCCTTTAGCAATCGCAAGGTCCTAGACGAACTACCGGCGAGCGATATCGGCTTCGTACAGCTGAACACGAAGGACCCCGGTCCTGACGAAGATTACACCAATCAGGTTGAAGAGGCAGTATCCAATATGTCCCGCGATGCAAACGCCGACGAACGAGATGAGCTGCGCTCAATTGTTCATCGTCACCATAAAGCGTTCACCACGAGGAAGGACGCGCTGGGGCTCTGCGCTCACGATGAGCACAGCATCGATCTCAGGAACGATATTCCCGTCGCCTCAAAGACATACAGATCCTGTCCCGCGGACGGCCAGTCTCAAGAGAGCGATCCCGAATGCCAAAAGTTCCGGGCGGAAGCAGGAACCGTTAACTCCACCTATGAAGTGGAAGACGACATCGTGGTGAGAAGATCGATCGAGGGAGGACGAGCTTGCAAAAGGGTGGTGGTTCCTGCGGCGCTCCGAAGCAGCGTAATGGCAGTCTTTCATGACAACAACGGACACCTCGGAAGCGAGAAGACGAAAGCCTTGATCCAGCGAAAGTATTGGCGGCAAACTAAAGTAAACGACATCCGCCGCTACGTCGAGTCATGCCACACGTGCCAGATAATTAACTCACGAACGACACGAGCTGAAGGGTGCCTCAGCCCCAGAGAAGTTCCGAACGGGCCCAATGTTGTCATCTCTCTCGATCATATGGGTCCCCTGGATGGAGGCGAAGGTTATATCCTCGTATGGCATCGACCACGCTACAAGGTACATGGACGCAGCAGCAGTGCCAAGCACATCTTCCAAGTACTACCTGGAATTTCTTACGAACCGGTGGATCCCACGATTCGGCGTTCCAAACATCATCCCCGGAAGATCAAACGAAAAAACTGTAAACGTCGAACAGCTGAGGAAGTACTAAGAACGCGCCTTGGACACCGAGGAATTGACATCGACGGACACGTGCGCCTGAGGACAGTCGCAAATTTTGGGTAGGCCGTGTGAGCGGCGCGCACTCTCGTAACTTAGCCGTCACGCATTTTACGCCGACCTGTCAGGCAGCGAGCTCCACCGCCGCAATCCCGTAGATCACGAGGCGCCCCGCATGGTACTTTGCTCCCCGCAAGAGACCCTTGGGTAAACACGAGGAAAGACTCATCGCACCGATGCTCTGCCATGGTTCCTGGGACTGTAAGAAGAGACCCACGAGTAGACACGAGGGTTCGAGCGAGGCGAGAGAGAAGAGCCGGAGGCCAGCCGAACTAGAGAGACGGAACGGGAGACGCACGAGAGACGCGGCCGAGGAAGGCAGCAACACGCTTCACGCCGACGCTCTGCAGATAATAAACAGTTTGCATTTGAGAAAGAATCCAGCCTTTTTCATTTGCTGTCACCAGAGATGCATAGCGTGCGAAAGAAGACCTGACTGGAAGGCGGAGAGCTCCGCCTTGATAAGGCTCCGGCCTGATACCAACGTTCTTGCTAGTCGGCGTTGATGGAATGGGGGCGAGAAGGAAAAGCAAGCCGGCAAAGATTATGATTAACACATTCTATGGGGTGATCATTTTTTAAGATTTCGGGAATTTCCAAAAGTCACCTGTTGCTGATAACATTATTCTAATCCTTGAGCTAGGTTATTCAGAGAGGCGGGCTTGCACGAGAAACCGAAACATATATTCAACTAATTAACAAAAATGCACTAATTCATTTCTTGATTGATTACTTTAGGACAAATATTGCAATTTAGTTTTTGTAGCTGTGGAGCTTGCAAGGCATATTCACTCGGAGTGAATTTCCAGAATGGCACCAGTTTGGCCATATGCACCACGAAACTGGCAGCAAAAATGCATTGTTGTCCCGCCTATGATTTTAACAAAGCGCTTATTTGTGCATTGAAGCCCAAAAGTAACTTGAAGGCCCATGTATTTCATTCCACACTTTGCCAAATATTTCCGCACTGCTGTCATCCCGAAGATTCACTTCAAGTGGATACGTCTTGTAAAGTGATCGGCTACAATTCGTAAATTGCAATATGTGCAGTAAAGTAAAAATCAAGAATTTATTTAGTGAATTTTTGTGAATTAGTCGAATATGTGTTTCAGTTTCTCGTGCTAGTTACGTCCGCCTTTTTGAATGATGCAGCTCAACGACAAGATTTATGCTATCTGCCAGAAGCGATTTTTAAAAATGTGGTAAAATTTTAAAATGAACACCCTGTACATATTCGTACGAGATCTTTTGGCTAATAATCGGGGCATGGCAGATATTTCTATAACCTACAATCAATCAATCAATCAATCAATCAATCTATCTATCTATCTATCTATCTATCTATCTATCTATCTATCTATCTATCTATCTATCTATCTATCTATCTATCAATCAATCAATCAATCAATCAATTTTCTTGTTTCCGGTACATATATGACATGTTATTTTCATACAGGTAGGACCCTGAGCACTTTCAAGGGTTGTGGCAGAGGTCCGTTTTTAACAGAAGTGATTGCAAGTCAATAACAGGGCAAACATTTCATATATATTACAGTAGCTTTGTTACAAATGTGCGCAAAACTTTTTTTTCGTTAACATGGTTAATGTAAAGTACATGAACGCGAATAAGTCACCTATATAAATAAAATGATGTGGATAGTGTGATAGTATACGATAAGGTGTTCTACAATTTTGCGGCAATATGAGAAAATGAATCTAATCCATTGTTAGTCCTATGTAGAGCATGCATGCAATGGCACAGTTGAGGTCGAACATTCAAGATAATGCCCTTTCAAAGAAAGAAAAAAAATCGCACTTTCGCCCGAAAGGGGAAGCACTGATTGCGATAGCAAATTAATAGGCAAAAGGACAGTAGTTTCATCAGCCATATAAACATGGAAACATTCGCTTGCTAACAGAATTAAAAAGCACGGTATCAACGCGCCCAAGAAAGCACGAAGACATCACACTGGATGATCGCGGACACTCGCTGCAAAACGCTGTACGCTGATGTGCAAGGGCGGCAGTAGCAGCGACCGAAGTGACCTTCGTGTGGTCCATTGCTTCAACGCAACAGCGGCAAGAACACAGCGCACGCAAAGGCATGAGCCGCCTGAAGACCCCTTTCAAGATACGGCGCGCTCGACCCATAGAATAAAGTGCTCGACCGCGCACGGCCGTGCAAAGTACACACTTGGCGGAGTCGAGGCTGCCTCTCCTCCCTCCCGCGCTGCCTCCCCGCGTTCCTCCATAAATGGCGCGCGAGATAAAGTCGTGATCGTGAGTTCCCCTTGCGCTCGGTCGCGAAATACGCAGTTCCTGCCAGAGCCCAACACCGTCACCTCTCTCTCTCATCCCGCCGGCCTTTCGCGCGACTGAAGACGGTGCGTTTGCTCTCCGACTTTCTTCCTCGTGCGCTCCAGATTGAGCCGCGATCGCCGGCTCTCCTCGCACGCTTTCACTTGCACATACAGCATACGGCACGTTGCGACGGTGTTATCGTCCTTCGACTTTATACGGAACATCACGACGACGGCGACGACAAAAATGCACCTGGCATATAATTGCTATCACAGTAAAAGATAAAGAATACGTCAGCGACGTTCTTGATGCAAAACGTGCGCCCGCGCTCTCTCTCCGGAACCCCGAAATCGTCTGCTGTGGTCAAATGCTTTGCGTTTGTGCTTAGTATTCTCGGCACTCCAGTAGAACGTGGAAAGCGGGTTCTGTATTTTCAAGTGCCAGGCGCGGTTGTTGTTGCAGCCTACTTTAGCAGGTATTGCCGAGTGAATAACGCGACTCCCGATTTCGATCTGAGCAGTAAGATGTCCTGGCACACTCTTGTTACTCATGGAAGTCTGAATAGTGAATACGTGTTTATCTAGCGTAAGTACAGCTATCTTGATGGTGGCCTAAATCAGCGGTCTGCAAACGTTTTGGCCAGAAGGCTACTTTGACAGCCAGTGGTGTATTTGAGCACCGTACAATAATTAATTAATCAAACTAATTCTAATATTATGCACCTTTCCTCCGATTGCAATTTTATACTCCCCAAAGCACGAAATAACTATGGTTCTCAAAGAGTAGCATTTTGTTTGAATGACAATGAAACTTTGGAATTATTTGCCTTATAATATTAAGTGTGGCTCTTCTATATCGTCATTCAGACATCAGTTTCGCAATTTCATGATTGCCCGCCATGGTTGCTCAGTGTCTATGGTGTTGGGCTGTTGAGCACGAGGTCGCGGGATCGAATCCCAGCCCCGGCGGCCGCATTTCAATAGGGGCGAAATACGAAAACACCGGTGTACTTAGGTTTATGTGCAGGTTAAAGAACCTCAGGTGGTCTAAATTTCCGGAGCCCTCCAGGAGCTACGGCGTGCCTCATAATCAGAAAGGGGTTTTGGCACATAAAACCCCATATTTTTTAAAATTTCATGGTTAAACTATAGCGCCGTTTATTCAATACGTCTTTTAAACACAACTTCAACTTTGTTGTTTTGAATACTGTTTGCATCGTTTCCTACTTCAGCTTATGGCTTAACCCTATCGTTTTGTATTTTCCGTTGTATTATTGTTCTGTCTCAATACGTATTTTATTCCTATTTTTGTATTTTTATATTCCGCTGCTTTTTATATTCCGCAGAGTCGAAGCCGCCCTCCCCTCCACCCTGCACTGCCTCCCCGCTTTCCTCCCTATGAGGCGGCGAGATTCAGCTATTCTGCTTGCGCCCGGTCGCGAAGTGCGCAGTTGCTGCCGTAGCACAACGCCGACTCCCCCTTCCCTCCCTCCCTTCCCCCCACAGCCTTTCGCGCGACGGGAGACTGCACGTCTGCTCTCCGCCTTCTCTTTCGCCCGCGCCAGATTGAGCCTCGATCCTCGGCTGCAGTTGCGTGCTTTCACTCGCACATACAGAACACGATGCGTGGCAACGGTGTTATCGACTTTAGACTTTATGCAGAACATCACGACGGCGACATCGACGGCAAAAATGCGCCAGGAGTGACAAACGATTGCAAACCATGACAGTCTAAACAAGCACGCACGAGACCAAACCAAGCAAGCCAAACAAGTAAGTGCGAGCGAGAGCTCGCGCGAGCAGATGATAGTAAGAAACGAGCGGTCGGGCTGAGACCATACGAGTACACGTCGAGCAATCGGGCGAGTCCGCGTGAAGCTAGTTTCCTTGGCAGGGCCCCAAGCCGCTTTCAGAAAACGGCCTCTCCAGAAGAGACCGTTCCACGCTCCTGCGCTTGCGGACTGGCTGCATCTGGACTGCGGCCCGGCTATACGCCAAGGGCCGCGCCACGTCACCTGCCTGCAAGAGGTGCGGGGACGCTGAGGCTCTGGAGCACCTTCTCTGTGCCTGTCCATCATTGGCGCAGGAACGCTCCGCGGTCATCAACACTTACAGACGCCACGGCCTTCCAGCGGCCACAGAGACTGACCTGCTGTTCCCGGTGTGTCCCCGGCTCCCTGCGCTGCGAAGCCTGCTTGAGTTTATAAATTCCACTGGAATAGACACCCTGTAAGCGCCCGCTTCAACGCTCGCCACTTTACTGAGGACTGCAACCTGCGGTGCATAGTGGAGTCTATTAGGCCACATCCTTCCTCTTTCTCTATCATCTTTCACTTCGCACTCCCTCTCCCTTGACGGCACTTCGCCGTGCTCATACGTGGGCTGCAGAATCAAGCGTCTTTCCTTTATTTATATCAATATCATCATCATCATCATCAAACCAGTTTTGCGCACGCATGTCATCGAAGGAGCCGCTTTGACTGGTCTCCGACGTTCGTGGCTTGGGTCCTTCACCTGTCGCTCCGCGTTCTCTTTCATTTTTCGATGTTGTGCTCGTTTCCTCGGTTACGCTGCCGCCGTCGCCGGCGCTCACCCCAAGAATCGGCCATCAAGAGCTGCGCTCTAAAAACAGGCTGAATTCCTAATTTAGGATTAGCATTTCGCTTTTGCCGCCAAGTTCTTGAAGGTATGTAGTTTTCAAATCCTAATAAACATTGGTGATGTCCAACAACCTTATAATTGAGTGCCGTAAGCGCATTCTCCAAAAACGGGATAAGACACCGACGCGCGGGACATGCGCTTCTCGCAGCTGTTGCGAGTAGCGCATGTCCTGTGCGTCGGCGTCTCATCCCGTTTTTGGAGAATGCGCTTGCCGGTGTTCGTTTACTGGCATGAACAAACTGGCCCAGCAACAAACCCTGTTGGTCCGACACACTTCCTCACATTTGTAGTGTACAGTTCTCTTGCTCATTAAGCAGTAGTTTTACCTGCACCAAGCATATATCTACAGGATATTGAGGGGGTCTGGGAAGCGTCGCCAGTCTTTGCAAAGGACCCTTTGTTTTGCTGGTGCTTCGCTAACGCGCAACTCCTGCATTTCTACAAATCTGTACTGACTTCTGTGCATATGCTGCAGTTTCAGTAGTGTAGAGGCCTAAGCCAGTCGGTGTAGCATTGCCAAGAATAAAACAGCGACACGCAGGATACACAGGACAGAGAGCGCTCGAGCTGTTTCGTAAAGATAAGAAGAGTGAGCGTGGGCAGATCTCGGAGATCCGCCACGGAGGTGATAGCAGGTTTCAAGCACTGTGCCCCTAAGAATAATAGTAAATTATGATAATAATAAATCAAATCAACAAATCAAGATATATTGTTTCAAGTCGATGGCTACTCTGTAATCGTTTGTGAACAGCACATGCACTCACGAACAGGAAGCGTTGCCATATAGGCAAAGGACAAAATGTACGTACAACCATGCATTCTTGACTCGCTAGAGGACAGTGCCACCGTCTATGGGGATGTCTATGCCATACAAACGAAAGACGGATTTGTGATAACCAATGAATATGTATCTCCGGTGAAACGTGATATCGAGAAGTTTGTGACTACGCAATTTGCGTGGGTTAGCCGAGGTGACGCCACCCCTGTGATCATTGTTGGAGACTTCAGTGTGGACGCCTCAAAGCGAGACACGAAATGGTTCACTCAGTTTGGGCTAGAACAGTTTGGTTTGAAGTAGCACACCAATCCAAGTCAACCAACTACTCAACAACCGTCGTGTATAGACGTAACTTTGGCCAAGAATACCTCTGAGGTTGTAGCCGAACCAATCTGTGTATATCACAGTATTCGCAACAATTACCAAGTGGTCAAAATAAATATATGTACCGTTGTCTAACCCTGTGTGATGTGCTACAGCTTCGCTGGTCATCGACCTTCACAGAGTGGAATGGGTCCAATTTTTTTTCGTTCTATTCTCTGTGATTGCAGGCAGGCAGCCTTATTTGCTTTATATTGCGGTGTGTTATGAACAATGATGTTTTTACTGGACGTCTTACTCCTTAGAAAGGCGAGAGACTTCAAGAGATATCTTCAGGTGCACACAAGCGTTTTTGCATGACACTCACAGCTAACATTCTTGTGTGATTTAACCAACTAACTTAGTTGTAAAATTAATCGTGACTGAGCCGTTATTAAATTATTGTATAGTTAATCACCGAAGCAGGGTATGAGACCGGGCTAGTTGGTATTCCACGCTGAAGTGACGAGCGCTAGGTGGACACGGGACACTAAAAAGGCGACAAGGACAAGCGCAAACTTCCAACTGGTGTTTATTACAAAAAGGTATGTCGAGGTCGCGGGATCAAATCCCGGTCATGGCGGCCGCACTTCGATGGGGGCGAAATGCGAAAACACCCGTGTACTTAGAGTTAGGCGCACGTTAAAGAACCCCAGGTGGTCGAAATTTCCGGAGTTCTCCACTACGGCGTGCCTCATAATCAGAAAGTGGTATTGGCACGTAAAACCCCATAATTTATTCTTTTTAACAAAAATGTATGTATATGTACTCTCTCGCACTTGATCACAATCAGTTGCAACTTTGCAAGACAACGTGGTCATCACAAATAAACAAGAGTGCACCATGGCTGGGTCAAGGCTCAACGAAAGTGTCAAGCTCTACAATGTAATTCTTTCAGTCCTGAGATTCAAGTGCGGTGAAAACAATACCATGCAGGTGGTTACAAGTGGTTTATGTAGGAACTCCACACTCGCATAATAACCGCATTTTGTACGGGCTGTTATTTTTTTAGACCATACAAAGCCTTTAAAGCTCCCTTGTGCTAGATACCATAGTTCTGGTCATTCAGTTAGATTACTCAGAGACGGACAAGAATTTCACGAGAAATTCAAATTTAAAATACAATAAGTAACAAGAATTCGCGAATTATCTTTTTAGTAATTACTTTATGACAAGGGCTGTCATTTACCAATTGCAGCCGGTGGGTTTAGTAGTAGTTTCACTCAGTTTGGCTAGTTATTTGCGATGGGCGAAGGCATAAATTGTTTAAGCATTAAAAAACTACGAAAAGTGTTCTGTACGCACTCCGAGAACGCGCACAGCGAGCTATTGGTTACGCGTAACGCCGCTCGCAAAATTAGCGCAGACACGGCTAGTGCATTAAAGCTCAAAGTTTCATCATTCACACGCGTTGCCAGTAATGCGTATTTATCCATACGTATATACAGGTGCGGCAACTAGTTTCTACAGATGAACTTCACATTCGAATACTATCTATCGAAGTAAATAGTAAGAGATGTCCAGGCGATACTAATGCTCTCGGAAAGCTGAAAAGATAGTCCTTTCTGCGACTATGTGTACTAATGTCTGAATCTATTTGTTGAAAACAAAGAACCATTGCTACTGGAAAATGCAGTCGGTTTAAAACCTTCTGCGTGTCGTCTGATTCGCATTGTTCACAGCGAAGTCACGTCCAGGGAGAGACCGTTAAGAGGCCGTTCAGTAGGGGCCAACAACTGGCTAAATCCGTCCAGCTCTCGCCTCGTGATAACGTACATTGTTGGTGGTTTCTCAGTTGTCGGGCCAAGATCGCCTCCAGAGCGCAAATGAAACGAATGCGCAGGTGGATAGCTCGTGCAGCGCCAAGACGGTGGTGACCTGCACCTCGGAGAGGGGCAGCTCCACTCGGTCCGTGGTGCAGCAGAGGAGCACCACCAATGGCGGCCACCCCGAGGTAGGCAGCCGAACCTCGAGAGCGTACGGCGCTCAACGCTTCTGATGGCAGCCTCGACCGCTCGCTCCAATGCTTTGCTTCATGGTATATGCAGATTAGGAGCCCCTGTTCACGTAAGCTAGAGGCAGAGCACTTCTGCTGGAAGCTTGTAAGCGTCTGGGAGCCGTAAGAGCATCAAAAAAACACGGACAATTTCCGCAAGATGTCAGTTGCAACACCACTACAGAACACGTCTTAGAGTGACAGTATACTTAGCCGGTGTCAAACGACAGTGCCAAAATGACATATCGCAGCCACTTGGGCCGTAACATACAGGCACCTTAACATGCTCATTCGAGGAGACCGTAACGTGGACGGAGTTATGTGGATGCGTTTTGGGCGTTGTGTTTCCGCCAGAGGGGTATACTCACCAGGTGCTCATCAATGCTCACCAAGTGGACATATGCATTTCGCCTGCCGCTGATGTTCTGATCGGTTGGGCTTGGGTACGCGCGGGTAGGCACCCCCAGCCAATCAACGGTTCAGCAAAAGACGAAATGTCCACTATAGGCGGGCATTTACAGAGTATCCTGCCTTGAGAATGACCCTACGAAAGTTTCCGTGGTGATCGACGCCAACGCTAAGTCCCTTGTAAGTAGAAACCTAGTCGGTACTCCCTATCCTTAGTTGATTGTATGTTGCTGACTTGTCAAGTTGGCATAGAAGAAGCGCATAACAGTTCGAAAATATGCCTTACCCTGTGCTTCCTCGTACTGCAACTCGCAAAGCCTTTTCGGTTGGTCGCAGCAAGCGACATGGAGCGTTAACGTGCCCGTGAATAAAAGCGAGAGCTGTTCAATCGCAGCAGATATGTAGCCTTGCTTCCTGCGGCTAGGGCAACGTCCAGACTTGTACGTAGCGAATTACGTGTAAATAACTGTTTTTAGCTAAAATTTGTGCTAATTTTGTGATTTACCGATTACTTCGGTTGCTCGGTAACTCACTGTAATTTAATTACTTTCTTCAGTAACCAATTACTTGTCATCAATTAATTTATTGACGAGACAAGCGGTAACGAACGACGCATCCTCGAAAACTTGAATTTGGCGAAAGCTACTATGGAATTACGGAGATCGTCCCAGGCCTTGCCTTGCCGAAGAGCGTGTTCAAGCTGGCAAACTCGTGGGCCCAGTATCACTTTTGTTTTCTCATCTTAACGTTCCATCAGATGTTAGCTGACGAATTTAACAGGTGCTGGTAGGTCTCGATAGCGAAAGCCACTTAAGAAGTTATAGCCACGAAAGCACATATAGCGGCGATTCCGGGAGCTTTTCTTTGGCCTAACCGGTGCGTATTCTCCAAGTCCCAGCAAAAGTGAAGCTCCACGCTTCACTGTTCAACATCCACAATCTTGCGCTCAAAATACGTTATAGAACCGCCGAGCGCGCACGCTGAGTGAACTGGCTAACCTCCCTGTCTTTTCCCACCTTTTCCTCCTCGAGCAAGTTTTCGGTGTCGCTGATGTCTTCACAGCAATAAACGAGGCACGGTCACTAATAATTCTCGAAATGCAATTGTTAGTGCAGATAGGGGGCCCTACAATGTAAAACTACTCCAATCTGTTTTCATTTCGATCTCTGGATGTCAGATTTTCGGAACTACCCAAGCAAGCATCCGGTGGTGACCCGTAGCGTCGCATGAACAGGCCAATGAAACGCTCTTCCCGTTTATAGGTCACTTTGCTTTCAAAGCAAATAGCATTGCCTACCTTGACAGGTTTGCCTCATATAATTGGCTGACCAGAGGCGAGGAGTGTGTAGAGGTGGAACGGGTTTAGGTTGGACATAGCTAAGTGAAAGTACTGATAACCGGGTTAAGAGGGTGGACCAGCGTCTGCGATTGACTCGTTTCTTCAGGTTTCTGTGTCTCGTAGCAAATCGGGGTGGTGTGCAACGGAAGGGCTAAAATGCGGCTAGAACGCATCCTCAGCGAAGAAGATTTGAAATAGCGAAGTCGTAAATATGCTGATACTGCTCCACAACATCTTAATACCACGCAAAAATGTTTATTATACGGAAATATATCTATTCTCTCCGCCCGCTACGAGTAGCAAGTGCCAGAGCGATCGTCGGGCACCCATATTCTATTCATTTCGGAACGGGGCAATCTCCGGCTATTGCGACAAAAAATTCAGGTTCTTTCGGCATATTAATGCGTCTTTACTGCATGTACACGTAACTTTGATGAGGTGAATATTCGAGTTTTTGTGTCATCGCGTGAGAGACAGGCGAAGAGGGCGCAGCCCGAAAACTTTTCGCCGTTCGCGGAGGGTTTATAATGAAAAAGACACAGAATCGGAAATAATTCTTTTCCTTTTGTTTGGTCTAAGCATGCATGACCGGCTTACACATGTCACATCAGAAGCGGAACTTTTGCGGTTTTCCTGACGCCGTGTGACAGACAAGCGAAGCGGGTGAGGCCCGAAAAAAATGTTGACCAGTCGTGGAGGGCTTATTGCAGAAACGGAATAGAAAAAAGTTTGGAATGGCTTTACGCTATAGCTCCCAAGCATTGTATAAAGAGCTGCACAGGACGCACTGAAAGTACTAGGGCAGCTCCTTCTCTTTACGTTCGGAGTAAAGTAACATAGGAGGAATCGATTACTATTGTGTAATTGCTCAATTACTTTCGCGGGGCAATTTTTGGTAACTGTAATCAATTACACTTTTGATGAAAAAATTGTAATCGGCATCGGTTACTTTTTTCTTGTGACGTGTGCAATTCTGGCAACGCCTAACCGGCTTGCCAGTGCTCTAGGCCGCAAGTGATATTGCGAGAGATTTTGTGAAACACGCGAGCGCAGGACCCCCGTTCCGTACAACTGACGGCGCGTTGCGGCCAAAAGCACAAGGAGAGGACGATGCTGCTCTCCCAGCTGCTCGCATGCATCACATGCACATCTTCTTAGAAATGGCCGTAAAGAACGAAGTGTCCCAAGTCTCGTTGTCACTTCTCGACATTAGCTCACGCTCTGAGTTACAGCCTATAAGTAAAACCGACCACTCATCTCGAAATTCTGCGTATCAATGATCGAAGTGATTCTCGGCCAGAAGATGCGTATGAGCGATTGGCGCACACGGAAATCCCGCGCATGGCACTGCAGCCATATAAAAAGGACATTTTGCGAGGAACTGATCCAAACGGACCTCGGGAATTAAGGTGGTAGCTGTCGACGAAATCCGTGCACCACCCTGTTTTCAAGTGCAACCACGGAACGAGCCGCTATCGGGGCTGGATGAGCAGCCTATTAGTGTTTGGCCTGGCCATTAGCAAAATAGGCTAGTACGTTGCGTGACAGGATGCCTGTCCAGGAGCCATGCACCAAGGCCAGCTCTTTACTGCCGTCTTCTACGCGCATGTCCCTCATCCATCCCAACCTGAGGAGAATGGCGTTCAATAACGGTATATTCTTGCCGCTGACTAAAGCCTCTCCTCACTCTGAGTGACACAGTGGGGTCTCGAGACTGCTCGTCGGGTTCTTCTGTCCGGAGCAGAAGGTAGCTCGTTGTTATTTTTCTTTTTTTTTGCAATGGTGGGCCGCGTCATCCTCCACTGTTGATCTTTTCGTGGGATCATCTATAAACTGTGGTAGAGCGGGCGCCAAACGAGTGTGACGTCACCCAACTTTTATGTCTCGCGATTATGCAATGTTAGCGAATGCTTCGCGAAGAAGTCTGTTAAAAACGGTGACTACATAATTGTACGCGACACACGTTAAGAAATTCGCCACTGCCTTCACCGCAGGATGCAGAATGCCCACTGTACGCAGCGAAGTTTAAACCCAGCACTTACATGCGCGGATCAGTTATGGAGATTGCTTCTGCGCACCGAACAGCGTGTGGAGGTGAAGGAAGGACGGACGCGGCACAGCCGGTATACGAATCTAACCGGTTGTCGCGATTTCGCGACACGCCGTTTCTGATCTCCCGAGTCTGAACAGATCGTCCAATCAAAAAGCCAAATTCTGACGTCATTTGTAGCAC
This sequence comes from Dermacentor albipictus, assembly GCF_038994185.2. Taxonomy (NCBI): domain Eukaryota; kingdom Metazoa; phylum Arthropoda; class Arachnida; order Ixodida; family Ixodidae; genus Dermacentor; species Dermacentor albipictus. The sequence goes on from NC_091826.1 coordinate 116,983,961, forward strand.
AACAAAAACAGGCTGGTGTGTCACCACCTCTGAAAAAATTTTTCGTAGGTAGATTCCAATTACAACGCCAAGGCCACATGCATTCTACCGCTAAATTTGCACTTATCTCTACATTGTTGAGTGTTTTACATGCTGCTGGTAAGATGCCAGGCGACTTGCGTGTGCAGTGAGCAAGGGTGCCAACTTACCGGCATTCGATGGCGTCTGACAATAGTTTTACTATTTTGTAAGATGCCCACAGGTTGCTAGTGGTAGCAAATGACGTAAAACTTGTTTTGAATATTCTAGCCACACACGCGAGAGTTTTAAATTTCAGTTCAAATGTTTCTCATCAGGTAAAAAAATTTGAGACACTAACATGTTAAGCAGTTGACATTGGAAAACAAAAAAGCAAAAAAAAGGGCCTGCCTCACTACCCATTCTTTCACGTTGATCATGTTTGCGCGTTCCTTCAACAGACTGTCGTCACGGCTACCAGGACGTTCGTACGAACCCGAACAAAAGCGGGGTTGAGTCTGCTCTCCCCGTCGGAAATTTCTGCAAATACCGAACTCGTCTGAATGCTACCCTTTCACGTTAAGTGATGTAGGGACCATCCGACGCTCATGGGAGAAATTGTATGAAACTAGCAGCCTTGCGAGGTGCATGCATACGAGCATCTATCCATCCGTTAGCTCTCAGCCGGCGAGCAAGCGTCACTCAATGTTTCAGAGCTCCGATCTGCATATGATGTCGACGACACATGCTGCTCCGACATGGATACATTACACTTACCTCAAGCGACAACGCCCGAGGCATCAACTCGCCTTTTCCTTTCGTGAATTGCATGCCGCCGTGCGGAGCAGAGAAAAAAACCCGGTGCAGATGGAATAGCGTGCGCAATGCTGAGACACCTACCATGTAATTATCAGGACGCTCTGCTGGAACATATAAACATAGCTCGGAAAGGAGGAGACATTCCGAAACAATGGCAGGTGGCAGCAGTAAAACAACTTCCTGAGATAGAGAAATCAATCTGCAGAATATATGACTTCGGATCCACGTCTTTTGCCGCTCGTGTCGGGAAAAAATGGAGAAGATGAATTTAGAACGTCTACAGAACTGGAAAGCCTTCAACTTTTTCTGAGACAATGATTGGCTTCAGATAGTATGCGATTACTCACGATGCTATGCTATGGATTAAAAACCAGGTATTTGATTTCCCATGTACATTTCAGCTAAGAAGAATTGTAGGACGGATATGCAACCTGCGTTTGCTGTGTCACCTGCCGCTCATTTCTAGGAAGCCTCAATAAATGTTTCCTCGTGAAAGGACGACCAAAGTGGAACTCGATGAATACGTGTCACCTAGCTATACGTAATAACGCGGGGAAGACCTGAAGATTCGGTTCTCTCACCAAAGTTATTTAACTTTGCGATGACGAAGCTTTGCACATAAGAAACACCAGGCCTATAGCACATAACCTGTACGCTGACGACATAATGATTAGGTGCACTCGAGGATTACCAAGATGACAGGAACACATTGTTCAAAGTGGACTTGATATCATATGTGAGTAGGCCGAAACACTAGGGCAGGAATGTTCCCCTTGAAAATCAGAATATATCGTCATTAGTGAAGTGAGGCAAACAGTATATAAACCTAATACGACTCCAAATGAAAGACGTACTTACCTCGCAAGAACATCCTAGGAGTCCTCGTTATTTACAGCGATGCGGTCTTATAGCTATGATCCCGGGATTTTTTCGTGGCTTTAGCGCCGACAGAAAACAATGGTGGGACGATCCCGACGGCACTGCAGGGCAGAGCAATGGCTCATACCACCGTAAGGCAGAGACTACAAGCTGTGTCTCATCAATGGCTCATACACCAGTAAGCAAGCAAAAGGCAATGGCTCATAACCTCGTAAGCAGAGGCTACAAGCACTCAGCAAAGAGAAGCGAACAGTGCATACATTCTTTGAAAACACGCCTACAAAATACAAAACAGCATATGCTTCAATAAAGAATAAGCTAAAAACAAGCATGCGAACCGCGTAATTGATGATAAGGCACTCCTGATAACAACGCGAAGCACGCAGCGCTCCCCGCATATGTTTCCCGGTAGAGATTACTGTAGCGCAGGCTGCCATGGGGACGACAGATTGCGACGTGGGGAGCGACGTTCCTAGCCTTTCTTATATAAAATAACAGGCCTAGCAACTGATTTGAACGTTGTTGTAGCACCGCTATGGGCGGCGGCGTGCTGCCAAAATTACCATTACTCCCTTCACTCTAATATAGCATTACTACCATTACTCTAAAGCCATAAAGCATTGCAGTTGTGGTGGTTTTCAACAGTTTCGCTGGACATACACTTTCGCAGAGCCGGGATGGTGAGTCAATCTTTTGTTTCAGCGGCAAAGCAGCGGCATGGGTGCAGAAGCTGACCGTACAGCTTGAGCACATCCTTGCTGTGCTGCGTACAACTAGGCATAAGAGAGGAGTCAAAGAACACGAGCTACATAAGGATATAGAAGCCCGTGTTTTTAAAATTCACTATCTACCATGCGCCACCATAACCAATACGCAACGCAAAAAAAAAAGAAAACAAGGATACACATCACAATTAGAAGATGTGCTGGGCTTGCTCTGGGAGTTCGCACCCAACCATAAAATTAAAGCAACCGGCCTCTTTAACCCATTAGGAGACAGAATAGGCATCTATAATCAGACGCAAATACGAAGACTTCAATAACTTTTTCAAGGTGGACCAATGCTGACCTGGGCCGGTATTTTGTAGCGATGCCTTTTCCGATTCTATGCTTGTTCAGGCTTTTCGCGCTTGGTTAGTGGTCAGAGCGACGGCCTGCCCACATTATCAACGGGATCAAGCGACCGTGTGTGGTGGATGATAAGAATAGCATAGAATAAGGCATAAGGCATCGCTACAAAATAGCGGCCCTGGGCGCTATAACGTAAAACTATTCCAAACTTTTCTATTCCAATTCTGCAATCAGCCCTTCGCGATTGGTCAAAAACTTTTTTGGACCACCCACATTTCACCTGTCTCTCACGCCACGTCACGAAAACCGCTATAGCTCCCTATCTTATATGACGTGTACACACTGATTATGCATGATTTGATGGAGCAAAAGAAAATAGTTATTTCTGATTCGACGCCTTTTCGCCATTAGCCCTCGGCAATTGGTCAAGAGTTTTCGGGCTGCACCCGCTTCACCTGCCTGTCACGCAACGTCCCAAAACCGCAGAAACTCACCGCGTCATAGTGATGTGTGCACGTTAAAGATGCATTAGTATGCCGAACAAAATTGAATTTTCTTCTATGTAGCCGCAGGCTGCCCCGTTCCGAAAGGAATAAAAGATGGCTGCCGCCGATTGCTCAGGCACTGGCTACACGCACGGGCCGGAGACCATGGGTTTATTTACGTGTAATAAAGCTTCTTGCGTGGCCGTGTAACGTTTTCGAGCACTCTTGGCACGTTTACGACCTCGTTCTGCCGACTCTTCTTTGATGAGGGTCCATTTTAGCACCATCCTTAAGCTTCCGTTGCATGCCGCCGCGATTGTCGACGAGCCACCGCGAGCTAAGTAAGGGAAAGTGGACCAATCGCAGACGCCGGCCCCACCCTCTTCATCCGGTTATCGATTTTCAGTGCAGTGGCTCGGCCCCATCGAATCCCTCTCCACTTGAGCGTGCTCCTCGCCTCTTGTGAGCGAATTAGATAAGACAAGCCGCTCAGTGTAGGCAATGCTATTCGTTTTTCAAGCAAACAAAAGTGACCTCCTATGAACGAGGAAAGCGTTTGATTGGTCTGTTGATACAATCCTGCGGGGGACCGCCCGATGCTTGCGTTGGCGGTTACGCAAATTTGACGTCAGGAGATTGGAATAAAACATATTGAAATAGTTTTACGTTATAGGGCCCCTGACTTGGACACGAAACCGCTAATTTACGCCCAAATCTGTTGACATTTCCTCCACGTGTTGATTTGCCCAGGATAAAACTAGACCCCATTCCAAAGAATATACACACGCAAAAGAACCGTAAAAGACGGCCATAAAGAAAAAGGTGGAGTTATACTCGGCGAAGCATCGATTGGGATAATAAATTATTAGAGAGCTATTCGATAAGGACAGTAATCTTATCGGCCCTATACATTTGTAAACACTCGCTTACTAACTAAATTAACAAACATGGTGTCAGCGCGCGCAAACAAACATGAACACATCACACTCGATGTCTTCTGTCACTCGCTGACAGAACGCTGGCTTGAGGAAGTGCGGCAGCAGCAGCGAGAAAATTGACCTTCGTGCTGCCACTCATCTCAACGCCAACTAAGCGGCGAGAACATAGCGGGCCTTTTTTGTTACGCCGCGCCTCACTGTACGCAAACCATTCGCTGCTTTCTCGGTCTGACTAGCCCTGACTATTTGATCACAGCGCACGATAAATCGACGGGGACTGACAGAGTAACGACACCACAAAGCGCTGACTGCAACCGGTTCATTAGCACGCGAAGCGCTTGTGAATATACAGCTCGACACATTCGCGCGCAGGAGCGGCAACAAAGCCGATACGTGAAGCGGTAGCGATAGCGGTGAGAAACCTCGTGCGAATAAACGTCACGACGTGGCTTTGGTTCGTAATTGGTTACAGGTAAGCTATTGCGTGCAATTCGTTACGCACAACTATGTTCCTTATACACTTCACTCAGTGTAACAAAAGGAGTTGCGTAATATTTGTGTTCTCGAACGCGTATGACGATGGTCAACGCAACAAGGCCCTCGCATGTCCTTCTCGTGCCGGCTGGCATAAAGCATTTACTCCTCCATGCCCCATATATATATTGCACACAGGTGGTGCGTGCTGCGACGTTCTCCCGCGAGATGCCCAACGGCGCCATGGAGACTATCAAAACCTACGAGGACAGCCGTACCGGTGTTCGGCAGCTGAGTGTGGGGCGCCACATCGGGGACCGGTACGCAGGGCAGCCTGGCCCTTTGCACACTCTCGGCAATTCCTTCATTGCGTCCCTATCCGCTACAATCTAACCAAAACATTCGGGATTGGGCGCGCGCGCCCAGTCTCGGAGGCCATGCTTTAGGGCATATCACTTCCTACAAAGATTTACTACATAGGATTCGCTGGCGCTATGGTCGTTCAGTTACCGTGTGAACAACGAGTATTAGTATAGATAAGTTTGTCTAATTCTCGTGCTTGCAGCTGGAGACGTTATTAACGCGTTAGCATTCTTTGTATACATCACGCAATTTCAAGGGTCTATCTATATTTGTAGTTATGCGTGTTTCTTTCTAACCATCTTTAGTCAGCGGCCGAATTGATAACGCATCGGGTTGCTGTGCTGAGGTGTTTGAAACCAACTCTTGGACCAATTGAATCACCGAGTATGTGGCAACGTGTACATACGTACCGCTCTCCAATGAACCTCTATCAGGCCGACGTGAGTCCCTATGGATGCGGGACTGGGTAGGTACTGCGGCTCGAAAGAACTATTTGACGCCAACTTGAAGTACTGGGTGTGTGCCACTCGGTCTTTGCTAGTCTCCGATGATCCCCCTTGATGCCAGCTTAGGTTCCTGGGTATGTGCTAGTATAGGTGTTACACTCTTCAACGAAAGAATTTGACACCGACTTGAGTAGCTAGGTGTGTGCCACTGGGAATGTGCTGCTCTACAATGACAAAAACGATCCGTTAAATTTCTCTGATCCTTAGCGCAATCGAATCCACGTCACAAGGGTTCCTCAAGGACAGCAACCCGATGCATTAGCAGGCTGTGGAACAGTAGTGTGACGTTTCGTTAATTAACGGAAAACACGGGGATAGGGGGAGATGGAAATTCAAGACGATGAGCAAAACGAAAACAAGGGTAACCTATCGCCACGACCGAAACTTTAGGGACACTTTAGTGCACGCAAATGTCAGCCAACATCACTCCCCCGTAATAAAAGCATGTCGCCCCATGTGTAAAACCTGCAGGGGCCTTCAAAGTGACATTGATATCACAAGCACCGCAATAGTTATACACGAACTGAAAACTAGCTTTACTTGCACTAGTTCCGACGTAATTTATATGTTTGAATGTTCCTTCTGTAAGGAAAAATCTATCGGTGAAACGGGACGATCAATGAACGTCAGGTTAAATGGACATCGTGCTAATACAGCTAAAAAGCTTGCCAAAGACGTCGCCGAGAATTTCAGCCAAGTCATAACTTTAATGAACTTGAACTCTACAGCCTGCAGTCAAATTTCCGTTCTGCGCGAAACAGAAAATACAGAGAATCATACGTTCAAGACATTGCAACCAATAGACATAAACGTTTCAAAGGGAGCTATCTATTGACTATGCGAAATTTGAAGCTATAGGCATCGGCACATAGTTATATTTTACTGGGTAGCTTAGTTTCTTTTTCTTCCGTCTCTGTATTTATTTCTTATTTTTTTATTTTGTTTATATGTTAACTCCATTTAAGTAATTTTCTTTTTCAACAGGCACCATTTTCTGGTGCTTCTCTTATTCTCTCTTTCAGAGATACGATAACTCACTAACCTCCAGCGGAGCACATAAACCCCCACCTCCCGTCATTGTCCAGGTCCCTTCCACGACATTATCTCTACCTTTATCATTCCCTCCCCCCTAGTGCAGCGCGGTTGAGGTGTCCTCTAATGAGAGACAGTTACTGCGCTGCACTTTATCTCACTTTCACCTCTTTCCTTTAAGAATCTGCCCCCTTCCACAACAACAACAACAAAAAAACACGTTCGGCTGACACACGGTGCTACCGCACAGCCCCTCACCGACTTTGAATGGCACCCCTTTATTTTCAATTCTACACCTTCGCTGCTAACACACCCTCGATCGTTGCCTCGCCCACCCGCCTTACCCCATCTCCTCTTTAGAAGAAGCCTACGTATATATACCATGCCGAGGAAGGCATACGTCGCCTTGAAGAAGACAAGTCCAGTTGTCTAAACATTGGCTTCCTCTTTTACCGTGTTATCGTTTCGGTAATCGTTTTTTTTTAATAATGTCTCTCACGCCAACGCTTTTCGCGAGCTGCGCCCTAAATTCACTGGGTATGTGCCACTCATTAATGAAACTCTCGCCAACTTGTGCCACTGACCTTTGAGCTTGTACCACTGAGTGTGCGGCCAAGTAAGCCAAGAATTCTCGGGGTTCGCTGGCACAGGCGCGGTGCGCTTCACGTCTCGGAGACCACGCGCGGACTTCGCGGCAGTGCCACTAGAGGGCGCAGCGTGTTAAAAAAAGAAAAGCGCGAGAGGGGAGCCAGGTTGCCGCATGCCACGTTTCTCCGGGATTCGCGTGCACCTGCGCGCCATGCATTACGGAGGTCACGAGCAGGCTTCGCGGCGGGGGTGCTAGATGGCGCCCTGCGTTCTTAGGGAAGCGTGAAAGAGGAGACCCGCTGCAGTACGTGCCTCATACTTAACTCGTTGCGATGATGGCAATACATTGTGATTGTGTCGCTATGTTTTGATGCAATGCTAAACGCATTACCGTCGACAGTCATCGTGAGAGGGATTCTGTCGCATTTAAAAAAAAAGAACAGCTACTGAACTTAGTTGTTAGCATCTGTATTGTTTTCAGAATGCACTGGACATACAAAAAAAGGGTGGAGCAGACGAGACAGAAATACGACAAAAAACATTCATTTCTCCTAGCTTACGTCATGGAAATGCTAGCTGGTCACCTACTAGTGAATGCATGGCAGTTTTGTTCTTGAAATGTTCGCGACTGTGATCTTGGTTGTTTAACTGGCTATACAGTTCGTATTTGCGGTGGCATTGCCCTTCAACTCAATAGAAGAATGCTCGCGAAGGCGGAAACGCGTTTTTCTTACCTAATTCCGTTTTCGAGTGTTTTCTCGTTTCTTGGCTCAGTGTGGTTTTGCAGGAGTCATTGCTTTTATCACATTTTTTTTATATGTAGTGGTTCGTGTACGTCCAGACGAAGAGAGATCACTCGACGCAGTGATCGAATGCGTTTCATCGGGGATTTGTTCAAACGGGAGCAACTGCATGTCTTTGTAGGGACGGACAGTTGCTCCAACAGAAATCTTGTGTGCACTTAATATTATCGTTAAAGGGACTGACAACCAATTTTTACGGTATCCATTTTTGTAGTGCGATGGAAGGCGTACCGGTCAGAGTGTCCAATCGTGCAGTGCTAATGCGTAAAATACCGTGGAACATTTTATGTCCGAATTTTTCGATCTCCAGTAGTAGTTCACTGGAAGCAAGTTGGAAACAGTCTTATGTGAGCGCGATAGCGATTATACGCCGGTATTGGTGGGAGGCAGACTACAAAAGTACAGTACAAAAGTACAGACTACAAAAGTTCAGCCACTGTAACAAAAGTGCTGCCGTAGCGGTCAGAAAGTATTACGGTATTTCTCAAACCGCTCCTCCTGCGATTAATGTTTCCCGAAGTGTTAAATTATTTCTGCAATAACAGCTACGTGCTTTTGCGGTTTCTTGTCCAGCAACGTTGGTCATTAATAAGTCAAGGGTGTTTTTTTAGCCAAGCCAAGATAAGTTCTCGGAAGCGAAATCGCGCTTTTACACGCGACACGTAGTCGAGCGTGTTGCCCCAGCCACGCATGCGCTTTCGATTTCCCTAGAATGTCGCCTCTCGAATACCTGGGCGAGCTGGAATGAAGCATTCTAGCTCACATTCGGGCTCAGAGATTCGCGCGCATACAGCAGCACTCATGTGCGTGCCATGCGTTGAGCGATGCGTACGCCGCTCGTTACATAACGCGAACCTTTTTCTATGCGTCTAATACAGTGAAACCTCGTTATAACGAACAGTTAAAAAGTCGGAAACTAGTTCGCTATATCCATAATTCGTAATATAAAATTTAGTAAAAAATACATGCAAGAGGAGCAAAATTCAATCAGAGAAGGCACAGCAACTCGAACGATGCTTACTTGGGTCACGTTCATTTATTTACGCACAAAGAACTGCGTTATCGCGGCCTGCTTCTTGGTGTTGATCGCATTCCGTATCACGCCCTGTTCCACAGTTTGCAAACACTCAGCAAGGGCAAACCCACTGCCCTCAATAGCACTGCAGTGGGGGCGCAGTAAATCCAACGCAGCAAGTGCTTCTTGTGAAGTCGGAATGTTCTCATCGTCTACAGGGTCAGCCTGAGCTTCGTCTGCGGGATGTTCAGAGACTTCCGCAGCGATTTCGGCGTCCGTCAGTACAGCCGTGGTCGCTGAGATGTCGTCGCCACCTACGAAGTCTTCTACAGTCATTGTTGCGGGCATGTCAGCAACAAAACGCGAAAAATCGTTCCAGGCCTCATCGTTCCAGGCCTCGACACTAAAACGCAAAAGCAACATTCCATCACGCCGCTGCCGCCGCTGCTGAAGCGGCGCTGTCAGCGGTTGTGAGATGCGGACGATTTCTTTGGCTGTCAACTCTCGATGACGACGTGGCATCTCTGGTGCTGTCAGCGCCTGCGAGGTAGTCCTGAACGTTTGCTGCGCCGCACAACACGCTTGTAGTGCAACGAAGCCTGCCGCCTGCTATTAAAGTGAGGTAGGGCTTGGCGTCGCAAAGTTCGTTATATCCGTTTTATGCCAAACCGCGTTCGCTATAGGAAGTTAAAAATACATGTATTTGACAAAAATATTTCGGAAGAGTTCGATATATTCAATAATTCGTTATATGCGTGTTCGTTATATCGAGGTTTGACTTTAATAGGACTAATAATACACGAAGTGCAATTGCAAGCAATAAGTATGCGGTACTTAATAACAGCCAACTTTCGTACAGTCATCTCATATACACTACGTATGAAGTGCCGAGGTTTCACAGCCAGTTCGCAACACTCACTGGTTTTTGTGTATTTCTTTGCCAATTTAAAAATTGTATTGCCTACCTTAATCGCGAACACCATGCTCCATTTCATCACTATATATCGCGCTCTTTTCATTTTTGTCAATGTCTCAACCCATTCTAGCAAGTTGTCAGTCAGCCCCTTTAAAGGTGTACTGACACAAAATTCCATTGTTTTTTTTTTCAACTCCGCATTTTTCTTGCGCTATATTTAAATTGGGGCCCTATAACGTAAAGCTATTCAAATACGTTTTTATTTCGATCTCCTGACATCAAATTTGCGTAACCGCCGACGCAAGCATCGGTCAGTGACCCGCAGGGTTGTCTAAACCGACCAATCAGACGCTCTCCTCGTTTATAGGAGGTCGCTTTTGTTTGCTTGAAAAACGAGTAACATTGCCTACACTGAGCAGCTTGTCGTATCTAATTGGTTCACAAGAGGCGAGGAGCACGTTCAAGTGGAGAGGAATTTGATGGGGCCGAGCCAGTGCAATGAAAATTGGGAACCGGATGAAGAGGGTGGTGCCGGCGTCTACGATTGGTGCGCTTACACTTACTTAGCTTTAGGTGGCTGGTCGAAAATCGCGGCGGCATGTAAAGGGAGGTTAAGAATCCCACTAAGACGCAGCGATCCGTCTCAGCAAAGAAGAGTTGACAAAGCGAGGTCGTAAACGTGCCGAAAGTGCTCGAAAATGTTACAGGGCCGCGCAAAAAGTTTTATTATACGCAAATAAACTCATGCTCTCCCGCACGTGCGAATAGGCAGTGCCTGAGCGATCGGTGGCAGCCATCTTTTATTCCTTTCGGAACGGGGCAGTTTGTGGCTATTCAGATAAAAATTCAGTTTTCTTGGGCATATTAATGCATCTTTAAGGCGTACACGTCACTTTGACGCGGTGAGTTTTCGCGGTTATGTGACGTCGCGTAACGGGCAGGTGAAGTCGGTGAAGCCCGAAAACTTTTGACCAATAGCCGAGGGCTAATGGCGAAAAGGCACCGAATCAGAAATAACTATTTTTCTTTTGTTCAGTCAAATCATGCATAATCAGTGTGTACACGTCATGTCACATGGGGAGCTATCGCTGTTTTCATGACGTCGAGTGACAGACAGGTGAAGTGGGGGTGGTCCAAAAAAGTTTTTGGCCCATCGCGGAGTTCTGATTGCACTTACACAACAGGAAGCAGCCGACTGGAGAAGGCTACAAACCGGAACTTTCTATAATCTACACATACTAAGTAAAATGTACCCGACACAATACAGAAACTCCTGTCCATGGTGCGGAGAAATACCAACTCTTTACCACATAACATGGGAATGTAAGCATAACTACACATTCCATAAACATAAAAACCCGAGTGCGGAGCAATGGGAGGGCCCGCTCACCAGCAGCGAGCTCACCGCCCAAAGGGCGATCGTGCAGCACGCGTGCGAAGTGGCCACACTCAGTGGAGCCCTGGAATAGGGGCACAGCCGTGCTGAGAAGCCAGGCAGCAAGCGCAAGACGGCTCACCGCTAAACCCCTTGATAGAACCAATAAAGTTTTTCTCTCTCTCTCTCTCTGATTGCAGAATTGTAATAGAAATATTTGGAATAGCTTTACGTTATAGGGGCCCTGGTATCATAAACCAACTAGCGCAGCAGCACGTATTGGTATTTTGTGTCTCGTTTTGTTTTTTATTATGAAACATTATTCTCCGAGTGCCGCCACTTTTTCGAGGGTGGGTGGGTGATGCCCGGACTCAATCCCAGCCGTAGAGCCGTCTAAAATCATGTGCCACAGGGGCGACATGGTTAAGTTCCGCTGGGACCACGGGCTACGTAACGCTGGGTTTTGCTTTGCTTTCAATCGTATACCTTGGTGTTAGAAACTTTGTTTCATTATAAATACAAACACTACAACATGTAATCCTTACACAACCGTTTGCTACACATTTACATTATCTATAGAACCGTTTCCTACAACTCACGAATGTTTCGCGTTATACGTAGACGTCAACTACAGTTCAGCCTGGCAATTTCTTCTTATTTGTTTATATATGGCAGGATATGAAGCCTCCGTTCCTCGCGAACGCCACATATTATGTTGAATTACGTCACACATTGACGCGAAAATTTCAAAACGCATACCGTATAGGCTGCGCGCCATCGAACGAGAAGCCGGAGGCTGGATTCGAAAAAAAAAAAATAGAGAGACACCCGAGCAGTTGCATCTTGCCTCGATCCCCTTACAAAAACTCGCCACAAAAAAATTCGTTGTCTTCCTATCGAATGTCTGATCTTTCTCATCGTGTCATCTGCTGAGAGGCAATTGAATAACGAGCGCGTTTTTTTTTTTTTTTTCACAACGTCTCAACGCTTCTTGTGCGCGGGCAGGTCGCATGTGAGCGAGAAGAGCCGCAACGAGTTCACGGGCGAGGAGGAGAAGACCGAGCGGCTGGTCAACATCCCGTACGAAGAGCTCGGTGGCTTCGAGAGCGAGTGGCGGCAGCGGACGGCCCGCAACTGAACCGTGGCACCGAGTCCGGTGCCCGGTGCCCGTCGGACCCTTGGCCGCGACTCGACTGCGATTGGCCGTCTTCGGCTTTGGCTCCACTCGCGGCGCAGATTGAGGCCCACGCACAGCCGCTGGCTGAGAGATGTGCCGCGAAATTCCGTGCGCTTTGCGCTTGTGCGTCCCTATTAAAACGAAACAAAGAACACTTGAAGGCGATTCAACTTGTAGCAGAAGTCGACGATGTCTTCCTGAGCGAGTTGGGGCGATGGAGTCGCTGCGCACTCTACCTCGTCACCCCTCGCATGAGGAGAAGGGGGAGAGTGGGACTGCTTAAATGTTTGGCTCCACTACCTTCGCAAGCGGGCCGCATTGTCAGATTGCGCTATCTCCGGGATAGGCCCGCTAAGGAGGTTAGAAACATGGATACAGGATACGGAAAAGTGGGAGTTACTCGCTGAGGAAGTCATCTCACCAGATTTATTTATTCATTTTATTTATTTATACATACTGCAGCCTCAATAAGACTATTGCAGGAGTGGGAAGAGTTGGAGTGTGAGTTGGGAGTGGGAGAGTGGGAGTTGCAGGAGTTGGATGAACAACATGCAGCATTTATAATCAAGCTTGCGTGAATTGTTTCAGTGCTGGTGAACGGATGTGAACCGGTAATGAATTCAATACTTTAATTGTTGATGAAAAAAAATTGTGTTTAAAGGAATCAGTGCGGGCAAAAAAGGTTGAGATATTTAGAGCATGGTGGCTTCTCGTACATGAGGGTTTGGAAAAAGTCAAATAGTTACCTAGAGAGGAGAGACGAGGCGAGCAGAATTGATTAACGTGTGAAGGGATTTTAGGGATTCAAGCTTGCGACGCTCTGCAAGAGGAGTGAAACCAAGTAGAAGAGAGACGGCGAAAATTCTGTGTCATATCTCCTACCAACAAAACGCACTGCCTTTTTTTTGCACTGATTCTAGTTTTTTGACGCCACAGTGTTTGTATGGGTTCTATACAACGCAGCCATATTCGAGGATCGGGCGAATGAGGGTTTTATATGTCAAGTTTAGTTTCTTGAGGAGCAAGACACAGCGTACGATGTAAGTAACCTAGTCTTTTGAGAGCCTTGTTACAGGTGACATCAATGTGTTTCGACCATGACAAATCATGTGTTAGTAGGATACCTAAGTATTTGTGAGAAGTGAGAAAGTGAGAAGGGTCATGTAGTAACGGACGAATACGGTGCTTCCTATAGACAGGATTTTCTAATACGTCAACAGGGTTATTTAAGACCGGGCGCATCAATTTTCACACCTGCACTTTATGCGATCAGACAGGAGATATTGAACGGTTACTGTGGTCTTGCACAATATATCGAGGTGAAAAGGATTCTCCACTTATGAAACTGAAAAAGAAAAAGAAAAGCAAATTACCTTGCGCATTCGTACCTGCAACACCTTGTGTTCCCCAGAAGGCTTAGTTATAGCCCACAAAAAGGTTCAATTCTTGTCGACTCTTAAGAGACTGGTTTGATGGACATGTCGTGACATATCGCCGTAACGTTGCAAGAGACGCTCAGCATACAGGGGCTACTGCCAACCTCGATCGCCTGGCTAAACTCACCATTTGCTACAGCCCACCACTACTACCTCCATCGCAAAATTGTTACCAAATGCCGCGATTCTCGCAGTCTCTGTCTTCTATGAAGCGGAGCGCTTTTATTGCTGTTCAGCCTAGGTGAATGCGTTCGCAGTAGAGCCAGTGAAGAAATGAAATTGTACTACGCATCAACCCTGGCACCCAACAAATTGTACCCTGGCATCAACACCCGATATGGCCGTGTCATCGAGCCATATCAGTCTGTCGGTCAACATCTGGTGGACCTCCTGTCGGCGCTGTTCAATCACTAGCCATTTAGACTTAAACGGCTAATTGTAACGGAGGCCAGCAAACGTTCACGTTCCTTGAAACAAATCGGCGATGTAATTTAATATCATGCTGCACGTTATTCAACCTGAGAAATACTGTTTGTGTGTTACGACCACGAAAATAGATGTAAATGAGTCACTTATATAGGGTGCCACAACTACCATGCACCAATATTTAGATATAGGCAAATGTCACGTAGCTGGACAGAACCAAGGTAATGACGTTTGCCTTCGCTTGGAGATACTCGGATTATTTTCGCATTTCGCCGAATTGCATAATTAGTCTTCAATAATTAATGAAGTTCTCAATTATTCTAATTAGACAAGAAGTTTAAATGAGAAAATTGTACAGCAGCATGAAAAACACCCGATACAGCTTTCTTTTGCCGAATACGTGCTACATAAAAGTGCTTTTTCCGAGGTTGAAACAAGCCCGCAAATATACGCAAAATTGCCGCGCGACTGGGCGCTCCGGGCACTCGTGAAACTTATTTTGGACTGTCCTCTACAATGTAAACGCGCAAGGCGTGTCACACCCAATCCTAGCTGCCCAAGCAGGCGATACGTGATTAAAAAAAAAAAACACGTACATGGGCCCTATTCTGGAAAGAATGAATACTTGGCCTCAGCCGTTGTTCGATTTGCCAGTGTGTAGCCTGCAGTGTACACTTTCAAATGCGGAGAGGAAGTAAATGGCCTACATTACCCCCCCCCCCCCGGCCCCGCCCTACCACTTTTGACGGTGGGGGGCAAGCGCCACCCCCAACCCCACCTCGATTGGTAGATATGCCGATATGCACAACGGCTGCTCGGAGTAAAGTTTGCTTAGGAGCAAAGAAAGATCCAAGCCGGAAACGTGTCGCACGGCCCCGTGAAGTGCTTTTCGTGACTTCCGAGTTGATGCATGTCGCTGGAACGCGATCGAAAACACCGAGCGCACTAGAGCGAGAGCGTCGTCGAGTGCCGACGTTACTGGAGCACTGGCCGTCGTTCGCATTTGAACGCGCGTCGAGTCGAGCTTTCCCTGCCAGTCGCAGACACGACGGCGAGCTCCTCGGGAGGAGGGAAATTCGCCGTAACGTGTAACGCACCCATTCAGAGCGCAAGAGCGGGTCTCGTTCACGCGACAAAGCCCTGTACGTGCGTGTGGGCCCGTGCACTCATGCATATGGGTTTGTATTTTTTGAACAAGCGCTGCTTTCGTTTGTGAAGACGTGGGTGCGTGCGCGCTTCCCCGCGTCTGTGCGTGCGGGGCGCGCGTGTGTGTAAGCGCGCTATCCATGTGCGTAGCGTGCGCGCGTGCACTCGCACATTCGCATCTGCAAGTCACCGTCGCCTCGTTAATTACAACGATCGCACGAGCAGCAGAACGACGGTACGAAGCGCTCCTCTCTCTCTCTCTCTCTCTCTCTCTCTCTCTCTCTCTCTCACTGTAGGCCAGGTGACTGCCTCTCACCAACCCAAACTATGCGTAAGGCCACACCGCTCACATAAACCCTGGCAAGCGATAGCAAACAAATGGGGGAAAGAAAGAGAGAAAAAAAAAAGATACGAAAGTAAAAGAAAGAAAGGAAGAAAACACGCGGCCGTAGCTCAAGCACGCGCACTTCGATGGCAGTGCAGTCGTCCTCCGAGGCACATTTGGGTCGGCACGCATGAGAGCCGCCTTTCACGACGCGGGGCTCCGGCGCACCGCTACCCGTCTTTGTGACGGCGCCCCTCCCTCCCCCCCTCGACGGGCCGGCTCTTGTTTTTTCGTGCATTTGTTCGTACCGGAGAAAGCGGTAAGCGGGCGCGCTTTCGCGGCCTTGGGGATCGCAGGCGGCCGGGCGAAAACTTCGGTGCAGCAGGGCACGTTTCGCGCCGCCGTTCGCTTTTAACGAACGGGAAAATTACGTGCCGTGTCTATGCGCCGGCGCTCGGCGCGACTCAACACCGTGCCAGCTTCTATTTTAATACATTGTATTCATAGTACTGCTGCTCCTAGTTGGCAGCACAGAAGCTGGGCAATACACGAGCGTTGCAATGTGTTAGAAAGTCACGAATGTTATGAGAATGCTGGTGTGCACCCCCCCCCCCCGTCCGCCACCTCTCCCTGGCACCGCTTATGACGTAACCGCGCTTTCCACCTATATTTTCGTTCCACTTTCTCATTCAATATCTTCCCTTCCGCTGTTCGTCGCACGTATCTTATCTCCTCAAATTATTTTGTTACCCTTCAGCTTTCAGCCTAGCGCACAAGTTGACACTTTTTCTGTGTTTACGATTTTCTTTGCGAGGATATCGGCAGCGTGCTCTTTATGACTCCATATGCCATATGCGCCCGTTAACTCATTTTAGTTCATCTAGACATTTATTTCTCTTGATCCAGATTTTCTGTGGTAACACGGCATAGGTGATTGAATGTGCTCTAACGCAGTTTCAGGATCGAGGTTGACTGCGAATCATAAACCCTTATTCACATGTCAGGATATATTGAACGTTACTGTAGTGTTTTGACTATTCATCCTCACGTATATTCTCAAGTTATTACGCTAGTCCAATTTCTCAACCACTCTAAGTTATCCTCAGCGTTGCTGAACTGGACGCTGGGTATAGGGTGACGCTCGAACAGACATTGTTTTTCTTTACAGCATCATTCTTCCCAAATTTCCCACCTTGAATTCTTCATTCAAGCATACATTAAATAATAATGAAGCGAACTTTAAAATTTTTCGTCTTTTTCCCTGGCTAGGGAATGTTCTGTACCGCTAGGGCGTCGAGACGCGCCATCACAGATGGTTTGCAGGAGTGGGAAGTCTTCAACACATGCAGAAAGTGGCGGTTGAAATCGCTTGTGGCATCGTCTGGAAGGAAGCAAGAGACTTACGAGCGAAAAATACTTGCATCTTAAATAACTTTTTACATAAATGATTTGCAAAGCTGATGCGGACAGCATGGGGAAATTTTATATTTCCTAGTGCCTAGCTGACTAAGTCTTACGTATAACGATGGGCTGGGACCCCGGAGCTGCATTTCCGCGAGCGTCTCCGGTACGCAATCACTGCCGCATCGTTGTCTAAATGGACCGTCACGCCACCAGTCACTGAGTTTCTTCTATCTTTGCTTCGTGAATAGAACTGACCCTGTATAAGGTCACTTTTTCAACGTAGTTTTCAACTCATGCCAAACGTACGCTCCTAGAAAAGGTCTGCAAACGCGGCGAGCATAATAAAAGATCGGCAAGTGGACACCATCCGCAAAATGTGGGCGCCAGGGATGATTGAAGTGTTTGCCACGCGTTCTCGAAATCCTTCTCAAGGCGCCGTATCCCAGGAAGTGAAACCTCGGTAGAGCAACAAACTCGTGTCACACGACAGCGAAGCTGTCAGTGATGTGCTACGGGAGAAATCTTTACTAAGGGGACGTCGATCTCGCATCTCAACATTGCGACGAGAAAGTTCTTCAGGGCCCACACGTGGGCACCGTGCCGAAAGCGTCTATTCCGCATGCGCGTCCTGTAGCATTTGCATGCCGGTGCGACACAGCGGTAGTGTGTGAAGGCGCGTATCCGCACGTTGAGACCTGAGCAGTGCGCAACCTTCCGAACGCTCCGCGTGGAAACATATGCACGAAAGCCGTGCGCGGCGCCGTTCATCGCATGCTATACGGAAGCCGCTTTTATTGCGCCGTGAAATAAATACCGGCGATGATGTTCGCGCCCGAACGTGCGCCACGCATGTGGAGTAAGCCGGTGTACAGGTTACCGAATGCCGGGTCAGTGAAGTACTACGAAGTGTACGAAGGTTCGGCACGATTCGCCACAGTCAGTGCGGTCTTCGCCGGTGAAGACCGGTGAAGGGAGCTGGCCTTTCAAGAGGCACAACTCCCGCTCGGAAGGATACAGTCGTTCGAAATAAGAACTGAGGTCCGAAGGCAGCTGTGCAGCAATAGTGTTGGAAATATTCGTGTCAAGCTGTCGACGTATGAAAAAATGTGAAAGCTGACACGTCATCTCTGAGGCTGTTTCTGTTAACCACGTATTGACCCAAGCCGATTAGAAATCTGAGAACAAGGATAGTAAATGCTCGCCTGCTATAACTGAGGTTTTGTTTAAGCGCTCACTATTTGTGTTGAGAAGGTAAAAAACACAGCAGACTTGTGCGACCTTGGAGAATCACCGCCCAATTTATAGCGAATCTGTTTCTTTCGAGCAGTTGTATTAAGCAGTTCAGTTGTCTCAAATTAAGCAACAAGGTTTAAAGTGCGGTTCACGCATGATTCGCACGCTTGAAACCTGGCCATCATATAACGTAGTTTAGAGCACTTGTTTAAGAAATGTATTTAAAGAGGCTCTAATTTATACACGCGCGGTTTACTTAGTGAATTCATCGGACATACCGTCAACACCCCGCACCCCCTTTTATTTTTTACTAAACTTGATGTCGTTTGCAATTACAGTTCTCCCATGTAGTGGTCTAAATTATGCGCCATTCGTATAATACACGCATAACTTTAATGCTCCTGAGTGTTTGCATACGTAATATAGTGCTAAGGCCGTAATTAAATCCACGTGTTTCGAACTTCACCTGCGCGGTACCCACAACACTTCTTTAATTTTGCGTTTATTCAAAAAGAAAACGCCAACCAAGGTGTAAAAAAAACATTTAGTGAAGAAGTAAAACGCGTTTCAGCTCTCACACGGGAGCCTTGTTCACGACCTCCTGTGTGGGGACAACATCCCCACACAGTTTTTATTGAATGTTTGTTCTTAGGTCTTGGTTGGCGTTCGATTTTTTCATTACGCCTCTTCTTGACGAAAGCGGGGATTCCGTCCAACCCTGGATTTCAATTTCGCGTTTATTTCACCGAAGACGAATAAGCCTCGTCTAACATATAAACATAGCGTGAAAAAATTCACCGACTTCAACGACACTCCCTAAAATGCGAAATTTGAGCCCAGCTCTGTACGTGTTTTCATGTCGCGATATATCGGCTGGCGCGTACGATCTGTCCCGTGCCGCACACAGCAAACGGAGCCAAGTGTGGCGCGACTGCCTCGCCAATCTGGAGATCACTAGAGCCAGCGCGTGGGAGACGCGTGGACGCGACCCACAGCAACCGTCGCCGGCATACGTCCCAGACGACGCGCGCTACTCTGGCGCCATCTCGTAGCCATCGTCGCAGCACTACGCTTTTCTTCTCACGCTTTCGCCATACCCTCCTCTCCGCTTTCCTACTCTCGTATTTCATCCCCCGCTGCGCTCCGCGTTCGCTTTCATCTTTCGCTGTGCTCGCTCCCTCGGTTACGCCGCTGTAGCCGCAGCCGACGCTCGCCACAGGAACGGGAGCCTAAGAGATGCGTTCTAGAAGAAAAAAAAGCACGCTTATACAACGCAGTCATCATCATCATCAGCCTATTTATGTCCACTGCAGGACGAAGACCTCTTCCTGCGATCTCCGATTGCCCCTGTCCTGCGCCAACTGACTACAACTAGCACCCCCAAATTTCCTAATTTCGTCGCAACACCTATTCTTCTGCCATCCTCTACTGCGCTTCCCTTCTCTTGGTATCCATTCTGTCGCCCTAATGGTCCAACGGTTTCTAATCTGCGCATTATATGACCTGCCCAGCACCATTTTTTTCTTAATGTCTATTAGAATATCGTCTATACCCGTTTGCTCTCTAATCCAAACCGCTATCTTTCTGTCTCTTAAAGTTATGCCTAGCATTCTTCGTTCCATCGCTCTTTGCGCGGTCCTAAACTTGTTCTAAAGCTTCTTTGTCAGTCTCCAAGTCTCTGACCCCTATGTCAACAACGGTAAAATGCACTGATTGTATACTTTCATTTTCAATGATATCGGTAAACTCCCTGTCAGGAGCTCACGATGTCTGCCGTATGCGATCGAACCCATTTATATTCTTCTATGAATTTCCTTCTCATGATCAGGGTTCCCTGCGATTACTTGACCTAGGTAAACGTACTCCTTCACATACTCTAGAGGCTGAGTCGTGATCTTGAACTCTTGTTCTCTTGCCAGGTTATTTATCATTATCTCTGTCTTCGGCGTATTAATCTTCAGCCCCACTCTTACACTCTCCCTGTTAAGGTCGTCAATCATTTGTTGTAACTCGCCCGCAGTGTTGCTGAATAGAACAATGTCATCGGCAAACCGAAGGTTGCTGAGGTATTCGCGCTTGGTCCTTACTGCTAAACCTTCCCAGTATAATAGCTTGAATACTTCTTCCAAGCACGCAGTGATTAGTATTGGAGAGATTGTGTCTCCTTGTCTAACCCATTTCTTCATAGTTATCTTCCTACTTTTCTTGTGTAGAATTAAGGTGGCTGTGGAATCCCTGTAGATATTTTCCAAGGTATTTACGTAAGCGGTCTGTACTCCTTGATTGCGCAATGCCTCTATGACTGTTGGTATCTCTACTGAATCAAATGCTTTTTCGTAGTCTATGACAGCCATATAGAGAGGCTTATTGTACTCTGTGGATTTCTCGATAACCTGATTAATGACGTGGATGTGATCCATTGTAGAGTATCCCTTCCTTAAGCCCGCTTGTTCCCTTGGTGGACTAAAGTGCGGTGCTGCCCTTATTCTACTGGATATTATTTTCGTAAATATTTTATATAATACTGGGAGTAAGCTAATGGGCCTATAATTTTTCAGTTCTTTAACGTCGCCCTTTTTGTGGATTAGTATAATGTTTGCATTCTTCCAGTTTTCTGGGACCCTTGCAGTCGATAGACACTTCGTATAGAGAGCCGCCAGTTTTCATAGCATTATTCTCCTCCATCTTTGATTAAATCGACTGTTATTCTATCCTATCCTGCCGGTTTTCCCCGTTTCATGCCTTCCAAAGCCCTTTTGACCTCATCTCTAATTATAGGAGGAGTTTCTGTATACTGTTCATTATTGTTTCGAATAGAGTACTCCTGAGTCCTCTGGGTACTGTACAGGCCAGTATAGAATTCTTCCGCTGCTTTTATTATACCTTCGAAATTGCTGATGACATTACCCTGCTTATCTTTCCGTGCATAAATCTTGGCTTGTCCTATGCCAAGTTTCCTTTTCACTGATTTCAGGCTGCGTCCATCGTTTACGGCTTCTTCAGTCTTTCTTACGTTATAATTTCTAATATCGCTTATTTTCGATTTGTTGATCAGTTTTAAGAGTTCCGCGTATTCTATCTTGTCTCTTGAGTTGGACACTTTCATTCTTTGTCGTTTTTTTATTAGGTCATTTGTTACTTGGAAGATCTTGCCTCTTGGTCTCCTTGGTGTCCTGCCTCCCACTTCAATTGCTGCCTCTGAAGCCAGCCTCGTTACGCTTTCATTCATTACCTCTATGTCATCATCATCATCTCTCTTTTCTAAGGCTGCATATTTCTTTGCAAGTACCAGCCTATATTTGTCTGCTTTTACCCTTACTGCCTCTAAGTTGACGTGTTTTTTTCTTGGCCAATTTGACTCTTTCTCTGTTCAAATTGTGGTGAATCCTGGCCCTCACTTATGATCACTGCACTTCACCTTACCTATCACTTCTACATATTGCACTATGCTGGGATTGGCAGAAAGTATGAAATCAATTTCATTTCTTGTTTCACCATTAGGGCTTTTCCAGGTCCATTTTCTGGTGCTACATTTCTTGAAAAAGGTGTTAATTATTCTCAGCTTATTCCTTTCGGTGAATTCTACCAGCATCTCTCCGCTAGCGTTTCTAGAATCGACACCGTAGTTGCTAATTGCATGTTGAGCCACCTGCTTTTTCCCCACTTTTGCATTGAAGTCACCCATTACTAATGTATACCGCGTTTGCACTTTTCTCATCGCTGATCCAACATCTTCATAAAACTGATCTACTTCCTTATCTTCGTGGCTTGACGCGGGAGCATAGGTTTGTACTACCTTTAATCTATACCTCTTATTGAGTTTGATTACGACTACTGCTACCCTCTCGTTGATGCTGTAGAATTTGTCAATGTTTCCCGCTATGTCCTTATGGATTAGGAATCCTACCCCATTTTGCTTCTTATCCGGGAGAGCTATATAGCAGAGGACATGGCCGTTATTCAGCAATGTCTAAGTCTCACCAGTTCTAATCTCACTAATGCCGATAATATCCCCAACAATGTCTGATAGTTCTTCGAAGAGACCTGCTAAGCTAGCCTCACTCGAGAGGGTTCGGGTGTTAAACGTTGCAAGTGTCAGTTTCCATTGGCGGCCTGTTCGGACCCTGAGATTCTTAGCACTCTCTGCTGCGTTGCGAGTCTGACCGCCGCCTTGGTCAGATGCTCCTCCGTGCGCTCGCAGCTTACTCGGTGGAAACCCCGGAGCAGATGCTATGGGATCTACAGACCCGCAACCCGGACGCTGATATCATCTGAGCCCGTAGAATGGGTAGGACCCTTTCCATATTGATCACCTTTGTGCACGAATCAGTCCCTCACATCATACGCTATATACTTGAGTGTATTGTATAGATGCACGCCGTACAAGGTAAATCCAGACGCGTGTACAAACTGTTGTCGACCGCGCCACAGATATGACTTGTACTCCAACGCCAACAGTGGTATCCGCTCGCGGTGCGTAGACAACCATGACCCGCCAGGTCTTCTCTCCTGCATCCCGATCTGCATTCTCCGTGGGGGCCAGCACCTCACGGACACCGGCTCGTGAAAGGAAAGAAATCCCGCCACCAAACGACGGAGCCCACCGTCCCAGTAGAGAAAGCCCCTACCTAAAATGAATTTCCCCCGTCCGCACAACCCTCCCGTTTACCTCTACATGGGCCTCCAAAGCTGCCAAGACGAACATCACTACCTCCCAGGGCCCGGAAGTGAAGGCTCTGCGGGAAGAGGTAAAGCTGCTCAGGGCAGCCCTCTCTGCCTCCAACCTTGCTCTACACCCCACACTCCAACCTCCATCTTCTTCACCCACCCTGTCTGTTCAACCGCCTCAGAAAAAGGAGAGGCCTTATGAGAGGCGAGCCCAACCCATAGACATGGAAGCCAAATTTCAGGACCTCGCCCAAAACGTAGAATCCAGGTTCAGAGTGCGAATTACTGCGCAGGTCACTGCACAATGTGAGACTATGATTGAAGCTACCATTACCCGTATAATGGAAACGGTCATCTCTAGCATAATGACAAAGGTAGAGGAGCGCGTAGCACGAAATTACCTCCCCTATCGCTCGCACTCTCATAGAACATCATAGTGCCACTCTTTGCAAAGCAACTTGGGCTCAGGTTTGTGACAGCCTCCGTGGCAATCTCTCCAAAGCCCGCGCTTTTAACCTGCCACGCCACATTCTAGACTGCACGTGACCTAAAACCAAGACGCGTCTTAGCATTCGCCGCCTCACTCATAACCATCGGCAGGACCCCGACGGTTTTCTCGCGCTAATAAAATGCACCTATACCACCCCAGGTCTTCCTTGCCAACATCTCGATTACACGGGCTCAACCAACCCCAGTTCGACGCCCCTTATACAGAATCAGGATATCCTGCAGCTCTATTAAAATTACGCAACACCGCACCTGGGGAAGATGAAGTTACCAGGGCTGCCATCCGAAATCTTGATGATGCTTCTACATCTCAGCTAGTCACTACTTTAACGAGTGCTGGGAGGCAGGTGCCCTCCGTGCCTCCTGGAAGCATGGAAAATCATATTTCTCCCAAAATCCCGCAAGCCCGTCAACCTAGAGAACATCCGCCCCATATCTTTTACGTCCTGTCTCGGCAAGGCCTTCGAGCATATAATCCTTGCTCGACTAACAACGTACATAGAAAATAATCACTTTTTTCGCCGCAGCATGGTCGGTTTTCGTGCGCATCTATCTGCGCAGGGTGCCATACTCCGAATTACGCATGACGTGCTTCATGATACAACATCCCACCTCACTAAAGCTATCCTGGCAGTTCACCTCACTAAGGCATTTGACAGAATTCGACACGATGCCATTTTATGAGAACTGCAGGGGCTACAGGTAGGCTTTAAAACCTGCATCTACGTTCGCGCTTTCTCTCTGGCCACACTGCGTCCTTGTACATTGATCAGCTCAGCACACACCTTTATTCACACGGCGATCTCGAAATCCCTCAAGGCGCGGTCCTTTCCCCCCTTCTGTTTAATAATGCTCTCATCGCCTTAGCCCACAAACTCAATCACATCCCGTACCTAAACATGCCCCTCTATGCTGATGATAATACCACATGGACCACTCATGGCTCTGACGGGGAAATTGAGGAAACTCTTCGATTTCTAGGAAACTCTACGAGGTAGCCCTAAAGCTACCTCGTAGTGCTAGCACGGCCAAACTCCTTGCACTAGCATGCATAACAGCTTTCCCAAACTAGTTGACGCGCACCTTCAGACGCAGTACCTAAGACTTGCCGCGAGCGCCACTGGCCGCCATATCCTCGCCTCCCTTCGCATCAACATACCCGCTAGTCAGTCGACCCTTATATCCATCCCTCGACACACCCATACTGCCCTCGTAGTTAAACCTCTTCCACTAAATGTCCATCCCCAGTATCATATCGCTCACCGCGTAGCTCGCGCAAACGCCGTTCACAGGTAATAAGGACAAGCCCAGAATGTCATTTGCGTAGACGCGCATGTACAATGCATGAAGCTGTAGCAGTTGCTTACAACCCAACTCAACGCCGTTCCCTAACTCACCGTCTTCCCTCGGGCTCTACATCTGAGGAGGCAGAGGAGACCGCCATTGCCCTAGGCAATCTGATACTCAGTACATATTTAGCGATTCAAACAACGACTCTGTCCAACTTTGCCAGAGGCAGGATTCACACCTCTGGCTGACACTTGTTGAACGCCCCCACCCATAATTTACTACGCAAGGTAGAGCTCCGGTGGGTGCCGGCTCACTCTGAGAACCCCGGAAACGAGGCTGCCGATAAATTGGCCCAAGGTTTGATTTGCCGGGCTCAGGACGCCGTCGATCTGGGCTACTCGAGGGAACGGGCGCACACCTTCGCAGAGCTCACAAAAATACCCCGTTTGGACCATCGTACTTGCCCTTTTCCCCACCTCTCCCTTACCCACTCCAAGCAGATCCTCTGGAGACGCCTCCAGACCCGCTCCCTCCCATCCCCTCAGCTGCTCTCCCACTATTGTGGCACCTCCCCTACGTGCTCGCTATGCGGCGACACTCACGCTACACTTTCGCACATCCTTTTCGGCTACCCTGCTGATCCTCCCCCACAGGGACAGCTCGCCATCTCAAGCTGGGAGGACTGGGATGTCCCGCTCTCGTCTATGGACCCGACATAGCTGCTTGCTGCGGTGACATGGGCTGCCGACGTCATGAACAAGAGGAACATGACCGCTTAGACGTAGCGTGGGACCGCACAGTGGTCCAGGGACCCAGAGTGGACCAAACTGACTCGACGTCAGTAAACTTTTTCTGTTTATGTCTGTCCGTCGCGGCTGTGTACAGCCCTGTAACGTTGCGCTATAATTGAAAGAAAGTGTTAAAGAACAAAAGCGCAAGGAAAAGGTTTAAGGCATGATACTAGATTTACGTGGCTTTCCTTAAGCTCTAACTTTTATATTGTATAGGTATGCCTTCAAGTGTGCACTCGTTCAGCAGCACAGCGCTCCACCGCTCTAGACGGAAGTGACAGAGTCTGTCCGCGTGATAATATATTGTGACCCCAGCTAAGCCTACCTTTTCCCACATGAGGACGAGGCATCTTGGCGAGTAACTATAGAGGACCTGAAAAATGGGTTCTTGGCACGATCGTCCATCAGTCTGGTCCTGTCTCCTTCAAGGTTCGGGTCAGGACGAACTGACGCGTACAGGTCAGGCGACGTCACCGAGAGAATCGAAAGCCCTTCAAAAGCTTGAGCACCTCATGGCGTACGCTTATTTCTCGACCACATCGGCGGCCGCATGAAATGAACCCATATTTCAAATTACAACTCCTACGCAGTCTTACTCGACGGGTAGATACTTTGATCTGTCGCCCGAGAATAGGCGTTGCTTTTACGAACGTTCATTCATTGCCAATGAGAATGGCGGACAGGGCCAATTGTCACACATTTGGCACACACAGAAGAAACTTTCAGTCACCTGTCACCTGTTCGACTTCCCATCTATATGAAAATCAGAGGCATGCCCTTTGGGCGGCTTTATGAAAGCTAGGTGACAGGCTCTTCACAGAATAGAAGACACTCGGACGGTGGCCTGATGCGTCAGCGATGTGCAAGACCGCGAAAGTGCTTTTACGCTTCTTAAGGTCCGCAAACTTATATGACACAGTGCGACTGATCAGTGGCGTAGCCAGAAATTTCGTCCGTGGGGGGCTCATTTTGCAGCTCGGCCTCCTCCTTATAGAATTGGTCGAGGGATGTATATAAATATATATATATATATATATATATATATATATATATGTGTGTGTGTGTGTGTGTGTGTGTGTGTGTGTGTGTGTGTGTGTGTGTGTGTGTGTGTGTGTTTCATTCAACCACCTTGTTTACATTTTAGTGCATATGCAACGACCAGGGGGACATCTCAATGACGCTGTCCTTTGTTAGAATGCATTGCGCAGCAGGAGCAGCTGTCACCGCTCGTGTATTGCGAGCAATTGCTCCGAAATTATAGTCGCAACAGAGAGCGCATGTAAAAAAGCAGGAGTGCTGCAAAATATACGAGGCCGAGTCCAATGAAAGTGAGCCAATGCGAATATATGATAAACGGGGTACTTTATTCAAAAGTGGTCACCATGACTATTTAGACACTTGTCCTACTTACGAGTCGCGTAATTTCCGTCTCATAAAACTCCTTGGGTTGCTGCCTCAAAACTCTGTGAATGACTACACGTCATCTTCCGACACGAATCTGGTTCCCTTGAGCAGTTTTTTCAAATTTTACCAAATATGGAAGACGCAAGGCAACAGGTCTGGGCTGCATGAGGAATGTTGCAACGTTTCCCACTTGAACTTTGCCATTTTCGCATTAACCACATCAGCGACGTAGGAACGGGCAATGTTGTGAAGCAAGATGTTTCCAATGCTCAATTTTGCACGTCGTTTGCCGATCCGAGCTTTCACAATATCTGAAACGATTTAAAGTCTCTCCAGGTTTAGAAAATTCGATCAATAATGGCCCCTAACGATCTAAAAAGAAGTCAACACTTTTCCGGCAGAAATGACGGCCTTTGTTTTCTTTGGGAGTGGTGAATTCAAATGCTTCCACTGTAAGCTTTGCCGTAGTGTT
The DNA here is from genome assembly GCF_038994185.2 of Dermacentor albipictus. Classification (NCBI taxonomy): domain Eukaryota; kingdom Metazoa; phylum Arthropoda; class Arachnida; order Ixodida; family Ixodidae; genus Dermacentor; species Dermacentor albipictus. Next base: position 117,011,500 of record NC_091826.1, read on the forward strand.
TCAGGCTAGTAGTAGCGGCACCATGAATCATCCCCGGTCACAATTGCAGACAAAATGTCGTCACCCTCATCTGGGGTTCTTTGACGTGCACTTAAATCTAAGTACACAGGTGTTTTCGCATTTCGCCTCCATCGAAATGCAGCCGCCGTGACCGGGATACGATGCCGTGACCTCGTGCTCAGCAGCCCAACACCATAGCCACTGAGCAACCACGGCCTTTTCAATTGTGTTGGGGCTGATTGCACGGTGGGTTTGGCCCGGCCATGGATCGTCTTTGTAACTTCCATGTCCTTCTTTGAACAATTTGCTACAATGCTTCACAGTGGCCAATGAAACGCAATGTTCAACGCATACGGCAGCCATATGGCGAATAATTTCTTTTTGAGAAACATCTTCATTTGTGAACAACCTCACGACACCAAGCTGTTCAACTTTTGGAGTGTCCATTATGTCACGTAACCCTGTTCAACCCAGTGTATGAGAGCATTAAAGAACATTTAACCTCACCTCTGCATGTCACTTGTAAATGAGATGCGTAAGTGCTACGCGCATGCCTCGAAAATAATCAACCGAACCATTATTGCGCGGAGCCGCTTGTCTCACTTTCATTTGACTCGCCTTCGTACATTAGAAATGCGAAGATACATTGGAATATACAAATATGAAGATACAGCGTGATACAGGTCAAAAATTGGCAATGGAAACAAAGTTCACTGCGCATATACAGATAACCTCGCAACAAGATGTTTAAATATACGTATCAGTCTCCAATAAATCTACGTACCTAAGAAAAAATTACTAAATACAATGCGTCAAACAAGGCAAATAAACAGGTTGCGCAACCACAGATTCACAGATCACACTCCCCCCCCCCCCCCCTCCCTCCACTCCCAAAATGTATCGCGTGCGGCAGAAGGCGGCGCGCTTCCTCCCCGCTTTTCTCCCTTACGCACGCAAGCGAACGCGTTGCATTCCGTCGATTTCATGCAGTGCTAGCGGCGAGCGACTATGCATTGTTTCTTTTTCTCGTCTGCTAGCCAGAAAGCGTCCAAAACTCTGCCAGGTGAAATTGCAGTCGGCCAGAGAAAAACGAAGGTGCATCCAAGTGCGCCGCGCGGTTGTCGATGCAGCACGAGAAAAACGCATGCGCTCTGGCTGGATCGGCAGCCCGCTGGTTGCGAGAACGAAAAAAAAAAAAAGATGAGCAAGAGGCCTAATGTATCCTCGCGAATAAAAGTCTAGGTAGAGAAATAAATAATAACTTAGTTACAACGGTGGCTTAAGTGTTTTGACATGGATGCTTTGGCGCAGGTGAAAAAAAATTCATATTCTTTTCTGTGACGTGATGGCACAAATGAACCACCACAACGCTTTGTCTCATCGGACCTCGCTGCGTGGTTGTCAACTTGTATCCCGATGTACGACTTTAGAAAGGTCGATGCACCTTGGGCGTCAAATGTTTACAACACCATTAAAGCCACAAAGTTCCGGAATCGAACATCTAAAGCACGACTTTGGAAATCTCAATGCACCTTTCGCATTAAAATGTTATGAGAACTTTATACCCACAAAGTTTCAGAATTGAAATCCAAGCGCTCCGTAGATTCCGCGGCCTCCATGAGATGCCGAGACGAGCCCGCTCGCAATCAAAACGCCCTTGAAATTTTGTGCTCGGTGGGGCTCCTTGCGTTACGATATGTGACTCCAGATGCATGGGGGTTTCCGCGAAATCCAGCCCGATTTCGCAATGTTCGCGCTAAAATGTCTTTTCGAGCGTGAATTCAGGACATTCTAGACAAAATCGAGCATGATTTCCGGCGCCGAGAGTTGTTTTTGTCGGCGGCGCATGACAGCACGAAAACATTTCGGCGGGTGCTCAAGCCCCATAAGCCGCCCCCCCCCACCCCCCTGGCTACGTTCCTGCGACTGATTGAACGGTGAACGCTTGCACAGCATTGTACACAACGACCGTATTTCAACCCCGCGCGGGGTTGAAAAGTATATAGTATCCACATATACCATTAAAAGGGAAGCAGTCAACGAGGCTTCTAGCTTTTTGGCACCGAGTCATGCCAGTCTTTCTTGCGACAAAAGGGGAATGTGCCTAATTTTAAAGCCAAGGCCAGGAATGTCCCCTTGGCCCTCCCTTGATTACATAATCGCGACACCGAAAATAATACGCTCCTGAGGTTCCTAGAAAGCAAAGGGGCCCCCGGCCTTCCTGGCACAATCGATCCAGTTTCGTGGTCGCTGCACACAACTGCAAACAGTCGAGGCGCAGCATAGCGGTGAGATAGAGCATCGAAGCAGGCGCGAGAGCAACAACCCCCTTCGCTGCAGGAAAGAAAAGAATCCAAAACTCACGAGCTCCGCGCCAGCTTGCCGCAAACGCCCTTGAGCCACCCATCGCCTCTCCGCCGTTGCCGCCTGACTGACTTCTCTTCCACCCCTTGAGATACGCTCTCCGCCTTATTACTGTCCTTACATTATCGCGTTGTTTTCGGCTGTTGCTTTTATTTTCCCGTAACGGACTTCTCTCCCAGAACAACGCGCTCGCGTGGCGTTCCGCTCGCGTGCCCACCGCAGCTGCTCCGCGCGCTGGTCGTCTGCTCGCGCTTTTACCGCTGTGTCTGCCTGGTCCTGTGCGCCTTCGCCTGCCTCCTTCAAATACACGGATATTCTTAACTGTCACCTGTTTGGCTGGTGTGCGCTGCCGTCTGCTGTGATTGACTCCCTTCATCTGCAACACTGTCGAAATGGAGGTAAGCGCAACTTGCATGTATTTATATCAAATCCGAAAAACACGATCATGACTCACTTAGGGTCGTGCGGATGATAACCTACGCCTTTCGAAAGCTGTACTCCTGGGACGCGCGCCCCGTGGGTTTCGAGTATCGGGCAAAAAAGAAAAAAGAAAAAGAAAGATGCGGCGCGGTAAATTGAAGTCAATTTCCAGCGTCGGAAATGTCACTTCGTGATCTATCCACTTACATCCCTTCCTAATGGTAAGAAAGAGAAACAAACGAATTATTTACAACCCAATGAAATCTTTATTTTGATCTTTATTTTATTTCATAAAGTTGAGAGAGGGGAAAATACTTATCTTGGTTTGGCAAGGTACCGGCTCGTTAATTACACCGTTCAGCAAACTGTATATGGGCTCCATTTTGCGCTAAAAAGAATCATGACACAACGAGACATGATGCCGCACCTGTGAATAACAATGTATGTATGTATGTATGTATGTATGTATGTATGTATGTATGTATGTATGTATGTATGTATGTATGTATGTATGTATGTATGTATGTATGTATGTATGTATGTATGTATGTATAATTCTGTACGTATGCATAATCCACATTTGTAACTTTATTATTCCGATAAACGAAAACAAACGTAACTGGAGTGATAAAAAAAGATTGCAAACCATGTAACGCATCAACATACAGCGTGTATGGTAGGAACAGTAAAATGTTTTGCTTACTTTTTCTGCAAACGTGTGAAATCGACAAACGCTAATATAGAGCGAGTCTGTGGCTTCCCAGCATGTCGGCTTCCGGACGTTGATGCAAGTTGTGCGCAATGCAAAGTTCCTGGGAGTCGTTCTAATTTCGAGACGCCGACCGTTGCGACTTTGACGGCTTCCGGCATCCGCTGCTGAGCTGTGTGTTCTTGATGCGCTTCGACTTTCCGACTTACCCGCCGTGGTTGCTCAGTGGCTATGGTGTTAGGCTGCTGAGCACGAGGTCGCGGGATCGAATCCCGGCCACGGCGGCCGCATTTCGATGGGGGCGAAATGCGAAAACACCCGTGTACTTAGATTTAGGTGCACGTTAAAGAACCCCAGGTGGTCAAAATTTCCGGAGTCCCCCACTACGGCGTGCCTCATAATCAGAAAGTGGTTTTGGCACGTAAAACCCCAGATATTATTATTATTACTTTCCGACTTCCGGTTCCGCATTTCTCTTCCTGTGCCGCTTGTTTGTGGCTTCGTTGTGGGACGCGAACCTGTTATTGTTGTCATCGTTCCGTTTCGCGTACTCAACAAGCGAGATTGGTAAAGGAACTGGGCATATAGTAGAACAATAACATAACAAATGAAAAAACTAAAAATTATAGCATTGATGAGAAGTAAGAGTTAGAAAAGTAAGAGTAAGAAAAGAGTTCCGAAAGACTTTACCAGTGTCAACTAATTTAGCTTAAACACCACCAAAGCAAGATAAAGGAGTCAAAGGAAGAAAATTCAAGTTGCTGACAATATATTTTGAAATAATTTACATATCCTGCCGCTAAAGAATGAAAACAACCATAAGTATATTTTCTTCATTAAGAATAAATTTGGTGTTTCATTATCGCAAATTACGCCTGACGGCTTTCTCTTGACCTCGAAAATGCATGAGAGCAGTTTCTCATTAAAAAAAAATTGTTCTCGAAACTAAATAAAGTGATTTTCTAGATGTAATTTAATTTCTTACTCTAAGACTGATTTTGCTCATGGTTGTTATGGGAACCTTTCTTTTAAAATTTATGTCACGTTTTTACGAATAAGTCGTGCACACATATTCCGGTGTGCTACTGTTGTAACATTATTTTATGTTGCACTCATGTATTCCTTTGCTGCCCATTCACGGGTTGGGAGCGGCGTGAAGCTGCTCGTGGAAGCAGCTTGGCGCAATCACACACACACACACACACACCGCACACACACACACACACACACACACACATATATATATATACATATATATATATATATATATATATATATATATATATATATATATATATATATATATATATATATATATATATATGACTTCAACCAAGGCGAAATGGAGCAGATGTCGCTAGCATGCAGTGACTGTCTGCTTTCTTTATTTTCATATCAATACAAAATCCATAGCTACTGAGCTACCACTGTGGTTCTTTCGTGCATGGACGGTATACGTGAAGGGAATGAAGCGTTCCGTCTTCGTCGTAGACCCTTGCTCGAACCATAAAGCTAAAGCTTTCTTCTTGCACCCGCCGGTGGGATTCGGAGGCCACGGCGTCTCGCTGCTCAGAAGGAGGTCGCGGGCTTGAATGCCAGCCGCATTCAAACCCGCGACGGGGCCGGGAGGCAAAAACAAAACAAAAAAAATAATAAGAAGAAAGAACGCTCGTGCACCTAGGTGTAGGTGAGCATTATCGAACCAGATGGCGGCAAAGAATAATCAGCATCCCTCTACTATATGGCACCTATGTACAAACAACTAAGGAACGTTAAACCCCACGATTTAATTGTCAAAAGTCGTAAGCTCTCTTTGATTTGATTGCTGTGTCGAACGAAAAGCAGCAGCCCGGTGACGCATTTCCGTGGATTGCTCATGATATCGTTTGAACTAAGCGCTTGCACATTGTTATGCTATAAAAACGCTTAGTTCACGTTAAGCTTCGGGGAATGTTCTTGGGGAATACTCGGGGGGAATTCTTAGGGGGAATCCTTCGGGGCAATGTTCGAGACACGACTTCCGAACGTTGGAGGCAATCTCCAGGCATGTTCCAGGTACGAGAGAAAACTAAGCTTTGTTTCAGCATGCCATCGCGTGTCCCACGCCCAAAAATGCTTGAAATAGTAAATGCGTCTAAAAAAAATGTTCGGCCGCATGTTACCCTCCTGTAACACGTCAAGGCTAAATCGTGCTGCACACGTGCGCATGGTAATGCGTTAAATTATACGATCGAATGGGTCAGACTCATTGCAGGATATGAACGAGCTGCAGTGTGAAGTAAACGTATGGCTCTTTAGGTCGACCTCCTCAACGACACATGCGAGCACCTAATGCACTACTTAAAGGTTCGTTCTTTCTTTCTTCCTTTCTTATTCAGACATTGCATCTTTGCTTGCTCACGTGAATATGAGCCATTCCAAAGAGCCACTCAAGGCTTACTCAAGAGCTACTCAATGCGATAGAATAGGAGTGTCAAAGTGGAAAAAAGCGTACGCGTGTGTTAAGTCTTGGAAGCCGGTCAGGTGGTATACTATGTTATATATATATATATATATATATATATATATATATATATATATATATATATATATATATATATATATATATATATATATATATATATATATATATAGTAACTTTCTCCTTACCAACGTCACATGCCCATGCTCCTCGATCAGGCAGGACGTTTGTCGAGCGCGCTTCTGAACAAAACTTTGCAATGTGGTGAACGCGCCTTAATCATGGATCCGGGGCTTCAACGAGGAGCGAAGTAACGCGGGCAACGATGCGTCCGAGAAGCACGATAACCACAACGAGACGGCACACGCAGTGGCGCGAGCGCTAACCAACCGCGCCGCTGCAACCGACCGTCCAACGTGGTGTAGTGCCAAGGACCGCACGACGACGTTCAACGAACTTACACAGTTTCACCGCCTGGCTCGAAGGACTTTCCCACCCCCGCACCCGGGGCTGAGCCGAGCGGAGGCGGTGCTGTTCAGACAATTTCAAACTGGTTCTTTACCCACCCCAGTGTTAATGACTCATCTATACCCGAAATTATATGTGAGTTATGTGTGCCGCGCGTGCCAGCGGGAGAGGGCCACCCTGACGCACATCCTATGGGATTGCACCAAGTTCCCCAATGAGGCTTCGACAAGTACAACGATTCCGCCGCGACTCGCGGCAGCGGCGGAATGCTACGACCAAGAAAGCCAAACCCTCGCCGTCCAGCAGGTCTCGGCGGCTCTTGAAAGACAAAGGCCGAGCGAAACCGATGGAACGTTGCCCCTCAGGGCGACCGACCGCGGGAGTAACACGCGCTGGAGTTGGGTAGACACCACCCGCTGAGAAGACGTCAGGGCCCGCGTCACGGCGCCATTTAGTCATGGTGTCGTTCTGCAGGCGACTACATGAAGTTGTCTCTCTCTCTCTCTCTCTCTCTCTCTCTCTCTCTCTCGCATATACCGCTCAATCGCCACTGATATTTTCATTCTTTTTTGCTTACGCGAATTTCGTAGCGGTAACTTCTTTTTCCTCGTGTTACGGCCGGAAAAGTAATTGCCTTCACCATAGCTATTTAAGTTCTTTGATCCAAACTAGCATCCCATCGTTACGCTCTTCTTCAATAAGGGAACGTCTTAATACGAACATTGTATGCAATTTTTATTTCTTTTTCATTCATTGTCATCTGTTAAGTTGCAGCGATTCTTGGGGATGAGCTTTTAAAAATTATTTAGCTTGAGCCTATGTGACGTTTACAAAAAAAAAAACACACACACACAACATGGCTGATCGAGTTTCTAGGCTCTACATCTACATCTTCTAATATGCTAATTTCCGACGAGTCTCGAATTTTACCGTTCGAAACTTTACGCGACTCAAACATGGTCAAGTTACCAACATAATCATAAGCAGCCATCCGTTTCATATCTCAATTCTTCGCATGCCGGCTGGTTTAACACGGAATAAATATATTGGTAACATTAATATAATATATCCCCTAAGAGAAACATATATGGCTAGAGGTGAGTTGAATTTATTGGTCTATATGTAGCATGGGAAATTAAACAAATTAAGATATGTCGCAGTAATAAAAATACTATTATTGGTAATTATCCGCGCAATGACTCTGTTATAAGCGTTTCATGTGCGCACTTACTATTATGCAGATTTCGTCCTATATGTGAATAATGTTTTATGCTTTTCTTTGCATTGTAGTTAGAATTGTGAGGGAGTTTTCGCTCCCGAATGCCTTCAACCTTTATTATCATACATGTTCTTCTAGTTTATTTCTGAGTTTTTCTTAGTGGCTATTTGAGCAAGCTATATGTACGCAGTGTTTTCTTTGATACTTAGATGAGTGCCAATTGCATTTATGCAAATGACACCGCTACTAGCCTTTGGCTATGGGGTCCTACAGCGTGTGCAAAATTTTGCGTTTTAATTTGTGAATTATCCTAAAAGCTTGACATTTTAGATTACACAACAACCATCTATTTGCCCCTTCCCATATTTTTTCGCCTATCATTGGGTCCGGATTCAGAAACGGGGAAGGCCTTCCCTTGAAGGCTGTTTTGGAAAGCTCGGATATCACGTATGTATTTGGACTCGGCTCGAAAGTGGCAGGTCATGCCATGTCTGCAACGAAATTTGTCAGGCAGTTGATCTCGCCCCTACGCAACAAGTTCTGGCACAGCATGCACCGCATAGAGTAATACAATTAACAGTATAGAAAAGTCCACGCTTCTGTAGGACTGTACAACCGAAAAAGCTAGAAAGGTGGCACCGCGAGCTGTATCCTGACAAAACATAATGTTCGATGCTCTCGTTGGCGCTATTTTCTGAGATCTGGGAGCTTATTTAAAACTGTTTTGCTTCTTTGAATAGTACACTTCTCTTCGAGTTTCGTTAAAGCAGACTTCGTGTGAGTTGTCAATAGAAGGGGTTGGTGCCAGTCAAAAAAGAAAAAAAAGCGCTGTCGAGGGTGGCGGAGAAATAATGCGATGACATCAGGAAATTCGCAGGCATTAGGTGGAGTCAGCCGCAGGTGCAAGGCGGGGATAAATTGAAGATGGCTGGAAAAGTCATTCGTCTAGCAGTGAACATAAATAGGATGACGGTGACGATGGCGAAGAACATCGCCATGATGCTGATGATGATCGAAGTTTACACAGAGCGACATTCGAGAGAAACCCCGGGGGCTGCGCTGTTGCGACATTTCAGGGACGTAGTTCCCGTGACAGATAAAAGCACACTGCAGTTACTTGGCGTGTTTTGGCACACGAGCTTGTGCAGCGGCGGCGGGAAAAGCGGCCGCCACGGCATTGCAGCAGTGCGGGCCTCTCCCAGCGGAAATAATTAGATACATCGCGCGTCGGCTTCTGGGTAGCGGCGTTGGCGATTGGCCCGCGTCTGCGCTGAAATTAAACAGCGCCGCACATGTCCGGTGGCCGTTGCAAGGTGAACACCGGCGGCGACCTGGAACTACGCGACAATGTGGAAGGTAAAAAGATCTCGATCAGCTGCCAACCAAGTGGTTCCCTACAAGCGTTGGTTCGGCTAGAGGACGTTCGCCAAGAAGTGATCGCCGCGAGCGCTTGCGTGAAACGAGCTCTGTCGCCTCCTCGTCGTTGGCGAGCTTATCCCCGCCTGTGATCGATAGTCGTCTACTGTTAACCAGTGCTCTTGCTTAAGGGGCACCTAGAAACGGAATTGTGCCTAACGAAAGGAATATTCCTGCGTCATGCGTGATGTGCGACCACTCGATTCGAGCAGATTTAAGGCGGAAGAAAACAAGCAACTCACTATAAAGCAGTCACCGGGACAGGACACTGAATTCGTTATAAACGGTGCTTTGTTAAAAGAGAAGGAGCTGTAAGAGTGTCACGAAGCGCTTGCGTTAGTTTGCACTTCAGCCCTGCCGGAGGTTGTAGAAGAGGTTGTGGAAGCCATCTGTATACTTTTGTCCTAATTTCTCACATATCTTCGGTAAGAACCTACTAGGCACTCTGGCCACGCATGGGCTATACCGCAGGCGTGCCTGTCTCCTTTTCGCACAGAATTAAACTTGCCCTTGGCTTAGATACTCGATCGGCGGCTGTGGAATTGTAACTTATTATTAGTAGCAATAATCAGCTTGATTTGAACAGAGTGCAAAGGAAGAAGTGAAGGAAAATTCCTGCTGACCGCAATTTAAATGTTTGTATTTATGGCTGACACCTAAACGCCTATTAGCGGAGAGTAGTAAAGGGCATGGAGTGAGGATAGATGGTACTCAATTGGCAAGGTGGTTGGTTGTATACACTTATATACAAAACTGCCGCTGCTGAAACTTTTTATAAGGCTTCCTTGTTTGAAACAAAGCGTGATTTGGTTGGATTTCTATATGATATACTGGCATCTACTAAATGTGACGGACTGGCCAAGAATGGTGCCACGAGTATTCATGTATCTCTTCCAGTGACCGTCTTGGGCTAACAGGTTGTCATTCAGCGCAAGACGCGCCTTTCTGTATCGGAAGTTTCTCGAATGTTATAGATGGTTCTATCCGTTACCTATGCGGTCTCCGGTCATATTGTAACAGACTGCGTGCGTGACTGGAATAGCGGCGTACATCCGAGAACGTACGCGACTACCAACAATTACGCTGTAAGGTTCATTGAGTCATGCGTATAGATAAAATGTAGATAAATAGTCTACGGGGCTCATCCGCAAATCAGATTTTCGACGATCGACGAGAGTGCTCGTCGCTATCATTGCGCTGAATGTTGCCTGTTTTGCTTGGCACAGGTTCGCCTAGTAAGCAGTTATACTTTCGTGACATGCATTGTGCCACTACGGTTGTTTACCGTGACTACAACGCGACATCTGCGAAGAAATGCGGTTACTGGAAAATACGCACAAATAATCCCGGCAGCAGAATGAAACAAAAAGATACCAGTAAGTGATGCCTAGATTACAAAGCAAACATTATCGGGGTGGAGGGATGTCGAAGGAAATGGAAAGTAAAAGAATGAATTAAGCATTTAGTAAGTAATCCACCCTGAAAAAATCACTCAGTGGCAGAGCAAACATTCCTATGCCACTGTTCAAGAGCAGAGCCTAAATTTATCAAGAACCAAAAATATGTAGACCAATTTGTCTTAACTGCGCTTCTGATATAAATTTCAGAAGCGCCAAAAAAGCATATGTGATTTTTCTTAAAGACTGCAATCGGCGACCCGGATAAGGAGAAAATATCGTAGCGCCTCTACAACGTAGCTACAAGGTAGTGTTTCGTACTCTTCTTGTTGGTCCTCCATATTGGTTGTCTAGAAATATTTCAGGTCCTTTTCTCTAAAGAGATGCTATGTTAAATCAAATCCATCTGTTTCACGAGACATGGCCTTGTGCTTTGTAATATTAATTGGCATATGCTATAGTACGTAGAACTAATGTTTAGGGTGGGCTTCACGTCCTCTGCTATACATAGGTCTTACATATAAGAGTGAATACGAGTTAGCATTTCTAATTCACAAGGGTGTAGTGGGCAACATTGATGAATTTAACAGAATTAATGAGGGGTTAGCGGTTGTCATAATAAAGCAAAATATGAGATCATGTCTGCACACTAAGGTCCAGTCATGCCGATGAAGAAATATAACAGCCATATGAGGATGCTAGGAGCAATGAGAAACGTGCAAACTCAATATACTGCAGTCATGGCCGACTCCAATGCGAAAGTAGTTACAAAGCAGGCTACGGAACATGCACTCTGGAACTACGACATCGACTCTAGAAATAGTAGGAGAGATATTGGTGAAATTTGCGGAACGAGATTGACTCCCACTAATGGTCACCTTCTGGAAGCGCAATAACCGGAAGTGGACCTGGAAAAGCCCTGATGCAGAAACAAGAAACGAAATAGATTTCATACTCTCTTTCGATCCCATCATAGTGCAGGATGTAGAAGTGTTAGGTTGTGTAATCATAGATTAGTGAGGTCCAGCATTGCTTTCAATTTGAAGAGACATATAGTAAAATTAATCCAGAGCAAACTGGCTAACATAGGCACAGTCAGGGTAAAAGATGAATTCAGGCTGGTGATCAAAAATAACGTACAGCGTGAAGGACAAGGACTGCGATAGACGACATACGCAGCGCTGACTTCCAACAATATTTTATTGTGTTGCCACATCGTGTGCATATATACAAGAAGGGGCATGCGCAGAAAATGAAAGGCAGTCACATGGGGTGTTCTAACAGCAAGTCACTGTACTAAGAGCATCGTAACCTGAAAAAAATGTAAATAATATAAAAAACATAAACCTATACTGAATTTTTAGCGAGACACAGCTCACAGCTCACCCGGAAAATTGTGGAAGCTGATTTCATCAGAAAACTTGGTAGTATTGGCGTTAGTGCCCCCTCTATCGCGCTGACCCCTGGTGAAGTCACGTATCTAAACAGATAGGAAACGTAATGTTTTTTTTATTTTTTTTATTTTTTTTTCAGGTGACCATGCTCTTAGTACAGTGACTTGCTGTTAGAACACCCCATGTGACTGCCAGTCATTTTCTGCGCATGCCCCCTCTTGTATATACACACACTGTGTGGCAACGCAATAAAATATTGTTGGAAGTCAGCGCTGCGTATGTCGTCTATCGCAGTCATTGTCCTTCACGCTGTACGTTATTTTTGATCATGAATTGCCAACTAGCTCAAGAAACCACCCTAGTTCAGGCTGGTGCTCGCAAACAAATATGAAGCTTTAGAACATGACGATAACATAGCGTTAATGAATGAACTTGTAACGAGGCTGATTTCACAAGTAGCAAATCAAGTGGTAGGTAAGGCACCAAGGAAACCAGTAGGTGAGCTCTGATGAGCCAGCACAGCCTTACTAAAGAAACGACAAAGTATGAAAGTGTCAGATAAAATTTGCTGCACTGCCAAATCAGAAAAATAAGAAGAAAGCAAGTGATGTTCAAGAATAAAAGTTTAAAGTTCACGATTAAGTTTAAAGACCGTGCAATGGCTAGTGCTCGCAAACAAAATGAAGCTTTAGAACATGAAGATAACGTAGGTAATGGATGAACTTATAACTAGGCTGATTTCAGAAGCAGCAACTGAACTCGCACTAGAGCAACCCGTAGGTAAGCTCTCCCAAGTGACCACAGACTAAAGAAACGACAAAATATGAAAGTATCAGATAAAACTTGCTGCACTGCCAAAGCAAAAAAAATTTTAATTAAATTATGGGGTTTTACGTGCCAAAACCACTTTCTGATTATGAGGCACGCCGTAGTGGAGGACTCCGGAAATTTCGACCACCTGGGGTTCTTTAACGTGCACCTAAATCTAAGTACACGGGTGTTTTCGCATTTCGCCCCCATCGAAATGCGGCCGCCGTGGCCGGGATTCGATCCCGCGACCTCGTGCTCAGCAGCCTAACACTGCCAAAGCAGGTAAACAAGAAGAAAGTAAGTGATGTTCAAGATTAAAAGTTCAAAACTAAAGTTATAGACAGCGCAAAGAGCAATGGAACAAAAATGTTAAGCGTAATGTTAAGAGACAGCAAGAGATTTGTGTGGATCACTGAGCAAACGAGGATAGCCGATATTATAGTTGACATTAAGAAAAACAAACAGTGGAGATTGGCAGGACATGTAATGCGTAGGGTAGATAACCGCTGGAACATTAGAGTTACAGAATGGGTCCCAAGAGAAGCGCAGTCGAGGACGGCAGAAAACTAGGTGGGGTGATGAAATTAGGAAATTCGCAGGCGCGAAGTTTCAATCGTGTAGCGCAAGACAGACGTACTTGGAGATCGTTCGGTGAGGCCTGCCTCCTGCAGTAGAAATAAGGATTGCCTGACGATGGTGATGATGATGATTTGAGGGTCCGCCACCAGGCACCTAAAAAAATGTGGTCATAGACTTGTGAAGACCCGTACAGAGATTGTTCTCCGGCAAGAATTTTTAAAGAAGTTCAGTATTAGCCGAGATCTGACAACGAAGTGACAACTCCAGAACTTCTTGTGTTGGAAATACTGTACAAAAACCTAGGATGGACACGCCATCCAGGTTCACGCTGGCTCTTTTGCTTGATGCTGTGCTCACGCTTCACGTTTGTAGCGTCGAGTCGAGGTGTTTTGTCAGAGCCGAGGAACCTTGCTGCTGATCACCATATTTAGATCAGTCTCAAGGATTTCAGCGACAAAAGCGCGGAAATAGTTACGCTATGCGTGCAAACGACCGGCCTGCCGAGTGAGCCGCAATGGATTTCTTTGAACACAAAGAGCCTTTCAAGCGAGCCGGAGGTTAGAAAAAGGGAAGCGTTTGTGCACAACGAGCTTTTCCGAAAAGTGTAAGCACTTGTTCGCGGTGTTACTCCGTTGATACAGGTACGAAATTTGACTGTCTTACCTTCGCAGGCAACTTCGAACTGCTACTCGTGTTGTATATCAAAATATGCATCTATGGGCACTAACATTTGCCGTGCTTTCAGGAGCTAAACAGGGATATTTTGCACTGATAGAACGATGCTAAATGCTGTAATGCTACCTGGTCAGTGTGTATTGAAACTAGGTTGCTTGGTCTTGCCTGTGGCGTTTCTCCTTATTATGCGACGTCAACAATGATACTACAGCAGACGTGACAGCCCATAGACACTAGCCATTGAGTGACGGTTTGTGACCAAGAATTCTGCTCACACATGCACAGCCTTCCAGAAATTCTAGGAAATATGGAAGTGGTGGTTGTTAAACAGTCCTTGTCCTTAAAGCTAGAACATAAAGTCTGAGTACTGCTACCAATATACATCCATTTTGTCCACGTGTACTATCACTGCACAAGTACTGGCCGAGAGCATCACTACATACATCTTACTAACACCATCTAGAAGCCCATAGGCTGTAGAAGTGATAGGTTAAAGTGCAGTGATCATAGATTAGTGAGGGCTAGGATTCACCCCAATTTGAACAGATAAAGAGTAAAATTGGTCAAGATAAACACAGGTTAACTTAGAGGCATAGCAGCTTTGCATAGGACAAACCAAGATGTATGCGCTGAAAGATAAGCAAGGTAATATCATCTGCAATCTCGAAGGTATAATAAATGCAGCGGATAAATTCTATATTGGCCTGTACAGTACCCAGAGGACTCAGGAGTACTCTATTCGAAACAATAATGAACAGTATACCGGAACTCCTCCTATAACTATAAATGAGGTCAGAAGGGCCTTGCAATTGCATGAAACGGGGAAAAACGGCAGGAGAAAATGGAATAACAGTCGACTTAATCAAACACGGAGGAGACATAATGCTCGGAAAACTGGCGGCTCTCTATACGAAGTGTCTACCGACTGCAAGGGTCCCAGAAAACTGGAAGAATGCAAACATTATACTAATCCACAAAAAGGGAGACGTTAAAAAACTGAAAAATTATAGGCCCATTAGATTACTCCCAGTATTATATAAAATATTTACCAAAACAATCTCCAATAGAATAAGGGTAACACTGGACTTTAGTCAACCAAGGGAACGGGCTGGCTTCAGGAAGGGATACTCTGCAATGGATTCCACGTCATTAATCAGGTTATCGAGAAATCCACAGAGTACAATAAGCCTCTCTATATGGCCGTCATAGATTACGAAACAGCATTTGATTCAGTAGAGATACCAACAGTCATAGAGGCATTGCGCAATCAAGGAGTACAGACCGCTTACGTAAATACCGTGGAAAATATTTATAGAGATTCCACAGTCACCTTAATTCTACACAAGAATCGTAGGAAGAGACCTATAAAGAAAGGGGTCACACAAGAAGACACAATCTCTCCAATGCTATTCACTGCGTGCTCGGAAGAAGTATTCAAGCTATTAAACTGGGAAGCTTTAGGAGTAAGGTTCGACGGCGAATACCTCAGCAGCCTTCGGTTTGCTGATGACATTGTTTTATTCAGCAACACTGCGGACGAGTTGCAACAAATGATTGAGGACCTTAACAGGGAGAGTGTAAGAGTGGGGCTGAAGATTAATATGCGGAAGACAAAGCTAATGTTAAATAACCGGACAAGGGAACAACAGTTCAAGATCTCAAGTCAGCTTCTAGAGTCTGTGAAGGAGTAAGTTTACCTAGGTCAACTAATCACAGGGAACCCTGACAATTAAATAGAAATTCACGGAAGAATAAAAATGGGTTTGACCGCGTACGGCAGGCATCGTGAGCTCCTGACTGGAAGCTTACCGTTATCATTGAAAAGGAAAGTATACTATAAGTGCATTTTTACCAGTGTGGACATATGGGACCGAGACTTGGAGACTGACAAAGAAGCTTGAGAACAAATTAGGGATCACGCAAAGAGCGATTGAACGACGAATGCCAGGCATAACTAAGACACAGAAAGAGAGCGGTTTGGACAAGAAAGCAAGCGGGTATAGACGATATTCTAATAGACATTAAGAAACAAAATGGTGCCGGGCAGGTCATGTAATGCGCAGATTAGATAACCGTAGGGCCATTAGGGTGATAGAATGGGTACCAAGAGAAGGGAAGCGCAGTATAGGAAGGCAGAAGACTAGGTGGTCCGACGAAATTAGGAAATTTGCGGGTTCTAGTTGGCATCGGTTGGCGCTGGACAGAGATAATTGGAGATAGTAGGGAGAGGTCTTCGTCCTGCAGTGGATATAAAATAGGCTGCTGCTGCTGCTGCTGCTGATGATGATGATATGTTCTAGCCACTAACGTACCAACAAACAGACAACCTCTACCACCAACTGTGGCACATGATACGTGATGTGCCTTACACCAACACCAACACCTTACACTAACCTGCTGTCATGTAATATGTCAGAACCAGCTTTCTGTAGCAGTGTTACCACTAATTTTACAAGAGGTGAGCATCCGCGAATATTATTTCAGTGTGAGAACCAGAACCACTTGCCGACTGAAACGACAACTCAACCAACCTGCTGCGTGACTGTGCCATAGAATAACTGGACACTGTGTGTGCTTTTGCATTAAGCTTGTACTGTCCAGCAAAACTACATCGATACTACAAGAAACTACATTGACACGTACTACCAAGTCCACGCACATGTGCACGAATACATTACGGATGAACATTTTGTGCGTACCTCATGCGGACTTTTAACAGGCAGTGAAACCATCACACGCACCTGCAAGCTTCTCCGATGCCGAGGTGTGGGTTAGACGGGGAAAATTTTCTCAGACGATCAAACCAAGCCAACATGCTTAGTAAATAACGGATGATACGAACCAAAATCAAACGAGAACTGAAGCAATAACTCTGGTTTGAATTTCGTTTTTCATCATGCCCTGAAGGGCAATGTTGGTCATATGCAGCCGTATGCCCATGTCGTCGATTAAGATTAACAATGAATACCGGCCTTGCCACGAAGGTCGCGGCAAGTTGGAGCTAGGGACAATGACTGTTTGCTTACCTCTCGGTATGACGCGTATGCAAAGATTCGCACAAGTATCGATGCAAAACTTTCTAGAGGTTCCCAAAATATTTGTATCTAGACAAACATATATTTAATAGCACTGCGTTATGAATATCAGCAGAAGAAAGCTTTTGGCCTCAGCTACTTCAACTTCGAAAGTGAAACAGGAAGCTATCATGCCACCTATCCTACAGGAAGCAAGTGGCGCTTGAAGCAGCAGAAAACCGGAACAGAAACTATTTTTGCGTGAGTTTGCAGCATAGTGAATTCGAATATTCTAGTTCGCTATAGTTTGCAGCAAGTATTTCAATACGCTGTCACTGCAAAAGCATCCATCGCTGGCGAAGCGTTCATCACAGACTGCTTTCCCGAGCAGGGGACGATACCGGCAATCTTATATGCTCGGGATAGCCGAGCTACGCTGCCGAGAAGCTACGAGTTAAACAAGACAACGGGGACACATGCGATACTGAGGCATATTTCTTTATTGATCGCTTCTTTAAGTACATAACCACGTACAAGGTAAAAAGGCACATGATGTCAGCAAGCACGAAATATAGACTTGTCGCTTTACCGTCTTGGCCCCAACGCAGCACTCATAAATACAGAGCCTATACCTTTAATACTTTTCTGGAAAAGAAGTAAAAATAAGTAGGGGGGTAACATTAAATTCAAAGCACATTCAACACGTTTCAAACTTACCTGTGTGGTAGCTTAATACTGTTGTACGGTGCTATGGAATGACACTTAACACTGATAAAAGCATATTACTTTACTTGACGTGTAAGAAATCAGTGCTACTTTATACATATTACTTAGATTCATCACCTCATCTAAGATAAACTAGCTGAAAATATCCAGAGAAAACTGCTAGATTAATACTCAACATCTCATTCCCCCACCTAAATAAATTAAGAACATCCAGATGTTCAAGCGGAGACTAAAACAAGAGCCAGAAAGATTGTAATATTTATGAGATTCTTGATGTGTCCATTCTCAATGTGTGTGCTGAACCTTTTTGCCACAGATGTACCTCTTAATGTACTGTCAACCCAATCAACAAGCATTATGTCATTGGTACATACCTCGGCACTAGTGCAGTCGCAAAGAGAACTAAGTACCCAAGTGAATGTTTGATGATATTTGGCAGAATTGTGCAAAGCAAATTAACCAAGCAGTCTGACGCCATAGCAGATACAAGCACAAGTAGACAACAGGAATGCCTGTCAAATGTCTCAGGTTCACACAAATGATAGAACAACAGGAACAGTGATTTTCAACGAATTTTAATAGAAAAAGATGACTTTCAAGTTTCTGCACTAAGTACCGACAACACTGCCTTTCAGTTATAAGCGTCTGAATGACGTGTCATGTAGGCCAGCTGACAAAACATCACATAAGGATTTTACTGAGTGTGAAGCAGATATAGACAACCAACATTCCTCTTCCTAGGAAACACGGATTGAAACAACGGCTTCTATGAAAGCAAGTGCCACTATACAAATAATCAAGAAACATCAATGAAGAATGAAGAAAAATGCAATAGAAAGATGACATCGAACTAGCTCAGAGCATCAAAAAGTGACCAGTAGTGCCAGGTCTGCCTGCTGGAAAATGTCTTGCAGCATTTGCATGGCGATTTCATAAATGACATTCTGACTTTGCCGTTCTCCTGACTACTACTACGGTTTCGCGGAAAATTGGCCATTGCGGCAATGGCCGGTACAACCCCATTGTAGCGGTTTCAATTTAGTGCGCTGTCTTTCACTTACACTGTCTGACATCAACAGTTCAGGTCACCTCACAGCAAACATTTTCCGACATGTTAACAACTACGGTATTTGGTAAGGCTTTTAAACAGACTAAGAAGTATGGAAAAAAATATGGAGGCAGAAACCGTTTTTTTTTAACAAGTGACTAAGCTTTCGACTTTGCAT
The DNA here is from genome assembly GCF_038994185.2 of Dermacentor albipictus. Taxonomy (NCBI): domain Eukaryota; kingdom Metazoa; phylum Arthropoda; class Arachnida; order Ixodida; family Ixodidae; genus Dermacentor; species Dermacentor albipictus. The sequence goes on from NC_091826.1 coordinate 117,030,378, forward strand.
GGCTTGCATAAGCGGTTATGTCCTTGTCATATCTAAGTTTGTACTGGGTGAACACTGTACTTCCGATAGAGAGTCCAGATCAAAATGACACAGTGGCGTGATGATGGAAGCGGACAGACAGCACAATTGTTTGAAAGCATGGCTTCATGCTAAGTACTAAGTCGTAACTTCGGTATTGCCACAAATTTTTCAGGACAACAAGATCAACAATGGACATAAAATGTCGAATTAAGTGTCAAATGTATGAAACAAGACCTATAAAGCTATGAAGTTGTTGCGCAGTTGTTGTACCAGTGCTTGTCCTGTCTTCTTGTGTTTCATTTGTGTGGGCGCTGCCCAAGAATGAATAGCTTCAACTTGCCAGCTTTTCAAAGGAAGAAAGCCGATAATGTTTGCAAAGGCACAGAAAAACCCTTCAAATTAAATGTTGATAAGCTACTCATGCACAATAAAACTTATACATACTGTAAGGCACCTAACACAGTCGTGACATGCGCCATATAACTACAGAAGAGAAAATGCTTACGCATGAACAACATGCCTCATTTCTTGGTGTTATCATATCCACTTCAGTTATCATTTGCTAACATACGTAGTCTTCTGCCTAAACCTGATCTACTGCGCTCTTTTTAGAAGATAATTGTTCTGGCATCCTTGTACTAACAGAACATGACTAAATTACGAATTACGTAACAAATACGTTTTCGAAGACGGCAAAAGTACAACATGTACCGGCGCGATCGAATGGAAAAATGCGTTGGCAGCACCTTAATTGCAGTTAACAAGAATATTGTATCTTCAGTTGTTCACACAAACTCGGCATTCGAAATTGTTTTGGTCGTATGTTCTTCACCGTCCACACAAATATTACTAGGGGCATGCTATCGTCCGCCAGGTTCTGGTCCTTCGTTTGCAGATCATCATCATCATCATCATCATCATCATCATCATCATCATCATCAGCCTGGTTACGCCCACTGCAGGGCAAAGGCCTCTCCCATATTTCTCCAACAACCCCGGTCATGTACTAATTGTGGCCATGCCGTCCCTGCAAACTTCTTAATCTCATCCGCCCACCTAACTTTCTGCCGTCCCCTGCTACGCTTCCCTTCCCTTGGAATCCAGTCCGTAACCCTTAATGACCATCGGTTATCTTCCCTCCTCATTACATGTCCTGCCCATGCCCATTTCTTTTTCTTGATTTCAACTAAGATGTCATTAACTCGCGTTTGTTCCCTCACCCAATCTGCTCTTTTCTTATCCCTTAACGTTACACCTATCATTCTTCTTTCCATAGCTCGTTGCGTCGTCCTCAGTTTGAGTAGAACCTTTTTAGTTTGAGTTTGGTCCTTCGTTTGCAGATCAGCGCAGGGAAAGTATATCTCTGGCTGCTGAACACTGTCCTGCCAATAATATTTATGTTTTCAGTGATTTTAACTTTCCGCATGTTGACTGGCACCTCTTGTCATTCTCTACCATGCTGCGAAAGATTTCATCAACATAACTTTAGATTACTATCTGTTTCAAGTCATTAACCAACGCACTCGTGGTTCCAACATTCTCGATCTCCGATTAAATAATGATACTGATTCCATAAGGCCAATTTCAGATACCAATGGCTTTAGTGATCATAACATGTTGCAGCAGCAACTTAGCATCCCGCTTGATTTTTCAGGAGTTAGTTAAAAACATTCATGACAATAACAAGGCCAACCTTAATGAAATAAATAACTCGGTTAGAGGTATTTTTAATCAGACATTTCCGTCCTTCTTTTCGTCTCGCTCTCTAAATGACAACTGGATTCTTTCGAAAGACAATATCTCGGTTCTGGTGGACAAGTATGTTTGCCTAATTAAAATAAGTAACCAAAGACTCCGACATTTAAGGAATAAAAAGGAACGTCTCTACGACGGCGCAAAACACCTCCAAACTCTGTCCAGTTAGGCAAAATACAAAGAATATTTAAAAGCATATTGTAAGGCTATAAAAACAGCTAGAAATAAAGAAATGAATATTACTCGCATGACCTGCCTTTTCTCTTGAAGTATAACCCTGAAAAGTTCTGGAAAACGACTGCTCCCAATGGCGTGGGCAGCGGTGTTTCTTTACAACGCGATGACCTAACACGACTTTCTGATCAAGGGTATGCAACAGAACTCAATGGTTTCCTTTCATGTGTTTCCACTCAAGAAAATCATTCCAGTGATCCATCTGTTCTCGAAACGGACTTTCGCTTTATGGAGCTGATTGAAATCTTGCTGGAAGGCATAATCTCTCTGATTTCTAACCTTAAGCTATCTACATCTTTGGCATTGATAACATAAATTCTAAGATGCTGAAGAACACCTCTTGCATTTCAGGTCAAATATTGTTCCAGCTATTTAAACAGTCATTAACATCTGGACAGTTACCGGCCGACTGTAAGGTTGCGAAGGTCATTCCCATATTTAAAAATGCAAGTCGACAGGCAGCTGAAAACTACTGTCCCATTTTGCTGACCTTTATCTGCTGCACACTTCTCAAACACATTACTTCATCACGCCTTTAAAACCACCTTGAGTCCAACAATTTCTTTTTAACTAACCAGCATGGATTTCGGATAACTTTATCATGCGAAATACAAATACTCGAATTAACCACAGATCTACATTATAGCATGGATAATAACCTTCAAACTGACTATCTTTCTAGGCTAAAGCATTTCACCATGTAGCACATTGTCGTCTTATTACAAAATTATCACTCCTTAGAATTGACAGTTTAACTCTGTCGTGGAACAGAAACTTTTTATCTTGTTGCCTTCATGTTACAGTCGCAAATAATGTTCCTTCTTCCCTCTGTGACGTAATATTTGGTATACCACAGGGTAGTGTCCTGGGCCCCTTGCTATCTTTATTTTACATTAATAACATTAATAACATTAGCACTAACATAACTTCTAGTATAAGGCTTTTTGCCGATGAATGCATTGTCTACCAGGTTATTAGAAAGCTAATGACTATCTTACCCTTCAAAATGACCTTAACGCTATGAACTCCTGGTGTGATAAATGGCTGATGATCCTTAACTAAAAGCAAGGTAGTTTTGTTTATTCGTAAGCAGTCTACATCTAGACTACCTTATTCTAGAAATAATATAATGTTATCTCATGCTTCTTCATCCACCAACCTAGGATAACTCCTTTTCTCTCCTGGAAGGAGCACATAACTACCTTTTGCTCTAAGGCATCTAAACACTTGGCTATTTGCATCATAATTTGCCTAATTCTCTTATGTACATAAATTATCCTATATAACTTTAGTTTGCCCGCAGCTTGAATTCGCTTCAGCGGCCTGGTCTCCTCATCAGGAGTACGTGTTAAGAAGATAGAGTCGATCCAAAATAGGCAAATTCTATTTATATAATCTAACTATGACCGCCATTTCAGTGTTACTAATCATAAGCAAGAACTTGACCTCCAGCCGTTGGATAACCATCGCTCTGTTTCACGTTTTTGTCTACGGTATAAATACGTTCATACCCTACCGTCTCATCGCTTACCAGTTCGCCTTCCCACGTGCACATCACGATGTCTACATAATAACCTGACCATCAAATGCATTTTTGGAAGCACTCAAGCTTTTAATTCATCTGCACTACCAAGCGCCATTGCTCTTTGCAATTATCTTCCCGAGGCCATCGTCACGACCACTGACTAACTTCTTTCGTGAACTGGGCAGGCATTTTTAAATTGTTTAAAGATTCCACATTCCCTTGTGGTATATATCGACTAGATCTTTAGTACACTGATAACACTCCAGTGCTTTTATTTGTTGTCTGCTGACATAACTCTGTTTATTACTCTGTGCCCCTTCACTCAATGCTTCTTCAGCGATTCAAGGCCATGATATCTTATTTCAATGGATACGAGGTCATTGCGGTATTATTGGAAATTAGGACGCGATAAAGCAGCGCGGACCTAAAACAAAGAAGACCGCTGCATCCCCATGCCTCTCTCAAGGAACGACGCTGTGAGAAAACTTCACATTCTAGCACAGAGGCTTTCCTTAACAGAGTGGAATACCATACATACAAGGCTCCTCAGACGTCCGGCCGGACTGCACTGACGCGAAGCGCCTCTTCTGTGTTGAACGTGGCTGGCAGTTGCCTTCACGAAAACTTACTCAGCATTAATTGGAATGGCTGATAGTCCTGCATGTGATGTTTGCGGATGTGAGGAGAACATTGTCCACTTATTGTGCCAGTGTCCTCAATTTCAAGCACAAATACAATCTTTGTCCAACACATTGAGGAAACTAGATGATCGTGCTCTGAGTCAAGAGACAGTACTAGAGCACCGGTCTTCAGCGATCATAGGCTCAGAAGGCAGTGAAGGCACTTCTGCGCTTTCTGAGAACGTCTGGTTTGCACGAGCGTCTTTGACTCAGTGACTGTCCATGCACGTCTCTATTCCCTTCCCCTCTCCCTTCTCTTTTCCCCAAGCGTAGGGTAGCCAACCAGAATCTTGACTGGTTAACATCCCTGCATTCCTTATATTCCTCTCTCTCTCTCTCTCTGTGTGTGTGATGTATTGTAAATAAATAAATAAATGAATAAATAAATCGATGAAACCTTCTGTGCAGTTCTTTGAAGCATGTGGCAACTGTGTGAACTGTTGATGTGCAAAAAATTTAGCCATTGGGAACAACTTGTCAAGTATGATCAGTTGTTTGGTACCAAAGTGAAATTTTATCACACAGAGTGAGAGGCCTTTTTTGTTTAGAGGCAGAAGACTAAATGATAATTCCCTTAATTTTGATGTGCTCGAGAGTCAATACCCTGTGGTTAAATTGTCTATGGCAGCTCTATCAAGTCGATGGGACGTAAACCTAGGCAAGAGAGGCCTCATGACAGTGACTACAACAAAAAAAGGAGAAACCACTGGAAACAGCATTGGCAGGTTCTTACATGAACAAAAAAAAACATGGGTGTGGTGGTGTAAGGTAAAAAAAAACACGGAGAAAAATATATGATATGGACACACGATCATGCATTATGCATGACAGGCAAGAGGTTGTCGTTTTTGCAACTGTTTGCACAGGCCTTATATGTACAGCATGTGCCAAAACAATGCTCCACAACTGCACGACTCAATCACTTTGCTGTTCTTCTAGCCTTGTGAGCAGTAAGAGCAAGCTGCTTCATAGAAATAGTTGAATTCGCAGTGCTTACTTACACTGAACTATGGTAGTATCCTGTGGTTCGGAGAGTGTTATGACTGCTACCGGGATGGAATGGCATCCGGCCGGAGGACCAGGAGCATAACGCTCGCACAAGAACTGGAACACTGCGTCGGCACACCAGCTGGTTGATCTTGCGAAGGTTGTGTCGGCACAGGACTGTATTGAGGACGGACTTGATCCATGTGACGCTGAAGTTCACCTTCTGCCGTTTCAACGGTGATCTTTTGGGATCCTGTTGTTTCGTTCACTGTGGCTGGCAGCCACCTTTCTCCCTCTCCGAAGTTGCGAGCCGAAATAGGAATTGCCGGTTTCAGCTTGCTTCCTTGATCTGCCTGTGGAGAGATAGGGAAGGTTACGGGCGGTGGAAGGCACGTGTCAAACCGAGAACGGATCTGATAACCCAAAAGACGTTGAGACGGTGATCGTCCATCATACAGGGGCGTTCTACGGTAGCTAAAGAGCAGTTTAGCCAATCGCTCAGCCAAGTCACCTGACCGAACCTTCTTGAGGCCATCTTTCAGCGTCCGCATGCGTCGCGTTCAGCAAGTCCTTTTTATTGGGGGTGATATGGTACCGTACGAAAATGCCTTATAATATTTTCCGTCAGAAACTTCGTGAAAGTATCTGACATGAACTGAGTTACGTTGTCTGTCATAATGGTTCTTGGTCTATCCAGCCTGCAGAAGATTTCACGCAAGGATGTAACTGTCGATTGCGCTGTGGCATGACGCACTGTAATTGCTTCGATCCATTTCGAATGTGAATTTATGGGCACTAGGATCATGGTGTTATTCACAGGACCAGCATAATCCAAATGTACACGTGACCGATTCTCCCGCGTTAGTGGCCAGCTTACTGGTATTTTCGCCGGTGGCACTGCACTTGCTTGTATGCATGTAGTACAATTCCTACTGATTTGTTCGATAGCTCCGTCGATTCCCCGGTGCGTCTCGTGCAGGAGTTGCAGCATGTCACCACGAGCAGCCTCGGGAATCACGACTCTGTGACCCCAGTAAATGAGACCTTAGTAAACGGTTAGCTCACTATTTCGTGCGAAGTATGGTTCCAACGGTGGATCGGGTGCTTTGCGCTCCTTTGGCCAACCATGAAGCACGTAGTACTTTACATTTCTAAGTACTTGATCTTTCTCGGTCAACTGTCTCATTACTTGCGAAGGGCGTGTCATCCAGCTGCTGCATTGAGTGCACGTACTAGTGTAGCTCCTCTGATGTGTCCTCGGTGGTTTCTAGACGAAGCCGACTGAATGCGTCTGCATTCAGGTTGCCCGAGCCAGGTTTGCACTCTATATTGTACTGGTACGCTCCCAGCAGCAAGGACCAACGCTGAATTCTTGCAGCAGCCGTGATGGGCTTGGGATGATCTTCGCGAAATAGACCCACCAGCGACTTGTGATCTGTGATCAAGGTGAATGTTCTTCCCAGTAGGTAGTCCCGAAACTTTGATATCCCGAACACTACGGCCAATGCTTCACGCTCAAGTTGTGAATAATTCCTTTCCGCTTTGATAAGTCTTCGAGAGCGAAAACCTATAGGCTTGTCAACATTGCCAATGCGATGGGAAAGTACCGCTCTGATTCCGTTCGGTGACGCACCGCACTCCAAGCGCAGCGGTAGTGAGGGATCGAAGTGAGTAAGCATTTTGGCATTGCATAAAGCGTTTTTTTTTTACTTCTGAAAAGCTTCCCGTTGTTGAGAGCCCCGATTCCAGCGACGTTCATTCGTTAGCAAGTCGTAGAGATGGGATAGCAGTCTGGCCATATTGGGAAGGAATTTGCTGTAATACGTGAGATGACCCAAGTAGGAACGCAGTTCACTCATGTTCTTGGGTGTTGGCGCCTTCATGATAGCGTCCATTTCTTCTCCAGAGGTTGCAGCCCTCCCGTACTGATCTTGTGGCCAAGGTACGAAACTTCAGGCATCCTGAAGGTGCATTTGTCCTTCCCTAGCTTGACGCCGTACTCTCGAAAGCGCTGGAGGACTGCCTTGAGGTTCTTTCCGCCATCATTCCCCTTCTCGGCAACCAGAACGTTGTCCAAGTACGCCTGGACTCCCGGCAACCCGTTCAGGACGTTGTCCGTTATTCGCTGAAAGATAGCTGGGTCAGAAGACACTCCAAAGGCAGACGATTAATGCAGAATAATCCCCTATGTGTGTCAATGACAGTCAGCTTCTTTGACTGCTCATCCAGGCGAACCTGATTATAGGCGTCTCCAAGGTCCAGTGTGCTTTAAATGTCACCCTTGTGCAGTGCAGCAAAAGGGTCATTGATTACCTGGAGTGGGTACCGCTCTGTCACACAGCTGGCGTTTACCGTTAGCTTGTAATCGCCACACAATTGAACTGTTCCGTCTTTCTTCATTACCGGAACTATCGGCGTCGCCCTATCCGAGTGAGCCACCGGGGTCTGTACTTCGGATTTAGCAAGCCTGTCCAGCTCGTCAGAAACCTTTTCTCGCATTTCATATGGAAGTGGCCTGGCTTTGAAGAACTTTGGAACCGCATTCCCCTTCATGTATAGAGCGGGCGGAACCTTGAACAGACCCAGTTCAGGTCCAAACACGTCCTCGTACTCACACAGGATCGCTTGCAAGTTTAGCCCTTGCTCCTTAATGCTGGACACGCTCAAAATCGCAGCCCCTTTGTTGTTCAGTGCCTGGGTGAGATCACGGCCGCACAGGCTCGGTCCGGAGACGCCAACAACGGTCAGTGACGCCGTAGCAGTCGTGCCGAAGTATGAAACTGGGAGCGTTAGCTTCCCGGCTATAGGCAACGAACCCAAGTGGCATGACAACTTCAAGCTGGATTTTTCTAGGCAGGCCAGCTTGTGCGATGTTGGCAGTAGACGTCCCAGGACACCACGCACACGGGTGAGCCGGTGTCAATTTCCATCACTATGTCGGCTCCGCCCCAACAAAAATTGCATCGTACCGTGCTGACGAGTCCGTTGGCTGCGGTTGGTTGCGGCTTTACTGTTTACAGCTGTGCGGAGAGCTCGGCTTTGGCATTTTTCATTGAGCCGCTGCTCAGCGCCAAACTCTGCTGCGGTCACTTTCCTTTATATCGACATACGGTAGCTAGGTGTCCCTTTTCCCTACAGTTGTAACATTTGGCGTTTTTAAAGACACAAGTCGCCTCATCGTGCTCGCGGCTTCCACACCGGTGACAACCATTAGACTGACTGATTCACCTGACTGCAGGTTTTTCCTACCTGTCGCTGCTGTGATGTTTGGAGTCGGGCATGAAATAGAAGGTAGCTGGCCCATGCCGTCGTCCAACTTATCCACGCTGAGGACGTTGAAGGGAAGGGCTGCTTCTCATCGAGAACGAGGAATGTGGGATTTATTTGCAGTATCTACGTGAGAACGTTACAGTTCATCAGTCTAATACCTGTGTCACACGGGCACATCTGGAAGACCTTCCAGTCGACGGCCTTCGACACGCCACAACTATATCGACTCAAAGGTGTTGTCGCGCTGCTACACGGCACCATAGAATAAAGAACAACTTTTGAAAGGTCGTTGAGTGGTTCAGGCGTTTCTCGCAAAATTGTGTGGCACTGCGGATCTTTATTTTCGTTTTCATGCCAGGAAAAATTAAACAACATTAAAACCACTTAAAAGCACTATAATTTATAATTTATTTTGTTTGTTTATATATTAAAACAAAATTGTTTATACACTGCCATACGTATATGTCTAGTTTTTAAGTTGTTGAGTAGAGAAACTGCGGCAACATTTGCGCCGCTGGATGCGGCTGCAGTTTTGGTGTGTGTTTACATGTTTCAAATTTCAAAGTGCGCTGGTGCGCTGCGACTGCACTCTTGCTCTGCCGCTATGGGTGACAGAGAGACAGAGGCTCAAGATGGCAAGGCTGCTATGATATTCTATATGGGTGTGATTATGCAGCTTGATGCCGGGAGGGAGAGTGTACTAGACAACATGGAGGAATGAACACAAGCATGTCGCTGCTGTCGAGAGTATGTGCAGTTCGCACATATCATGTGGCGAAAATACTTTTTAAATAATTAATAACACACATAGTATTGTTAGAGCATTTTGGTTTTATTTGTTCTTTCTAACCGTGAGTACGAGCACACTGTGAACGAGAGGGAATGTTCGCGCTGTTTCCGTTGCTCAAAGGCAATCGAGATTTCGATAGAGTTGTAGGGTGCTCCGTTGACTCGATAGACTATTGACTCGGCGGCCTTCGAAACCACCCGTGTAGCAGCTCGAACTTGGCCTTTGAGTCAACTGACTGTCGACTGGAAGGCCTTGCAAACGCCCTTGTGACACGAGTATAAACTTAAAGAGGAATGCACACTCAGCAGCCGCACAACAGCTGCTTATAAACACTCTGTCCTCCCTAGATCCCTAGGTGAGGGAAAACAGCCGTTCAACCTGCTACCAATTCGGAGTGTTCAGTCATCGTAGCCGGCCCGCCTTTGAGGGAGAGGGGTTAGACAATTTCAGCGCAGGTTTCACCACGCCGAGATGAGTGGGTTCTCGCAAACACGGTGCCTGACCCGAGCAGGCGCCTCTTAATCCCCGAGCTGACCTTGCACAGTGGACGCCGCAGCTGCCCATTGTCTGGCGTCTTCAAAGGCCCGTGAGAAGGCACCGCAAAGCACCTCCTTCCAGGAATTCCCCCTGCTTCAATCGAACCGTGAAGGCGTTGGCGATTCCACTAACAATACTTGGTCCGCCGACCGCGTTTAGTCATAGCGGCGCCGAGGGGGCGTTGACGTGGCACATTGTCGTCCATACAAAACGAGTCACCGCGGCAGGTGGGGAAGGCTTCCATGGTCGCTTTGGGGAAGCTCGCCACGCTCGCAGCTGCAGCTGGCTGGGAAAATTTTGCAGATCGGTACCCTTGCAGGCCGTTCGTAACGCTGCCGTCTATCGCCCGCTAGTCTGTGAAGCTCGGGCTCTTCCTTCGGTTCCGTCTGCTTCATAAGCTGAACACCCTGTCGTGCAGCCTCTGCTGCAAGCACGATGTTTTCTGCCTCCTGCAACGTCAGTTTCGGGTGAGAAAGCAGTGGCTTCTGCACGCCACTGCTGCAAATTCCGCACACGATCCTGTCTCGCAGCAGGCGGTTCAACATGGTCCTGAAGTTGCATTTAGCAGCCAGGCGTCGAAGCTCCACAATAAACAGCTGAGCTGATTCCTCTTCCCTTTGAATGCGGGTCAAGAACTTGATGCTTGCGGCTACCTCATTTGGCATGGGTGCGCAAAATTCTTTGAGAATGGTAACCGCTTCCGCGTAGGTTAACTCGTTCACCTTTCGCGGGGCACAACGCCCACTCGGTACGTCGATAGGCTTCGATCCATTTGCCGAGATGAGAAGCGCTCTTCTTTTAGCGTCGTCGACGATGTCGTTACCCTCGAAGTACGACTCGACTCTGATGTAGTACGGCGACCACTTGTCCTTGGCGTCGTCGAACTGTGAAACTTGGTACGCGATGGCAGGAGTGTTCGCCGTCATCAAGGTGCTGGTTCGTTGCTCGTCGCCACTTTCATGACTGCTACCGGGTCATGAAAGTGGAGCTATTATGATCCTGGCCATCCAGCCGGATGGCCAGGATCATAATAGCTCGCACAAGAACGGGAACACTGCGCCCGTTTATTCATTGACTGCAGCCCTTTTTCAAGACGTTCCGAAGCAGCTGTGCACGTGTGCACGGCAAACAAGATTTTTCTGTCTTCGTTGTCGTTTTCACTTTGCAGCAGGAAGTGTGTAGGTTATCCTGAAGTGAAATGTACCATTAAATCTGATGGGCGACAAACTCTGATATGCATGCATTCAGGCAGATCTTCCAGATTCAAAAAAAGACTGAAAGAGCAGAGGAAAACTTTAGCTTAACAAAGTGAGTGCGCTGACGTTACACAGATAAACACGATTTCAATAAACAGGTGAAAGCAGTGCTGTCTCATCTCGTTCTCACCTTTTGCTATCCTGTTTGCCGCATAAGCGCTGCGTATTATGGCTCATGTTTAGCGAAATGCCTTTGTCAATCAACTACCTCCAGGGCTAGTTCGCCGTGTGGCTAATAACTCTTCCCACGCAGAGACGCCAAGTACAGCTGCACGTAATCATGGTTTCACCGGTAGTGGGTTCGCAATATACACCGCAAAGTGTATATTGCGCACGGCGAACTAGCCCAGGACGTGGTAAATGCCTTTGTCAATGGCTAACCACAATTTAAGCATTAAGAATGAGGCCTATATGTCAGCTCTAGATTATTCCCTTCAGCTACTTTGTGACTCATGAGCCAGCCGTGTTTCCTAAAGGCCGGATCCAGCTCCACAGGGTCACCACTGAACTGCAGTTTCTTATAGGAACATGGACTCTGCATAAATTAAGTTTCCCATTTTTTACACACTGCAAGTGCCCAGAGTTTTCATCAATCTTTTACTCACGGAAACAGGCGTACTTCATCCTTTTCACTCAATAAAGAGGTGTAAAGATCGATGAAAAGCTATTGAACGTGTTTGTGTTTTCGATCCGCAGTCACTGAGAAGGCTCGAGCGCTGCACCATGCCCGTTCCCTACTGTTAGCTTCGCCGTAACGCACCAATGTTACGCCATCAAGCAAACGCAATGTATTGCAGTGAAGCATATCAAGAGTGTAAAGGGGCCACTGTTGCCGGATATAGTGCGGTACTCGCGGCTCCCGCTGTCACGTCCACTGTCACAGTACAAACACAGAGACGCCTGATAAATATATTGGCAGGCTTTGAGAGATATTTCGGACTTAACTGTAGTGATTTGCGCGCTTGCTTCACCAACCTAGCACGCTCTGTATACAAGATCGTAACGGGAATTAGGCACGCGCTCCTTAACTATATACAAGCACACACGCGCCTCAGATTAACTGCGAACTGCTGTACCGCGTACCTGACGAGTTTTGCTGTACAGCTTTGGCAAGGATCTATATAGAGCTATGAAACATTGCACGGTGACGTTCATTTTTCACACTTTAACATACAGTATACGAAATGTGTTTCAATGCATCGTACCGTCAGCGCTGCTTAATGCTTTGCCAGTGTAGCTGTACAGCTGTCAAAATTATGTAGGGCTATTAAAGTGCTTAGCGACGTTCAGTTTTCTTACTTTTACATACAAACAGTTGAATTTATAAACTGTTTCCGTTCCCGTGAATCCCATTGTGCTGTCTGCTCAGCTACATTAGGAAGTAATGCATCGGCACGGTGTGATACTCTGCCACTGCTGCTGTGCAGCAGTCACAAAGATATACGACCATTAAATAGCATGGCGAGGTTCAGTTTCCTTACTTTCACATACAAAGTGCAAAGAGTTGAACTCAAACAGTTTCCGTTCCCGTGTGAATCTCCTGAAGTGTGCGGTACGCTCAACATACTCGTGGATGATACATCGGCAAGATGTAATGCTTTGGCATTAAAGTCATCCGAGAAGGCACCTCACTTCCATACGTATCCCCCTGCGAATATCAGAATTTAATAACCTACCATCGCAACAAAACGCAACAAACTCCTCTCGGACACGGCTTCTTGGCCGTGCAGGTGTGATGACCAAGCCCATTGCCAAGCCCACACCTTTCTCTATGCCCACACACTACGACGTGGCGCTTTCTAGAGTTAAAGCGCAAATCTTACAGTTGAATGCGGCGGAAGTAAGGTCGGGAGCCGATAGTACGACAAAGGACGTTATATTTTGGACACCACTTACGCAAACATTTTAAGCTAGGGTGCGGTGTCAAAGACAATCTTTTTTTACAGACAAAATAAACAGAAAAATTACCATGCGATAGAAGATTTACCCGGCGACGGCTCATTATTCAGTATAACAATTACTGTAACGCTACCCTCCGAGCATAGAGTTATTATACTGACTCTAGAGGACAAGCTACCCATAGGGCCCATGCATTAAAATCGGGAACCTCAAGAGCGCCGCCATGTTGCTACGCGCCGAGGTTGCCAGCTCCTGAGACGCTTGCTAGACTTGGTGACAGTAATCAATTTTAATCCGGCAACAGTAGCAGCGTAGCAGCATGGCGTCTCGCTTGAAGTGTTGTGATGTGTGCGTGCAACCGTGTGTTTGGGCTTCATAAGTCGGTTCTTTATTCTATGTTGCGGGATGGTGTGGGTGTGGTCCATGTTGGCCGTAGAGCTGGCAGTTATGCAACCGAGGGATGATCCTGTTCAAGCTTCTGGCGGTATGCGGTTTTCAGCGGTCACGCCTGTTGCAGGAGTGTCACTCGACGACGTTACGAGCTCGAAGCTGTGGTCAGATTCCTCGTTGGCGTTCCGTAATTATCTTCGCACGGGCGCGGTATGTTGCAAAAGCCGCTTTCGCGATCTATCGTCGTGACGATAGATCGGGTTTTTTATTATTATAAGTAATGATCCAGCTGTAGGGCACATGTAACCGACAAACGGAAGTCTCAGGAGAGCACCTGAGATGGTAGTAGAGCAGGCGGCGCAGGAACTCCAGGGCACCCGAGGGACAGTGGGGGGATCAAAGCTCGAAGCAGAACGGTACGTAGGTTGGGGCCGCCGAGGCAGGTGTGTGCCAGGGAGTGTTCGCACGGACAGCTCCCCTGGCACGCGCAGCCGTGCCTCGCAAGGTCGAGATACTTTAAAGGCACCTGCCCCCATGGTCTTTCTTTTGCCCCGGCGCAGTGAGCACGATTAACGAGAATAATGTGGAGGGCATCCGGTGCAGTCGCGAATGCATCATGACAAATGTAGCTCGCGTCGCCTGGCGTCTGTAGTAATATCAGAGTTGGTTGTATGAACTTTATGCACAATACGTTTTGTTACGGTACTTCAACGGAATGGGTCTAGAGGACGGTGTTGGTACATTTTTTCGTACCGCCCTAATCCTATACCCCCACTACAAACACACACATACCCTCTTTTTTTTATGTATACATACAATTCCTTGCCATGACGGATCATAGCCTCCTTTATTTTTGAAAAATAGAGGAGGCTATGGACCGATTGACCAGTTCAAGTTGTCAACTTGTCAGTAACTGTCGTAGGAATCACTGTGATAAACATAATTCCACGATCGGAGTGTTTACTTTCATTTTTTGTTGTAACACTGAGGACTACATAGAACTTTATTTTGTATATGTGAGAGAAGTATGTGGATATCACGAGCTTAAGCCAATGTGCGATACACAGACAAAGCAGCTGCTACAACATGAACTGCATTGAGGGCCACACAACACATACGTAATTAAAGGTGCAAAATATAGGGGGAAGCTTCAAAATACGCTCTGTAGCACTGCAAAGTATAACATATATTGTATGTGTACAATAAATGTTCAAAAATACAATGCATCAATGTACCATTTGCCTTCAAGTTTATTATGAAGTTCAAGTTTACTGAAGTTTATTATGAGCATATGTACAACAGGGATCAACTAACACACCCGCAGTCGAGGTGGCTGTTCGAGGTGTGCTGGCTGCCTCAGTGTAAGAAAAAGAAATTGGGTAAATGTCGACACCAGTGCCACTGCTTCTTGCCTCTGACCTGCACGTGCCTCTGCGGCATCTTTGTGCACAAGTGTGCTGGCGTGGTGAGGCGTAGGAGTCATCCGAGAGAAAGAGTATTGTTTACATGGAGGAGTGGCTGTTCACATTGCCTGTCACTTTCCCTCAAATGTTTCCTTGGCGACTAGGGTGACACACCCGCAGTCAAGGTGGCTGTTCGAGGTGTGCTGGCTGCCTAAACGAAATAAAAAGAAATTAGATGAATGTCGATACCAGTGCTATTGCTTATTGCCTCTTACCTGCATTTGCCTCCACGGCCTCTTGGTTTGCGGAGTCTGTATGAGGGAGCTGCTGTGGCTAGGCGTAGGCATTGTCTAAGCAAAAAGAAAAGGCCATTTAAATGGGGAATTATGGAAATAAATGCAGTTATGTCTGCTTCTTGCACTCTTCTTGCCTAAAAGTTTTCAAACATAGTGTCCAGAACACACCAGCACTTTGACTGCTTCTGCTTTTTACCTGCAGGTGTTGTTGCGAGATCCTTAGTATGGCTGCGTGCAGCATTGTAACACTTGGTGGAGGCATTTGAAGTGGTAGCCAAAAATATAAAGAATCATCCTTGTCTGCACAAATACTTTCAATTTCTAAATGCAGTGGTAACTATCACTATTGGTGCAAGGCCCCCCCACATCTATGCGGCAAGTGCCATAGCTCGAAACTGAATTGTTCCTTTATGTTTCACAAGGCATCTGATATGTCCACATTAGATGTGATGTGTTTGTTTTTATTTATCCCAGTGTGGAGAGAGCATCATTAAATGGCTGAAGTACTATAGCGCCAAACAGACGACACAAGAAGAGACACGGACGAGCGCTTATGTCCGTGTCTCTTCTTCTTGTGTCGTCTGTTTGGCGCTATAGTACTTCAGTAATATGCACCAACTAGCCCAACAAAAAGTTCTGCTGAAATATCATTAAATGTTTTGTTTATTTTTGCGTGTCTTGTTTTTTGGTTTATTTCTGAATTTATCATGATGCTAAAGTGACTTATGTAATGGCAATCAGCTTTTGTTTTGCAGAAAAACAATGCATTTCCTGACCCATTGTTTGACATCCCCTCACTCGCATAATTTTGCAGGGTATTCTACCTATATTGACTTGCTTGACCTCCACTAAAGGGTCTTGCATTTTTAAATACGACTCTTTCCTTAAAATCATTCGACACTTCTCATAATTTCTGTACCTTGGGCTTCTGATACTCTGCATTCACTATTTTTGCTTGTTTCTGACTAGAAATGTCTTCTTTAATTTAGAGCTTAAATTTTACCTTTGGAACACACGGAAGGGCTTGCCATTGCATATCTGCATAAAAGGGAAACATGTTTCATTAAACATTTGCAAAATCCCATTGAAGATTGATGAATGCAGCTTGCAGTGTGATATGACTGAATGAGCCATAAAAGTAACTCATCTCACTTGGTAAATGAAAGCACATATTAGTGTGATGCACAAGATACGTTACACTAACGTGGTGGGTTCTCTTGCTTATAAAGCAAAATAATCGGTGCACGAGAAAAAAATTATTTTTGCATAACCCTTGTACACACTGACTTAAGGAAAATGAGCTGGAGCTGTCCACATGATGTACTTATTTTACCTGCGAGTACGGTCAACAAAAATGTGTCCCAGCTGCTTAGTGGTATTCCGGATTATGTCAGTATTGCATATGTGCCTGTTGTCGAAAATAATTGAATTTTGAAAGTGCTCGCAGGGATCTGATGTGCATATCTGCAGTTTATGGGTACATGTAAAAGACTCAGCATCAAGTGCAAGTGAACGGTCCCACAGGCCCGGAGTCGATCATGCAAATAGATTCGCTGCACAAATTTGTGACCAGAAAAGATATGCCACATGAAATGGCATGCAAGGAAGTGTTGAAAATATTGCACAGTTAATAAAACGCCTAAGCTATTAATATGTGGCTTGATGCACTCGTTATGCAAAACGGAGGTGAGGCGTGCAGACAGGAAACAAGAGTAGAGTATTTACAAGCAAACAACACGCGCACCGCCCACTTCTCTACTCTTGTGTCCTGTCTGCACGCCTCACCTCTGTTTTGCATAATGAATCCTTAGGAACTAGCTCAGCTTTCTGTCGTTCTAAGTCTCGATGCACTCTATTTCGTCCGCATTAGGCACTCGCCTCTTGATTACTGCGTGGCACAGAAATACTCGGTCATCAGGCTGTTTTTCTGCTGTGGCCTTTGTAGAAGCATGATTGTTCAAAGTGCAACAATTAAACAGATTCTTTGAGTTGCTTATGGCTTCGCCAGTACAATTCCGGTGCGCTGGTCCGCCTGTCCAGCAATTTCCTACTGAAGGGAAACCTGCAAATAAAAACACCGCTCCGCATGCAGAAAAATGCTCTACTGTGACGCTTCTCGAACAATTGTGATGTACCACAAGCATAGAGTTTCATATTAGTATACCTAGAGGCAAATCTGGCGCTGCGATCGTTCAACCATCATGGGAATGATGGGAAGTACAGGCTTCGGATTGACATTCTGTTGACTGGCGAACTAGTGCACAAGTACTTTTTTTAAAGTTTCGGTTTCGCTCCAAGTGCAATTGCTATAACCTGCAGTTCGACAGTGCAACGCAAAGCTCTCTGCGTTTGTTATGTTGCTCGGAGTGGCGATAGCGCGCTGGGTCAGCGACTGGGACGATGCTTGGGTCGCGGTGTGGCGTCGAAGCCGTGACGAGAAAGCGGCGGCATCGTAAACGTTGAAAGAACGTAGCGTTACGTGCTTTATGAAACTTCAGAATAGAACAAAGAAGGCACTACTGATACAAGACATATACAATTGTACTTCTAGTGGCTTGACAATCAAATTTTATTGAGGGCTTTATTATGTGCTCATTGAAATGCGTGTTTTAGGACTTTGAGAACACAAACTTACTTGTGGTAGGAAAGATAGCTGCTTCCTAGCTGTAGTCTAGTGTCGCACAATGGGTACCCGCAAAGCCACGCTGTAACGCTTCGGAAGCGGTACGCCAATATAAAATATGATGGAGCATACTCGTAGGAGGCCACTAGCGTCCTAGCTAGCACTGCAGCAGATGTGCTTAAAAGTACTTGAAGACGTTCAGCAATTGTGACAGCCGACGCAACCTTTCGAAAGAGCGAGAGAGTTCGCAAGTGCCTGTCGTCTGCGAGAAAAGTCCGCGTTTGCAGCGAGCAGGCGTCGTAGCAGACGACACTTGTAGCATTCCCGACCTTGGCATTCCTCTCAAGGGCGCAACGCTTTGTCACAATACAACATTTTTTATTTCCAGAACTACTTGATGAGTATTTTTATATAAGTACATGCACGGTTGTTTTGCTGTTGCAAAAGTGAATAAATAATTATTCTTTGGCGTTAAATTGGGAACAGAATCGCACAAGTATGCATACTCTGGTGTCCTGCTGACAAACCATAGTAAACCATGCTTCCATCTCAAAGTCATGCAAAGTTTATGTAGCGTGTTGTGCATTATATAACATACTGCAGAAATAGAATTAGATTTTACGCGATAATATTTGAGTATAGCGTTGTTTACTGCGCCAAAAGCAAACGCCACTCGTCTAAAGACCGAAGTCAATCCGAAGCCTGTACTTCCCATCATTCCCATGTAGGTTGAGGCGACGCTCATGATAACCCCCGTAGACACTAGCGCCACATTTCCCTCTAGGGTATTTTTAGAAACTCTATGACCACAAGAGCTGCCTACTCGCGTGATATTCTCAACAAGGAGATAAATTCGTTTACTTACATGTGAAGGTATATGCCAGACCACTTCGGGGATTCGGTGGCACATAAGGCACGAGTGTGTCATAGCGTCCGATGTCGACGCGCGATCGCATGTCAAACGAAACTACTACGCATCCAAAAAACAGATTCGAAACCGAAATTCGCGTCATCCTTTATTGCATGAATGCGTACATCGTGATTTACATAAGTCACGGACTTAGCGATCGCTTTCTGTAAACTTAATATTAACGTACCACCTTCATAAAGCCATCAGGTATGCGTTTTTAGGTGACAAAGCATAAGGTGACCTGTACTTGTTCTCAGCTCTTTCAATAGTAATTGCGCTGGCCACATTGACCAGTAGCAACAGGGCGGCGCCCTAGAGGTTCCCACTTTTCCGGCCCAGCTTTTCCTCTAGAGTTGTTCTACTAACTCTATGCATAGAGTTTCTAAAATATACTAATATGAAACTCTATGAACTCTATGCCTCCGAGTATGCCTCCGAGAGCCTCCAAGCCATGCTCCAAGGACGTGTTCTAGGGCTTCGAGCACCGTAGCTCCGAGTAATGCGAGTAAGAGGAATAAATCTCGAAGGCTATGCTTTTACGAAGTGTAGGTGCCATATAGTTTCATACTACTATATATTTATTTAGAAACTTTATTGCACGCGCTGTAACACCCGAAAATAGGTAATAACCACCTTGTATTATGGATTACTTATGCAATCTGACCTTTGATGCAATCCATGTGCAATCCACTCTGAGTCGTGCCGCGCCAAGCCAGAACGGTAAAAATGGCGCCCGTGACGGGCAGTCGTCCTCTTCGGCTGACAACGGAGTCGTTACTAGAAGCCGTCAAGGAGTTTCCCTGCCTCTACTACCGTGGACACCCGTCGTACAAGGACTTCAAGCGCAGGCAAGAAGTGTGGAACAGCATCGGCGCTCGTTTCGGCATCACTGGTAAGTGTAAGCGCCCACCAGCCAGCTACGGCTTTCGCGGTGGTGAAAAGAGAACCCACAGTTTCTGCTTGGGTCTCGCTGAGGCGTTGGTAGCTTGCGTACGCGAACTGTTCGCGTACCGCCGTCTAATGCCTGCACTGCTTAACCCGAGAGCACTGAAAATACATTGATATGGAACACAGGATCTCGCTGGAGCCAGCGTTTCGAAAGTTCGACTTGTCTTCGCTAGAGCAACAATTGCCGCCAGGACAACACACCCCACTCTCCTCGTGTTTTGAACATTTCGATTGCCTTCTTTCTACTTACACTCCAGTTTATCTCATCTCCTCCTCTGGTCGTAGGGCAGAGTGAGTTGAAAGGACGGATCAAAGGAAAGCAACTTGTTGGATGTGATGAAAACAAGTCCCCTTTTCGAAACTTCGGCTTTAGCGACATTCCTTGTTTCAGCCCTGTTGATCAAGTGTCCGCCTGCCTGTTATCACCTGACTAGCACAGATCTAGATGGGTGGTTAATTGTGCTTGCTACACAAAAGGAGAGTGAACACAAACATAGAACACCTGCTGGCAGTAGCCCGGTGGCCTGGCACACTCTGCAGAGCTTGAGGTGGCGAGTTCGAGCCCCTCCGCATTTCGATGGCTGTGAAATGCGAGAACGCTCGCATATACTTAGATTTGCGTGCACGTTATGGAACCCTAGGTGATCGAAATTAATATGGAGACCTCTACTAAGGCGTGCCCCATAATCGTGGATTTCGCACGTTAAGAAAAAACAACTGCCAGAATTTAATTAATTTAACTAACATAGAATCATGCAAGGACGAGAGTTCATTAACAGTCGAAAAATCAGTTGCAAGCAAATACAGCAAGCCAACCTGCGCTTGTGTATCCTCCAATCGAAGAGCCCCACTGTCCCAGTACAGGTGTGTATGATGCACAATGTGGGTGACACAGGCTACGAACGGATTTCGGTGTTTTACATCACAAGATATGTTACCCCAGGGTTGAACTTTCCTTTGATTGGAGAAGCTTTTCTAAAATTTTCAATAGTAGAAAAACGGCATTGATGTCAAAACTTCCCGAAATCTTTTTACAGCACTGTGAAATGACGTGTACCTAGGGCATCACAACTATTCTACTGAGGAATGTGGCTGGGAATAGACCACTCAACATTCAGCAGAGCACCACAGCCACTGTAGTGGAACATCTGAGGTGACTCTGCATGAATGAGCTGCAGTATTCATGCTATAAAGCCTGTTGCTATTACATATGCCATTTCACAGCTGTTGACCAACGTTCACTTCATTATGCCATTTTGCTTAGTAAGACGTCGGTGAATCTGTATCAAATGACATCTTGTAGAATGCTTGCATAACATGTCAAAGCAGGTTGTCTTTCACACCTCACATTAAGCAAACTGTACTTGATTTCGTGGGAAGACTTGTCACACAACACTATGCTGTCTATTTAGAGCGTATGGTAAATAAAGCATGTTCATTTTCGTGAACAGCAGCACAGAGTGCATATTTCAGTATAGTCACTGACAGCTTTACAGGCTTTTCCCCAAAATGTCTAATCCCCCCGGTCTTCATCCATCTGCACTTCATAAAATAGTTCCCTTCTAAATGTTGCTTACGGCGATGATATCGCCTACTCTTTTGAGCAGTAAAATTTATTACTACTGCTATAAATGATGCAGACGTCACTGATGTCAGTCATGAATAACTTGATTTGAAGATCCTAGCATTACCCTACTGTAACCCCATAACTTCTACAGCGGGAAATTCACCAGCTGTTGTGGCTCTGCTTAGCAACAAGGGCTGCTTAAGGATTGTAAAACTTTGAACAGTTCAGGCAGTTCATGGACGTGTAGCAGCTGATCATCATCAGCCTGTCTTTATGTGCAGTAAAGGACTAAGGCCTCTCCCAGCGAGATCCAATTTCTCTTGTATTGCGCTAGCTGATTCCAACAACAGATTTCGTAATTCCTTCACCCCACCTAAATTTCTGCCATCGTCTACTGCATTGTCCTTCCCTTGGCACCCATTCTGCAAGTCTAATGGTCCACCGGTTATCTGCCTTACACATTACATGGCCTGCCCAGCTCCATTTTTTTCTCTTAATGTCGACTAGAATATCGGCTATCCCCATTTGCTCTTTGATCCACACCGCTATTTTCCTGTCTCTTAAAGTTATGCCTAACATTTTCGTCCTTAACTTGTTCTCGAACTTCTTTGTTAACCTCGAAGCTTCTGCCCCATATGTTAGCATTGGCAGAATGCAGTGACTGTGCACTTATCTTTTCAACAACCAATGCCTCCTTTACTAGATGCCCTTTGCGTCGCTCACTTTCCCATTGTAGCGGCGATTCCCTTAGTTCAGCATAAATTCCATGAGGCGGCACTCATTGCCTTTTCAACTTCCAGCGACGACAGAAGCGGCAGCCGAATGCTTCCGCTGGCACGTTCGTAGCGCCGATACGCACGCGCGTCTGTTAGCGAGCGCTCGTGCGGGCCTCCGAGACAGTGACAGGTGCCATAGTAATCTTAGAGTCTGCAGCACGTGATCTGAGTTGCAGGCGATGGCCATGAGAGGTGCTCGTTGCCTTTTTGTGGAGACGAGAAAAGGGATAGGGCACGGAACCGAGTTTACCAGACAACACGACAGGCATCTAGTAAAGGAGGCATTGTAACAACAATGGTAAGCTCTAAGTCAGGATTTGGTAATGCCTGCAGTATGCATTCCAACCCATATTTGTTTTTTCTATTAAGTTCCTTCTCACGATCAGGGCTCCTTATGAGTACTTGACCTAGGTAAACATACTCCAGCAGCTTGTAGCAGCTTTCAGTTCACTGTGCAGCAGACGATACACCAGCCTTTGACGACATCGAAGTGCCTCCTCTTCTGGTGACTACATGGTACCAGGACACTCAGCATGCAACAAAAGCATGCACCGTGGTCTCACTTTGGCTGTCGAGTAGCAGTCAGAGGCTTTCATGCCATATCCTGCATGGTGAATTGGCAACTGCTACCAGCTGCCACAGGCGATAAGTTTGCAAACCCATTACTGGAATTTACACATCAGGAGAGTCTTCATGCTTTTATCCAGCCATCCATGCCACTTGACAAGCTGCACAAGAAAAATGTAGCACTTGACAATTACGTCATCTAAGTCAGGTTTTAGGCAGAAATCAGTTTTACCCTCGTATGAAGAATGTGATGCCAAAGTTGGTTTCCCACTGAAAGAAAAGCAACCCAAATATTTGTGAGAGATTTTTGCTTGACTTCTGAATAAGTATGAATATGGGTCTGGACTCTACGATGGCTATGTCTTTTGTATCTTCCTTTTCTCATCATTGTCACCAATCATTCTCCTCCTTCTTTCTTCTTCCTCCTTCTTTCTCCTTCCCCATGCACAGAGTAGGTGGCTAGAGGAGTGTTGTACCCCAGCCCAGCCTCCTTGCCTTTCATATCATTAAACTTTTTGCCCTCTATCTTTTAATCTGTGAGCCTGTGCTAGAAATGCGCTTGCTCGAACTTCTAATTTAGTTGTGTTTATTTTGTTACCATACTTCTTTTCCCTTTATTTAAATCCTGAGGATTGTGTTTGTAGATTTGTTGGTCTGCAGCCTTTCTTAATGAAATATGAATAGCAGCAACATCTAGTTAGCGTTACTTGCAGTTAAAAAGGTGTTCTAGTTTACCACTTTGGCTGTGAGTGGTGCCAGCTGACACACCCACGTGCTATCTTGTACACAAACACATAGGAAGGTGAGGGGGAAGATGGCACCACAGTAGCTTAATTGGTAAAAGACTGCACGCATAATGTGGTTAACAGTGGGTGCGGACTCCACCTATGGCAAGTATCTTTTTGTTCACTTTGATTTCCCTTTAACGCGCCCCTCACCAGGCCCCATAGCGAATTTTAGTTATACGCTGGAAGTGGTTACGTGTCCGCTAGGGAGCGTTCTTCCTTAAAAATTTTTCATGTCGGCTCATTAATAGGCGAGATAGAAATATTTCAGTGCCGCGAACCCATGATTTCAGTAGCCGGGCTCCACTGCATAGCGAGACTCTTCACTCGCCTCGTCTTGCTTCCGCAAGCAAAATTCCTTCCCTGCGTTCTCCCATGCCAGACCTCGAGGATTGCGTGACACGTATGTCACAGGCCCTGCCTTCACTTATTTTTTTCTCCTCGCTTTTTTTTTTTCAGCGATGTGCATTTCCACTGGCGGCGTTGTGCACGAGCCGTTATTGTTTTGCGCAGCGCACAATTTTGCGTGTTGTGCACGAGGACACATGACTAGTGGTATAATTCAGTGCTACACGAATATTGAGGCAGAACAAGCAGATCGCAGAGCATGATCATGTGCTGGAACACGGTAGAAAATGGCATAGTTTTGGTACCTGCACATGTGACCGCACGACCCGTGGGTACGAGCAGACGAAGCGGAAGTACATCTCTTGCTTTGGTGTGACATAAAGCAAAAAACACGCAGACATTCCGTTTGTGTGTTTTATCTTTCTCTAAACTTCAATTCGTTAATTCAAGCAACAGATCACACAAATAACAGTTGGTGCCTTGAATAATTCTTGAAGTCACGTGTCACAATGAACGCCATCGCACTGTAGACTCAAGTACGTAGGTGCAGAGATGCAAGTACTTCATCCTCCGCCTTGGAGCGCAGGGGCCGCCAGGAGAAGGAGAAGTGGCATTCGGTTTGAAATTTCATATCTTTCCACCACGCATAGCGATGTAATACTTTGCAGACACGATCGTTATCATGCAATGTATGCTCTGCGCTTGTCAGCTCAATATGGCGAGACCTGGTGAGGGGCCCTTTAAATTTCAATTTCAATTACAGATAACACTACAATTACGCAATAACAATTACAATTACATTTCAATTACAGATAACAATGAACTTACCCTATGCTTTTTTTCCTTTATTATCTGTTCCCTCATATTCTTGTGGCTAGTAAAAGATCAGGCCCCGTGATACTGCCTTTTATTTTCTTGTATTTCTTTCTCTAAAAAATACCAGAGGTCAGCAGTTGGCCTAATTAGTAATTATTAGTCAGAAGCTGGTCAACTCATTGGGGATACAATAGCAACATAAGCATATAGAAGGAGATAAACATTAAAAACATTGTTATACAATGTTGTGCATTGTGAAAAGAAAACCAAGTACAATGATCAAATGCAGTAGAGATGTTCTAACATTTAGTGGCATGCAGACAACAAATATGTGATGATAATGAAACTAAGCTCATCTAGTATTGCTTGATAAAGAATTAAGATTATTAGGTACTTTCATATACAGGGGAAAGCTGTTTCAAATTCTGGCTCCCATAGTTGTAAACTGACATCCCCGTACATGATGTGAATCGGAAGTAAATTAAAACTGCGGTATGTTGTGCTTCTGGTTATACAGGATGAATGTGCAAGCTTGCGTGAAAAGGATTATTTTGCTAAATAAATTGTTAACATTGTTTTTAACGCTTGCCTGGAATCAACACGGAATCAACAAATCACATTTCTGTGCAGTGCCCTCATGCTGCATTCCTCAGAATTGGCGCAAGTGACGTGACACTCTCTGTCCCAGGGTTCCAGGTTCAATCGAAGTTCAAGAATGCAAAAGACACCTACAAAAGGGCCAAGAATTCTAAGCCCCGGCCAGGCGTGGATGGCAAACACGGGAACAAGCCCTGGCCATCTTGGAAGCACTTTGACATCATGCACGAACTCCTGGATTCGCCCACTGCTCCATTGGGGTAAGTGTCAACCTGAAGCTGAAGAAGTGAACTACATTGATCAGTTAAGGACGAGACACATAAATACACGAATGTTTATTTTTACTTTAAATGCACAAAATACATCACGAATAAGCATATTCAGTGAAAAGGAGAAATATTTTGCGGAACCTTTTTCAGTAATAGCGGGGCAACCCTAGAAGCAAGCTACACTCTAAGCCACCTATACCTTCTATTGGAACTTGTACAGACAGTTTTTGTTGCATGTAAAACAGGTGAACGCTTCATTTGCTTTACATTGCCCGCACGATATCACTGCAGCCAGGGTTCCTGCATTGGTATGCCTACTCTGACCATGCTTTCAAAAAGAAAGTGAGTCTTTTACCAAGCTGCTTCTTCGTTCTCCTGTGTTCCGGCTCTAATCCTACAAATGATGCTTGTTGCCAGTCATAGAGTGTTGGCAGAAAACATTTAATGAGAAACTTCATACTTAATGTCGAAACTCAAGCAAAAATAATTTTTTTTTTTTGCGTGCTGCCCAGATTCATTCACAAAAAGTTAAAAGTGCCTTGGGATGCCAGTATATAAAATCAGTCCCAAAATGACAAAAATTACGTTTTCTGCACTGGTTTAGTACAAGATAGAAAAGGGCTTTTCTGATTCATTCAGTAAATGAAAGCATGTTGATGTAAGAATGCATTTACTGTTCTCTTGATAACCTCGATAATGAAACATTTGTTTAATTCAGCCATTTTTTTTTCTGTTGGGACCATGTACGTAATTTATAATTAATATTTTGTATATGCTCAGACAACTGAATGCATTCACTTTGCCACAGGGCAGCATTAGCAAGAGCAAGTAGTACAGGATTAATGTTCACAAATTGAGTGGTGCATGGCCTCACTGTTTCCAATTATCTGTCATCACACTTCTGCCACCCACTTCCTTTTGCTTTTTTGGAATCTTGTCAAGCCTACTGAGTCGCTTTAATTCAGTGTATAGGTGGTGACCACTGCCACTTGACTGGCCTCGCCAGTGCAAGAAGTTGGTAGGAGTAGAAAATACACGTTGCAAACCTGTGGAACAGATGCTTACAGATATTGGATAATGTACTTCAACGCCATGTTGATGCTTAATAATTCCACAGATGTCGAAGATGTTGCAGGGTGCACGCAAGTCCTTGAAACCTTTGAAAGCCCTGGAATTTTTTTTCCTTTGAAAACCTTCAAATTTCTTCACACTGCATGGCACGAACTTGTTGCAGTCACGCCCTCTCGTGCCTTCTCCCGTCTTCCTTCCACCCCTTCTTCATTGGCGCTGTCGGACTCGTTTTTCAGAAGAGCGGAAAGGAGACAGGAGAAAGGGGCGAGAGGCTGGCGATGTGGCAAAATCCTGCTGCATCTATTGCGTGGCACAAAGGCAGGTGCGACAGCTCGCTTTTCATTGGGATAGCAACTATATGGACACTCCAGGTGCATTTTTGTTGTCGCCATTGTCGTGATGTTCCGTATAAAGTCCCAGGACGATAACACCATTGCCGTGCATCGTATGCTGTATGTGCGAGTGAAAGCATGCAAGGGAAGCCGTCAATTGCAGCTTAATTTCGCACGCTTAGAGAAAGCAGAGAGCAAATGCGCCATCTTCCATCGCGCGAGAGGCCATGCGGAAATGACAGGGAGGGAAGGAGGGAGGGAGCAAGTAAGCGGCCTTGTGCTCTGGCAGCAACTGCGCATATTGCGACCGGACGCAAGAGAAGCTGAGGATCATGATTCAGTCTCGCGCACGATAGGGAGGAAAGTGGGGAGGCGGCACAGGACGGTAACTTTGACTCCGCCAACAGGGGCGTACTTTGCACGTTTGTGCACACCGTATCTTGAAAGGGACCTCCAGACAGCTCACACTTTGTGTGTGCTGTGTTCTCACCATTCTTGCACTGCTTCTAACATTGAAATTAGGTAATCTTGATGAGGTGGAAACTCATGGAAGGCCTAGTATTTCTCAAAGAAACACTCGTGATTTTTTTCCAGCTGAGCGATTAGTAGAGGTGAAACATTGACCAAAGGCAAACCACTCAGTATTTGGACAGCACTGTTGTGTGGCATACTCGCAGGGCAGTTGGCTGATCGCAGCTATTGCTGTGAGCGGTCAGTGCTATCACATATTTTGGGAGAAAGGGGATTGATACACGCACAGGCCTAACAGCAAGCCACCAGCTGATGTAGTCATCAACAGTTATACCGCAGTATCGATGTTGTCGGTGTATAATCTTCAGTATGCCAAAATTGTGTGCTGCAGCTCTGTTTCTGCTTTCCTCCGCATGAAGGATCACTTTCTCAAGCCATTCTCATATCGAAAACAGTGCGTCTTCGTGGCTGCTGCATCCATTTGCCTAGAAATTATTGAGCAAGACAGTGCGAAGCGAATACACCAGTAGATCACGCTGTTACAGCTCACTGTAACAAAGGCAGCTCTCCAGTCGATTGAGAATGGCTGCTGCGACTGCGGGAAAAGACGAGGAAATATTATACCATGGTGCCAGCAACAAGTAAACTGCCACCGCATCGTAATGGTGATGGGAAGTTAAAGGGCTGGTTTCGGTTTGTACTGGATTCTAACATGCATAAATTTTTTAACCTATTTTCCTCGAAAAAATGTACTATCGGCGTCAAATGAAAGTTGAACAGCGGAGCGCATGACCCAAGCATAAGCGAAGATATAGTGCGCGCCGTCCAGACATCACCATTGACAGGCGCACACACCCGATTTGGCCGCACTGCGCGATCCCCTTCTAGTGAGATAATTTTGCTTCTGTCCTGGTTCTTACATTTGAAAGGGAGGATATAAAAAATAAAAACGAAGCTAAAATATTGCAGTTTACGGCGAGTCTTGTCGCACAGATCGCCGAAGCCACAAGTGCTGTCAGTGCGAATAGCGGTGCGCGTGGTGCAGTTTGCACTGTCATCGCCCGCACCGTGCACCGTCATCGCAAGGTAGATTCGCCTGCGCGGTGCGAGCGATGACGGTGCAAACTGCACCACGCGCACCGCTATTCGCACTGACAGCACTTGTGGCTTCGGCGATCTGTGCGACAAGACTCGCCGTAAACTGCAATATTTTAGCTTCGTTTTTATTTTTTATATCCTCCCTTTCAAATGTAAGAACCAGGACAGAAGCAAAATTATCTCACTAGAAGGGGATCGCGCAGTGCGGCCAAATCGGGTGTGTGCGCCTGTCAATGGTGATGTCTGGACGGCGCGCACTATATCTTCGCTTATGCTTGGGTCATGCGCTCCGCTGTTCAACTTTCATTTGACGCCGATAGTACGTGTTAGAATTGGGGGACTAACAGTATGCCCCGTTATGGAATGCCCTCGGGCCCGGGACACTAAAGGCAAATATAAAGTCAAGCTGAATTGATGGATTAGTGCTTGAGAATCTGTAAGGTGTTAATATTGTTCCGGTAAAGGCAAATATAAAGTCAAGCTGAATTGATGGATTAGTGCTTGAGAATCTGTAAGGTGTTAATATTGTTCCGGTGAAGGGAACAATATGAACTGACATGACATGAACTGACATGAAGAAGTGACATGAGCTAGAGGAAGACGAGGATTGCCTGTTGCCTGAATGCCATATACATACACCAGTTGTAAATATACATTATTTTACACTCGTGGGCCTGCTTTCTTACTGCAACATTTTGGTAGAAGGTGCGGGGTACGATCACGGAACTTCGCAGCGGACGTCATCTACTTGCCGCCACAGTGGCAAGTCAACCGACACAAGTGACAACGCCTCAGCGGCCCATGCCAATGGTCATCTTCCCTCATCCTCGGGACCTGAGTACATTTTGTGGCACGGACAATGCCGACATCGAGGACTGGCTTATGATGTACGAGCGAGTGTGCGACAACAACAGGTGGGATCCAACAATGATGCTAGCAAATGTGATCTTTTATCTGAGAGGAACTGCGAAGCAATGGTATGACACACATGAAGCTGACCTAGCGAGCTGGGATGTCTGCAGAGAAAAAAAATGCGAGACCTGTTTGGCAGACCTGTCGGTCGTCAGCTGGCAGCAAAAAAAGAGCTTGCGTGCCGCGCTCAGACGTCCACAGAATCCCATGTTGTGTACATACAGGATGGGCTGGCCCTCAGTCACAAGGCTGATAACAACATGACCGAGGCAGACAAGATTGGTCACATATTGAAAGGTATTGCAGACAGTGCCTTCAATCTCCTGATGTGTAAGAATTGTGCCATTGTGGATGCAATTATAAAGGGGTGCTGGCGCTTCGAACAAGCGAAGGGTCGCCGTGTCGCTCAACCTTTTGACTGATTGCCCAATACCCCTGCGACATCTTGCGAAGACCCGCCATGGTTAGTTCAGCCCACAGGACCAGAAGATATCACGCGCATCATTCGTCATGAGCTTGAAGCCATGGCTTTGGCTCCAGTTCGTTCCGACTGTCGGGAAAGCGTGCCTGCTATCTCCCTTATACAAGCGGTTATCGTTCGGGAGGAAATAGCAAGTTTTGGCATTACATCTCTCTGCTCGGTCCACCTACCAGATTTCTCCGGCCGCTAACTCCCAGACACAAAGCTTTCCGCAACTTCGTCGCAACCCAGCTGACTGGCGCACAGTAGATGATAAACCCATCTGTTTTAATTGTTCCGGTATTGGACACATCGCCCATCATTGCCGCAACCACTGGTCGTCACCTCCTTGGTGGTCATCACCGAGTCACTACTACCAAGTGCCAGACAACCGTACTTTCTCGCCCTATAGGCCGACTAGGAACATCAACGCCGATAGTGCTCCACCAAGATACAGCCGCACCCCGTCTCCGCAAGGTCGTAGGTACCGTTCGCCTCTCATTCACTGCTCTTTGTCCCCTTCTGCAACCGGTTGCTTTACTTTGGGAAACTATGCTGTGCAGCTTCTGGAGGTGTAGCTGCAACTCTGACCCAGCACACAAATCCTCTGTTGACCCTGCCTACACGTGGAAACCTACAGGACATTGAAGTTGATGGTGTCCCTGTTAGATCTTTCGTTGATACAGGAGTACAGCTTTCATTTATGAGCACTGCTCTCCGCCGAAGGCTCAAAAAGATTCTCTGACACCCACCATACCGTGCACTGTGCGAGTCACCGATGGGAGTACTTCACCTGTCCTTGGAATGTACACAGCACGTGTGACCTTTGGGGGCCATTATATTGTTGTTTTATTTATCATCCTTGAGCATTGTCTGCACGACCTAATTCTTGGCGTCGACTTCCTTTCGAAACACTGCGAAATTTACTGCTCCGCAGGTGTTGTACAATTGGATTTGCCGCTTCCTGCTGACGCAACAACTTGTGCTTCACACTGCTTATGTTCCGCTGAGTTTGCAAGGCTGTCTCCACAAGCGGCTACAAATGTCCTCCTGACGTGCTGTTCTCCCGTACCTGATGGCGAGTACGGCATGCCACCGCTTACTGACATGGTTTTGTCGCGCAATATTGCCCTACCAAGCACCTTAACCTGGATCCGCAAGAACTGCGCTCGCGTGCCCATCCTCAATTTTAGATTTTCGTCGCATGTGCTGCCACACGGTGTCACCATAGCGCATATCGCTCCTTTGGAAAAATGAGATTTCTTTTTTGACCTCTGGTACTATCCTCAGTACCAACGAACCTTTGTCACCCACTTCTTCGTGCCCAATGCCTGCGGACGATATTTGTAAGATAATCGCCCCTGACCTTCCTTCTGAGCAAACAACAGCTCTTCGGCATCTCCTGTCATCTTATCAGAATATCTTTGATTTGGACGGCCGTCCACTGGGCCGGACATCTGTTGTCACGTATCGCATCAACACCGGTGACACCAGCCCCATTCATAGATGGCCATATCGTGTCTGCGCAACAGAAAGGGCCATCATACAGAAAGAGGTAGACAGGATGACGGACAAGCACATCATTAAACCTCCCAGTAGCTCGTGGGCATCACCCTTTGTTTTAGCAAAGAAAAAAGACAACTCGTGGCGCTTCTGCGTTGACTTCCGTCACCTCAACATGATAACAAAGAAGGATGTTTATCCCCTGCCTCGCATTGATGCCGCTCTTGACTGCCTTCACGGATCCCAATACTTTTCATCAATTGACCTCCACTCCGGCTAGTGGCAGATTAGCATCGATGAGATGGACTGCGAAAAAACCGCCTTCGTCACACCGGACGGTCTGTACCAATTTTAAGTCATGCCCTTTGGAATATGCAATGCGCCAGCTACAATCGAGCGCATGGTGGACTCTCTCTTGCGTGGCTTGAAATGGTTTACATGCCATTGTTACCTTGACGATGTGATTGTGTTTTCGCCGAACTTTGAGAGGCACCTACGGTGCCTCACAACCATACTCTCTGTGTTTCACAAGGCTGGCCTTCAACTAAACTCTTCCAAGTGCCATTTCGGTTGCTGTGAAATTAACATGCTCGGCCATCTTGAAAACGCTGCTGGAATTCAACCTGAAGAGCATGGTTGTGGTTGAAGTATGGTTGAAGAGTATGGTTGTGAGGCACCTACGGTGCCTCACAACCATACTCTCTGTGTTTCACAAGGCTGGCCTTCAACTAAACTCTTCCAAGTGCCATTTCGGTTGCTGTGAAATTAACATGCTCGGCCATCTTGAAAACGCCGCTGGAATTCAACCTGATCCACAGAAAGTTCACGCCGTACGAAATTTTCCTGTACCTTGTTCAACAAGCAATGTCCATAATTTTCTGGGCTTATGCTCTTATTTCCTGTGATTTTTGAAAAATTTTGCCGACAGCACTCACCCTCTTACTGGCCTTCTTAAGAACGATGTCTCTTTCTCTTGGGGACCACTACAGGAGAAAGCCTTCTCTACCCTGATCGAGCAGCTTACAACTTGCACGATTCTGTCACACTTTGACCCTTCTGCGCCCACTGAAGTATGAACTGACGCGAGTGGTCATGGCATCGGCGCTGTCCTCGCTCAGCGTCAACAGGGCCAAAACCGTGTGATCGCTTACGCTAGCCGCCTTCTTTCCACGCCCGAGCAAAATTACTCCGTTACTGAAAGGGAATGTTTCGCGCTTGTATGGGCCGTCGCAAAATTTCAACTGTACCTTTTCGGTCGGAGCTTCTGCGTCGTAACCGATCGTCACGGCCTGTGCTGGCTCTCCTCTTTGAAGGACCCAACTTGACGACTTGCACGTTGGGCATTGCGTCTACAAGAATATACATTTTCTATTATGTATAAGTCAGGGCGCCTGCATAAAGATGCTGACTGCCTGTTCCGCGATCCTGTGGATCAACCAGACGATACCAATGCAGACTTGGACATCAATATTCTATCCCTCTCCGGCTTCCTCCATATTGGTGATGAGCAACGCCAAGATCCTGTTCTTCGAACACTTATCGAACGGCTAAGCTCCTTGTCCAATGACCCGTCCCTACAGATGTTCACCTTACGCGATGGAACTTTATGCCATTCTAGCGTTCCCCTGATGGCCTGGAGCTCCTCCTAGTCGTTCCCAAGCACTTTTGACTGGCCGTGCTCATATTGCAGAAAGAAAGCAGGCCCGCGAGTGTAAAATATTGTATATTTACAATTGGTGTATATGGCGTTCAGGCAACGGCCAGTCTTCGTCTTCCTCTAGTTCATGTGGCCTTCTTCTTTCCCTTCACCTTAACAATATTATCGCGAACAGAGCCTTAATAATCTAGAAGTTGAGGTAAATGCAGGGCATGGTTAGGAACTCCCACGGGACATTCAAGTACTTGCCCGATGATGACTCAACCACTAGTTGTGCAGAACATCCTTGTATTGTATTAAAAGATGAAATAAAATGCTACGTGTGCTGTTCTATTTCATTTTTAGAAAAAAGAACGCATTGAAATTGCCCTTGACAACGACGTGGGCGGTCGAAAGGTATCCTTTTCACTCGACTCTGCGCTGCCCATGCTTTCGCGTTTCAGTAGTTTTATTATCCCGTTGTGCTGTGCTGGTTTTGCTGGCTCGTGAAATTCGCACAAAATGCAAGTCGCAGAGAATTCAACTTCCACGTGATGTCGTGGGATGCCCGAGTGGTCTACACCACTTGACCAAAAAGCAGCTGCAGCGGTGAATTTGCCGCTCTGTCTTGGCTTGGCACTGCCGTTTTCAGGCGCCGTTTTGCTCACTAACAGCGGCAGAGGGTGGTGATGGCATATGCAACATCACCACTTCCCTGGTTCAGCGACAGGAGATTTGAATTTTTAAAAAGGTATTGCAATTTTTATATGCAATTTTCTCCTAAAATAAGTCTTGTCATGAAACAATGGTTGCGAGGTTTCTGGAAAGGTATTCAAACAGTCCACGTCGACTTAGTATTTGCCTTTAGTGTCCCTTTAAGGTCTGATAAACGAAGTGAACTAGAGTCGCCGACCGTTTATTCGGACCTCACGGGGACTCTGAAAATGTCCGAATAAACAGGTGTCCGAAAAAGCAGATTAAGAAAAAAAAATGAAATCCTTTATTTCCACACACTTATTCGGGCTCGGCAGTAGGCTTGGAAGAAGTCGCGAATGCGCCGTTGCACGCTGTTCTGTTTACGCGCAGTCAGATAAGCCTGAATCTCGGAGAGGGTCGTACGGTCACTATTGGCGGCTGAAAGCACAGTCACTGCTTGTACAAGCTCCGCATGCGACAGCAGCGTAGCACATGGTGCGTCATCTTCCGACTCAGAGTCATTGTCCGGCGGTGCAGCAGAAACCTGACGAATGATCTTGCCGTCGTCGAGTTCTGCGCATGTCAATACAGCAGTGTCAGCACCTATAAAACTGTCAAATGAGACGGTGTCTGGAACCGCAATGCAACCACTACGCAGGTCTCGGCAGAACATTTTCCGCGTCAGTAGGGAGCACATCGGAAGGTGACAAATCTTAGGCCCCACGGCACCCGCTTGCCGGCATTCCCCAGCGCAGTCTGCACGGGCACTGTCGGCGCCATTAGACCCTTGACGCGATGTTTACGTATGCCGCGTTGGATCACCGAAACCTCGACACAGCACACAAAGCAAACACCACCGTGCCGACACCAGTCACACACTCGCAGCATCTTGCGCGAAGAAACAAACCGGCTGCTGGTTTGTCTTGACGTGGCTTACTAAGCTGAAACCGGAACTGCTGCAGAGCCGCTCGATCTAACCAGACAGAAACGATGATGATGAGCGGGGATTTCCAGTAGCGCCACTTCATGGGGCAGCAAGGAAGCTCCGTTCAAAACAAAAATGGCGTTCAGCAAGTCGAACCATGCACCGGTCAGAGTCGGTGCATGGTGCTCTTGACCGAGCTGGCTAAAGGAGTGTCCGAAAAATCAGACGAGAGGTTGCAAGGTGTCCGAACTTTCAGCAGTTGTTATACATTATGGTCTATGGGGAGAATGGCGGTGCCGCGAAGCTGACCGAATAATCGGGCATGTCAGAATTTTTGGAGTCCGGAAAATCGGTCGGCGACTGTACAAGCAAGGCAGAAGGGCCACAGGAACATTAAGATTTGATTAAAAGTGGGCTCATGCTGAGTCTTGGCTTAGAGCCAACTTCTGGTAAAGGTCTTGTCTCTGTCAGTGATTTATGTAATTGCTGGGTCTTATAACCCAGCATTGTCTGTTCTCTTTTACTCACTTGTTTCGTTCAGTGATTTATTGGCCGGCTATTTGTATTGCAGGCTGCCTGAACGAGACGTGCCTAGCGCTGAGGACAGCGAAAGCATTATGAGCTTTGGCAGCATCACCATTGACTATGAGCCAGACGATGCATGGTTAGTATGGTTATTTGGTTCATATAGATTGCGCACATATGCTGAAACCAAAAGTGAAAACCCTTGGAGATATGTTAGGTGTTTTTATTTTGCCCATCTTAACAGATGGTTTTGAGAAATTTCCAGTGGCAGATAGGACAGTATTATGGTTTAAGTGCTCTTATTGGAAGAGGTGGATGTTACTTGAGAAATATATCTGATAGCTGACTAATCAAGGAAATTTGTCTAAATACTAAGCTTACACTGTGACGTTGGCGTTAGTTACCTGTAGTGTGATTAGGTGATAATGTTGGTTCTATACTTCAACTTCGATGTTTTCTTTGCGCATTCTTACAGAAATGTCTTTTTTTTTTGAGGGGTTCAAACATAAGCTCATCGAAGCCGCAAAAATGATAGCGTGCTTCTTTGGCCGCTTGGGCCCCACGAGCTCAGTACACATTGGCATCGCATGCCACGACGATTCGCGCAATGCTTTGCAATACATAAATGCCAACTACACTTGAGTCTGCCAGATTTCTTAGTGACTTTGCATTGTACGTTCTCCTGTTTAGTAGTTATTTTTTCTTGCGTTTTTTCCCCCAAAACATACGAATGAGGTTATACTGTATTTTGGTACCTAAACCGTCAAATACAGTTGTGGACTGATTTTTGATGCGAAAGTGTCAATGGCCCATTGAGTGAAAAAGCCGGTGATGTCTGTAGCAGTGAAATGGCACCGCTCGTAATGCTGGCTCGTGCTTGCTGGCTCGGGCCTCGACGGAGCGGATACATTACCGTGGGGCATCGCGTTGATGCCCCATTGGTGGCCGCTGCTGCTTCCTTGGTCTCTCATTGCGCATGATGTCGGCGGGGTGCGGTGTTCTTGATGTCTCAGCAATATTCTCCCAATGATTGCAGTCCACAGCCAACATGCTAATGTAGAAACTGAAAAAAAAAAACCTGCACCAATGTAATCTCAAAACTCTATGTTCATACCCTGCAGCGAAACTTGAAAACATTACGCGCAAAGTAAAACTTGAAGCTCAGCAACATTCCATTGGACATTAATGCTTTTGCATTCTCAACTCACAGGAAGTGCTTAGGTGCCCTCCGATTTTTTCAAATGCCAGGTTACTTTGACTCACACAATTAATACGGACTTCTTTGCTGCATTGCCAGCTACCTCTTGGAGCAATGTATAACTGCAACTGAAACTTCAGGTGCCGTATGATGAGCAACACGATTTTTCTGACATGGTGTACATGCCCAGTGCTGGCCATACCTGCCAACTCTCGAATTTGTCGTAAGGTTTATGAATTTGGGCTCATTCTCCAATGTCGCGAATGTTGGGCCAAGTCTTGCAGAAAATAGATTCTGTTCACTACACTGTCTTAAAGGGGTCCTGAACTACGTTATATCGAACTTGAGAAATGCATTTGGATTTAAAATAGAATATTTCAGAAATAATTTGCTGAAATGTGTACTGGAATGTGTTCAGAAGAAGCAGAGTTATTGGCAGTCAATGCTCACTTATGATCCCGTTCCCAGTGCTCCCATTCCTTTTTCAATGCCTTGCACGGAGCAGGGCATGCCCACAAACGCTCCTCTCACTGAACATCACCATGGCGTGCAGTTCTAATTTGATTTGGATGTTCACGTGGACACCACTTCTTCCAATTTCGGTGCTTACGACATGTCAAACATACCATATTTACTCAAATCTGGGCCGGCCTTGATTCTAAGCCGA
The DNA here is from genome assembly GCF_038994185.2 of Dermacentor albipictus. Taxonomy (NCBI): domain Eukaryota; kingdom Metazoa; phylum Arthropoda; class Arachnida; order Ixodida; family Ixodidae; genus Dermacentor; species Dermacentor albipictus. The sequence goes on from NC_091826.1 coordinate 117,067,121, forward strand.
CCCTCTAGTGTCTGAAGCGAGAAAAAATAAAAAAACTAACCTCGAGTGTAGGCCGAACAGAAAAAGCGAGGACAGCGTTCACAAAACGATAACAGCATTTATTTAATATGAACATGTTCACCAGAAAAAAAGAACGCATGTGGATAAAATGGCATGAACAGGCCTGGAGTGCATACGGTATGATCCCGGTGACCAGAACCGGTAATGCACTCTTTCACCAGAGCAGGATTAGCCACCCTGGTGCAGCACTTGGCCACAACCTTCTATATGAATACAACAATTAAACCCCGGCCCTCAGTCCCCGGCAGCCGCGAAGCAACTGACCAAGGCGGTGGTCAGACCTGTGACGCAGCAGAGGGTGCTAAGAATCCCTGGCTCCAGACAGGCCGCCATTGGAATCTGAACCTGGCAACGTTTAACGTTAGAACATTATCTAGTGAGGCGAGTCTAGCAGTGTTGTTGGAGGAATTAGATGGTAGTAAATGGGATGTAATAGGGCTCAGTGTTAGGAGGACAAAAGAAGCATATACAGTGCTAAAAAGCGGGCATGTCCTGTGCTACTGGGGCTTAGGGGAGCGACGAGAACTAGGAGTCAGATTCCTAATTAATAAGGATATAGCTGGTAACATACAGGAATTCTATAGCATCAACGAGAGGGTGGCAGCTCTTGTTGTGAAACTTAATAAGAGGTACAAAATGAAGATTGTACAGGTCTACGCCCGTACATCCAGTCATGATGACCAGGAAGTCCAAAGCTTCTATGAAGACGTGGAGTCGGCGATGGGTAGAGTGGAAACTAAATACACTATACTAATGGGCGACTTTAATGCTAAGGTAGGCAAGAAGCAGGCTGGAGACAAGGCAGTGGGGGAATATGGCATAGGCACTAGGAACAGCAGGGGAGAGTTATTAGTAGAGTTTGCGGAGCAGAATAATATGAGGATAATGAATACCTTCTTCCGCAAGCGGGATAGCCGAAAGTGGACGTGGAGGAGCCCGAATGGCGAGACTAGAAATGAAATAGACTTCATACACTGCGCTAACCCTGGCATCATACAAGATGTGGACGTGCTCGGCAAGGTGTGAAGCAGTGACCATAGGATGGTAAGAACTCAAATGAGCCTAAACTTGTGGAGGGAACGGAGGAAACGGGTACATAAGAAGCCAATCAATAAGTTTGCGGTAAGAGGCAAACTAGGGGAATTCCGGATCAAGCTACAGAACAGGTATTCGGCATTAACTCAGGAAGAGGACCTTATTGTTGAAGCAATGAATGACAGTCTTATGGGCATCATTAAGGAGTGTGCAATAGAAGTCGGTGGTAACTGCGTTAGACAGGGTACCAGTAAGCTATCGCAGGAGACTAAAGATCTGATCAAGAAACCCGATGTATGAAAGCATCTAACCCTACAGCTAGAATAGAACTGGTAGAACTTTCTAAGTTAATCAACAAGCGTAAGACAGCTCACATAAGGAACTATAATATGGATAGAATTGAACATACTCTCAGGAACGCAGGAAGCCTAAAAGCAGTGCAGAAAAAATTAGGAATAGGCAAGAATCAGATGTGTGCATTAAGAGACAAAGCCGGCAATATCATTACTAATATGGATGAGATAGTTCAAGTGGCTGAGGAGTTCTATAGAGATTTATACAGTACCACTACCACCCACGACGATAATGTAAGAGAGAATAGTCTAGAGGAATTTGAAATCCCACAAGTAACGCTGGAAGAAGTAAAGAACGCCTTGGGAGCTATGCAAAGGGGAAAGGCAGTCGGGGAGGATCAGGTAACAGCAGATTTGTTGAAGGATGGTGGGCACATTGTTCTATAAAAACTGGCCACTCTGTATACACAATGCCCAGTGGCGTAGCAACAGGGGGGGCCGGGGGGCCGTGGGCCCCAGGTGCAGAAGGCCAGTGAGGGGGGGGGTGTCGTATACGTCTGAAGACACCCCTCTTTCCGCCGGCTACACCCGGGGAGGGGGGTGACAGCAGACCTATGGGCCCCGGGTGCCAGACGACCTAGCTAAGCCACTGACAATGCCTCATGACCTCGAGCGTACTGGAATCTTGGAAGAACACTAACATAATCCTAATCCATAAGAAAGAGGACGTCAAAGACTTGAAAAATTATATACCGATCAGCTTACTGTCCATTGCCTACAAAGTATTTACTAAGGTAATCGCACATAGAATCAGGAACACCTTAGGCTTCTGTCAACCAAAGGACCAGGCAGGATTCCGCAAAGGCTACTTAACAATAAACCATATTCACACTATCAATCAGGTGATAGAGAAATGTGCTGAATATAACCAACCCTAATATATAGCTTTCATTGATTACGAAAAAGCGTTTGATTTGGTCGAAACCTCGGCAGTCACGGAGGCACTACGGAATCAGGGTGTAGACGAGCCATATGTAAACATACTTAAAGATATCTATAGTGGCTCCACAGCCACCGTAGTCCTCCATAAAGAAAGCAACAAAATCCCAATGAAGAAAGGCGTCAGGCAGGGAGATACGATCTCTCCAATGCTATTCACAACGTGTTTACAGGAGGTATTCAGAGACCTGGAGTGGGAAGAATTGGGGATAAGAGTTAATGGAGAATACCTTAGTAACTTGAGATTTGGTGATGATATTGCCTTGCTTAGTAACTCAGGTGGATGGATGGATGGATGGAGTAACTTTATAGAAAGGTCCTGCGAGCTACGGGGCGCAAGGTCCCATAGAGCGGGCTACTCCCACGTTGGGACCGGGAGTTGTAACTCCCTGGCCGCATCGTGGGCTCGCTGGACGGCCCAGAGCTGCTCCGCCAGGTCCGTGCTGCGTAATGCGTCTTGTAGCCTGGCGGAGTCTTGATCCTTGTTTGCGTGGGTCCGACCACACGGCCAGAGCAAGTGATGTACGCCTAGTGTGCTATGGCAATTTTCGCAATGTGATGTTTTGTATAGGTCAGGCATGTAGTGATGTAGTCTGTTCTGCATGGGGTACGTGTTTGTTTGAAGCATTCTGAACGTCAGGGCTTGAGGCCTGGTGAGCTTATTGTGAGGTGTGCTGTATATTCTGCGGTCTAGATAAAAGTGCTTTATGATCTCGTTATATGTGGAGGGAGGGTCCCGATTCTCGCTGGGATGGTCACGACCAGAATAGGTGGCGTCGCGGAAGGTTAGGTCTCGCGCGCTCCTGTGAGCCATCTCATTGAGATTGCAAGGGGCGTCCTCGATCTCTCCGAGGTGTGCCGGGAACCAGCATATGGTGTGATGCTGCAGCGGTGCGGATCGATTGATTATTTGTAGGGCTTGTCTTGCAACTGTTCCTTTCTGAAAGGCTTTGACGGCTGAGCGTGAATCGCTGTAGACGTGGGTGGTGGTCGGGTCTGTGAGCGCAAGTGCGATGGCAACCTGTTCTGCTATCTCGGACTTGTGGGTCTTGACTGTGAGAGCGTTTCTCACTTGACCTTGCTTGTTGATCGCGGTGGCAACGAAGGCCTTCCTGGTTGGGTACTGTGCCGCGTCAACGAAACAGGCTAGGATTTTCTTGTCACGTATTTCGCGCAGGATGAACGATCCGCGTGCCAGCCTTCTGGGTTGATGGTGCGTGGGGTTCATGTTCCGCGGCAGTGGGCGAACCGTGTAGGAGTTGCGTGTGTCCGTCGGAACGCTTTGATAAAGAGTCTCGATTACTGTGGTGTCATGGCCTAGTTTGGCTAGGATTTCTCTACCCTGTTTGGTTCCAGAGAGTCTTGTCCATTGAGCCCGTTCTTGAGCTTCGGCGATTTCTTCAAGTGTGTTGTGTACCCCCAGTTGCAGCAGGAGGTCTGTCTCGGTGTTCTTGGGGATTCCCAGCGCTTGTTTAACTAGCTTCCTCAGTTGTACGTTGAGTTTGTCCTTCTCCGCTACCTTCCATCTGTGCATGGCCGCCTCGTAGGTGAAGTGGCATAGCGCAAAGGCGTGTGTTAGCTTGAGGAGATTTTCTTCCTTAAGGCCGTGTTGTCTGTTGGCTACGCGTCGTATGAGATTCAAGGCATTATTCGACTTTGTCACGATCTTCTCCACTGTAGCTGCGTTAGAGCCGTTGCTCTCAATGAACATCCCAAGGACTCTGATTTTGCTGACGTGTGGAATGGTTCCTCCGTCTTTTGTTCTTAGAGTAACGACGTGTGTGTCTCTGATTTCGTTCTTTGGTTTGGGACCGCTCCTCGATGGTTTGTAGACGAGGAGCTCTGACTTCGCAGGCGAACATCGCAGGCCAGTGGGAGCGAGGTATTCCTCAATCACGTCGATCGCTTCCTGCAGAGCGCTTTCAATTGATCCCAGGCTACCTCCGGGGACCCAGAGCGTTACGTCATCGGCGTATATCGTGTATTTGATGTTCTCGATTTGATCCAATTTCTTGCCTAGGCCGGCTAGCGCAAGGTTAAAAAGCGTCGGAGAGATGACAGAACCTTGCGGGGTGCCCCTGCCTCCGAGTTTGTATTTCTGGGACTTGATTTCCCCTAGACGGAGGGTGGCCGTTCTGTCACTCAGGAATGATTTTGTATAAGCGTAGAGTCTCGTGCCGAGGTCGAGGTTGGAGATCGTGTCCAGTATGTAGTCACGTGATAAATTATCGAATGCCTTTTCGAGGTCTAGCCCTAGGATTACTCTCGCGTCTCTCGTGTCTGCGTCAATGATCTGATGCTTGAGGAGCTTCATGGCGTCTTGGGTGGATAGCCCGGGTCTAAAGCCGATCATTGCTGCGGGGTAGACATCTTTATCTTCGAGATGTTTCAAGAGCCTGTTTAGGACCGCGTGCTCGGCTACCTTGCCGACGCAAGACGTCAGCGAGATAGGTCTGAGGTTATTGATGTTGGGCGCCTTGCCAGGCTTTGGGATGAGCACGATAAGGGCCGTTTTCCAGTCTTCTGGTAGTGCTCCATTCTTCCAGATGTTGTTGATTTCCTCTGTGAGGGTTTCGATTGAGGTTTCGTCGAGGTTTCTTAGTGCCTTGTTTGTTACGCCATCCGGCCCCGGCGCTGACTTGCTGTTTAGGTTCTGAAGGGCCGTGCGTATCTCTTCGGTTGAGAAGTCCCGATCAAGCTCTGGGTTGGCTTTGCCGCGATATGCATCGGCGGTCGTGCCTCTAATATTTTTGGCCAGCGGGAGCCCCGGACCAATTGCAATGCATGCTCACTGACCTAGAGAGGCAAAGCAGTAGGGTGGGTCTAAATATTAATCTGCAGAAAACTAAAGTAATGTTTAACAGTCTCGGAAGAGAACAGCAGTTTACGATAGGTAGCGAGGCACTGGAAGTGGTAAGGGAATACATCTACATACTTAGGGCAGGTAGTGACTGCGGATCCGGATCATGAGACTGAAATAATCAGAAGACTAAGAATGGGCTGGGGTGTGTTTGGCAGGCATTCTCAGATCATGAACAGCAGGTTGCCATTATCCCTCCAAGAAAAAAGTGTATAATAGCTGTGTCTTACCAGTACCCACTTACGGGGCAGAAACATGGAGCATTACGAAAAGGGTTCTGCTTAAATTGAGGACGACGCAACGAGCTATGGAAAGAAGAATGATGGGTATAACGTTAAGGGATAAGAAAAGAGCAGATTGTGTGAGGGAACAAACGCGAGTTAATGACATCTGAGTTGAAATCAAGAAAAAGAAATGGGCATGGGCAGGACATGTAATGAGGAGGGAAGGTAACCGATGGTCATTAAGGATTACGAACTGGATTCCAAGGGAAGGGAAGCATAGCAGGGGGCGGCAGTAAGTTGGATGGGCAGTTGAGATTAAGAAGTTTGCAGGGACAACATGGCCACAATTAGTACATGACCGGGGTAGTTGGAGAAGTACGGGAGAGGCCTTTGCCCTGCAGTGGGCATAACCAGACTGATGTTGATAATGATGATGATGAACCTCGCTCTACGTCACCGCCACTAGCCTCGTCCCTATGGGGAACCAGCGCTGGAGTTTTCACGACACCTACAGCGCCGCCCTGGTGGTCAGAACGTTCACAACTCAGAACGTTCACAACTCAGCCGTTCCCGCGGACGAAACCTACTATTGGTAGTGGCATTGCATGCGCTGAAAGTCGAAGAAAAACAAAAGGCACCGACCGTACTGTTGCGTATATTAGTGCCACAACTAGGTCAGGATGAGGGAGGATGCACAGTCGAACCTCGATATATCGAACAGTGTGGTGATCGCAAAATTGTTCGATATAGCCAGAATTCGATATATAAAATCACGTAGAAAACGCGTAAAAAACTAGCACAAATCAATCAATGAACCAATCGTGGTGCCATAGATACTCAGATGATGCTTCACATAACGTATTTATTTCGTTCGCTGAAAGTACTGAAGCAGCGTAGCCTGCTTCATATTGGCAACCGCGTGCTTCACCATGGCGTCCTCAACATAGTCCAAATGGTCCACAAGAGACAGTCCAGTGCCTTATATTGCGCCGCAGTAGCGGCGTACAACGGCCAAAGCAGCTACAGCCTCAGTTGCAGTCGGGAGTGGGGCAACATCAGCGCTTGCTGGATCAGCCTCAGCAGCATCTTCTTTGGCCGCTCAGCAGTCACTTCTGCCGCGATCTCACGTCTGTTAACTCCGCCACTGTTTCGGTGCTGTCGTCACCGCCAACGAAGTCCGCAATGCACATGCTGTGTGGCTCAGCACCGACAGAGCGCTCCAACTGGCTCCACGGCCACCTCGATCACGGGCGCACGGCAGGGGCAAGCCCCGCCGAGCGCGCATGATCGAGGCGGCCGTGCTGGCTCCAAGCCACCGCGTGCATACGCCGCTACGTTCAAATGGCGCCCTCGGCGCAACTGATGTGGGCAGCTGTCGTACGCAGCAGTCTGGAACGCCCATCGCGCCGCCACCATCTTCGAGAGTGTTGCGGGAAAGCTCGCCTCCTGTCAACTGAGCGCACTTGGTCTGGGGCGGCGGAGTTCGATATATCCATTTTACACCCGGCCCCGTTCGAAATAAAAAATTAAAAATGCATGCGATTTTCCACGTGATATAGAAAGTGTTCGATATACGCAATAATTCGATATATCCGTGTTCGATATATCGAGGTTTGACTGTATCCTTCTGCGTCTTTCCATCTAAACCCTACGAACAAGAACGGAGGCGGCGTTGGATACAAGCAGTCAGGCGAGCGGAGTAAGTTCCTGTCTTGTCGCCCTGTCAAGCGGTGTCGGGCTGGTTGCTAAACCGAATTTCGCGTGTGTGCTTGGTTTATTCTATAGTGAAGATGGTCAGGCGTGGCAGCCAGTACCAAACAGCAGAATGTGCAGTCAGCATTTCGTAGGAAACAAAATGAGCAATAGCATGCACCATCCGGCATATGTACCAACCATTTTTCCTTCGCAGTACCACCACCAAGCCCCTTCCAATGCCACCGCTTGAAGCGAACGATACGAAAAGTAAATGTTATCCATTCATTGCCAAGAATTGTGTGGGAGGGAAGCTTCCTTGTAATGCGAGTTGTGTGCGCATACTGCCGGTGCACGCGCGACTAAGCTGCCTATGTGTTTTTAAAAATGCGCATGCGGATGTGGACTCGGCGCTGAGATGCATCCGGTAAATTTATGTAATTAGTGCTGAATGTAGCCAGCGTTGTTACGGATCCAGCAGCGGAGCCTGTTTATTAAACAGTGCCAATAAATATACACTGTAACAGTAAGAAAAAGCACACTGATCTAAACACCCTTCTGACTGATGTCAGCTATTGGCCAATAGCACCCGCATTTGGGTATCTGCCATATTACGAAATAAAGCATCCAGAAAAGAGTGAGGAGCAGGCTTCTGTTGAAAAGAGAGAATTTTAGAGAAAGGTGACTTTGCGCTCCGCTTGCGAGCTCCATGCGCTGTGCATGACTGCGAAACTTGGCAGAGATGTTCAGAGCATCATATGCTATCCACGGGCTATGTTTTTTCGCTACGCCCGTGGGGTGGTTCAGGGCTCCTTTAAAGGTGTTGGCGGATGGGGTAAGCGAGAATGTGTGTACAAAAATTGCGATCGGGCCTGTGGCACCATTTTGTGGCAATACAAGGCACTGAATAGAGAACTATGTGCTTCAACCAAGTTTGTTCAGACAAATTCCCAAAGCTGGCTAAATTGGCACAGCAAGGCCGCTGAAAAAGTCACTGCGGTCATAGAGCAGTGTATTGCTTTTAGGTCTTTGCTGTACCTAGCTCAGGGAAAACATAAACAAAAGTGCGTGCTGCCCTTCTTCCCACCCTTTGCCTCATCCAGGAGCAATTTTACGTATTTCAGTGTTCACAGGTTGTCATGTGGGCCATGAACAAAGTGGCTGCCAGTCGACTCTGCAGTAAACCACAAGTTTGGTTCCCAACTGCCGACGGAGTGGCGCTGGTTAGGCCTGTAGTTCTAGGCGGTATGGCTTTGATTAAAATTTATCGATGGCTGGCAGTTGTGGCTGATGTAGCAAATTTGGAATATGCACGTGTATTTTGGCACGTGATTTGACTTATTTGGAGTGCAGCAGGAAGCCAACAAGGCGATTCCATTTAGTCGCATGCCGGATATTATTGATAGTGCAAAGCGTGTGTACGTAACTTGTTGTTCCTGTGCCACATTTTGGCATATAAGGTCATCAGAATGCCATCAAAATTCCCAGGAAACTCATTTCTGGCTTGGCAGAGACGTCATGGCTGAGTGGCTTTTGCAGAAACCTGCTTGCAATTTTTTTGTTGATGTCAGCCTGTAACCTCTTAACAAATATTGGATATAGTGAAGGTATTTTCTTGTCAGGTGCTACAAGAGGGTAGGCCATGTTATGTTTTTGCGGCTGGCACTGCGTTTTCACAGTAGCAGAACCAGTCTGGTTCTTCATTGACATAATTTTCTCACTTATGTATTCTTACAGGTCATTAAAAATTATGGCTCCTAGGATGAATACGTATTCACATGCAAAAGCAAAGAAAACAGAAGAAAGCTGAAGCCAGTCATATACAGGGTGTTCCAGCTAAGTTTATCAAGCTGTTTTACAAAAAAAAGAAAGGAACACGGTGCAAGATACAATGATAAAACCTACAATGCTTGGTCGTCAAATGTCTGATGACCAAACATGTTAGGTCTTATAATTGTATCTTGCACCATGCTTTTTTAATCTTTGTTCAACTGAACAGCTTGGCTGAAGTTAGCTGGGACACCCCATATAAGTGCCGCTTAAACACCTTCCAGCAACGTGTGCTGGCTACGTTGACTGTTTATCGGATGGTGTCTCATCCTGAACGATAGCTGATGCATCTTTTTTCGGACAGCCTAAATGATTTCCTGCATGAGCCATCTGCTCCAAGTAAAAATGACACTTTGGACTTATTCGAGCAATAATCTTCTATTTTGACCTGACCTAATGTTTGTCATTCATGCTGCACAGCATCTGCAGGTACACTGCATAATTGTTTGTGCTTTCCTCTGAATGCAGTGAAGAGAAGCCAGTCAAAAGTCAAATCACTGAAACCACATGCAACGGGTGCGTATTGCTGTCATTCTTATTTGACATTATTTCCTCCCCTGATAAACGTGTTGGCCTTGGATACTTCGAGCGATTGCAGTCATGGACTGATTTTCCGAATGCCCAATTTTTCGGACTTCCTGAACTCTCCCACGCCTCCACCTTCGAGGCGGAGGCATGGGAGAGTGAAAACCAGGTGCGGATTGGAAGAGGGTGGCGGAGGTGGCACTACTCGAACCGGTCGATTGTGGTCCAGCAACGGATGTCTTTGATTGAAGCCGGTTCGGGCTGTAGCCTAAGGCAGCCCTTGTTTGACCTCCTGCTTGTATATAGTGGAAAAGCTAAATCTCTTGGGTACCTTAGCTGTGGGATGGGTAACCCAGGGTGTCTACCAACCGGGAAAACCGGGAAAACCGGGAATTCTCAGGGAATTTGAACAGTCTGGAAAAACTCAGGGAAAACTCAGGGAATTTGTGCTTCCATCAGGGAAAATTAGCTGTAACTTTATTGAAAGGGAACGAAAGTCGTGTTAATGCTGGCTCCAGTAACAGAGGAATCGCAACGAATCGTCATTGACGCCGTGTCATCGGCACGATGTATTGCCAGAGTAGTTAACGACCGATTTTCTAGACGCCCGATTTTCCGGACATGCCCGATAATTTGCACGGTTTTGCGGTACCACCACGTACTCCATATAGTCAATGTATACTGCCCTGACTGCAGGTCTGAAATGGCATTAATCAAAGCCGCCACCGCCGCTATTTTGATTATCTCGCCGCCTCGAACCGGTACTCTCGCAGGCAGATCCGCTGGCAGCCGTAACCACCACCGCGGCAACGTTAGGCCTAGCTGCTTCTATGTTCGCTATTAAGCTTCTTGCCGTGCGGTGCCGTGTTTTTCATTGAAATAATTCGCCGCTATCATCAATGGCACCGACTCCGCCTTTGTAATCCTCGCGATTGGCTTTGAAACTCGCAGAGCACAGCGCGTTGCGTAATGCCAGTCTCCGAAAGTTAGCTTCGCCTCAGTACAATAGTGTTAGGCGGTGAAGCATAACAAGCGTGGGAAGGGGGCAATTGTCACCGGACATAGTATGTATTCCTTAATTACACATGCGTGCACCCCGTCTCCTGTCACAGTACAAGCCCTGATATGTCTAATAAGCGTACTGGCAGGCCTTCAGGGCTTTTTCAGACTTGCCTGTGGTAATTTTAGCCCTTAAAGGCAGTTAAAGACATGCATTAATTTTTTTCAGACTGCCCGTTTTTTTTTTCGTTTTTTTTTGCGACCCCTCGGAAATCCGAAAAATCAAATGTTGACTGTACAACTGACCAAGAGGATGCTACAGATGATCCATGTGGTGAAAGCGTGGTAGAAGGAGGATGAGAACAGAAAGGACCGACGCACTGAGGAATTAACGGGAAAGGAATTGCCGGCGCCTTTTTGAAGGAGCTTGAGCTAAAATAACTAAGTGTTGGCTGACGCTGAGACACAGGTGACCCTCATCCAAACCAAAATAAATTGTTTAAGCAGTGAAACCCAACACTGAGATGTTGTGTACGGGCTGATAGTATGTCAGGACAGTTGAGGTTGACTTTCCAGCTGCTGAGAGAGAACCTTAATAATTAGTTGTGACAAAGTTCAGGACCTCATACAGATGAGCTTGCTATCAGTTGATGGAAATACAGTAGCTGATATTAAAAAAATATTTACTTATGTATGCATCTCCTTTTCGTTCGTATTTGAAAATGTTCGACTCAATTTGGAATGGGCTTTACCATTTCTTTCTCTGTGCATTTTACACCTTCCTTCTGTTTTCTTTTTAAATAAAATAGATATTACTCCTTACTATTCAAACTGGATTAAGTCTTTTTTTTGTTTCAGTATGCTTACTAGAGAGAGACAGCATCGGGCAACGTGGTGTCGGCCTGTCTTGACATAAAACAAAGTTCTGGCTCATTCAGGGAATTTCGCAAAGGTGCTCAGGGAAAACCTGGAAAACTCAGGGAATTTGGAAATGTCAACTTGGTAGACACCCTGGTAACCTGTTTACGTCGTGGCTGTGCCATTTTACCCATGTCAGCGTGTCAGCGCCTGAAGGTCAAATATGGTGCCATACTTCTGGTAATCTTTTTGCTGTTAACCCTGGGGGAGAAATGATAATGCCAAACCTGCGGTGTCTTCTGTGCCGTCTATTGTCGTAGTGGATGGGCACCACCCGTTGCTTCAGCTACTTCCCCCGGCTACCATGTGCTACCATGGTGACTCAGTAGCTATGGCAAGGTGCTGGTGAGCGTGCGGCTGTGGGTTAAATTCCACACCACAACAAACACTTGCTGGTGGGAGTGCAACAAAAAAAAGAAAAAAGAAAACGCACGTTGTGCAGTGCCTATTAGGTCGTGTTGTGGAAATAAACCAGTTGTTAGTCTGCGCTCGTATTGTGTACTTCCTCTCATCTTTCGTCCGGGTTGCGCTGCCCATCCATAGGAACATAGTCAAAACTAACTTGGAACCCTTCACTGTGGTATCTCTCACATCCCTTTTCGCCATCAGACATACTCATCTCCAGTAATTGTTTTATAATGGTCTATAGTGGGTGATTCCGTGTAAGATCGAACAAAGGATGGCCGGTCGCCCTTTTAAATATGTTTCAAATTTTTATGTATTGTTGCCTGATGAGTGAAAAGAAGAGATCCGCAATTGGTTTTGCTACGAGAAACTTTTTTGAAACACCGGGGATTAATAATGACGAAGAGGTGGAGTGCCGCACTTACCTGTTCTGCTGTTTTGGCCACAACTTTAGTTATGAATTACACAAAATATATTTAAATTAGGAAGCTCAAAATTGTTTGACTAAATATATGCAAGGTTTTATTTGTGTTTAGCTCTTTGTGGTTCTTCTGGGTAGCGTAGATGTTTTTATAAAATTTCAAAAATTTGGCCCAAGGAACGTTTCTTGTTCGACTTTCCAAGCCTTTATCTCAAAAAAGGCTTGTATCAGAGCGGCAATAATTCTGCAGTCTATTCTAAACATACCTGTCAAACTTTTAAAGCTTATGTTTCTTTAACTTTTCAATAAAAAGATACGATCGGGCTAACTTCAAGAAAACAAAAAAATGGAAATTTCTGACAAAAAACAAAAAAAGCCATTTTTGATATTTCTTAAACTTTGTCCACTTATTCTCCTTCACTTCAGCTTTCGCAATCATTAAAAACATATTACATAATTTTGTTGCACTAGTAACTACGCCTGTTCCAATGAAGCCCTTGCGCAAGGCTCAGTACACCATGCAGGTCTGAAGAGTCTGACATTTGTGACCGCTTATGACTTTTCAATTTTGGCATGATATTGTATCTAGTCCTTTATGTCTAAACGCTGCAAATTAGCTGGGAGAGGCACCATAGTGAATGATTTGGAATCAGCATTTCACCTCCATGAAAACGCAGTCAGAGCTGGATACGCAACTTAGATTACCCAAAAAGAGGATAAAATTCAATAGGCAAGCAACGTATTCCAAATAATCTTTTAGCAAAATGAAAAAGCTCCTGGAGAATCATTAAAACAGAATTTGTTTCCGGGCTGTAATTCAAATGATTTGCCAATGCAGATTGCCTTCATTCCTGTACACATAGTTTGTTCCATGCAGAGCCGGCTATGCACGCCGTGTACAATTAATTTCATTGACCTCGATAGCTGCCAATACAGAATGCCATGGAACACAGGCACTCTCATCCCTTTTTTAACCTGTGGAAGGCAACAACTTCTTCAAGATGTATTAGATGCTCAGATTTTCTGATAAAATAGTTACAAAGTCTCTGGTTGCTCGAATTGCACTTTCAGGGTTTGTTCTCAAGTTGTTGAGCATTGCTTGATGAGTCATCCAACTCTGTCGCACGCATTTTTGCTGTGTACAGTTGCTGAGAATAACCATTGGGTATTGGGACAATCGCTCTATCCCAACTCGAAAAGCTGGTATCTATTTTTAAAATGACTAGCGGCTCCGTCACTCACATATGTCACCATGAAGTATACCAGCAGGTTATCGTCCACTCATTCTTTCACTTTCTTTAGAGCCAAGCAGGTGTGAGCGTAATTTTGGCTCAAGTCATCACTAACAATAGCGAAAATTTTCGTACATTCTTTCGTTAGGACCACGCATGCGAACACGGAAACTTACTGCTTTTGCCAGTGGTATGCCTGAACTTCGTCAGAAATAACGACAGTCCGTTTTTGGCAAAATCAAAGTGGGATACAATGCTCCCATGCTGTGTGCATTGCTTTCTCTCGTAAATAGCTTTGCCTTGAGTCTTCCTGATGTGGTTGTGCACGATCCACCTTGTCACTAACACCCGAAGATCATTAAAAAAAGTGTGCGCATCCAAAACCTTTTTTCACAAGGTCGCCTGCCTCTCACATCGCTAGCAGTATTTCTTCGTCTTCTGGGATATTAAGTTTCTCTACTGTCAGGGACCTGCCTTTTAGACACTGATTGCATTTGCCTAAGAGGCACTGAGCTGGTGACAGAATGCAAATGAATGCTGAGTGAACATCATCAGCATCGATTCTGTGGCCAGTAATGTTCTCAAGAGTGGCAAGGCAAAGTTTATAGTTGGCGCAAATGACACAAACACACACATCATGTCGGGGATAACATTTTCCCCAGCGTGATCGCAAGTTGTAGAATTTTGATAGGCCAATGCCAGAATTAGGATGGTCATCCTTGTACATGCGAAATGCCTCACTAATAGATCTTGTAATGAGACACTTTGTTACTAATATTTTTACTCCATTGATCTTAACCAACAGGACATCCTTTCTGTTAAGGCTTTGTCTATAACATTCCAACTCGTCCTTCGTGTGGTACTTGCACGCCGCAGATGCGCACTAAGGGCTCACCTCATGCCTGGTGAAAGGATCTGGTCGGTACCACACGTTGTGATTTTCTTTCAGTTTCCTGGACTTGTTGATTTGATGCATCGATTCAGGAATTAGCTTCTTAATTTCATTTTTCAATGGTGTTGATGGCAGGAGAGTGAGAAGTTGACAGCGTTCCCAGGGTGTCGTCGACGCTGTATAAGCTTGCTGAAAGCTTTCGGCCCACTGTGCACAAAAGGAGCACGTTCCTTTGGCTGAATTTCCCGATGCATCACCTTGGTTTTATGCCCAAAATATGTTGCAGCAAACATTTTCGGCTTGTGCCTTCTGCACCTCCCTTTGTTTTCTCTTGATGTAAGCAGGCCTGTGCCGACTTCACACTGGCCGACTTCAGGCCTGTAAGTTTCAAAGGGGACACGCCGGTAGTCGCAATGCTCTGGTTGATGACGTCGATTTCTTCAGGGGCCATAAAAATGTCATCGCCCAACTGTGTGTTCCGTGAAGATATTTCATTGCAGAAGTAGCGAAAGCACGGGTAGCACAAGTAGTCCGTCTCTTTGACAGTCACTGATCTTCCACATGTTAAAAGTTGCTTCAAAACATTGATGTTTAAGTTGGTAACTCCAAAAATTTCGCTCCTTCACAGTGAGCTTCTTGTGCTTCGAAAAGTAGTTAGCTCAATACACTCGCTCAGAGCTATACATTGTCGCCATCAGACACACAGGAGCAGTAGAGTAAGAGCAAAGCACAAGCACTATCGGCGCCGAATGAAGCGTGAACAGCAGATCGAACGTGCGGCCAGTTGAGGCCGTCTGCTGCCGTCATCTGGGATAGGCGTCTGGTTACGGATAGTTTTGCTTTTGTTTCCTTTGGCGTTCCGTATGTTGCTTTGCCACTGGAGTGCCACGTTCTTGCTTTCTACTGATCGCAACTGGTGCAGTGCAGTTTCTTTGGTTGCAGCGGCTGCTGCCCGCGTGCGTGAAGCGAGCGCTCATAGCTCCCCGCTAGGGTTTTCATCTTGCTTCCGTCTCCTTCATATTATCAACGTCAGGCTGCAATGCGAACGAAGGGCAAGTAGAATAGCTAAGCTCCAGTGCACTTGCATGGGAGTTACCCGAGAGGTGTTACTGTTTCGAACTCTATCGGTCTGAGAACGCGAAAACGAGCCCTCACTGCGCCTTCTCTTAAAATGAGCACCCGGGGTGCGCCTGCTCCGTAGCCCCACGCTCTTGGCGGCTCTGGTGACCAAATCATCTCGAAATTGACGTCCTCAGTGCCGGTGACACCTTTTTCAGCTCTGCTGGCCTTTTAAGAAGCAGGAAGCCAATCTGACCTGCATTCTATACACTTAGCGGCCAAGAAGTCGGATCTACAACAACTGCCTATCTTTGCATAAGGGTCTCATTCAACGGGCCGTAACTACTACTAGAATAAAATTATGCACTATGTTTTTATTGATTGTGAAAGTTGCTGTAGAGAAAATAAGTGGACAAAGTGTAAAAAATATCAAAAATGGGGCTTTTTATATTGTTGTCAGACATTCCCATTGTTTGGTGTTTTCTTAAAGTTAGCACGATCGTATCTCTTTATTGAAAAGTTACATGAGCATAAGCTTTAGCACCTTTATAAATAAGTATGCTTAGAATGTAATGCGGAATTGATACCGCTCTGCCACAAGCCTTTCTTGAGATAAGGACCTGCGAAGTAGACAAAAAAATTTTTCCTGGGCCGATCTTGAGGTATTTTATAAGAACATTAAACCAAAAATAACTGAACACAAGCATGCATATATTTACTTCAAGAAATGTCAGCTACCTAACTTTAATATATTTTGTGTAATTCATAACCAAAGATGGCCAAATCTTTAGCAAAGCACATAAGTGCGACACTCCACCTCTTCATTATTATTGATTCCTGGTGCTTTGAAAAAATTTTGGCAGCAAAATCAATTGCGGATCTTTTCTTTCCACGTATCAGGCAACAATATTTAAAATTTTGAAACGAATTTAAAAGGCCGACCGGCCATCCTTTGTTCGATTTTACATGGAATCACCCTAGTACCCTTTTCTTTTCAACATGTGACTATACATAGTCTTTATTTCCACTTCAATATATAGATTGTCTGTTTATTACCATTACCTTGAGCCAACCAATCACTGTTGCTCTGACTCTCTATGGCTGTACTGGTCTTTGTGTCAGTAAACACCATAAATCATTATGATTCCTTGGTACACAAACCCCGATAATCAGTCATTCAATAGCCTGTTGATAACTCAACCTTTGACTCTCTGTTTCAGTGTGGTACCACCTACTCACAACAAAGAGGACACGAACCAGAACCTCTCGTCAGTGGAGACAACCATGGCCAACTCAATGGCAACGTGCGTGGAGCATTTGAAAATGCTTCACGATGAGCGCAAGGAAAACGGTTTTAAGAAGGACAAGGTTTTCCAATTTTGCATGTATGTGGCGAGCTGCATCCGAGGACTAAACAAATGTGATCAGCTGGAGGCCATGCAAGAAATCAACACTGTCATGTACAAATACCAGAAAAAGCAGCTTGAGGATACGTGATCTGTTTGTGTGAATCATAATCATTTTCATTTTCTTGTAACATTCCATCTTCATGATTTTATCACAAAATACATTTGCTGTCACCAAAACCTTGGCCAGGTTAATGCAACAATTCTATTTAAAATGTTTTTCTTTTTGCTCCGTCATAGGTCCAAGTGATACCCTGCCTATGTTATCACCATGATCAACCGATCATACCATATTTACTTGTGTAACGCGTACTTCTTTCCCGATAAAACAGGTCCAAAAATTGCGTGTGCGTTTGAATCGAGTATGACCCTAAATCTGCATTACCAAATTGCCATCGGCATTTCAACATGGCTGCCTCGTACGTGCTTCAAGCCTAGCTGCCGTAGCTTCCTCCATGTGCTGTAGTACGTGTGCTTATGTTAGTCCACTGTCCGTCTTCCTGTTTTCTGTGTTTGCTCTATCAGCACAGAAGTGCCGACTGCAAAGACACGCTGAGTTCATCACGATGCTGCAATTAAAAGGAGTGATTACGTGTGCAGACGGACAGGAATCGGGCTGCATCACAGGCGTTTAGAGTTCGCGAAACTTGTGTGCTGGACTGGCGCGAACAGAGAAGCGTTCTACTCTGGTAGCTGCTGTGTACAGTGCGGCCATGCGGCCCCTATTTTGGAAGCGATCTGCGATGGAGACAGAGTCTACGAATTTAGGTGCACCGTGCTGTGTTCTCGTCGCTTAATTCACATTGAAGTGAGAGTCCGCAGAAAGGTCAATTCGCACGGTCCTACTACTGCACTTCCTCACTCCAGCGTTGTTATGAACAGTTTCTGCGGTCAGTGAGTGAGACGTGTTCATGTTTGCTTGTGTGCATGTGACACCAAGCTTGCTAATTTAGCTAGTAAGCAAATGTTCAAAAGTTTATGCGGCTGATAAAACTACTATCCTTACGTTTCGTATAGCTGTCTACTAGTTTGCTATCAATGCTTTGCCTTTTGGGCAAAACTGCAGCTTTCTTTTTATATTGCAACTTTAGCACATTGCGGGTAAATCTTTGTTTTTCCAAATGAGAGAAAGTTGTATTTCTGTATGAAAGAATGAGGTGCGCAGTACTGTAAATGACTTTTCTTGTTTTAGGTCATGGCAAATGGGGTGTGTTACAGTTGAGGGCACATTAAAATCGAGTAAATATGGCAAGTGGTGTATGACCAGAAAGGAATAGCATTGAGCTAAAGTAATTGCTGCAGCAACCATCCATTTATGTAAATTGTTTACTGGCCTGTGTCATTTG
Source organism: Dermacentor albipictus (assembly GCF_038994185.2). NCBI lineage: Eukaryota > Metazoa > Arthropoda > Arachnida > Ixodida > Ixodidae > Dermacentor > Dermacentor albipictus. Next base: position 117,085,317 of record NC_091826.1, read on the forward strand.
TCCTTAATAAAGTATGTGATTGTAGCTGTCCAGATTAAGTAGTTATTCTATGCATTTGAATTAGAATGATTTTGCTTACTAGTATTTGCACACACAGCATGACAAACTTTTCCTGGTTTATGCTCTTAAAGGGACAGTAAGGCAAATACTAAGTCGACGTGGACTGCTTAAATACCTTTCCAGAAACCTTGCAACGCTTGTTTCGTGCCAAGAAAAGACTTAGTTTAGGAGAAAATTGGATCTGAAGGGCCCGAATACCTTTTTCAAAATTCAAATCACCTGCCACCAACTGGGGGAGTTGTGGCGTTGCATACGCTATCACAACCCTTTGCTGCTTACTGCTGTCAGTGAGTAATATGGTGCCCCACCGATTGCGGTACCGAGCCAAGACTGGCTCGGTACCGCAAGGTGGATTCGCCGCTGCAGCTACCTTTTGGTCAAGTGGCGTAGACCGTTCAGGCATCCCGCGACATCACATGGAAGTTGAATTCTCTGTTGCTTGCGGTTTGTGCGAGTTTCGTGAGCCATCAAGACCAGTGCAGCACTACGCGATAACAAAACTACTGAAACGCGAAAGCATGGGTGGCACGGAGCCTAGCGAAAACAAAACCTTTTGACCGCCTGTGTCATTGCCACGGGTAATTTCAGTCAGTTCTTTTTTCATAAGATAAAACAGAATCTTCACACCCGAGGAGATGCCGATAACTACCGCCATCCAAAAGGAGTGAAAAAGGCAGCAAAATGTTGACCACTGAATAGCTGTCAGGTCTCAAGATTGATTCGGCAGTGCTTTAGGAATGTGTGGGAGGAGTGGTGGCATGGGTGGGGGCGGGAGGGGTATGCTGCATAATTTCGGAGGGCTAAAGGGGGCCCTTCGTGTACGTGCCGATGTGGAAGTAATTTATGCTTCATTGAAAGCAGGATAGCAGCAGCATTTATTGCGGTGGTCATCAAAAGAGAGGGTGGCATTTCCTGTTTGCTCCCCGCAGAAGGACCATATGCAAAAACAGAAAATGCGAAAAGAAAACCATTTAAGCAATTAGAAACAGTGGTCACAAGGCTGCAATTCCATGGGATAAAGTTATAAAAGTTGGATGTGCGCAGGTGCAGGGAGACTGCCAACAAACATGGGCAGTCTCTGTACCATGTGTCATCAGCTGTACACAGCATTTATGTGCAGGTGTTGCCAGAAAAAAATTTTTTTTTTTCTGGGCCACAGCAACATCGGAAAGCTCTTAATAGCTGCTTGTAGAGTTATTAGACGTATCGGTGCTCATACTGATACTGATACTGGTGGTGCATCTGCACGTATATATAGTAATTGAGAAAGGCGTACTAGGCCTTCTGTGGGGCATGGAAGGTGGGTGAAAGAAGGGCTCAAATTGCCACAACATCAGAAACGGCTCTGAATGGCTACCAGTAGAGTTATCGAACTTCTCGGCGCTCTTACTGTGGCCTGAGATGGTGCATGTATGATTAAGAAACACATAGTAACTCTCGTGACAGTGGACCCTTTCCACTCTCAATATTCTTCATTGCATAAGAAGACCATATTGGTAAATATGGCAAAGGGAGCCAGTCATTATTCAAATCATGTAAGAGCTTCGCCTCATGTGCACTCTTCAATGCCTGTCTCCATCTGAACTGAACTGAGGCCTAGAGCACTGCACAGATTGTTTTCTTTACTTTCTTTTATTTTAAAGGCTCGGGCCTTGCCTGAGCTCAAAAGTGCCATGTGTTGGTCTGCCTGAACTGGGCCCGGTAATTTCAAACCTGGCCCGGTTCGGTTCGACCCATTAGCCCTTGAACCTAAACAAAGCATCGTCGAGTTCTCAGTTATTGTAAGGGAGGCAGAGAGAAGAAAAAGGTTAAATGAAAGGCAGGGAGGTTAACAGAACTGAGCCTGGTTGGCTGCCCTGCAATTGGGGGAAGGAAAAAGTGGACGGAAAGATTAAGAGAACAGGAAGTCCGCCGTGGATATCGCCAACGTAGTAACAGTTTTCCGCTCAGTATCGCATACGGTTCTAAGTCTGGATCATAAACGGTCGCTCAATCTGGTAGCCTTCAAAAATTGCAGCAGTGCTTTTGTGGTCTGTTGTAGCTGCGATGTGTGACACCCTGGTACCAAGATCTTGTTTGGTTGTGAATATACCAGCCCAACACACAAAGAGATTATTATTCGATATGAGCACACACAGATACAATGAACAGAGAGGGAGATAGGGTAGACCGAAGCTGGCGACAGCCTTCAAGGGGGCACAATGTCTGCATGCCTATGTTTAAGGAAGGCGCATACAGAAAAAAAAAAAATCGCAAGATGCAGATTCCACTGCATCATGTTTTCTGCTGGGGTTGCTTCTAAAAAGAAAAAAGCAAGAAAAAGCTCTTCCCATCAGTGAATCTCAAGCAAGGAATGGTACAGACTATAACGTTGGCCAAGCTATTTAACAAAACAAAAAAGTGCTCTGACATACAACGATGTGGGTGTTTTGTTTGCGGCCGGCTTGTGCACGCTGGTAAACTTTTCTGCTATTGATTACGTAATTAGTGAAAAGTAATTTCCGAAGTTTCTGATTGCGTAATTGTGCAAGTTTGAATGTCAACTTGTGCACTGCATTACAAAATGTAATATTCAACAGTTTACAATGCTGTGCATTTTCCCTCGGTTTTATCATTTTTCACGTTTCAGGGTTGCTGCGAAAACCACGAAACAAAACGCGGAGTAAAGGCGAGCGCACCCGTTATGCATGCGACAGCAGCACTTTCAACAGGGATTTCAAAGAATCAACTCAATGGCTGACTTGGTGACCACGAAAAAAAAAAAAAAAACTTGGAGGACGCTGAAGCTTCGCCTTTAAGAGTGGAACGCGATAGCATTTAAAGATTCCTGACTGCTTCTCACGCTTCCCGGCAACCGCAGCGTAGGTAACCGTAACGTTTACCGCAAAACGCTTGCAGCGAACGCTATGGACGAAGGTAGGCTTTGCGGTAGAAACGCGGCCTCTTGCGTGGGCCGATCCTCAAAGAAAATTGCATCATTTTCAGGTTTCCGTCATTGTTTTGCACTTCTAATATTCTAATAACGTCTGAGAAGATTTACCATAAGCATGCGCTATCGGTGTGTTGTTTCATGACATTTGTTTGTGGGCTGTCAATCTCAAAATTCCGAGGAATAATTTTGTATGTAACACAACGTATGAACAACTTTAGCGATAGAATGGTGTGACAATATTACCCGCATATACCGCATGTCATATAGGGAGGCGTGGCATAGATGCACCTAAATATATATGGAAGGTTTTGCTCACGCAAAACTCCGCCAACGCCGACACCGGATTTGCTGAGACACGGGGCCCAACGCAATCGCGTTAGGTTGACAACACGACGCAGTGATGCCAACTCAGGTCAACGTTTTATCCCTAAAATGAACCCCCAGAAATCCCTAGATTAAAGAAAAATCCCTAGATTTTCTTTGTTTACTTGTTAATGTGGCAATTTCAGCTTTAACAAAGTCTCAGCGCAGTTCACTTTTTGTTCCATTTGTTATGTATTTTATCAGAGATAAATAAATGTGTATTAGCCGCATCTGTAGCTTTTTTCTTAATTTTTTGTAGAGTTATCATGCATAGAGGGTCGACAGATGGCACCACCAGATAGAGGGGGAGTCAGCAACGACACTCAGATGACTCCCTCTGTATCTGAAGTGAACTTCGAGCAGATGACTCCCGTTTCACCGCACCGCCTTTCGAGCTGCTCCTTCAGCAGGCTCATCTTCACGCGCAAAGAACCCATGCAGCCCTTTAACAAAAGAATGGTCCCAAGTTGAAAGAGTTGGACATTGTCTGCTAAGCCCCGTCATCACATCAAGGTATTTTATTCAGACAACATTAACAGTCTTTTTATGATGCGCAAAGAAAAACGAACATGTTGGACTTCGTTAAAGTCCCCTTCTCACCTCAAATAGAACACTCAGAAGCGGTGAAATGGCGTCCCTCACCGCACAGTTCTTTATTTATCAAAGTCTCAATCAAAGATTGTCAAACAGTAGTTGGAGCGACTAAGAAATGACATCACGAGAAACTGACATCCCCCAAAATTTAATGTTGCTAGTTATAGAGCATCAACGAATCCGGCAACATTGATGCCTTCAGGTAGCATATGTGGGTTTATTGACCAGTTGCCTTCACCCAAAAAGATCACGTTCTCGTGACGCCTGCGGCAACAAGGACGTTCCACGTCCGCTGCCAAGGTCTGTGAGTGATGGCGCTGGCTAACACTCCCAGGGTTCTACTAGTACACATACATACCCAAGAAAGTGGATGGGGAAACAGCGCCGCGGTAGCTCAATTGGTAGAGCATCGCACGCGAAATGCGAAGGTTGTGGGTTCGGTTCCCACCTGCGGCAAGTTGTTTTTTCATCCACTTTAACTTCCATTAATTTATCGTTTCTTCATTACATTTGTTAAGCACAAGTAATTCCCCTATGTTGTACTTGGTGTCAGTGCTTGTTGGCTTCTCATGATATAGAATTTTTCATAGTATTTTGTGTTTAGAAGGCAATATAATCAGATACGTCTGCCTTGAGGCCGCTTGAAGTAACAATTATACGGACTCTTAAAATCCCTAGATTTCACAAAAAGACGCTAGATCCCTAAAGCAAAGAAAAAATCTCTAGATCTAGGGATAAATCCCTAGGGTTGGCATCACTGACACGACGTCTTAGCTGTTGGCTGCTGCTACGAGCAAGCAGCCGCGCCACCTTGTTTTCTGGAATATTGCGCGTCGGCTGAGGGTGACGATAAGAAAGATGACTGAAGTGAAGCAAAATACAAACAGGTTTGTGCGACCACCCATAATCACAACCCACTTTCCAGCAAAGCTGTTTCGTTCGAAGAGTTGGAAAAACAACTTCAGTAGCGTGTACTTATACAACATATCTTAAAGCGTTGCCTCTATACCATGCATGGTATCATTATTAATGGAAATAGTTTTAAAACACAGAAATTATCCGATCTAAGGATGTTATCATTGATATTCGTTTTTTCAGCATGGCAGACACTAGATGGCTGAGCAGCCCAAACGCTGCAGTGATAGTATTTGAGGAGGACGCCGGGGAGGCAAACACAACTTAAGCCGTTTTGAAAACAGTATTATGCATCCATTAACGAAAAATTCGGCTTTTGTCGCTCCGATACCGAAACTGGGTGTATGAAGGAAGTCCGAACATCTGCAAACATGATGCTTTCCGCCTCGCATGGCTTCTGCATGTCAATGGGTTTCCTGCCTGTGCGCATGTCTTATCATATTGTCCCGCGAAGATTACGCTCGGCGACCTGAAAGTTGATAGTTTGGAAGTTTCTAACTTTCAACCCCCCCTGACAAAGATAGTTCCATTCTGGAAACTACTGGCTTAACAAATTCTACTTTGGCTTACGTCAACGCCTACATGGTGCCATCATTTTGTACAGCAAAATGCCTGTTTGCATTCCCCACATGCGTTTCCAAGGGGGTGGGGGGGTAGGGGGGGGTGATGCTGCGCTGGCCGGCTTACGTCCATATAGGCGACAGGAATGTGTGCGTCGATGCTGGAGATAGTGCGATACCGGGCCGACCTGCGGCGGAGGTGAAGCAGGCTTCAAGCACTCCGCCAACTTCCACAGATAAGTTTAGTAGCCTGGGTCCAAATTATAGAACCGCATAATTACGAAATTGTAAGAGAAATAATTAATTAGAAAGTGCACTTATTGTAGCAAGTTGGCCTGCGTGCCCTTTATTTGTTTTAAATCCTGTTTGACGAATAATGAGAGGGGAAGAATGTGGCGACGGCGCCTGTGCACGTTGCCTGGGCTTCTGTGCTTGTAAGGTCACGCATGTCGAAGGTGCCGGCGCGGCTGCGGCAGTGGTTGCGGCAGATGCATGGCAGGCGCGGTAAAAGCGGCAGCGCTTGTGCCGGCATATAGTGTGGCGCTGTAATAAAAAAAAATGTATGATTTCATACTGTATGCAGCCTATGCATGAATCCCTAACAGCATGCGCTGGTAATTCGTCCCCATATGAATGTTGCGGACCCACGAATATCTTTCTTTTCAAATAACAACTGGCTCATTGATCTTCTCCCTTGTCCTGATACAGGATATATCTTTATTGTCCCTTTATGAAACAACAACAAAAAAAGTACTGCGTAACCCATTGAGCTCCAACGCTGCATCCCTGCTCTGTGGAAAAGTAGCTTCGTGAACCCTTTTGGCGTGTTATGTCTTGTCCTTTGACGTGGGGGCACCTATTTCACGTGCGTGCCTGTACCTCTAGAACCTCCGCCGTCAGCGAATAAAGAACTGGTGCTCAACAAGTGGCTCGCACCGCTTTCGTTTGCATGGGCGCCACTGGTTTGCGTGCGTGTAGCCGCTCACGATGGCAACGCTCTCGTGCAATCGTCGCACGGATGCCATTTGCATGCTGTACAGGCAGTGCCGCTGGGGAACCAGAAGCGCGATTGATTCCAGCCAGTTGTTCGTCGTGCATCGAACAATGGACTTTCTTTTTCCCGGGGCGACAATTGATAGCTTCGCCCGACTGTGGAAATACATCGTTGGTGGCTGGCGAAACATAGGTGCGGTTCAGCGCGAATGTCGAGCGCTTGACTACAGTATGTCATTGAGCTGTATTTATGTCCGCTGCAGGACTACATACCACCTGCTATACTAGCAGGACGAAGGCTCATTCACATCAGCGACTTGCAGAGATCGCGCGACATGTCGCAGATAGCATGAATGATCGCTAATGGTCGAAAAGCGACTGGTCAGCTGTTCAGCTGCTCGATTTTTCACTCGGATGACTGCAGTCGCAAGCTACCAAAACAATCATGTACAGGACGTCTGTGTACGCTGACGCTTACTTTACAAGTGGTGGCTGAGGTGCCAGCAGGCGTGAGGGGCTTTTATCGATATACATTTCGGTGTGGCGACGGGCAGTCGCACTTACCGATATGAACATCGGCCTTCGCGAGTCGCTCCTTGGTCGCTATCGGTCGCGTTACCTCTGTCAATCACCGGTGTGAATGTGCTCAAAAGACTCCCTCCAGTCGTCTCTAATTACCCATGTCGTGAGTCAGCCGACCTGTGTGCTGCGTTCGTTTGCCTCATCGCACCGGCCATTCTCGACTTTGCTTCCCTTTCCCTGGCACCCGTTCTGTTTCACTAAGGACAACCGGTTATCTGTTTAACGCGTCGCATGGCATGCCAGCTCCGTTGCCTCCTTTTAATCTCAACCATAGAATACCAGCTACCCCCGTTTGCTCTATAATCCAAAGCTTCTTGATCTTGTTTCCTGACATAATTACGCTAATAATAATTGTCCCATCACTCGCTGTGTAGTCTTTGGTCCTCCTTTATTACCCTTGCGTTTCTGCCCCATATGTAATTACGATCGACGAATGCAATGATCGTACATTTTCACTTTCCTTTTCAAGCATAGTGGTAAGCATGCTCATGACTGGGAAATGCCTGCCGTATGCGCTCCAACCCATTTACGTTCGTCTGATAATGTCCTTCCTGTTATCCGGGGACCCCTTTTACTACACTTGACCTAGATAAATGTACGCGACAGCAGCTAGGGCAGCCTTTTATTGAGCTCGAGTGACTCGGCGACAATCCCAAACGAGCCCACCATCATGATGTGTACATGCATACCATGGAGAAGAAAGGTAAACCAACGGTCGGGATAATATTGTACGGATGAAGAAGTTCGTTATAAATTGCCACAGCACTTTTGCGTGACTTCAAAAGTGTGACTACCAAACATAAACTCTTTTCCAACGGTCTACACTGTAAATTTTGTCAGCGCCCTTTTTTACTTCTTTTGGGCCATGGGGCGAGGGGGGGGGGGGGGGTGCGGGTTCTCAGCGCTGTTCTTACTGTACGTCATCCTCACCTTCTTTGAGATTAGAGGCCGACTGCAACGAAATTTTTTGACCGTGTAAGAAGTCTAGCTTTACTATAGCCTAGTTTTTAATATAGTTTCGATTTAGAGGAGCCTTCATGCAAAGTTTGATATGCAAGCGAAACAGTCACTAAAAGTTCGCAAAAGTAGCCATTTTTTTGATACAGCAACGGAAGGGGAAAAAAAAAAAGAAACGCCGCCATTACCACTGGTTAGAAGCGGCGCAGGTCAAGCCGTGCAGTGACGCGGGTCACTGCACGGCTTGACCTGCGATGTAAGGTCGGCTTCCCGCAGTGACCACCACTAGGGGCACACGTCTGCTTCAGTACTGTTTAGAGGCTGCTTAACAAAGAGACTAGGCAAGTATGGGCCCTGCGGCTTTGGCAAAATTGCTTTAGTAGAGTATACAACTAATTTCATCAAATTTAGCGAAAGTGAGATTTTGTTGCAGTTGGTCTTTTTCTCCAAGGTTAAACCGACTAATTGGCACCGATAAGAAAAAAAGAAAGAAAGTGGTCAGGGAAGGAAATTATACAGCAGTGGGAAACTAGATGTTCCGAGCCGCAGTTGCTTTTCCATCTGCCAGGGAATGTACTACTACCGGCATTCTTTGCGACAACGGCCATGTAGTGAAACTCCTTGTGAAATCGGTCTGTAGACCGCCTGCCAGTATTTTCGCGAGGCCCCTTGTGCACTTATTAGATTACGTGCCGCCTTCAATCATCTTTTAAAAAATTATCTTGGAAGAGCATTACATAAAATATTAATTTCGGTTACGTGGTCGGATGCATGCTTCGGAGTTGTGTGACCTGGATAATCGTATTTATTGCCCTCAGGCTTCGAGGATATTGACGCGCTATGTGTCGACAAGACCAAGTCATGAATAGAAACTGCGGAATATTGTGCAGGACCAGTTATATGAAATTCTTTTTTTTACCCCCATTCTATCACATAGTGACAGAATGTCATTCCATCGCGTGTAATAACAGCCATCCGCGATACCTTTATTACGTTACTGTCTGAATTGTGACTGAATTATAATGTAAATCTGAATTATATTCCCGGAATCTATCGGTTTCTAGGCGATTGAATATCGCATTCGGTACTTTTCTTTTAAGCAAGCCATGAGAGAGGTTTATGTCACGTTTATTGGATTGCGAGAGACTGTGACTGGTTATATTTTGATCTTTTCAGCAGTAAATGTATGCGCATGCTAATGATTCCTTGTTCTGGCACTTTCCTTGGCTGTTCTGAGTGTACCATGCACACATGTTGACCGGTTGTCCCATTTGTCGTAATTTTGTTTTTTCAACCTCGTACTTGCGTTCGCAGTTTTGATGCAAGATTGCATGTCTATTTCTGTATCTAACTGTTTACCCTTCGTATGATGTGCCCACTCCCTGCTTAATGATACGGCGCTGCACAGGGTAACCTGCAAATAAATAAATAAATAAATAAATAAATAAATAAATAAATAAATAAATAAATAAATAAATAAACGGCCAACGCCATTTCCTACCACATAATCACCGTTACTGAGCTCTGGGCTCTGGCATGTTTAATAATGATAACAATGATAGTAATAACTCATTTCCCTGCAGTCAACATACAGCTAGCAACAGTTGCAGCCATTTGCAAGAAAGGATATTACAATGTTTTCAGAAATTATAGGCCTATATCTACATTTCTGTTCTTTTTCTAAGGTGTTCGAAAAAGTAATTCGATCTATTCTTCAATGTTCCTTTTAAGCATTCCGTAATTCCCGGCTGCTCAATACGGCTTAACCAAAAATAGCTCGACGGAAAACGCTCTAGTGGATAAAAAGAAAGTTATTCTAATTAACCTTGAGTCACAACTCCTGAGGCTAGGCGTTCGATGTATGCTCAACTACGACACTTGTTTTTCGCAAAGCTTGGACCCTATAGCACACGCGGGACATCCGCTTAACGTAATTAACTTAAATTCTCGCTTTCGTTATGTCGTGGTCAGTCATTTTTCACCCTGAGTTCCGCGCATTACATACGGCGTTCCGCAAGGGCCTCTTTAATGTTTACGTCAATGATTTAACGTCCCTTAGGAGGCTGAATACCTCATAGACGCGGAAGACACCTCCCTGGTTTCTTTCTTCCCATTACATAACGCTGCTAACAGGCACCGATAATGGAGTCCTTGCGTCTTTAACCTAATTGTAATTGCACAATTCTTTAAAAATAAATGACAAAAAGGCAAAGTCTGTCATCGTTCACCCAAGAAACAAACAGGTATTGCACCTGCCGCATCTTCTGATAATTGATATTGAATAAGGTGAGCAATTTACTTCCGTAGGTATAGTTTTCACTGCTACTAGTGCATAGAATATACATCATTCTCTCCAGGTTTGTTAGAATTTCTGCGCACAATAAACACATTTTACCCACTGAAACTAAGCTAACCTTATGCTATGCTTAGTTTTATTATTACTTATCATTTCTTGCTCAGAGGTAACACCCGTGTATCAGATAAAAAAAATACTCGTTCTTCAAAAGAAAAAAAAGAAAACGCTCAGAATAATTCTTAAAACGCCTTATAATGCCTTAACTCATCCCATACGTTTGCAGTACAAAATCCTGCCAGTAAATCGGTGAATCGAGTGCATTTATTTAATTTATTTTTATTTATGAATACTGCGACCGCAGAGAGATCATATAAGGGGTGGCAGATAAACTGTTTCGAAGAATAAGGTGCAATACGAATACAAAAACGCTGTACATAATGATCAATGAATGACATTCATTGTCATTTCGTCATTTCGTGGAACTAATGGCTTTACTGTACAACAATGCAGTTGTCATGTAGCATACCCTTTGAGTAAGGTAAAATAAGTGAAGTATCGATGCTTCCATCTAATACTTCCATCCCGTGCTTGAGTGACTGTACAGTGAATGTTTGAGTACTGGCCTGTGTGCTTCTGCAAAAAGGCTGTAACTCGAAGTGACCCCCTGTTTTCAAATAGTTACACTGACCCAACATGAAACACCGTACAAAACTCGAAAATGTAAAATGTTTGCCTTACCTCGATGTAGAACTAATTACAGCGTCATTATGTTGAGATATATTTTAACTAAATGCGTGAATCCTGAATTGTGTGGGAACTTAAAGGGACTGACAACTGGCCAGAATTTGTTGGGAGATCATGACGGAAATGAAATGACCATGATCTATAGTGATAGAATGCAGCACGCTGTAATTATAATTTTAAATTGGCAAGGAAAATCTCAAAAACCTGTAAGTGGCCTGACCTGGAAGTGAAATATTCGTACTTTGGATGTGGTCTGTGACGTCACTGTACGTAAGTAGACTGATATTAAGTACAACATAGTTATTGCTTAAAATTGCAGTTGCCATGTTATTAGAACTTGCGCTTTGTGCTATGCTTCGGAAATCAAAAGCGCACGCATGACTATGGCAACAGACTGAACTGCGAATCACGTGTAAAAGCGTCGTTTCGTTTTCGATCGGACTGTTTCGTTTGAACTGGTTAAAATAAAGCAGTTGGACGGCAAAGTGCGAAAACATATAGCTATTATTGAAGAAATACTTTAATGCTTCGGAAAACATAAAATGCAGGAATGTCGAGTTGATAAACAAAATAATACTTTCTCACACTAACGGCCGTACTTCTCTCCCTCTCACTAATGCTAGCGTATAATCACTATTGCGCTCACGTATCACTGTTTCCAGCATGCTCCCAGTGATCGACTTCGTCCTCTCTGCGGATCGAAAAATTCCTATAAAAAATGTTCCACGGCGTTTTCCGCGTTACCACTTCATGATCAGACACTCCGACCGGTAAACTTTTCATTGCAATAATAAAAAAAAATGGGTACTATGAGAACTGGTTGTCAGTCCCATTAGGCATTGTCGTTTTCTATCTTCCGAGATTACTTTGTTTGTTAGCTCGCCTACATTCGTTTTGTAACTATGATGTGTAAATGTTTTGTATAAATATTTTATTGAAGACAAAACAGTGCTGCTCAACTGCACAACGATTACATTCTTAGATCTTTTCTTTTAGACTTTTTTAGACGATCTGATTATGAGGCACGCCGTAGTGGGGAACTCCTGAACTTTTCGACAAACTGAGGTTCTTTAACGTGTACCTAAATCTAAAATGAAGTGTTTTATTGGACCGAACCCTTCAATGTTTAACGGATCGTATTCCTTGTATAGGGCTTGTTGTGCTATGTTTTGTCTCTGAATTATTTATGCTTCTCGCAAATATCAATCCTGCTTTTTGGGTTTGAGAGCTTAGCCAAATGGTCTAGGCTTCTTTTTCCTTTGAGCCCCAGTTATGTTTGAAACTGAACTGAAATAAAGTTTGATCGGTTGATCCATTGAGCCTCAAGAACAAAGTATATAAAGAGAGTTGAACTTAGTTGTTTTTTTATTGTACGGGGGCGTAGCAAAAGTTGGCGTCATAGGTGATATCGACTAATCTTTCTCGCTTAGCTACGCTACACTGAATTGAATTCTGTGGTTTCACGTGTCGAAACCACGATTCGCGTATGAGGCACGCCGCATTCTGGGACTCCAGATAAATTTGGACCACCAGGAGATCCTTAACGTGCCCCCAATGCACGGGACACGGGCGTTTTTGCATTTCGACCCCATCGAAATGCAGCCGCTGCGGCCGGGATTTGATCGCTATGCTATATACGTTAGAAGTTAAGAACAAACAAACAAACAAACAAACAAACAAACAAACAAGCAAGCAAGCAAGCAAGCGAGCAAGCAAGCAAGCAAGCAAGCAAGCAAGCAAGCAAGCAATATATAATAAAATAAAAAGTAACGAAAAATAAAACGTTATGGGGATTTACGTGCCAAAACAACGATCTGATTATGAGGTACGCCGTAGTGGGGACTCCTGAACTTTTCGACCACCTGAGGTTCTTTAACGTGCACCTAAATCAAAGTACACGGGTGTTTTCGCCCCCATCGAAATGCAGCCGCCGTGGCCGGTATTCGATCCCGCGACCTCGTGCTTAGCAGCCCAGCACCATAGCCACTAAGCAACCACGGCGGGTAACGAAAAATAAAATCAAGCTTGTGGATTGTTCACAAGAAAATCAAGTTAAACACATTAGTCGAGATACAATTTCTACAGCAAGTAGCGGTGGTTTTTGCAAGACTAAAATTCAATAAAAAATGGAGTACGTTTACTGACATCGAGCAAACCCAGAATGCATTGTTTAGTTAATTCTGCTTATTATGATCGCTGTTAAGTTTGTTTACATAACAGTGTTCTCAAATGCGCGGCGGTGACTGCGCATAAACTCACAAAGAATAAACGTTCAGTATGGGCTTTCCGCAGACGCGGTTCCAGGTGCGGTAACAGCAAGTCTCTGAAGCGCTTGGTGCTTGACGTTATGCCGGCGCAAACGCCGAAGTCACGACTCCAGTTTCTGCGCTATTTGTAACGCCTTCCGCAACAGTTATTCCTCTCACTCTTTCCTTCGCACCTGGCTTGATCATCTGTTTCTTCCGTTGAGGACAGTCCAGGCCGAAAGCAAATCGAAACAACAAAACGCTAGCAAAAACGGACAGCGCGAACCTTCGAGCAAGCGTAATGCACATGCGACCGATCGGTGGTTGCTATGCAAAGATAAAGTCTATTTCTAAAAGCGAGACAAAACCGGTAAGGGTGGTGGCATGCACTCACGTTCGAGCGACCGACCAAAATCCGTTGTCATGGCAACCCACGGCGTTGGCACGTCCGCACAGCCGTCGCGAGCTGCACGCGCGTGCGTGCGTGTTTGTGGCGTGAAGGGCCGCACCAACTCACTACAGCATCAATTACAGGACATTATCGCCCAAACAATGACGCCAAGAGGGAGAAGGTGCTGGCGTTAACAACAAAGCGGTGCTCTACCTTGTCAACAGAGAGCCGCTCGATTTGGCCGACGCCTGCCCGGTGAAGATCTTTGCGAGAGCGTTCCTTACGACTGGAGTTGAATGCCGTGACTGCTGTGGATACTGCCGCAAACGTCGCCTTCCCCCGTGCTTTATTTTTTTATTGATTCAGAGGCTGTGAAGTGACGGCGTCCAATACGCGTTCCTTGACCCACGGATGGTTACTGCGGTTATTATTGCGTGCAACAACAGCTATCTCTTTGTTCCGGTGTGCGCTGGGATACGGACCCGAAGCAGTTCTCTGGCCTACGGGCAGTTTTATCCACAGACAGCAGTATATTAAGTGCTTTGCGTTCTCAACCCTCGGCGTTGCTTTAACCGGTCCTGAAGGACTTGCAGCCTTTGTAATATTTTTTTGTGTCTGTGCCTCGATTCGACCGGACCGGGCTCATCGCCTGTGATACGCTTCACTCGTGTGAATCTGCGTGGATCACTGTCCTGGGCGACTATATCGTGTGCCAGATAGAAAACGAAAACTTCACGGAAGAAGGGAGCGCTGAGAAAAAAAAACAACGAGTTTCTGTCCATCAGATGATCACTCGTGTCAACCCAACAATGGTGAATGGAGTAAGCAATATTGCCTTCTTTATTATTCTTGAAATATTTCTAACCACCGCGTCATTGTAATATGTGGGCTTATATTTCCCTGTACCGCCAGCTGCTTTTACCATGTGATCGAACCTATTGCGTAGCCCTCCAATACAGCGTGGCTCAACGTGTCTTTTTTGTTAATATACAGAATGTTTAAATATCGCCTGTGGATGATAGCGTAATTGCAGTCCTTGAACTGCACATAACTTTCAAGGGAAATCTAAATACCGCATCGACTTACTATAAATATCTAATTAACTATTCAAACGGTTACATTAACGCACGTACAGCAATTTACGAATTACAGCCGTTTAAGTTAGCAAGCCGTATTCACTTGAAACAAATTTTCAGAATGATACCAGTTTCGTGTCAATAATTCCCAAAGTGTGCGGCAAAATACATGGGCGTTGCGGTTACATTTGTGCTTCATTGCAGGAAACGATGTTTCATTTAAAAAGAATGCAGAGGCTCTACTGGAGTTGTTTAAGTATGCGTAAGCACACCCTAAAATTTCAGTTGGCTCACTCCTAAATTTAGAGCTTGCCCACCCCCAAATTTAACTTGGCCTACGTGCAAATTTCAAGTTGACCCAGCCGCAAACTTAACTTGGCCCACTCACCAGTTGGCCCACGTTCACATTTCAGTTGGCCCACATCCAAATTTGAAGGGGACGCAACCCCAAACTTCAGTTGGCCCACCTCTATATATAAACTTCTCCACGCGTTTTCTAAGGATCCCTATGTATCTCTGTGGATTACCTTTTATGTTTAAATTATAATTACAAAGCTACCAATCATCTACATTTACGCTGCTATAACGATGAAACGTCTTTGCAAATTCCGAATTTTTGTGCAGATACAACGCATTATAACGCATTACGCGTTTCGCGTGACAGGGCTGGGGTACTGGCCAAAGAACGCGTGCACACTAAAGAGTAAGTGGATCAGCAATGAATTTTTGTCCCAAGTGGAATGGTGCATCGTCAATTGCGTAGATTTCTTTCTGAGAAACTCGTACGGGTTTCCTTCGTAACTTCGTGCTACATTAGAGTTGTTGACAATTTTCCCTTTCATGGCTCTGCCTCCACCTTGCAGGATTCCGCAGAACGGATTTGCCATATTCAGTCAATCAGTCTTTTCAGTTAGGCAAGTATTCCGAACAGTCCAGTCGGTCGGTCGAGCGGTCATCCGGACAGTCGAGTCAGCTGGTCGTCAGTCAGGTTTGGTGCGTTAGGCAGTCAGTCTGTCAGTCACTAGTCCAGTGAATCCAGTCAAGTCTAGTCTGTCAGCTGTTCAGACAATCAGTTCAGTCCAATCAGAAGATCAGTCCGTTTGGCTCAGTGATTCGGTATGGTAAGTCCAGTGCAGTCAGCCAGCCAGTCGATCAGTCTCTCGGTTGGTCCTCAGTCGTTTGTTCGGTCAGCGCAGTCCGGTCATTCCAGTCCAGTCAATCAATCAATCTAGTCATTAATTAAAAATTTAGTCGATTAATCCCACTAGTCAGTCTGGTCGGCCGCACAGTAGTCTGTCTGCATGCACTCCGTTATGCAGGGTAAGGTTATCTGTAGCTAGAATCAAGTTAACATTGATGCTTGGAGGTCCATGACCTTGAACTGAATGCATAAAGCTTAGGGCCTAGAGGTCATGGCGCGGTGTATTGTTTCGAAAGGAACACATAGTCATACACGCGCTGCGCGCACGGGCACACATGCGCACATAGGCACGTACGTACGCACATGTAACAACTGAGCCAACACTGACATAAAGCTGAACAATGAAAGCTAGGTTGAACGATCAGTAAAACCGCCCCTGTTCCAGCTTCCATGTATGTGTCTTGGGTGGTTTAGCTTGTCGGCCTGGTGCTTCGGCTGGAGTCAAGGAATTCAATTTCTCCGGAGTGGGGAGTTCTGTTTTCATATAAGCCATTTTAGCTGTTATCGTTTTTCAAGTAGTTCTGCGTCGCGTTGCCTTTCTGCAAAGGGTAGACACCTGTATATCATTTTCGGGAAGACTGCGAGAACGGTGACGATAACCGGCTCTCACATAGAGGATATAAAAAATAATTGCTAGCCATTTTGCTCGAATTACAAGGCAGTGACAGCGATAACCGACGCGAATATGCATGCGAAATTGCCCACTTGCTTGCCTGTGCTTGCCGCGGTTTATGCCCAGCACCGCACCGGGCATCACGAAGAGTCTTTCGAAAGCGTTTGCTTGGCGGCCGCGGCGATCTGTTGGTGCTCTTGCATCGAAATATGCTCCTTTCTAGTGCGCCTCTTACCCCTGTATTCAATAATGCATCTTAACTTGAAGCCCACACTTGATTTAAATGACGCCTGTCGTGAATGCATCAAAGGAAACGCAATGAGCGTCTTGGGTACGTTCACACGAGGCGTAGTTTATATCAAGTCAGGCTTGTGGAATAGGCAAAGGCGAGCACATTCGCGGCATAAAGAAAGATCTGGCAGATTCAGGGCTTTTTTCATACAAGTAACATTGGAATGGCGGGAATAGTTAGATAAAATAAAGCGAGCTGCTCGATTTTGAATCCCTTCAAGGTTTACGGTTAGTGATGCTTGATTCTTATCCCAAATTGCAGATGCGTATTCTAGTTTTGAGCGAACTAGGGTTTTGCAGAGTGTCAGTTTTACCGAAGTCGGAAAGGTGTACAAGTGACGACGAAGATATCCTAACATGCGATTAGCATTAGCAGTAATATAATTAACATGCATATTCTATGACAGATCATTAGTTATGTGAGTGCCAATATATTTGCGGGCGTCAACGGATGCTAATAAAGTGTCATTCAGTACACATCTGCACTGATTGCCATTGCTGGCCGTACGTGGTATGCGCATCGATTTACACTTGCTAGCGTTAAGTTTCATGAGCCATTTATTAGACCTGAGGGATACATTGTAAAGATCTCCTTGCAGTTTATCTGAATCATCAGGGTTAGCGATCTTTCAGTATATTACACAATCGTCTGCGAAAATATTGATTGATAATGAGGTTACACAGTTAGGGAGATCATTAATATAAATCAAGAAGAGTAAAGGCCCCAAGACGGAGCCTTGTGGCACTCCGGGTGTAACTGTTGACAAAGCAGATGAATAGTTATTGGTTGTGACATATTGAGTTCGATTAGAAAAAGAAACTTCTCAATCCAAGACAACACATTTGGATCAATATTAAGCTGAATAAATTTATGGATAAGTAGGTTATGACATACGGTGTCGAAAGCTTTGAAAACATCTAAAAAATACAGTCAATATCGAATCCTTGATCTAAGGTGGCGAACAAATCGTTAGTGAAACAAAGAAGTTGAGTATTGCATGAAAAAGTTTTTCTAATACCGTGTTGAGATGGATGGAAGAACGCGTTGCTTTCCAGGAAATCGATGAGGTGAGAATATATTACGTGTTCTCAGAGTTTGAATGGAATGCTGGTTAATGAGAAGGGTCGGTAGTTCTCGGGACAGTCTGCGTTGCCTGATTTATGGACTGGAACCACCCTCGCCGTTTTCCAGTCTGTAGGAAGCGATGGGCACTGTACTGACTGAGCAAGCAGCTTAGATAGAATAACAGATAGAAATAACGCCGTATACTTCAACATTTTTTGAATTATTAAGTTCAGGACCTGCAGAAGATAACATGTTTTGATTATTAATCAAACGATTAATACCAACCCAATGAACTAATATGAGATCTATACAACAAAACGAGAAAGGAGGAATATTCGGTAAATCGGCAAGGCTATTATCACAAAAAAATGAGGTAAATACTTCATTTAACACAGTGAAACACTGGTTTGCGTCAACATCACTGCCATCAACATGAATGAAATGAATAGAGTCAGCTTTCTTGTCGCCTACAATGCTGCAGAATTTGCGTGGTTGAGTTAGTAAGAGGGATGGCAGTGTGACATTAAAATAAGTTTTTTAGCATTGCTAACAGCATAAATGTACTCGGCTTCTACATGATTGTAAGTATTCCAGCGATCGGTAAGATTGGTTTGTTTGGCACGACGGAAAATAAGTTTCTTTTTGTTGCTTCGTTGATTAAGGGAATTATTAACCCAAGATGAGCTTGAGTTGTAAGGAATTTGCCTTCGAGGTATATACCGGTTAATTAAGTGGAGCAATTTATTTTTGTAGAGCTGCGAGTTTTCTTCGACAGAGCGTTCATCAAATTTAGTAAGGTAGCCGCTGGCAAACGTTTCCAGTTCACGGGTAATTGAGGGCCTGTCAGCGCGGTTATAGTCAACGATAATTTTAGATCGCCTCTTGGAAGATACGCGCATTTTCAACGTAAAATTGATAATCAAGTGATCACTCCGCAGGATACACCGGATACACTCCGGATACACCCTGGAGGTAAATCGGTTTAGAAACAAAGTCAGGCACAATGGTGAAAATAAGGTCTAGGATGTTAGATGACGTAGAAGTTGTACGAGTGGGTTCATGTACTAACTGTGAAACGGTGAAGTCTGAACAGATATTCAGAAATTGTGCATCTTCGGTTGAGCTTTTTGCCAGGGTACGGAACACGAAATCACTTCTCCACAAAATATTAGGAAAATTAAAGTCCCCCAGAATAAACAAAGGTGACGTAGGATACCGAACAGTTAGATTGTTTGGAGCATCATGTAAATTATCGCAGAAAGATTTTGGTGCTATTGGGGATCTATAACAAGCGCAAAGAATGCAGTTACGACTATCAATAACAGCACATACGCACACAAGCTATAAAGCAGACACTACTGGAACATTCGATGAAGAAAGTTGATCATCCACGGTGATTAGAACACCCCCGCCAGCATGGACATCACTCTCGTACTGGTGGATCTTGTAGCTTTTTTTTTTCACATTCAAAAATTTCACCGTTTTTTATTTATGCCGAAAGCCAGGTTTCTGAAAGAACAACTATGTCAGCTGAGCACGCGTCAATGCGAGTTGATAAAGTTGTTCGTTCATTGAGAACACTGCGTGCACCGGTGAGAAAGATTGAAGCACCGTTTGCAGATCGTGGAGATAGCTATGCCGATTTGCATTTGTTGGATTAGCAGGTGCTTTGCAAGTGGAAGCTGCACGCGCCTCTCTAGGGGATTCCAGTTCACGAACAGTGTCAATCACTGCGCTGTGTATGCAGGCTTCGTTGTTGATGACGAGTTTATTAAAGCGAAGTGAAAAAGGCCGGTCGCTAGACTTGCGAAATTCGAGAAGATTTTTTATGTGTCAAACGCGTTGCCCTGCAGAAATCTTCGCTAATGGAAACACCTGTACTTTTCAATTTAGATTTCTGAGAGAATACTTCCTTTGATTTTGAAGGAAGAAAACATCAGGATGATTGGGCGTGTCTCATTTGCAACATAAGCACCCTACCTAATGTTCTCTCTCCACTATGCCATCTGTAATACGCAGATTTAAATGACGTAAGAGAAGCTCATAGATGTGGTCTTCCGATTGTGCCCAAGTCTCAGAAACGTCGTCCGGGATGCCAAAAAACAGCAAATTATGTCACAGTGACCTATCCTCTAGATTAACAAGACGCGAGGCCAACGCAACATTTTCAGCCTTAACCGCCTGGGCAACAGAACTGACATCTGCTGCAGGTAGCGCCGTTTCAAGACATTCGACACTAGATTCAATATTTGCAAATCTGCGCGTAAGATCTGCGACTGTGTTCGGTTTTCTTTTAGCTCAGTGAATGCGGGTATCACCTCTGAGTGGCGACTGTCGAATTTCGTTGAAAAGACACCTATGGCGTCAAGAAATTCTTTGTGCGATTTGCTAGGGTCAATGTTTAGCCCCCTCCCCCCCCCCCCCCGTAACGCGATTTTCTTCTATATCCCCGCAAAGGAGCAAAAGTTTGACAACAAAAGTGCATTCGCACAGAATATCGTAGAGCAGTCTAGGGCACGGGAGCAGCAGCAGGCAAATATTGTTCGATCGTTTAGAATAAAGAGTACCACCAACCGGCGCGTGAAAGAAAAAGGGATTTGTGAGCGACAGCATTTTTGCCGCTCTTCCGTGCCCACCGAAGGAGGGCGGCCGACGCCAGTCCTTTAAGGGCTCGCTGTGGAATGATGGCGCTGGTGTTGCCGATGTGCCGCTTGAGTGCAATGCAAAAGCATTACGCAGGTCACGTAGGACGAACCAGTCATCGTCGCTGATTGTAGCCGTGACTGTCAGGGGCGGCCTTGAGATCAGCATACATGACGACAAAGTAGCACTTGGCCCACCGGAAAGCAGGGAAAGCCACAGGCCAACTAGGACAAGGTGCACATGAAAGAAAAAGGGATTCATGAGCGACAGCATTTTGCCACTCTCCCGTGCCCACTCTATATGCTGCAAAGGTGCAATTTGAGATGAGCCGTCTTGAAGCCATGTTTGCCTAGCAGGATGGAATCCTAAGACTCCCACCCCGTTCGTGATATCGGGCCTCGAAGGAATGATATTGGCGTTCCAGGTAGCAGCTTCTCAAAATCAGGTGTCAAGCAGTTTGGGAGGATCTTAATTCTTAAACCAATCCATTTGTAGTAGATTTTGGGGACGAATATATCGAAAGTGGTGCTAATTTAGCATTTCCGCTAAGCAGACATTACTTCGACAGCCTAGCTTCAACTTCGCAATTCAAACGCGTTCCCTAAAGTTAAGAGTTACAAAGTTCACTAGTGAACGTTTTGGGTCGACATTGCGATTTGTAATCGCCAAGGTAATGGGTTCATGTAATCCACCTGAATAGCCCGATGCGTTATATGCTCCACAAACTCTGTACGAGCTGAAAATTAAAAAAAAATGAGATATAGAGTTTTTCTCATTTTGATGGCAATTACAGGGAAACCGCTTTGGTTGAGTAGTGGCTATGACGTTGCGCTGCTAAGCACGTGGTCGCGGTATCAAATACCGGCCCCGGCGGCCGCATTTCGATTGTGGCGAAATGCAAGAACGTCCGTGGTGCCATGCATCGCGTGCGCGTTAATGAACCCCGGGTGGTCGACATTGATCCGTAGTCCCCCATTACGGCGTGCCTCATAATAAGATCGTGGTTGTGGCACGTAGAACGCTAGAATTTATTTTATTTTAATTAAGGGACACTTCAGTTGAATTTACCTTTTCGCTGTCAACATCACCGTGATGTTCAGTTCAGTTCAGTTCAGTTTATTTCCAACACAATGTTGGGGGTCCTCCAGGCAAAACAGTTGTCATAGACAACTTGAGGGGACCTGGGGACCATACGCATTCTTTCCGCGTAAAGTCCGAACGCGATTAGGCCCCATCGCGCCTCGTGGTGCTCTTTGCTGTAGGTGTGAAGGCAAGCGTGAGTGGATGAGCCGAGAAGGATGGCGGCTTGGTGGGCGCCGTCTTCCCGCTCTCCAAATGTTGTGCAGGAAAGAAGGGTTGAAAGGGTAGGGTGGGGGGGGGGGTGAGGTGAAGACGCGTTTGGAAGACGAAGACGCGTTTCGAAGTTGAATTCAGCACGAGGCCTTGCCTCGGCGCTGCTGCCAACCTTCATCAGGCCACGTTATGATAGTAGATGTCCGCGGTCATCGACTACATTCTGTTCATGTTTGACTCTGCGCCCGTGAAAACGTGCCTGCTAATTTACTTAAACAAATTATGGGGTTTTACATGCCAAAACCACTATCTGATTATGAGGCACGCCGTAGCAGAGGTCTCCGGAAATTTCGACCACCTGGGGATCTTCAACGTGCACCTAAATCTAAGTACACGGGTGTTTTAGCATTTCTCCTCCATCGAAATGCGGCCTCCATGGCCAGGATTCGATCCCGCGACCTCGTGCTCAACAGCCTAACCACATAGCCACTGAGCGACCACGGCGGGTGTTAATTTACTTCGTCAGTGAATATTTCCTGCGGTTTATAAATCCGACAAAGCTACTAACCTTACTTCATACAACTATCTGATGAATTGCTATCGGGATAGATGCTTCGCCGTTTCGACGAACTTGCGACCTTCTTCTAAACATGTGCGAGAAGTTTTGAATGTTTATATCAATATTCTTCTCTTGTGCGGTGTTTGTATTTAGTGACAAGTTCGATATAACGGGTTAAAGATACCGCGGGTTCGATGTAGCGAACCCAAACTCCCTATTTGTCGTAATTACTAAAGAAACAAGAACAAAACGAGAAAGATCAATGTAATGCGTAAACAGTGGTTCCGGTGAAAAATAGTTGTGCACGAATCTCTCTGAACAACAAAGAAGCATCCGCCTCGCCAAAGGTAGCCGTCTAGATCGGGTTTCACTTCCCGGCTTCGCTAAAGCGAAACTCTCTTTACCGAGCCCCCTCCCATTAAAAAAAAAAAAAACTGAAAAGATAGATAAGAAATGAGACTGGTTACGTTGCCTATTAGAACGTGTTTCGCGAAGAATCGTAATCAGCCGCAGACATTTCTTTCCCCCCAAAAACGTCTTCGTGACGTAATGCAAAAAAGTTGATTCTTTGGTATTACGAGCCAAAACCTCGAGATGTAGAGATGAGAATGATGTAGATGAGAGTAGATGAGATGAGATGAGATGTAGAGCTGTAGAGATGAGAATGAGGCGCCCCGTAGTGGGGAGACTCCGGATTAGTTTTGGCTACTTAGGAGTTTTTTAACGTGCACCCGATGCATGGTACACAGGTGCTTTTTTTGCACATCGCGCCCAGCGCTATCCGGCTCCCGCGGTCAATGGTCGTGCTTACAGCGCAACGTCTAAGCCACTGCGCCACCACTGCAGGTAATCGTGCCGTTGCTCTAGTGCTTCGACCCCGTGAATGGCGAAAGAAAAAAAAAAACGCCACACAGATGAAGTGGGGAAGAAATATAGGAGGTGACTGCCACGACGACCGTCAAATACAAGCTATGATGGCGATGCTGTCATAAAGGCTGATACTACGTATGTTCGATATGTGGCTTTTGTTTGAGTGTGTGCGCGTGCGTGTGTGTGTGGGGGGGGGGGGGGGAGGGGTATACGTCTATTTCGTCAACTTTAAATGTCCTTTCCTCAAGCTGTGCGCCAGATTGTCCAGGAGCGTATCAGCAAGTCACGTGCGCCTCTTAAACATCGCGTGCGTGTAAACATAAGAAATATTCGCAGACATTTTATTCACAAAAATGTTCCAAAAGCCGGATGAATTCATGATTGAAAAAGAAAGGTTCACTCCGACTTAACATAACAAAAGGACTGACAACTGGCCAGAATATGTTGGGAGACGCTAATGAAAATGAAATGACCATGATTTATAGTGATAAGAATCCAGCACGCTGTTCGGGATTTAAGTGGGAAATATAATTTTAAATTGGCAAAGGAAGTCAGAAAAACCAGTAAGTGGCGAGGCCTGGCGGCGAAATCTTGATACTTCGAAATGTAGTCAAGAGACTACATTTCGAAGTATCCAAATTTCGAAGTAGCTGTGCGTAAGCCGACTGTCATTACCTACAGTACAATCATCGCTTAAAATTGCAGTTAGCATATTATTAGACACTTGCGCTTTATTCTGGGCGCATTACGAAGAAAGTCCACGCTAACGGCCAGCACTCGCGTCGTCCCGCACGCATGGCGGCGCACATGCTGTTGTACGCGCGCGAGTATCGCACGAGTCTGCCAGCACCCACAGTTTTATGATCCCCTTGTGATACAAGATGCCATCGACGAGCTGTGCCGGGAGTGGGTGCGTTTTTTACCTTCCTGTCGGCGCCTTAATAACACTGTGTGGACGCCGAGCTCTCCGCCGACCGTCGGCGGATTGTCGGCGTTGGTACAGTGTGACAGAGACGCCGACACAAAGGTAAAAAAAACGCTGTCGCCGACAGTGGGCAGACCGAAATCGGTGTCGGGTCGGCCTATGAAATGACATAAAGATAATTTATTTGAAAGTAGGCAGAGAGGTCGGCATGAGCTAACGCGCTCTAGCCTGCTACTCTGCACAGGGGGAGGGGAAACGGGGACATAAAGGTGTGATGAGGGATGATGATGACAAAGAAAGGGGGATGCGCAAAGGTGAAAGCAAGTTCAACA
Source organism: Dermacentor albipictus (assembly GCF_038994185.2). Lineage (NCBI taxonomy): Eukaryota > Metazoa > Arthropoda > Arachnida > Ixodida > Ixodidae > Dermacentor > Dermacentor albipictus. The sequence continues at coordinate 117,109,819 of NC_091826.1, forward strand.
TTCTGATGATAAACATCCAGAAATCTCATCCATGAAGCCATTATGAGGTTTTGCATTAAGTCTGTAGTCACCAATTCAGGTGAACTTAAAGATAAAGGCGCTAGGACGAAGCTGGTGTGTGGGTCTCCCTTGCGGGATCAGCACAAGCGCCAAACAAAAGCTTTTGTAGCATGCAAAGAGCTGCGATAAGCGACTCTATAGCACAGCGAGCACCTGCAGGGCACCTTTAGCGGCCGGATGCTCCAGACCACCGAGATTCACGCGCGTTGACTCTACCAGCTGCTTCAGCATTTTCGCTACACTCTCCTTCTCGTTGTGTCCATCTCCTTGCTTGCCCGTAGTATCACCGGTTTCATTGGATCGAAAGGATCGAAAGGATTCACTTCGTAAGGACCGAAATTCTGAGCACACATGCGAGCTAAAATGCATTGTTCCAGCTCGCTCAAGTCTTGGAGAGACGACATCGGAAATTAGAAGCGCACGCTTGGCTTCAGCAATGAGAACCGCGTATCACGTGTAAAAGCGTTGTTTGGTTTTCGATGCGCGTGGTTTTGTTTTGACTGGTCAAATACCAAAGCAGTTGGACAGGAAACCGGAATAACACGTATCTATTATCGCATAAATACTTTAACACTTTGGAAAACATGAAGCGCAGGAACGTCGACTTCATAAGCAAAATAATACTTTCTCATACTTACTGCCGCACTTTTCGTCTGTCTCCTACTAGTGCAGACCTATAATCGCCATCGCGCTCACCTATCACAGTTTTCAGCATGCTTCCAGTGAACGACTCTCTGCAGATCGAAAAATTTTTGATAGAAATGTTCCACGGCGTTTTCCGCGTTACTACTCAATGATTAGAAGCTCTGGCCTTGGTAAGCTTTCCATTGCACTAAAAAAAGGGGGTACCATGAAAATTGGTTCTCAGTCCCTTTAACAACAAAAGGGTATAAACGTTTCACCACCTATGCTGGTGGCACGTTCAGTAAACATTCACATAAATTAGGGGGGTCCAGTCTGTTCGCTGCACACGTCCTTGTAAACGTCCGGCAGGGGCTACGGTTAGCGTACACTAATCATGGCCCCCTGCCGGACGTCTACAAGGACGTGGGGGTTCCGGACCTCCGTTCATTGATGTCAGTGTATACTGAACGTGCCACCTGCATAGGTGGTGAAATGTCTATGCCCTTTTGTTGTTAATTTGTTAAGTCAGAGTAAACCTTTTTTCAATTCAGACGTTTTATCCCTGTTGAGTAACTTTCTAGTGTTACTTTAACTTACGCTCGAATGAGTGCCAATGTACCTAGTGGCAATTGCACACATAGCAACGGCGACTAACACGTCATTTAATTTGCTATACCGTGTCTGCAACATTGTGTCTGTTGTTCACGTTCCAGTTGAGTCTCGCACTCATTGCGGCAAGTTCAATTTTGTGGCATGCGTTGTACGGGCGGAACAGAGCGGACATGGAATGAGCAGCAGGAGAAGTGCACGAGATATTTCATGCGTCAAGTCCTCATAGGCAAACACGCGCAAGCGAACGTCAACGACATGACAGACGCGTACCCGTGTGCCGAAATTACTTCGCCGAACCGTTCAGCCTGCGTCGACGAAGGAATCTCACACGTTGGCTCTATCACAGACATGGACAATGTCGCGTGTTATGCAGCTGCTATACCTCATTGCCTATTGTTTCCGCGAAGAGCAGTGATTCACCGGGAAACCGTCCAACCAAAACCGATTCAGCGGCAAACAAAGAAGCGTTTCGTTTCCGTAGCCTGAAATGTGCAACAATAGCTCCGTCGCATTTGACGGGCGGCGCACTCATCAGACCGAGACGCGTCCACACCGCCCCTGTAATCGCGCATACCGGGAAGAGAGGACATGCGACAGACATAGCATCGTTCCCCGGCTGTGATATGACGGCGTCTGGTTGAACGCGCCTTCGTGGTCGGCAGCGGAGCGTTTGCGGTTCGACCCCTCCCCCCTTCTACATCTCTCTTCTCTCCCAACCTTGCATAAACACGCGCAACGCTGGGCGTTATCACGCGTGGCTGAACGAACGTTGCTGCGGTGCCTTCCGTTCTCGCCCGACAGCGAATGGCGGGGGGGGGGGGGGAGTCGTTGGTCCGGCACGCACCCAACGCTGCCTGCAGGGAGTCGATATGCTTTGCCGAGCCGACCGCTATAATCACATGAACCGACTTCGGTCGCGTGTGTGCAGTCGTGTGTAGGTCACCCATACATTACGCTGGTTGAAGCGTAGTATAGTCCTGCTCATTCCTACCACTGTTGGTAGACGGGCAGGTTCAGCTGGAAAAGAAACGTTCTGTGAAACTCGCGCCGATTTCGCCGCGACCTTGTTCGATGTGACTGTTCGCCACCTGCAATACGGACTGACTGCCAGTGAGTTCCCGTGCGGAGGGCACTACCGTGTCATTTGTGTCCGTCTCTTACAGGGTAATCGGGTGTTTTGAAAACGGGAAAAATCTTCACGGGAAAGAAGAAGCACGTTGCGCTTCTATCTGGACCCTAGCATGCATACACTCCTGGAGGCGAGACGATGATAACGAGCGATGACCTGAACTGGAAATTGACCTTTGCCTAAATGAACGTGACGTTTCTTGCAACGCTCGACCGGATTGTTCCGCTTCGTCGCGTAAGTGATTGACGCCCATAAACCGCATTCTTGAAGTCGCACGGTCTGAGGCAGTGCGGGATAGCTCGGGAGTGGACCAGACATGAGCGGGTCCTACGAGTTGCATCAGCCGACGTCTCACGCCACATCTCCGCCGCTCATCCCTGAGGAGTCACCGCCATTCTCGAGGGTAACGGTAAGCGCGATAGATATCGGGACGAAAAAAGTGCAATTTCTGGGATGAGTTTCGGTTAACCAAGTTTCCTTCTTATAGGCAATATATTTCACGTATTTAATGAGATTGTTCTATAGAAAGTAATGTGCATGAAATGTATAGCGGCACGCAGGTGCTTTTACTCAGTGAATGCTGCGGCGTTTCTCGCCCCAATTGCGATTTACGCCTGTACTTTGATTGATTGACTGACTGATTGACTGACTGACTGGATTTAATGGGCCAGTGTGGCACAAGACCAAAGAGAGACATCGTAGCAGAGTGCTCCAAACTTGCAACCTAAGTTTACTTAACGTGGACCCAAAGCTAGGCACGCGAGGGTTTTTCCCGTTCCACATGGATTTTTTTTTATGCGAAGCATATTACGAGAGCTCAACCCAGCTCCTCAGGCGCGGCGGTGTCGCCATGAAACCACGTGACACCGTGACGTCACGACAGAGGAGAAGTGGCTTTGGCTCAACTCTTGCAAGACGGGCTGGGTGGGAATCGAACCAGGGTCTCCGGAGTGTGGGACGGAGACGCTACCACTGAGCCACGAGTACGATGCTTCAAAGCGGTACAAAAGCGCCTCTAGTGAATGCGGTGTTGCCTTAGAAACGAGCTGTTTCTAAGGCATGCGTCTCTTGCTCAGGCGCACATTTCGTTGCCGCGCCGAACGCTGCTTTGCTCGACGCTCACCGCGTCCAATGCGGGGCGCGTAGTCGCTGCCCTGTAGCCCATTGTCTTACACCCTTTGGCGGGTCGACGGGAACGCTGTCGCGTTCCACTCTTAAAGGCAAAGCAGTAATGCATGAGTTGTTTCTTCGTCTAGCCGAACCAAATATAGCCAAGCAACAGCAGTTCACCAGGCTAAACAGTGGTTCAACAACTAAAATAAAGGCTAGTATGCTTCGCATCCTGGGCTTAACCTTACTTAAGCCACAGCCATTTTTTTTCATTCCGCCGTTCTCCTTCAGCCGTGGTCTGCACTGCCGAGAACCGAACACATGACTTCGAGCTCAGCAGATGGATGCCCTAGCCACTGAGCCACATCGATGATTGCTGTGCAAAAGAATGTGAACAGCGAGAGTGCGCGGCGACATTGGACATCTTCAGGACGTTTGTGATAATTCGCGATTCCGCGAGTAGTTCACCAAGTCACCTTCGAGGTATGGTGTTATTGCGCACATTGAGAAATCGCAATGATAGCTTAATATTCATTTAGCGATCACACACAAATTAATGTGCCGCATGAAGAGTTACATATAGCGGCCAAAATGAAATGAGCACGGGCACACGATTTCAAAATTGAAATGTTCATGTTATTCCTCTCCGTACACATGTATCTAATGGCAGGCATTGTCTTGAACATATACAGGGTGTTTCAGCGAAGACTTTCAAAAATCTTTAAGAGTTGCCTGTGGCAGATATCACAATTCTAGTTCATGAGCTGGTCTACTCGAAGCCGCGGACAATACTTGAAAAAAAAATGTGAGATCAAAAATCGACTAATTAATAAAAGTTATCAAATTAAGTTTTTAACTAATCACATTAGGGCCAATATTGCAATTTACAAATTCTAGCCATGGATTTCTCAAGGCGGATCCACTTGGAACAAATTTTTAAGATGACACAAGTTTGGAGATATAGATTCCCGAAGTTTGCGGAGAATTGCATTGGCATTCCCGTTAATTTGTTAACAAAGCGTCGTTTCATGCACTGAAGCACACAAGTAACTGGAACGCCAATGCATTTCTCCGCAAAGTTCGGGAATTCATAACTCGAAACTGGTGTCGTCCTGAGAATTCGCTCCAAGTGGATCAGCCTTGCGAAGTCCACTGTTGGAATTTGTAAATTGTAATATGGGTCATAAGATAATTAGCTAAGAAGTTTATTAGTGAATTCTTCTTAATTCGTCGGTTTCGCATTTAAATTTTTTGTGCATGTAGTGTCCGCCGCGTCGAGTAGACCGGCTCAAAAACTAGCATTGAGCTATCTGCCATAGGCAACCTCTAAAAAATTTTGAAAGCGTTCGCTGAAACACCCTGTATTATTGTGATGGCTAAAGTCATCACGAGCGGCTCGTTTCAAATTGCAGCACCTTGCAAAATCGTCATCAGTATACGCGTTCTGTGGCTTCGCCGGCTCACAGTTACGTTCCAGCCCACTGTGATCATAGATCTGGATGCTTGTGCGGCGCGCTCTGGGATGGACGCTGCTCTCTAGCTTCCCTCTGGAAGAGGCTCATGGAGTACATTGCAGAAGGACACGTTATGCGTATGTTGCGCCCAGCCATGAATATGAACTTCCGTAAATCTCGAAATGCACATAATAATAATAATAATAATAATAATAATAATAATAATAATAATAATAATAATAATAATAATAATAATAATAATAATAATAATAAATCATTTATTGCACATAACGTATACAGGGCAATGAAACGGGCCTGTCAAAGCCTCTAGTGGCTTGAGGGACTTGGCCCGGCAAAGTCGGCAGACGGACGTGCAGTAAAACATAAAATATGAACATAATATAAACACAATATATCAACACAATACTAACATGAAATCAATAGTGACCAAGGTGCAAAAAGTTTGGAAAAGTAACATCAACAAGAAATGAAAAATAAAGAGCAAGGAACAGTATTTTAACAATTCATGCCTGATCATGAACATTTTTCAGGCATATAGGAACCGTGTTACAATGAGTGAACCATGATTTTTAGCACTTTTTTGATGTTGCGGGAAACATTTCTTCTGGTAAGTCATTAAAAATTTGGGGAACATAAACACAGCGCCTGGCTTCCCCATGCCTTGTTGAGGAGCGCGGCACCTTAAAACGAATGGAACTACGCAGGCTTCGGGAGGCTGTATGACGTGTTTTGAAATTGCTGTCCCAGAAATGTTGTACCACTACAGTCTGTAGAAAGAGTGTTCGAAAGCATGGAAGACCAGGGGCTGTGAAAATATTATCAGACACAGAGAAGGGGGCGTTATATCCTATGTTTCTTAGTATGTTTCTTAATAAAGTGTCAACTCTGTTTTGCCATCTGGCTGAGCAAAAAGCAAAAACAGTAATCCCATATGTGAGGATGCTGTACACCAGATTGCTCGCTCTCATTCATGTCAACCTGCAGGCGCTCTAGCTGTTCGGCTTGTGTCTGAACTGTTGCTCGGAGGGCGTTGATCTCCGCATCTCTAGACGTGGCTTGTTCCTTGGCAGTCTTCATTTAATCACGAATGGAATCATATTGTTTTGCTAGAAATGTCACCGAGTCCTCGAGTTCATGAAATGACTGCGTTAGGCTGACAACTTCGGCTTTCAAGAGGAGCAATGAATCAGCCTTTTTGTTAAGCTCAGGTAGACATTCTAGACTCTTTTTTATCTCGAGCAGTTCCAAAAGCAAAGGTGAAATCACGCCTGTACCTGCATGAGCCTCGGAAGCATCTACCTGAGAGGCGGAACCACCAGCGCGTTTTTTTGCTGCTCTGCATGTTTTACACACCCACACGTCCCTTTTGGCTGGGCCCATTGTATTGAAGGTACTAGGTGCAATTCCGGAACATGTCTGACCTAAGTCTTACGATAGCGTACTATTCGCACACGTCATGAACTTGCCATCATCGGGCACTTCTTTGTGGCAAGCAATACATTCAGTAGTATCATTAGACATTGTAACATGTAGAGAGCGTACACCGAGGGCAGTCGGCAGCAAATTCAAATTAAGAATGCATGCAACGAAAAAGACACGCTACCTGTTGAAATACAAAGTGTCAGCATTGGGCAACGTATTTGCCGCCGACTGCAGAGGATCCCGCGATGTCCGTTGGCTTAAGTAGTTTTCCGATAAAACCAGGTTTTCAGACGAAGTTGGTGATTGCCGCCAGAAGCGGCAGGACGGTTAGCTTCGACGAAGGTGATAGTGGCATCCGGGGTATCACGGGAACCGCCTTCAGGGCACCGCCTGTTGAAATACAAAGTGTCAGCGTTGGGCAACGCAATCGCCGCCGACTGCCAATAATAATAATAATAATAATAATAATAATAATAATAATAATAATAATAATAATAATAATAATAATAATCTGCCCATTTATAACCACTGCAAGACGAAAACCTCGCCCGCTGATCTACAATTAGCCGTCTCTTGCGCCAGCCAACCTGATCTTATGCTTGCAAATTTCGTAATTTCACCTCGCCACAATTCTTGTCGTCCTCTGCTGCGCTTTAGTTCCCTTGGTACACGTTATTGACCTGACCGCTAGTTACAGAATCTATTCATGGCATTGCCTGCCCAACACGACTTTTGCCTCCTAATTTCAACTGCAATATGGGCTACCCCCGTTTGCTCTCTATACCACACTACTGTCTTCCTGCCTCTGAACGGTACACCTAACATTTTTCGTTCCATTGCTCGTTGCGTGGTCATTCATTTGCTGTCAAGCTTATGTATTCTCCTCCAAGCTTCTGTCCCACATGTTAGTTCCGGCGGAATGCAATGATTGCACACTTTTCTCTTCAAGGATAGCGGTGGGCTACCGGTCATGATTTGGCATTGCCTGCCGTGAGTCTCCAACTTTTTTTTATTCTTGTGTGACTTTCCTTTTCATGATCAGGATCCTCTGTGAGTAATGTGTCTAAGTAAACATATTCTTGGAGATTATAGAGGCTGACTGCCAGTAAAAAATATTGTTCTGTTGCCAGGCTATCAAACATTACCTTTGTCCTCTTCATATTAATCTTCAAACCTACTCGTACACTTTGTCGGCTAAAGTTCTCAATTATTGGTAGCAAGTCAGCTCCAGGTTTGCTAAATAGAACAATGCCATCTGCTAATCGCAGGTTGCTTATTTATTAGCCGTCAATCCTGACTCCTAATCTTTGCCCTACAATCTGGTAGATTGAATACTGGTTTCTAACATGCAGGCATGTTGGCATCGGAGAGATTGTGTTTTCTTGCCTGACCGATTTTTAGCAGGACCTTCCCGCCTTGTCTGTGGAGATTTAGTTGAGCTATGCAGTATTTAGAGATGGTTCATAAGATATTCACGTATGCTTCCTGTAGGCTAAGCAAACATTTTAGGATTGCCGGCATTTGTACTGAACGACATGCCTTTTCGTAATCTATGGAAGGGATATACCGAGGTCTGTTGTACGCTGCCTATTTCTCGCCTGATTGATAGCATTGATGTGGCCCATTGTAGAATACCCCGTTCTGAAGCCAGCCTACTCTATGGATTCACTGAATTCAAGTTTTGGCCTGATTCTATTGGAAGTTATCTTGGTGATTATACGATACAATACTAAAAGCATGCTAATGGGCCTACCTACGAAACACGGAACCAGCCATTTGACGTCTACGAGATGTCTTGAATGGATAATTCAAAAGTCTAGTAGCTACCTTGATCACGTCATTTTGTCGTCATGGGCGTCTAGAAGTACTTCAGCAAGCCCTGCTAACGCAGCGCTGAAAGTTTTCTAACGGACATCTTGACGAGAAAAACTCCAGACTTTTAGTAGACGTTTCCTCAAATTATTGTGGCAGCAGTTGCAGTAACATAAGGTGCGTCCACAGTTTCAATTTATTTTAAATGAGACATAGAGATAAGAAAAAGAGAGATTATATTGCCAGACAGAGTGATGGAGAGGCAGTTTTTCCAGATGTAAGCCATGATAAAAGTGTGGCACCATCTGATTATTCGATGAACACATTTCGCTTAGACCAATCAGTCGAGTGTAGCCTGTCAGAGTTATCTTGTAAAAAAAAAAGATATGTATTGCATGTCGATGTCATGCCAATGTGCTCTCATCGACTTAAACACGGACATCACTTCTTCATGGAACACATCATTGTTGACAAAACGTTCCCCTGCGTCTTCTGCACACTTGAATAGTTTCTACCAGGAAAGATTTTGTCAGTAATGTTGCGGTTCAGTCAGAAATGAGATCTTGGTTTCAATTACATGCGACAGGATAGCATGACACCAGCATACAAAACATAATGCTCTGCTACAATGAATTCTTAAGAAACCAAAGGATGGGTCACGTTAATATAAACATCTTTCATGTCCATGCCTTATTTAAAAGTAAATTGTAACTTACTTTGTGGGTGCCCCTTGTTAAGTATCGCCATATGCTTGCACAGCGGTACGCAGAAATAATGGCCAGTTCTTCGGCATAACACTTATAAGTGAATCCTTGCACATTGCATGTTATCGCAACTGAAAGATAAATCAGAATGTACTATCATTTTCCTACGCACACTCTATGCTCTTCATTCAGAGCAGTACATAAAGCATGATTGCAGGCAAGACGCCTGCTTCACACCATGTAACAGTCGAACTTTATGATGTAATAAATTAGAAAAGATTCAGAGAGTGTGAATAACAAATGCGACAAATAGCAACAAAGCTGGTCATTATTGGTGCTGCAGCCAGAGCAGGCGAGCTTTCGTAGGAGAGCACTGGTTGCCCACAAAAGCCTGCTGCTGCAGGTCTTATGTGAAGGTGCTTGTAGACACAGGGAAGCCAAATCTGCACAGAACAGGGAAAAAAAAGCAAGAGCAGAAATGAGAATGTGCAAATTGGAACTTTATTTAGCAATATGTGCCAAACAAAAAGTTTGGCTAACATTAAAAATAAATGTAACCACTCCTTTCTCTTAAGTTACGGGGCCCTTAAGGTATGTATGTGATGGTGTTTAATATTACAGTATATTACCTGGCATATAGTTATTAAAATGCAGAGCAGAGTGAGACAGAGAAGTGCCTTCAAATTAATATAAGGTGTTTCGCCACTCAAAAGGCGCTCGTCAAACAAGACTTTTAGACGCTTTCTGCAAAATATAATCAGTTTAACACAGTTAACCTTTATGCAGGTAAATAATGTGCTGTATTGATTACAAAGTTATATCGCGCTTTATATTGTTAAGCCAAAAGCTAGTTCAACATTTTGCACTGTTTAGCTGTCGCCTTTTTTTTTTCATACTTAAACATGACATAGTGTAGGGTAAGCAGGTAGCATACAAAGGGTTAGACGCTGTGAATGGGTGTCACCAAAATAGACTTTGGTGTCGCCTATAGTGAGTTTTTACCGCAGATAGAATTTATTCTAGTATACTTCAGGCCCTTAGGATATGTTTAAGGAAAATTGTATTTTCAGTATCCTATACCAAACATCTATGCCCTTTCGTAGCCCTTTAAGACATTTTTAAGAGGTTCTGTTTTTCTTCGGTATGGTTATTAAAATCTTCAACGTCTGCCTTCTTATGAATGATTATAACGTTGGCATTCTTCAAGCTCTCTGGTGCCTGGTGCACTGGTGAGGCATTGCGTATAACGGGCCGCAAGGTTTTGAAGCTCAGTCTTTCATCAAGTTAACTGTTATTTTGCCTTCTCTGGTGCTTTTCCTCGGGACATGTGACTGCAAAGCTCTTGTAACCTCGTCGCTAGTTGCACATGGTACTTCTGTATCGTGTTTCTCACTGCTTCCAATCAAGATTGCGTGACTGCTGTGGGTACTGCATAGTTCAGTATTTAATTCCTGTGTTATATTTACTGTATCACCAGTCACTGATGACATTACCCTGCTTTTCTTTCATTGCATACATCTTGCTCTTTCCTATGCCAAGTTTTCTTCTCACTGATTTCATGCTGCCCCAATTTTTACTCCTTGCTCAATATTACCGATTTTATAATTTTTGACATTGTCAATATTTTACAATAAAACAAATTGACAGTAACAAGGGTTCATAAACACCACCACATTACACATTGGATTAGTGCCGCTAATTAGTTGAATTTTCCCCTCCCCCCTTAACAGAAAATCTGCATGTCTGGTCTTGTGGCGAAGCACAGGAAAGACGGAATATCGACTGCAGAAGCCATAGAAGAAAAGTGATATACAGATTTGCAGAATAGGCACGTCTCCGTCGCTAGGCGACGCCTGGCTGGACGGAGTAAACGAAGACTGGGTCTTATTAGAATATTTTGTTAAGAACATTTCCCGACCATCCCCTTCCCTGTTGGATTACTCGCTGACTGCTAGTTTGATCTGTCTGGCTCGCGTGCTCACGGCAGGATCCCGATTCCGATCCGACGCCAGTCTTGTTGAGCCTACAACCGCACCTAACCGACCTCTCACAAGTTTCGACAGGATACAGCGTCGTATTGGGCACCGGATGAACAACCAATTAACGTAGATGGCGTGAGACGGTTCCTGCCACAGAGCCGATGCCACCGGCGGGCTAATTCCTCATCGGTCCTGCCATTTCTACCGAGGCGTTCGCCTATGTCGCCATTGATGGTAGCATAAAAGTCGACTACAATTTATTTCTGGCACAAGGCTTTAACTCATGGAATAATGTTACGTCGAAAGGCCGCTCGTTTCGTAAAGCAGCACCCACTATCAAATTTTTTGCCTTATGGGGAGCCGGTGGTTCTGACCCACGCATTTCAAGTTTTCTACATGGATGTCACAACGGTCGCAGATTTAAAGCACAGAGAAAAATAAGGCACGGCAAGCGCTTGCGGTTTTCTGTGTGCCTGTGTGCTCTTCAACATCGTGTATATACGAACTCGTCACCCTCCTGCGGTTCTCGCGTGACTGCAAAGCTTAATTTCAATCAGAATTTACGTTTTATATACTGCTATCGTTTTTACTTTACCGTAACATATGCGTCGTGCTCCAATTTGTATAGTTAATTTCGGGGACTGCCCCAATTCCGCGACATCTTTTTAACTTTCTCAGTGTGTTTTCCAAAGCGCTCAATATACGCTCCTTCCTATCCAATTCTGAGTTATCATTTACAGCAGTCTCTTACAGCAAATCCCAGTGGGCGTTATTAGCAGTTAGAGAGCCTTTGATGATTTATTGTGACCCTCACAATGATGTAGATTTTTTTGTCCTTGCGCAGACGATATACGTTGACTTCTCGTGCAATCGGCGAGGATGTTTTTTGTTTTGTTTTGCACACGAATCTATGGACAGGCTTTCAAAAAGCTCGCACAAGAAATGTGAGCAAAGTGCAGTTAAAGTAACTTTATCGGCTTCGCTGTAACAGAAACGAAGCCGCATGTGACATGCATGATTAAGGCAAATTTGTCAGGGTGCCACTAACCAACCAAAAGTGCTTTGTGATGCAAGTTCACGCAGCAACATATCCTATATCCAAACTATGACTCTTACGGTTGACGCACCAAGACGACGTATAGTTCAAGACCGTTGTAGACTGTGTATGTTCAGCTCAAGAACCGAGCAACGGGCTTTCCTTATGTAGTTGACTGCGGAATAAGCTGTCGAAATATGTGGCAGACATGTTTTCTGTCAACTTTACTGCACATCAGCGTCAGCTGACAGTAATGTGACGTTACAAACTTGAGCTATCTGTGGTGTTACGCCAACCACGCCTGACTGTCTGATCTTAAGGAAAAGGAATTAATCCTGAAGCCATCACTCGAAAGATAGCGTTAGCATCTATTTCATTTCAGTGACAATGACAACGCTAACAAAACTCTCAGAAGATCAACATTACATTAGGCATGGTGACCGCACAGTAGCCAACAGCCCGTAGCTACCTGTCTTGATATTTTAAGTCTCCATAGAGGGACGAGCATTATCTAACTTGATATCTAGAACTGTGGAGTGCCAGGAGCGACGGGGTCCACGTGTCAACGAAATGCAACCTTGGCGCAAAAAATGCATTAACCTGCGCGCTGTCGACAGAGGTCCAAATCAGGCACGAAGACATGCGCCATCAAGCGCGCCCCGCCTATTACCGACGTAAAGGATCGCGTAGCTTTAGCGTATCTGTAACGTTGCAGGAATTAAGCTTAAACTTGCAGCTCTATACGCCAGTGTCTGTTATGTGTAGATATTATTACGTGTGAAAGCTACAGATGTTGACCGATCATCTTGCCTGTCTCGACAGTCAATTATTGTCGGAAGACGTTATACCGTGTCGTTGGTGTGACTGTGCATTTGGTTTTCAGGCCGCGCAGACCTTACTTGGCGCTTTAAAAAGTAGGCGCCCGGGCTCCATAGGGTGTGAGTAGACTCGACGGTTGTGTTTTGCGTCTTCCTTTTGTCCTCACAGACACTCGTCATGTTCCTCTTTCTTCTCCTCTTCCTCCTTCCCTAACGCAGAGCAGCGGGCTCGAGAAATGTACCTCAGGCCGAAGTTTCTGCCTTTAATGTCCAAACACTTTTCTCGCTCGCGCAGGGCGGATCCCCGACAGCGAACGGTGACGGTCCAGTGGGGCCCACCTCTATGACGAAGACGGGCTGGGTGCGGACCAGCGCCAGCATGAACCCAAACCTGTACGCCACCAAGAAGACCTTGGCGCAGGGCATGCTCGACGTGGCCCTGCTCTCGGTCAACGCCACCCAACTCAAGACCATCATACAGCGTGGGGACGAACACGACTTCTACACCGTGCTCGTGGTTCTCATCAGCCTGTCTATCGCCCTGCAGGTGAATCAATGTAGAGGTCATCGTTTCTTTTTGTTTGCGTGGCTTGCCACGCGGCATATTGTCAGATTGAGATTAAATATGAGCGCATGGCCCCGTTTCATGCTGATGCCACAGAAGTAACTTGCCAAATTCGTTGTCCGTGAGTCACAGTTCGTCGTCTTCGGGTTGGTTTCTTCTCAATTTTTCGCCTCTAAGTACACTTTTCCGGACTTCGTCCCATAGCACGTCCAAGGTATACATGGTGGGGATCCGCCGCAGGCACTGGAGCGGATCAGTTATGACACTGGGCAACGTCTTCATATCGTTAACATGTTGGCACACATTTAACCTTTTGTAGCATGGGGTTTGCAATTACGTCCCCCGAAATAAGATTTCATCGTATAAAAACAAAACGTCGAAGGATGGTTACGTGTGCAGAACGCGAATTTTTAAGCGTTCTCTTTTGTGTAGGCTAGGCGTTTTCGCTCCCAGTGTTGGGCTCGCCGATTAGCTTGGGGTTCTGAAGGCTCTTCTTCTGCCATGACATTTCAGTGTAGAGGATGTTTTATGGCGCTCTCGTTTAAACTACTCGCTTCTCACCGATGCTTGAGCGCTCATCGGCTTTCTGAGCACACACTGGCGCCGCCGAAAGCGTTATCACCACGACGGGCTGACGACAATGTCATGACCATAGTATAACGATAACACCATGACGACGATGGCTTGAAGCAAATGGAATGACGATGAGTGATGAAGGCGATGGCATGATGACGGCGGTATGACGAGAATTGGGTGACGAAGCTGGAATGACGATGATTGAACTACCGCGACGGCATCGCGACGGTGGTATGATGACGATGGTGTGACAACAGCGTCATAAAACAGCGTCATAATGATAATTGAATGACGACGGCGTGGTTGCGATGCAATGACGAAGAAGGAATGACGTCGACGGCATGACGACAATGGCATGACAACGACATTATCATGATGGCTCCACAAGGACCACTGTATGGCGACGATGACATGACGAAGGCGACCGTGACAACAACCTTACAAAGAAATTGGATGGTGACAAGCTACATCAACTGAAATATCAACTATGTCAGCTGGAGTGGACAGCATGAATTCTAAGTTTCTCATTAATACGAAAGTGTGCACCTCTATTATACTTTCAAACCTATTCGAGCGATTGCTTATGACTGGCTGTACTCCTGGTGATTGGAAAGTGGGGGAACGTTATTCCCGTTTTCAAGTCCAGAGACAAGCACTCTGCTAATAATTACCCACCCGTATCAATAACCAGAATACCATGCAAAATCATGGAACATGGGATTTCCTCTCATACTGCTATGTTTCAAGAAGGTAATTCATTAAAAAAGAGATTATGGGATTTTACGTCCCAGAACCACTCCGGAAATTTGGACCAGCTGGGGTTCTTTAACGTGCATCTAAATCTAAGTACATAAGTGTTTTCGTACTTCGCCCCATCGAAATGCGGACGCCGTGGCCGGGATTCAATTTGGTGACCTCGTGCTTAGCAGCCCAATGCCGTAGCCACTAAGAAACCAAGGCGGGTCCCTTTTTTTTTAGTAATGCTCAACACGGATTCCGCAAAACATTTTCGTATCAAACAGAACTTTTGTGTTTCACTCATGACTTACCTTCTATTCTTGACCAGGGTTCCCTTATAGTTGCTGAAGTGACTAGCGCAGAGGAAATGGGATACTTAAAAGGTGACAAGGACAAGCGCAATGGTTGCGCTGGTACTTGTCGCCTTTTTAGTGTCCCGTGTCCACCCTTGCGCTAGTCACTTCAGCGTGGAATGCCAACTAGCCCGGTCTCACACCTTGCTTCAGTTCCCTCATAGACCGCATATTTTTAGATTTCCTACAGCTGTTTGACACGGTAACACATGAACTGCTTTTTCTTAAATTACAGTCTTAATCTGGATAGTGAAATTCTTGCATGGCTAACAGGTCTACTTACACATCGTTCCCAGTCCGTAACCGCTAATAACATGAACTACCCTTATTCTGCAGTTACCTCAGGCGTACCGCAGGGCTCCGTAATAGGTTCTCTGCTCTTAATTTTCGGTAAAGACTTGCCAACAGCCATGACGTCTTCCATAAGACTTTTCGCCGATGACTACGTCATTTATAGATAGATTAACAGTGACTTGAATTCAGTCATCTTGCAGTTTGCTATTAACTGAGTTTGCGAGTAGTGCCAGTTATAGAACATAAAATTAAACGTTAAGAAATGCCCACAAAATGTTATTCACCCAACATATCACATTAACCACATCGATCTAGAATCTGTGTAGTCATACAAGCACCTTGGTGACACATTTCGTATAACTTATCATGGAAAATCACATTGGTTACATAATGAACAATCGTACCAGTCGTATTTATTTATTCAAAAGAACCTTACAGGCGTGGTTCATGACTTTATGACAGGGCATATAGGGTTACTTTACGACAGGGCATAAAGTAAGGGGGGGGGGGGCATATTAAACAGTCAAGGTATAAAAAGTACAAATTTCCAACAAGAACAGTGCTATGAAAAGATTACCGTGTTACACAATGCTGAAGGCACAGGAAATACAAAGGAGTATCTGAAGGCACACGAAAACTTGTTACTCTTAACAGAGCAAAAGGAATACTGTTTATGAAAAAATATACAACATTGCAAAAATGCGCGATCAAATACACTAGATTGGGCACTCGTGAACAGTATTAAATGGGAAAAGCGGGAGTAACTGAGAGCGGAACGTGTCGGTTAATGTTAGGTTACCTGCGCAGACCCCTGTAACTCTCAAGTTGCAGCTTTATAAGGCATTGATCCGAGCTGAACTAGAATATGCAGGAGCTATATGGGATCATGGTCCCGAAGCACTCGTAGCTGACTCAGAGGCTGCATTAAATCGCACATGACGTTTCATGTTTTCCAAGTATCATCGCACCGCTAGTTTTACACCTATGAAGGACGCACTTTTCTTACCCAGCCTTTCTCGTCCTAGAGAAGTTTCCCGCCTTTGTTTATGTCCTCAGATTTAGAGTAATTCATTTCTTAAGGATAGGCTACTAATACAACCAACCTATAGTTGCGGACGCATTGATCGCCATTACCAATTCCGCATTTCATTTTAAATGTGATCATGACTGATTTATTACCAGTACACGTTCGTGTGGAGTCGCCTTCTAACATTGTTTTTGCCATTAGAGATGTTAATGCTTTTGGGAATACTGCTGCGAGCTTGCATTCTCAACAACTACCTAACTGCTGCATCGTGCCTGTTATGGTTGCCAATTGTACTGTATTTATCCTGTTGTTGCTGCTGCTGTATTGGATTTATTACCATTGTATTCACTCCAGCTATTATGCCCTAGGGCCTTGAGGGTAAATAAATAAATAAATGTGATGACGATGGTTTGAGCTGCCGTGACGATGACGTATAGCGATGATGGCGTGAAGATGATGGCGTGACGGCGACGACATTGCTCACACTCGCACACACACCCAGAGGCACGTACCCATAGGAACTGTTGACTTCTCCATCTCCAGGATCCGCACACCACTGCGGACAGTGCCAACGGTGCAAAACTGATCACCTAAGTAAGAAAAACTTGCGTTAATAAAAAACCTAGCAGAAATAATGATTTTTAACTTTTTTTTACAGCAATATCTGTTATGAGATCACTCTCCTTGCCGTTTCAATGTCCGCACGTGTTGTTGGTGTGTGTCGCTGGAATCCCAAGGTTAAAAATTAAATTATGGGGTTTCACGTGCCAAAACCACGATCTGATTATGTGGGACGCTGTAGACGCTGACTCTAGAAATTTGGACCACCTGGGGTTTTTTAACGTGACCTGAATCTACGTACACGGGCGCTTTTGCATTTCGCCCCCATCGAAATGCGGCCGCCGTGGTCGAGATTCGACCCTGCGATCCCGCCACCATAGCCACTAAGCAACCACAGCAGGTCGAATCCCAAGATACTTTGCCAGAATTGCGTAATGACGTTAATTGCAATTGTTTATTGATATGCCCAAAATAGCATGCAATAAGCCATCTATCTTGGTGCACAGTAAAAAAAAAAGGCAGGACAACAGCTTGTGAACGTAATACATAAAACTTAGAAGTCGAGTTGAATAGTCTTTTTAAAAACAGGTATCATACAGGGTGTCCCAACTACCATGCATCAAGATTTAAAAATATGCAAACGCCATGTAGCTGGACAGAATCAAGGTAATGATGTTTACTGTCGCTTGGAGATTATTTTATGCATTCCGCCTAATTACATAATTAGTCTTAATTAATGAACCAACTTATCAAATATTATAATTAGATGAAACGTGTCAGTGAGAAAACTGTAGAGCAACATGAAAAAGTCCCGATGCAGCTTTATGTCGCTCAATACCGGCTACGTGAAAGTGTTGTTCCGTGTGTGAAAGAAGCCCGCGAATACACGCAAAGTGCCTCGAGCGGCCAGTCGCGCAGCAATTTTGCGTGTATTCGCGAGCTTCTTTGACGCTCTTAAATACATTTTTATATAGCACGTATTGAAGTACAGAAAGCTTTATCGGAACTTTTTCATTTTGCTCTATAATTTTCTCATTAACACTTTTATATAAATATAATATTTGAGAAGTTGAGTAAATTATCAATGCAAGCCTTCCCATGCATCAACAAGAAATGCTTCGAAATCTTCTACAACGGTACAAAAACTACTTTTCGGCGTCATCAAAGATTCGACAAACGCCATCGCCAAATATCGCATAATAATCAAAGGGTGAACTCGACCACTCCATCAGAGTCCTTACCGAGTTACGCCACAAGAACGAGAACCTATAAAGTAACCTGTCAACCAAATGCCGCGCCACAAATTCATCGCGCCCTCGAAAAGCCCGTGGGCGTCCCCTGTCGTCTTAGCGAAGAAGGATGGAACTCTGCGTTTTTGCGTCGATTATCGTCGCCTTGTGAAGGCCATGAAAAATGGCGTATACCCCCTCCCATGGATAGACGACGCACTGGACAGACTCTATAACAGAAAACATTTTTCATCGAAGGGTGTAAAGACAGGATAATGGCAAATTGAAGTCGATGAGAGGGACCGAGACAAGACTGCGCTTATTACGCTGGACGACATCTTCAAAGTCATGGTCATTCGTTAAGTCTTTTCTCGGTACTTGCAACATTCCAGCACCTGATGGACATGGTCCTGGCAGACCTAAAGTAACAGACGCGGCTCGTCTACTTGGATGACGTCGTCACATTTGTCGGAAAATTCGACGATCAGCTCAGGCAATTTGGAACCGTTTTCGAGGCAAATAGGTCATCCGGGCTTACCCTGAAGCAGAAAAATTACCACTTCTCGAAAATTATCGCGGCCCTACCGTGATGACAGAAATGCGCCTGGAGTATCCATAGAATTGCTTTCGCAAATAGATATCGTATGATTTCAGGCACATGCTTACAGCG
Organism: Dermacentor albipictus; assembly: GCF_038994185.2. NCBI lineage: Eukaryota > Metazoa > Arthropoda > Arachnida > Ixodida > Ixodidae > Dermacentor > Dermacentor albipictus. The sequence goes on from NC_091826.1 coordinate 117,128,613, forward strand.
GGAGCGCGGTAGAGTGCTGGGGCAACTCTGTAGCTGACATCATTTAGGCATTGTACAGAAGTGATAGCCACGACTGTACATGACCTCTCCTCGGCAAAAGTCCCAGTGCTGGGCAGATAGATTTGCTTACGCTGGATGCGCAGTTACGCAAGCTGAGGAGTTTCCTCTGCCTGTTTGTCGCAGGAGACCACATCTGCGAGAGCAGTTTTGCATGTGTCAGGCTATAGCTTTGCGTCCAGCGTGGTGATAACTTCGGGTCCATACTGCTAGCAAAGGCTGAATCCTGTGGTGTCCTTAAGCGCAGTATTGTAAGCGAATGTTATGCATTGAAGCACATCGTGCCAGTTTTTGCGGTGATCGGCGCCGTACATGGACAACATGTCATCAATTGTCTTGTCTAAGAGCTCGGTTAAGCTGTTTGCTTGCGGATGGTACGCAGTAGCTTTTCGCTGAGCAGCGCCACTTAGTTGCATTGTTTCGTGCCCAAGCTGTGCTGTAAATGCTATGCCGCAATCTGATGACTACGTGTGATGCCCCATGACGGAGAACGATGCTATAAACGAAGAAGAGCGCAACATCGAAGGTAGTGGCAGGCTGAACTGCCTTGGTTTCATATTACTGGGTACAATAGTCGGTGGTGACACAATTTATCAGTTCGCAGCAGAAGACGTCGGTAATGGACTGAGCAAGTCCATACTGATGAGATCAAAAGAAACCTTTGGAGGCTTCACAGACTTGCGAAAAACCGGCTGGGTAAATAGCTGGAATCTTGCGTCGTTAACAGTCAGGAAACGTTTTTACATAGTGCTTCACAGTCTTCGGTGTTTAGTTCAGTAGTACTTCTGGTGAATTCGGGCCAACGTGCGCGTAAAGCCCAAGTGACCAGAACAAGGTTGGTAGTCACAGGCGCGTAGGCTCCCTTCGCGGAACCCTGAGGCTACAACAGGGAGGTAACTGTTTTCATTTTTCAGGAAATTCTACTCGTAAATCGCACAGTTGTCGAGGCTGAACGATAGCACGTGATATGAGAATTCTTGAGAGAGCTGCGAGGTGTGTTCCTCAAGATGGTCGGTGAGTGGTCGCAGCTGTAAGACTTTTTGCTGCTGTTGGGCTAGATCAGATCTTGCCAGAGCGGCAAGTAAATCGCAGTCCTCTTCGAGATCGGTGCTGTCAATGTCGACGGGTGCGCAATGTAGAAAATTTGCGTGGCTGTTTTTGCCGCGATTTGTGCACAATTGTTACTTCCAAATCTTGCAATCGAAGACTCTATCGAGCTAGACGTCCAAAGGGATCATTTATATTTGCCGGCGAGCACAGAGAATGGTGGTCGCTGTTACATGGAAAGGCTGGCTGTACAGATAAGGTCGAAACTCCGTGATGGCCCACATGACGACCAAACACTCCATTTTGGTTGTAAAGCGATTTCCCTCCGCACATGATAAATTGAGACTGCAATACGCAATAAACCATTCGACACGTCGTTATAGCTGCACAAGAACAGCACCAGTGCAAACGTTGCTCGCATACGTGTGTAGTTCTGTATCGGCATCCCCGTCAAAGGGGCACAGAACTGGAGGAGACTGGAGGCGGGCCTGGCGCTCGCGAACGGCGTCTGGCTGTTCTTGACCCCCCAAAAGGCTGCCGTCGTCCTTTGTGAGCCGAGGTAATGGTTCAGCGACGTGTGAAAAAAAATCATGCAGGAACTCCTCTGGGAGCTGTCTCAAGTATGCGTAAGCATTGTGCCACTTGCTCATCTCCACGCAGCCAGGTGTCATTATCGATGTTATGAAAGTTGATCTAACCAGTATAAACCCTTATCAACTCTTAGCGATTGTTATCAACCTTACCGGACTCTTTTCAAATCTTATCGACCCTCATCGCGGGGTATCAACCTTATCACAATCGATCCAATTCTTACCTGTCATTACCAACCTTATCGGACATGATCCGACCTTTATCAAACCATATCAGTGCTTATTGACCTTATTCACAATTGCTCCGTCATTATAAGCCCTTATCGCTCTTTAGCAACTTATCCATCCGCGTCGAACCATTTTCAACCTTGATGAGATCCATATAATATCTCATCACTCCTTATCAACTCATTGACTGCTTATCTGTGTATTTCGAGACGTGAAGAGCATCAGTCTTCAGAGATCGGTGGCATTTCGGTCGGTGAAGGAACGCCTCAACGCAAGGCGCATCACGTGACCACCGAAACGCATCGGTGATGTGGCGCGTTGGACATTAAGGTCTCTGAATTCAAAATTTGGAATTTTCCTTGCCTACAATGCTCCAAGTCGGCTCTATATGTGGTCCGAGAGATAGCGTTTATTCCACTATCACGAAATCTTTCAACAAAGCCTTCATAGAAACTGCTCTCCTTTGACGTTTGTTTTGTACCGCCGGTACAACACATTCATATGGCTCAGATATATTCATCTTCTGCAAGCGTGGGTGTTTAACCCAGTGGGTAAGGCACTGGGACTCTGAGCGTGGGCTCGAAGGTTTGAAGCTCACAAGCGCCAGCGCTTTCTGTTTGGAAACTATTTGGTGTTATACAATAATCACATTATAGCGATCTGTCTTACGTGATGGACGGATGGACGGATGGACGGACAGACGGACGAGTTTCCACGTTGTGTCGGGATAGAAGTGCTGACGCATGAAAATTACTCAACGAAGCGGCAGTTGTAAGTACACAGCCCCAGAAAGCGTTGGACCTCACGCTTTTTTGTAGGTGTCGGCAAATAGGCAACAGCGGTAGTTTTCTCAGGGTCGTGTCGAATTGCAGCGTTATTGATGACGTGGCCGAAGAATTTTAGTTTGTCGTAGGCATATTAGCATTTTTCTGGCCAGCTGCACGAATATCCTGAAGGATATATTTAGGTTGCTGGATGTGTGCTTCAAGCGTCGTAAATATGACTATGACCCGAGGCAAGATAGCCACTTAAGGCCAGTTAAAATTGTGTCTATCATTCGTTGAAAGGGGTGGGCGCAGAACACAATCTGGAAGGGAGTAACACAATCTCATACAGGCCTCAATTTCTTTATGGTCCCGCTCATTCACTTCAATCTGCAGTAGCAATTACGCAAGTCCATGGCCAAAAAATAGCAGACATTCTAGAGACTATCTAAGAAGTCATCGATGCGGGGCAACGAGAAAATCTATTTTTTTGTGTGACGTGGTTGAGTCTGCGGTAATGCGGGCAGAACCGTAGGCTGCCGTCTTTCTTCTTCACCAACGAAATCGGTGATGCCTACGATCTAGTGGAAGGTTGTGTGACGTCGTCGGCGAGCATTTGTTCGACATGGCTACGAATGGCGTCTTGTTCATTCTGGGAAACCCGGTAGGCATTCTGGTGCACAGGTCTCACAGTTGGCTTGTTGTTGATTCAGTGTTTCGTGAGCGGAGTCTGTTTACAAGAGAAGTGGAAACAAAATAATATTTGATCAAATGTAGAAGGCTGAGGAAACCCTCATTCTTCTGAGCCGGGGCAAGGTTTGGTCTCACATCGATGTTCCTACTTGCGTGGCCTCAGGGGTACTGCTCACCAACAGTTCCGTCAAAGACGCACAGACTTGTGATGGATTAAAATGGGCAAAGTATGCTATAGCACCGCACTTAACCAAATGCTGGAACTTTCCAATGATATTGGTAACAATGGTCATACCTTGCTTGTGGTGGAGTTCAACAACACCTCTGGCAACGCGCAATTGTTGAACCAGTGGGACGGAAACATTACCTTCAGCGATTCCGGGGACATTTTGATCTGACTCGCACTCGACGACAACAAACATTCCACTTCGTAATGGTACTGTAAGTGCGCTATCAGTGGCACGCAATGCTGTTCGTTCCGATGGGGATTTATCCAGTCTGGCAGTACGTCGGATAGAGAATGTGACGAGCAGGTCCGGCAGATTTATGATGGCTCCATGTTCCCGACCGAATGCATCCCCAATATTATTTCCCGAGAACAATGGGCCAGTATGACAAAAGAGCCAATAAAGTTCGAATTTCGGATTTTGATTCTGGCCTTGCACTACCCTGTCGGTGTGACAAGATGACCTGCTGGGAACCTTCCAAGGCGTCCTAACCTTCCGTAGTGCTGGTGCGAGTTTACCATTTATAACAGAGTAATCCGCACTAGTGTCGATGAGAGCAGTTACTTGATGACCATCAACAGAAACGCTAATGTCAGCGGAAATTTTGGCATTGGGTGAGAATTCGCAATTAAATCGGTCGCTGACTGATTTCCCTCTCTTTCATTTCGATGTTCATGGTTCGCGAACCACATGCGCTCTGTATCTCCGAAGGCAAAGTAGACGTTCCTGATCTTCCTTAATTGCGCAACGGGTGCTGTGCACGTCATACCACTATCATGTGCCAATTAGTACTTCAGCCAAATGAGGCAGTGTCTGAATACGTGGCTTCGAGAGCATCAGTTTTCTCTTTCGACTTCCGTTTACTTCTATTTGGTCATTCACTGCAAATCGTGGGGCTCTTTACCTCATCTGAAGAAGACGGCCATCGAGTGTAAGGACATGCATCAGAGCACCACTGAAGCCTACCATATAGATAGATAGAATAAACTTTATTATCCAATGGGTAAGGTGATCTACCCTCCCCCCGGCACGCAGGACAAGGGGCGGCTGTCGCCGCCTCAGATGCAGGCTGGAAGGTCGTGGATCCTGGCAGCCTCTTCAGCTAATTGGACGAGCCTGAGCTGGAGCTCATAGTTTGAGCTGCGCAGCAGGGTATCCCAGATGTCTCTACTACCTATGTTGTGCGTGCCCCCCAGACAGTACAAGTAATACGATATTATGTGGTCGAGGGTCATTCTCGCCCAACAAAGATTACTCCTATCGCTCCTGGCCTCTGGGAACATGTGGTTCGCCATACCCGGGTGCGGATACGTATAAGTTTTCCGTCGTCTTCACGCGACTGCTTGTCCGTTGTTTAATTTCGGGTCTGGCTGGGATACCAGCCTACGATCCAACCTCTAATGCTGCGTGATCTCCCCATATTTTAGCATGCGCTCTCTGCTCCCTCCGTCATCGAAGGGCCCTGTAGTGGTTCGTAGGTAGAGATCTCGAGCCAGATCGTGGGTCGCCTCGTTGCCGGGGACGGCTTCATGCGCGGGAGTCCAAATTATTTGAATTTTTCTATTTAACTTTCTCTGGCCTAGCATTCTGGCCGCTAAGGGAGAGATCCGTATGGCAGGTGTGCTGTCACTGATCACAAATTTCGCGGCCATTCCAGCGCAAGCTAACGCGATCGCAATTTCCTCGGCAACTTCTATGCTCCGCCCGCGCAGAGCGGCAGCAGTTACAGGATTGCCTCGGCCGCTGACGGCCGTTGCCACCGTAAAACCGCCACCACCTCCCGCTGCGTCTACATAGGCCACCTCATGTTCCGAAATTTCGCCGAAACTAATTTGTAATGCTTCGGCTGGCTTCTGCCTCCTGTCCTTGTTATGTTCCGGGTGCATGTTTTTTGTCAGGGGGTGGGGGATAATCAGATCCTTTCTTACTTCCCTATGTACTTTCACCTTTTGGGTGGGGCCTCTATCCGGATTTATTCTAACTTTGGTCAATACGGCTCTTCCTATCCTGGTGGTGCTCAGTGTCCCATATTGAGATGTTCGCACCGCTTCCGCCAGTTCTGCCCATGTGTTGTGCTCTCTTAGAGCCTTGAGCCTCTCTGTGGATGTGCACAAGGGCAGTCCCAGTGCTATTTTTACACATTTTATCATTAGAGAATCAATATTTTTTCGTTCCACCGCTTTCACATCGAGATATGGCGCTGCGTAGCTCACCCGGCTGAAAATGTACGCCTGTATCAGTTTAATGAAATTTTTCTCGTTTAGCCCTTGGTCTTTGCTGGCCACCCGCCTAATTAGGCTTAGGGTCTGCATCGCGTGATTGTGTAGCCTCTTGACGGTCTCGCTTTTATGGCCGTGTAACTGGAGAATGAAGCACAAGATTCTGATTTGCTCGAATATTGGTACCTCCTTACCCGCCTCTTTAATTTTGATCTCCGACAGTGCCTTGCACATTAGGTGCTTCGTATTGAATACAAACAATTATCATTTCTTCGGCGAGCACTGTAGGCCTCTCTCGGCCGCGTAATCGACTATGATGTCGGTGGCAGCCTGGAGCTTGCTTTCGATGGCCGAATCACTTCTCCGCTTGACACAGAGGGTGATATCATTCACCTATATACTAAATTTTAATCCCTCGAGCTTTGCCAATTGCTCGTGGAGCTCCGTCATAGCCATGTTGAAGAGTATAGGGAGACAGCACTGATCCCTGGGGCGTACCCTTACTCCCTAGCTCAATTGTGGGGGATTACAGCGTTTGGAGCTCCGTGCAGGCAGTTCTGCCCGTCAGGAAGTCCCTGGTGCACCGATATGTCCTGGTACTTACATTGATCTCGTTCAGCCCTTCCAGGACTGCCTCATGCTTTACGTTGTCGAAAGCTTTCGTGAGGCCCAGCCCCAGAATTGCTTTTGCATCTTTAGACCTTGAGTCTATTATATGATGTTTGTTTTAGAGCATGACGTCCTGCGTACACAAGTGAGGCCGGAACCCGACCATATCATGTGGCCACAGATCGCCCTGCTCCATGAAGCCTATCAGTCTAGTCTGGACGACGTGCTCCATCAATTTCCCAACGCATGAAGTTAAGGAAATTAGCCGTAAGTTTGCCAGTTGCTCCACCGTAGTCAGGAACTGGAGTTCGCGATGTTTCCACTACGTACGTCTCAATTAATCTGTTCATGAAATAATCATCGTTCCCTTCGAACGCGTGCCTCGCTTTTACCGATCTTACTCCGAATTGAGTCTTCGAGCTTTCAGGGTCCAACAAGTACCGGAGGATGCTCTGCATCTTGGAGAGGTTCACGCTCGGCTCCATTTCGTCACACTTGTTGCCCCAATCTTGTTTGCATAATTTGAAAGTATAGTCTTCGATTTCCTTGTTATGCCTCGCATTCTCCTTCTCAGATTGCGGTTCCATTTGTGTATTTTGAGACGACGCTCCATGCTTTGCTTAGCTTCCCACATATGCAGAAGGGGCGTTATTACCTTCGAGCGTTTTTGTCGCCTCTCCAACGTTCGACTTGAGCGCCGTCGCCTATTCCTCGATGTTTATGATGGGCCCCTGTTCCTGCGCCCTCCTGATCTCTCTCAACTGATCCCACTCAACGACGGCCGGCGCGCGAGCCCTGCGTGTTTTAAGGTCTTCTTTCAGTATGGAAACAGTCATGTAGTGGTCGCTGCCAAAATTGTGATCCGAATTATGCTATTCTAGACATTTTACGTTTTTCGAGAATTTCAGATATGGAGATGTATCCTTACTAACGCTATTGCCCACCCTCGTTGGACTGTCGGTGTCCGTGTGCAGAGTGAGCCCAAGGTCATGCGTATCTTCTCACAGCTGTCTGCCTTTCGGGCTTTGGAGCGGGTACCCACATTCCTGGTGATGTGCATTAAAATTCCCCACTATCAGCAGTGGCTGGTTGCTTAAAATTTTGATGGCCTTGCGAAGCAGAGCCCGGAACCTCACCTTCGTTCGCCTGGGTGAGGTGTATAAATTTAGAAGGAATAGACTAGGCTCCTATTGCTTTCCAGTTAGAATTTCGACAAACACGTTCTCGATCTCTCTCGGCTCTAGATTGTGTTCAATGGCCGCGATATTTCTTTTCACCAGCGTTGCCACCGAGGATTTCTCCCCTCTGCCTACCATATAATATTATTACGATATCATCGAGCGATGCTCAAGAGCCGCCGCGAGAACGACGGTGAAGTGGGTCTGTGCCCTTGGCGCGAGCGAGTGTCAGCCTGGCGGTCTGGCTCCAGTGTAAATAGCGTGTAAATAGCCTCTTTCGTCTGTGTCTTTCCACACGTAACATTCTGGTGGAGGTTAACGATACGTGGCAGCGTTATCGACCAATGGTTCTCGCGAGCTTAGCATGCCCTCGCGCCAGCCTCGGGCGCCGATCCCAACAAAGAAAATGGTTGCGACGGACCTCTCCTCTACGCAGGCTGAAGACCTTTGCGAAGTATTATCGTCCTATCACGATATTTTCGACTTCGATGATCGCCCTTTAGGCTGGACGGTCGCTATAGCATCGGATTCTTACTGGCGATGCTGCGCCTATTCACCGACAACCGTATCGAGTCTCTGCATCGGAACGCCGAGTAATTCAAAATGAAGTAAACGAAGTGCTAGATAAAAACATCATTCAGCCTTCATCGAATCCCTGGGCGTCACCTGTGGTGTTGGTTAAGAAGAAGGACGGCACGTGGCGCTTATGTGTAGACTACCGTCACCTGAACAGCATTAAAAAAAGGACGTCTACCCGCTCCCATGTATAGACGACGCCCTTGACTGCCTGCACGGTTCCAGCTATTTCTCGTCTATTGATCTTCGTTCGGGATACTGGCAGATTGCTGTTGACGATATGGACAGATCAAAAACCGCGTTTATCACACCTGATGGCCTATACCAATTTAAAGTAATGCCATTTGGATTATGCTACGACCCTGCCACTTTTGAGCGTATGATGGACTCCTTGCTCCAAGGTTTCAAATGGTCCACATGCCTCTGCTACCTCGACAACGTCATCGTCTTCTCGCCAACGTTCGGCACCACCTTGAGCGTCTCACAACTATACTTTATGTATTTCGAAAGGCGAAGCTGCAACTTAACTCGTCCAAATGTCGTTTTGGCCACCGACAAGTTACTCTTCTGAGCCATCTCGTTGACGCTTCCGGAGTACAGCCTGATCCCGCCAGTCGAGAGTTTCCGCTTCCGAAGACAGCCGCAGACGTTAGAAGTTTTGTAGGGCTGTGCTCGTACTTTCGCCGTTTTGTTCTAGATTTTGCGACAGTTGCTAGGCCCCTAACTAATCTTTTGAAGAAAGGCGTACAATTCTCGTGGGGTACTGCAGATGCCGCCGCCTTCTCTCGTCTCGCTACTCTTCTAACCGCACCACCCATTCTCGCCCACTTCGACCCGGATGCCCCTACAGAATTACGTACAGATGCCAGCGGTCATGGCGTAGGTGCCGTCTTATCCGAGCGTCGGCGTGGCCAGGATCGCGTTATTGCTTATGCGAGCCACCTCCTAGCACCAGCGGAGCGCAACTATTCCATTATAGAACGACAATGCCTTGCTGTTTGGGCGGATGCGAAGTTCCGTCTTTACCTTTACGGTCACCCTTTTTCCGTAGTCACTGACCATCGTGCTCGCTGCTGGCTCTCATCGCTAAATGATCCTACAGGCCGGCTTGGTCGATGGGCTTTGAGGCTACAAGAATTTTCATATTCCGTGGTGTACAAGTCTGGCCGCTTACACCAAGACGCCGACAGTTTCTCGCGTTGCCCTGTTGACGACTCTAACTTCTCCAATATTGCCAGTGCTTCTTGCGTATTCTCTGTATCCCAGCTGCTTCATTTCGCCGACGAACAACGCCGTGACGCCTACATCAGAGCACTCATCGACCATTTTGAACACTCTCCGGCCGATGCTGCTCTAGGCCTCTTCATCTTCCGCGACGGTACTCTGTACCGTCGTAACCTTCATCCGGACGGCTCTGAGTTCCTATTTGTAATACCCAAACACCTCCGCTCCACCGTTCTAGAAGAGCTTCACGACGCACCAGCGGCAGGGCACCTCGGCGTATCTCGAACCTATGACCATGTACGTCGCCGTTTTTTCTGGCCGGGCTTTGCCCGTTCCATACGACGTTCCGTCGCCGCTTGTGAACTTTGCCAACGACGCAAGAAGCCTTCCCATCTCCCCGCTCGTTACCTGCAGCCGCTGGACATCCCTGCCGAGCCCTTCTATCGTGTCGGCTTGGACCTTCTCAGCCCATTTCCAGAATCCACATCAGGAAACAAGCGGGTTGCAGTCGCGGCGGACTACGCGACCCACTACGCCATAACCCGTGCTCTTCCGACCAGTTGCGCAACTGATGTTGCGGACTTCCTCCTACATGATATTATTTTGATGCATGGTGCTCCGCGTCAATTTCTTACAGACAGCGGCCGTACGTTTTTGGCCAAAGTCATTGACGACATCATGTGTGCCTGCTCAATACAGGATAAATTTACCACCTCCTACCACCCCAGAACGAACGGCCTCATTGAGCGTTTCAACCGCACCCTTACAGACATGCTATCGAAATACGTTTCAGACGACCACCGTCACTGGGACCTGGTTCTACCTTACATTCCCTTTGCATACAACTCTTCCCGTCTCGAAACTGCTGGCTTTTTCCCGTTTTACCGCTTGTATGGCCGCAAACCGACGCTACCACTGGACACTGTGATTTCGTCCGCCACAGCTTCAACTAGCGATTGTGCCCGTGATGCAATCACCCATGCTGACCATGCTCGCGAACTTGCGCGTGGTCGTCTACACGTGTCTCAAGACAAGCAGAAACAACGCTACGACCTCCGTCACCGTGATGTCCATTTTGTGACCGGTGCCCTCGTGTTGCTTTGGTCACCATCGCGTAAAGTCCGCCTTTGTGCAAAACTGCTTTCCTGTTACACAGGCCCATATTGCGTGCTCCGCAAAGTGACCGATGTCACCTATGAAAACGTTCTAGCCATGCCCACTACGTCCTCCGCTGTGACAACCAGTGACATTGTCCACGTTGCCCGACTCAAGCCCTACAACTCTCCACGCACCTTGGATATTTAACAGCACCGTGACGGTGCTTTTGCCACCAGGGGGGGGGGGGGGAGGGTAGTAGTACGATATCATCAAGTGATGCTCAAGAGACGAGCCGCCGCGAGAACGATGATGCAGTGTGTCTGTGCGCTTTGCGCGAGCGAGTGTCAGCCTGGCGGCCTGGCTCCAGTGTTAATAGCCTGTAAATAGCCTCTTTCTTCTGTGTCTTTCCACACGTAACAATATTAAGAGCCCATTGCAGACGCCATTCTTCTATTATACTACTGGATAAGGAATCTGATCATCTAGCTGCAGAGAATGATCAGCTTTTTTATGCGCATGTGCTACGACCATTTGACCGATATGTGTATGTATATACGTTCTCCCGTTTTTATTTTTCATGTAAGCTGAGTATTATTGGGTTCCTTTTCGTGATTGTACCCATGAACTGCCTTTAAGTTCTTCCACGGTTTTATCTCCCGCGCAGATTCTGGTGGGCATGGTCTTCCTGGTGCTGGGCTTCGTCAACCTCAACAAGGACAAGAACCACCGGATGGCCGAGATCCTCAACAACGTGGCCACCGCGGCCGTCTTCGCCGTCACGGTGCTTAACATCCTGACGGCCTCCTTCGACAGCCGCAGCGACGACGGCACCAACTTCCAGCGACGGCCAAGCCAGGCGCAGCCTTTGGTTCCGTGATGAACTTGTCGCTTTCCTTGGCTTTGTGCGCGCTGGAGGGAGACGCGTTTTATGCTGGCGACGTTGCTGGTTTCCAGATAGGTTAAAGGGGGGCTGTCGTGGTATTTTAGTTTGTTAATCTGTTGTATTAAAAATGAAGGTCTGGAACATCTAAACCTAGGGAAAATGTTCGCAAGCCTCACGCGGCTCTAAATGATTTGATGGAATACTTTTTCTACTGACAGTTTGGTATGGTTTTGTACTTTATGGTGATTTCATGACTGGGAGGTGGTCACGTTGGACCAAGACATTGCAACGCTTTGACACTCGCTGCGGCTTGCACGGTCGTCTGGTATGGCACAACATGGCCTACAGAATTGGAGGTGACTGCGAAAGCCACAGCGAGTGTCAAAGCCTCACACTGTCCTGCTCCTACGTGAGCACGCTCTGTCATGACGTCATGACACAGTAACTTCATGGAAACCGAAACCGAAATTGGCTGTAGAAAATGTATTAAAATAAAATATTTAAGACGCGCTATGTGATGCCAGTATTTTTGTCATGGCGTTTGTAGGTCTGAGATTTTCATTTAACGCAATAAATTAACAACATGTCATGTAAGTACTCCTGAAGAACACTTCGTGAGTGCCGCGTGGCCTGCCACAATACCGCGCCCGCATATTTTATCGCTGATAAGAAACAATTCGGCTTACAAAGGCATCATCAGCCTTTTCCCAATGGCTTCTTCCGCCATTTCCGAATATTTAAGCCAGAAGTTGCACTTTACCGTTCAGAGGATATGTGGAACAGAGATGAGTTAAACTCCGGGTTCTTAGGTGAACGACGTCCCGGCTGCCGCGGTGGCTCATCAGTGTCTTCGGCGCTTTGCTGCTGAACACGACTTCGAGGGTTCAACTTCCAGCCGCGGCGAATGCATTCTGATGGCAGCGGAATGCAAAATGTTCGTGTACTTAGATTCAGGTGCATGTTTAAGAAACCCAGTGGACGAAATTTATCCGACACTGGAGTGGCAGTTTCGGAACTTCGAGCCCCACAATTAGATTTTTCATTTGAGCAATGTCTCCCGGTTGTATGCTACACAATATGCAGAAAACCCGATACATGGTGAAATTAGCGCTAACTTAGTTGACCAGATCGTGAGTGGTGAGTCTGCCGCATTTTGCATAGAAAAATACTAAAAGCCACATCTGCAATCATGAAAACTGTGAACCACCAAATTACACAGTTTTACTTCAGCAAAACCTACTTGTGTGAACACGTATCGGGTGCCAAAAGAACGACAGCTCCCTCGAAGACGGCAGAGGATGAGATGTCGTGATGATATAGGGCAATTTAAATGCACAGGCTGGGCTCGGTTGACGCAGAATGAAGCTATGTGGAAGTTGCCAGAAAAAGCCTTTGCTTTGCAGTGGGTTGAAACGATGACAGTGGTGGGAAGGATGATGATGAGCTGTGTAATATCATACTTGGAATAAATTTCAAATTTAATTCGTGTCTTTAGAATTTATCGGAAGGCCAACCGAGAAGCGTATTTTATTGCGGTTCAATATGCATTCCATTCGCCTTTCGTCATGGGTTTGGACGCTATCATTATCGCCGGTTTCCGCCACTGGGCGTGATGAATGGTAAGAAATGAATAATACAACTTGTAGAATGGATCATTTTACAATATGGCTCCAGAGGCAGACTGGAGAGTACTATCGTAACATGCTATTGACTACCACGGAAGTCAAAGTTGAAACCATTAAACAGATGCCGAGGCTAAGTCGTATTAGTAACCACGGTGCAGATAAGAACAACAGTATGTTTCTGCGACATAGTGCAATGCTGCAAGGTGGGTGTACCACAGAGTCAAAGTAGATAGAAAGAGAAGTCATGAGGGAAAGATTAACCAGGCTGATCTCGGTAGGCAACCCTAAAACCAGGGAAAGGACAAATGGATTGAAAAATGAGAAGGAAGAGAGAAGTTCACACTTTGCACATACAATCAAGCGTTGATCGCTGAGTCAATCACAAGGTGGTGCATTTCAGAGTCGGAAGTAGCGTTGCCCTTCTACGGTGCACCTGATGCACGCTTTCACTGCGGCCAACGAAGACTGCGTGGATAGACATGTTTAGGGGTAGGCGTGTATATTTTCATGCTGAGAAGAAAATCTTCAAAATGACGTCGACCAAACGTGTTTCTGCAGATGTAGTGAAACATACTCTACGCCAAAAAACAAAATGGTTTTCCTATTTCCGAACAGAATCTGCTTCGCAGCACATGTCCGTTTCCCGCGTTAAGTAGCTAGTGTGACTGCTTTTTTTCTAAAGTTTCATGCTGCCCTTGACAACAGCTGATTCATTTATCTGTGACACGCTATTTGATTCCTTGACTCGAAAAAGCATTAGATAGATAGGCCATTGGCAAGACCCCTTGCGACAGCCCGCCTGCGCGGCTTGAAATGTCTGCGCAAAACAGCAACTGAAGCCCACAATAGAGGGACGCTAGAAATAGCCTGCAAATTGTAAACAAACGCAATCTTATCACGTAAAAGACGGTCAGTACTTTCGAGAGAAGACTAAGCTGTCGAGATAGCGTCTATGAACTTTACCAATTAATAATCTTGAACAACTAGGTCGGCAGCTGCTCGACGTGGACGCTTCGTGACGCACAACTAATTTCTTCCACCTAGGGGGCCCTACATTATACCGTGACTTTGTGCATGTTATTTGGAAAACACCTTATGAGAATCGAGATGCACAGTAGCTGACAGGAAACCCTTATTGCCGTGCCAAATGACCAGCTATGCTCTCGCCATTGAGGACACCGAGCAACAGACGTGACACCCGACAACCGAACTCCACAGGCAATGTTTACTCAGAAGTAGGCGCAAATGTAGCCACTTGGAATCATAATCAGACGCTGTCAAAGACGAAAAAAAAAAGAAAAGGAGAAACATGCACGAATGCTGTGCACAGTGCTTCTGTTGGAAGTTTCACATCACTTGTGTTGTTTTCAGCGGCGCGAAAAAGAGAAAACAATACACACAGGTTACAATTGACAGTGTGTGCAAAGACCGCGTACGTATTATTAGATTCGTTGGACGATCTCGCCGCTGCCACCATTTGAAGGAGTTGAAAGTCGTAGAGAGGAACTCGATGAACCGGATTTATTTACATTATTTACATCTTACACAAGACATACATCGAGGGTCTAGCGTGACTCCCATATGGAGCACGCAAGACGACGCATACAGCAAACAGCTTACGAGCACACAGTTCACGAGTAGATTTCTAGCATGACAACGAGCACACTCTAGCAGCCGGCAATCGCTGCTTATAAGCACTTGGTCCCCCCTTGATTCCAAGCGGACGGGAACGTTCGTCCAGTCATCGTTCGACGTCACCGTTCGACCTCACCGTAGACCAGCCCTTTTGGAGGAGGATGAGGGCTGTTGCAGGAGGATGATGACTCACATACACGTGCCGCACATACACACTGGTGTAAAGGTCCAAAGCCGACGTCAGAGGGGCTTCGTAGAACTCTGCTCCGTCCCGGGTGGTGCGGTCGGGTACCACATTGTCTGGTGTCTCGAAAAGCTCATGGGGCGGTTCCGAGAATTACCTCCCCTCGAGAACTCCCCTGAGCTGACCCCGCGCCACGTGGCTGCTGGTTATCTGCAGTTCTCTGAAGTGCGCCCCGTCCGGTTGGATTGGAACATGTGCAGCGGGCTGAAATAGCTGGCACGTTGTCACCCTGTACGGCCATTCCTAACAGTACCAGGCACCTTGAAAGCTGACTTCTCTGTCACAACAGTACTCGTGAGAAATAGCCCGCGTCTGTAATTTTTACCGTTTTGCAGATTATCTTTGCATTGGAATTACTTGTAGGTGTTCGTGAAACGAGAGAATCGCTAAGACAACGATGGGTTTCATTATGAATAAACTCACAATGAGCGCGTGTTGGATGGGACTGAACTTTGTCCTCATAATTCAGAGGCTGGTGCTCAGCCAATAGCGCCGCTCGTAGACGTGTCACCGTAGTGCGTACGTTGTAAAAAAAAAGAAAAGAAAAAAGAAACACGCCGTCCACGTGAAGCCGCCTCACTTCGCACGCACTATAGCGCAGCATCTTACAGCGAAACTGTTAAAAACTGTTCTGCAACTGCCTTTCTCCGGCGGCGTGAGTCAGTGCGGTCGGCATCGACTGTCAGCCAGAGAAGAGCCAGCAATGAATCCCGCGTCTCAGCCTCGAAGCAGCCGTGTGACCAGCGGTGCTATTCAGTATAAGATGGAATTCTGTCGCTAACAGCATACGGGAACTGCGAGCATGGCATTTCAGCCAGCATGGGAATGATGGTTAGTACGTGGATTTGTCCGTACTTCGGTGCTTCTGGCTACAAATGAACTTGCGACTTCGCAAACTGACCATTTTAACAAAGTATGTTACGAACGCCACAACTCGCAGAGATTATGGATGTGTGCAGGGTATCAGTGCGTTCTGCATTTAGGGAAATATTGTTGCTTCGAAAATTGAGCCCATAATGCCAGATAAAAGCACAGTAAACAAAGCCGCATGAACGCCACAAGCACGAGAATCGGACACGGCAGGTGACCGATCGCGGCGCCAGAGTTCCCTCTAGTAATTATTGTAGGAAACGTAATGCTATTTTGGACATTTCCCTCAATATTGTTGAATCCGCCGTCTTATCGGCTCTCACTGGCTCACAAGGCTGCCGCGGCCTCTTTGATTGGCTCAGTATGCCGGAATTGCACAATTTGGCAACGTGGAAAAAATTCACCCGTGTCCAGAATAACACCCGAGGTCGTCGGTACGCGCAGCCGAACGCCGGCGTCGGCTCAGCCGGTGCAGCATGCAATAACATGCGTCGATCTATATGTAGTAGCAAGCACACAAGTACTGAGCTCGCACCTAGTGAAGCGTTTGAAAACAGTTGGGTATAGAGACGGAATCACACCGGATAAAATGAAGGGGGCATTCGTGAAATCTTGAAGGAATTTCGGGTGCTGGCATGCCAGGCACTTAATACCTCCGAATAGTGCAACAACTCTTTCGCACAGTTTCACAAGTGTATGTGCCATTTAATGGCAGGGCTGAAAAAACTGGCTGTGGCTTAGCTAAAGTTAAGCCCAGGATGCGAAGCATACTAGCCTTTATTTTAACGCGACAGCGTTAAGGAGCTCGTGTCGCAGAAAAGCCGGTGTCGTCGGCGTCGGCTCAGGCGCACATTTCGTTGTCGCGCCGAACGCTGCGTTGCTCGACGCTCACCGCGTCCGATGTGGGGCGCGTAGTCGCTGCGCCGTAGCAAAGCCACCTAGAAACAGTCTCTGTAGCACGCCGCAACCTTCGCTTCTCATTCCAACGAGCAGCTCTTTCTCCAAGAGGCATCTCACCTCGTGAGTGTCTAGCAGAGGCAAGCGCAGCTGCTTATATACCGCCGCGACGCCGCGAGCGACGGCGCGAGTCGGAGCCCCGTTTCTCCTCTGTCGTGACGTCACGGTGTCACGTGGTCAGCCTTGAAGGCGACGCCGCGAGCGACGGCGCGAGTTGGAGCCCCGTTTATCCTCTGTCGTGACGTCACGGTGTCACGTGGTATTGAAGGCGACACCGCCGCGCCTGAGGAGCTGGGTTGAGCTCTAGTAATATGCTTCGCATAAAAACAGACTTGACAGGACAGACACTCAAAATGACGGCGTCTGTCATGTCAAGTGTTTCTTCACCCTTGCCGTTAAATCACTCATACGTTTACAATACGTTGCACCAACTGGCCCAGCAGACTACTATCACGTCCTTCAACAGCTTCGTTGTCATCACTGATCTTTAGGTTTGCCGGATCTGCGCATATTTTCGAAAGTTTTCTTTCCATTTCATGAAAGATTTTCGTGCCAGTGATATTTATAAGAGCAAGAAGTAATTATTTCAAAGTTTCCTGCTTTTAGACAGCACCGAAAGTCTGTCTTTCTTACCGTCTGATATGTCGTGAAGGAGCTGCAAGTTTTCGAGCTAGCTGCTGGGCTTGACAGACAATGCTCATGCGTGACTGGATTGCCGCGTAAACACGCGGCGGAGGGGGACTTGAGCTGCACATATCTAACCCTGAAACTGCAGCCAGATTTAATTGTAATCGTAGTGCTTACCGGGAAACCCTGGCGGCGAATGCTATGCACGAAGGCGAGTTTTCTGGTAGAAACGCGGCTTCTTGCATGGGCCGCGATACGCGAGGGCGAACGCCATGTGGAAGTGTTGCAAGGACACGCTGCTGTATGAATAGTAGAAACGCTGGAAAAGGAGTTTGTGTTTGAGTTTCCGCGCTACAGAATTAAGTTTTCTCGTATATTCACATTATAATCCGATGCTATCATGCCTGTAGGTTGTGTGTAAGTCGTACTCTACAATTTGTTTGAGGCATTTTAGCTTCACAAATTCAATTAATTCAGTCTCTTTGCGCTACATGGAGTGCCAGCTTGGTTGAGTATGCATGGTTCGGAATGACTTTACGCGAAAAGACCGTCGACGATGGGCTCAGGACGCTGATGCCGAATTTTCTGTGAAATGGGGCCCTTAACGCTATCGTGTTAATATCTTGGTATATGGATAAACGAAGACAATATATATGTGGAAACACAGGAGAAAACAATAATAGCAAAGGAGAAATGTTGCCATAATGAAAAACAGAGCGCAATGGAGATACAATAAATACGAGGTGCTCCGGGGTATGTGTAAAGGTGTAATGCTTTCAGGACTTACATTTGGAAAAGCGGTTGTTTGTTTGAAGTCGGGTGCACGATCAGGACTCTTCGGCAACCAAACGTCAGTGGGACGCCTCGCATTGGGCACTCAAGGGAAGACTGCAAACGAAGCTGTGCAGGGTGGTTGGGCTGGACAAGTTTTGAAGTGAGGGAAGCTCGCAGTAAAATTGATTAGGAAGAACTAATGAGGAATGTGGGAGAAAGTAAATGGGTTGGGAGAGTGTTTAGATATTTGTACAGGAAAAACACTGATTCACAGTGGAGGTAAAGAATTAGGAAGCTCACCAGCAAGTATGCGACCGGTATAATGAGCAACATGGCAACAAAGAATGTCAAGCGGAAAGTCAGAGAGGCTGAGATATTCTCATGGGTAGCGGCAATGGAAAAGAAACCGGCTATGGGTAACTGCTTAAGGGGGAAAACAAAATCAGGAAAGAACCAATTTATTATAACTCAAAGGGAAGCGCATTACTTTTCGAAGCGCGATCAAGATGCCCTAGAACACGCACATATAAAGCGAGATACAACAAGGAAGAAGAAGCATGTGCTTGCTGCGGTAAAGAGAGGGAGGCGATGGCAAATGTTTGGCTCTATAGAATGGGAAAATATCTGCCCAGCGGGCCCTTTGGGCACCTCTGTCCTCCTTGAAGCCCGTGGGTTCAGCGAGGGCAGGGGGAAAAGTAAACATGTCCACAATAGAGATTAGTAAAAGGTAATTGGAAGATTGGAGGAAGTAGGGAAACGACAAATGATGGAGGCGTACGAAAAGAAAATTCCCAATATGGGTTCATAAAGATCAATGATAGGAATTCTTCGTAGGTTTTTTTCTATTCCATTGTTTTTCTTTTTCAAAACATAGGTTAGACATTAGGCAACGCAATACCAAGAGCTTGGTGCTGCAATCCACCGCCCCTCTCTAAAGGGCACGCTCATAGTATTCATCTATCCGTCCGTCCGTCAGTCAGTCCGTCCGTCCGTCCGTCCGTCCATCCGTCCGTCCGTCCGTCCTTCCGTCCGTCCATCCATCCATCCATCCATCCATCCATCCATCCATCCATCCATCCATCCATCCATCCATCCATCCATCCATCCATCCATCCATCCATCCATCCATCCATCCATCCATCCATCCATCCATCCATCCATCCATCCATCCATCCATCCATCCATCCATCCATCCATCCATGCATCCATCCAGCATTAGCAGCGGCGCAAGGTAGATACAGAAGTCTTGACAAATGAAAAGAACATTATGGAGATGTATAAGTGTGGATGTAATGAAGAACATGTATAATATGACTGATTATTTCAAGCAAGCTGGATGACCGTTTGTCACCGCCCCATTTCAAAGGGAATAGCAATAAATCATCATCAGCATTATTAGCATCATATCGTGCCATTCGACACGCGATGTGTCTTGCGCGCCACGCAGCATAGATACCTACAAACTTTTCACTGCAGTTGTGTTATGTTCAACCAGGTGTCCCGACAGGTAACAGTTGCATATAACAGTTGCATGCTACATGCAGCGGGACCTAGTTGACTCAAGCAGGCTAGGTGACTATTTGGGGGCATCCCGTTTCGAAAGGAATAACAATAAATTATCGTCATCATCATCATCATCAACATCAACTTTCCGCGCCACGGGTCAATGCAAGAGACATGTGCGCCACGTGAATATGCCTGTGCTTACTCTTCTCTACATGTTATGGCGACTCCTCACAAAGTACAAAGCGCTGCTGAAGGAGCGAATCGTGCTGCTACGCCCGCGGCTGCAACCTGGCAACATCGGGCTCAGCAGACCGCTGTGCGGAGAGAGCAGGACAAGCCGCAGGCCGCCGTAGACGCCAGGCGGACAGTTCATATCCTTCTTGTGAAAAGGACGCCAAGAATCTTCGCCGCGAAGACCCTGTAGTGCGTGGTGCCGGAAATGGAGCTCCTGTGGAGCAGCTCCTCCAGCTTACGCCGTGACTGTGCTATGTGTACCGCGCAGGCCTGTGATATTCTAATGATTGTTTTTTTTTTGGTTCATGCTGTTTTGCAGACATAATCGAAACTTCAACTTGCACATGAATTTCGAACTTTTGCAAGCAGCTGAAGCACTGTCGCGCTATAAAAAAATCCAGTACGGTGCATTGTTGCGTATTTTTGGAAAAAGTACAAGGTGTCATAACTCGGTAATAGGATCGCATAAGCAATTGATGGCAATATTGGGCGTCTGAAAGCCAGTGCTCGTACGAGCCCATTGAACGTGCTGCAGTTTTCCTGGCTGTCGCTCACAATACACTTGCTTCAAGTGAATAACGGTTTAAAATAAACGCACAGCCTTGAATAAGAGAACGCGCATAATGAGATTGCAAGGCAACCTCTATTGTTGTTGTCTTTGCCCGAGAGCTCCGCTTGAGCGGGCGTGCTAGCGGCATCATAGAACACAGAAATTTCGCGAAGGGGAGGCACGTGTGCCCGTTTTGCGTCCCCCTCTCTCTGGCAACGTTCCTGCTCCACTGGCAAGCTGAGACTCCACGCAAGGCCAAAGCTCACTGGCCGCCTATTGACAACAAACGGCGAGCATTACGCAAAAGCACATCTTGGCTCGGACTGGTCAAGTGATTCGATCAGAGGGATCTTCCTGTTGTTTGCCGCACGCCGGGCACAGATGACGTTGAAATACCAGTGTTACGTAAAGAACCGCTCGATATAATTTCAAGCGACGCGATTTTGCATTTACGATTATGGCGGAGTGTCTTACCAGTACTGTATTCATATTGTTACATGAAGGCACAGTAGGGAAACTATTTACGGTTGTATTTAGAAGGGATAGCAAGCACCAGCTGGACAATATGGGATGATGATGATCATTACCATGAAGCCTGAGTTAATGGCACAAACCCACTGTGGGGGCTAGCTAACGAACCGAACCGAACCAAACCGTATATGAGCGAGGCAACATGAAAACCAGGCAACACCAAGCAAGGCACGTTGTCGTCATCAGATTAGCAGTGGCCGCTTATGGGTACGTCCCGCTAAACCAACGGGTCGAATTTGTCGTCTTAGAACGAGAAGAAATGGGGTTAACCGAGGGGCCCGATTTTTATTAGTCATATCATAAGAAGCCAACAAACACTGACACCAAGGACAACATAGGGGAAATTACTTGTGCTTAATAAATGAAATAAAGGAACGATAAATTAATGGAAATTAAAGTGGATGAAAAAACAACTTGCCGCTGGTGGGAACCGAACCCACAAACTTCGCATTTCGCGTGCGATGCTCTACCAATTGAGCTACCGCGGCGTCGTTTTCCCATCCACTTTCTTGGGAATTGATGTGTCCTTGTAGAATCCTGGGAGTGTTAGCCAGCGCCACCACTCACAGACCTTGGCGGCGGACGTGGAACGTCTTTTTTGCCGCAGGCGTCACGAGAACGTGATCTTTTAGGGTGAAGGCAACTGGTCAATAAACCCACGTATGCTACCTGAAGGCATCAATGTGGCCGGATTCGAGACCCTCGTTATGTAATGAATGAGAAGAAAGGGGTTTAACCGAGGGGCCCGATTTTTATTAGTCATATCATAAGAAGCCAACAAACACTGACACCAAGGACAACATAGGGGAAATTACTTGTGCTTAAGAAATGAAATAAAAGAACAATAAAGTAATAGAAATTAAAGTGGATGAAAAAACAACTTGCCGCGGGTGGGAACCGAACCCACAACCTTTGCATTTCGCGTTCTCGAAGACGTTCCACGTCCGCCGCCAAGGTCTGTGAGTGGTGGCGCTGTCTAATACTCCCAGGATTCGACTAGGGCACATAAATACCCAAGAAAGTGGATGGGAGAACGACGCCGCGGTAGCTCAATTGGTAGAGCATCGCACTCGAAATGCGAAGGTTGTGGGTTTGGTTCCCACCTGCGGCAAGTTGTTTGTTCATCCACTTTAATTTCCATTACTTTATCGTTCCTTTATTTCATTTACTAAGCACAAGTAATTTCCCCTATGTTGTACTTCGTGTCAGTGTTTGCTGGCTTCTTAGGATTTGTCGTCTTAGAGTTACACGTAGCATCAGCCACGGCGGCAGAAGCACCGGCCTGGCGCCACTAAGGACCCACAGCAGAGGAAGAATGGTTATGCTCGAGTTTTGAAACGTGGACGACATCGCTGGGCAATGGAATGGAAAATGTTGTGGAACTGGCGGACACAATCTCGTACGCGACATGACGCTTGCCGAGTGACGTGTTAATGGCCTGTGTAGCGAGAAAGTGTTTCGGAAAGACAAACACATCGGAAGAGGGACCAAAGTAGCACGAGGGCACCCGGACGAAAACGTTCGTCGCGGTGTCGCTGGCCGTAAGGGAACTTTTGATTGTCTTAGGAAGCAGCAAGTGTAGTGCGGGTTACATTCCGCGCGTGAGCAGCCCGGGCAATGGCGCCGCGTGCATGTTCACTAATCGAAGTTGCTGGGGCAGGAAGAAATGTGTCCAATGGCGAAGTTGGTTCACGTGCAAATAAAAGGTAAAAAGAAGAGTATGCAGCAATGTTATGGAGGGAGGAATTATATGCGAATGACACGTGCAAGGTCCCTATCACGGAGGTAAGCCGACACGTACTTTGAAAATATGTCTGTTGAGGTCTGATTCAGTTCCGTGAACCCGTTCGTCTGGAGATGGTATAACGCGGTGATCTTAAGCAGCGTGGAGCACCAGTGCAGGATATCGTCGATGACTTTGGACACGAAGGTACGGCCACGGTGAGTCAACAATTGAAGAGGGGCACTGTGTAATAAAATTACGTCACTGAGGAGAAAATCCACCACGTCTGTAGCACAGCTGGTCGCCAGTTGTCTCATTGCATAGCGCGTCGCGTAATTGGTAGCGACGGCAGCCCGTTTGTTTCCTGAAGCAGACGTAGGAAAAGGTCCGAGAAGGTCCAAAACTATACGAAAAATTATGCGAATCCCAGGCACTGTGGCAATCGATGTAAGCGAAGCTTTCCGGGCTGGATGCGTTGATTGACCATAATTAGCGGTAATGTTGACGGCTAAAGCTTAATTTCTTCAATGTTCAGGCTAAAGCGAGAGTGATGAGTTGATGTTAAACGACACCTTTCGTGAAGCACTGCTGTTTGTCGGCGTAGTACACAAACACAGAGGGAGAGGTGCTTGCTTGAGGCGTAGTTATGCGCCATATTTAAAACCTCTGAGTGGGTTGAGCGTTGTCATTACCTCACATGGCACATCGAATTGTGGTAGAAGTATTAAACTTTAATTGGATTATGGGGCTGCACGTGCCAAAACCACTCCGATTATGAGACGCACCGAAGTTGCGGACTCCGGATGAATTTTGACACCGTGATGTCATTTAGCGTGTCCCAAAATCTAATTGCACGTGCATTTTCTATTTCTTCCCCGTCGAAAGGCGGCCTCCGCGATTGGAATGAAATCCATGACCTCTGGCAATTTCTCCCGTCGCCTTTCCTCTCTTACTCGCACCTGTCATCTATATTCACGCTCTGAACAACCCCCTGACGTGGTGTACGCGACAGCAGCAGCCCCCAGCAGCAGCAGCAGCAGCATCAGTAGGAAAGTCGAAGGAAGAGGCAAAGAAAGCTTCGCTTTAAAATGGCTCAGGTGGGATGTCGATGGGTTTAAGAGACTCAATAGGAAGCATAAATGGTTTCTTTCATCGCTGACAGAGCTCGCAGCTGCTGACATAACGCCGCATTCGAGGGATTCAGTGTGCCAACACTCACAGTCGGCCACAGGGTAGCGGGACAAACAGTCCACACCTTTGTGCTTTGTATAAGACCGTATAGGTGTTGCAGGCGCAGTGCCCATCGTGCGAGTCTGTCTGCAGGATTTTCGAAGGAGGCGATACAGCAGAGGGCATGGTGGCCGGAAACTTCTGTGAACATACGGCCAAATAGATACGAGCGAAAATTTGCAACTCCTCATAAAATAGTGATGCACTCACGTTCAGTAATGGAGTAATTTCGCTCCTATGCCGGACAGCAGCCTGCTGGCATGACGCAGTTCGCTCCACATTCACGTTGTGGCAAGACAGCGCCTATTCCGTAACCGCTCGAATAAAGGCAGACTTCGGTTTGGGCTGATGGGTCGAAGTGGGCCAAAATGGGAGGCGTAGTGGGAATATGGTCAACTCGGAGAAAGCCGCGGCTTGTGCAGGACCCCAGGTGAAAGGGGCGTTTTGTTTAAGAATATTTGTGAGAGGTTTCGCAATCACTGCAAAATTCTTCATAAACCGATGAAAATAGGAGCAGAACCCCACAAAGCTGCGAGCGTCCTTGGCCGAGTTGAGCACAGGGAAGTCATTCACGGCTCGAATTTTCTCCGGGTCGGGTTGGGCGCTGACAGCGTCCACAATATTGCCCAGAATCATGCTACGGTGACGGCCAAAACGGCACTTTGATGAATGCAGCTGAATTTCGGCATGGCGGGACACGTTATGAATAACTGAGAGGCGTTAGAAGTGTGTATAAAACGCCGGAGAAAACACAATTACGTCGTCTAAATAGCACAAGCATTTATACCATTTGAACCCATGAAGTAGAGAGTCCGTCATTCGCTCGAATGTGGCCGGACATTATAGGGACCGAAAAACATGACCCTAAACTGGTAAAGCCCATCTGGAGTTACAAATACGTTTTCCTTGGTCGACAGGGTTCACAGCAATCTGTGAACCAGAACCAATCTGTGAATCTGAGTAGCCAGATCGAAGATCGGTAGAGGAGAAGTAAGCGGCACCATAAGGAAAATCAAGGGCGTCATCGACTCGCGGTAACGCGTGAGCGTCTTCGTAATGTCATTGAGGTGCCAAAAGTTCACGCAAAAGCGCCACGATCCATCTTTTGTTAACCTAAAACAACAGGGGACATCCAGAGATTGGAGGAAGGCTCGATAATGTCCTTCGCAAGTATTTCGTTGATTTACTGCTGGATGACGCTTCACTCAGACGCAGACACTTGATAGGGGCGATGGTGAACAGGACTGACATCGCCTGTGTGTATGCGATGCGCGACAACGGACGTCTTAGCGAAAGGCCGATTACCGAAGTCGAAAATGTCCTGACACGACTCGAGAATACGTGTGAAGGCTTCATTTTCATGGGGTAAAGTGTGAAGGCTTCAGGCTTCATGGGGTAAAGGTGGGCTACGGAAAGCCCCTTTGGAAGTGCTTGCTTGATGTAGCTAAGATTCACTAATGGAGGGCAGGTTTTGGTTGCCGTAACGCTCAGGACCGTGTAGGATGCAGCGACACCGTGCAAGAGCAGGACGCCAGTAAAAGGCGTCTTGTAGTAGTCGCCATCTGGAACAGCTGGCGCACATGACAATTCGACATACGTCACTGTTTTAGATGGTAGGCGAACAAAGTCGCTGCAATGTAAGCAAGACGGATGAAGTTGGTCTTTGGGCTCACAGAGGCGAGGCATTTTAAGGCGAAAGACGTCGTCGGAGCAATAGATCAGTGTGGAATTAGCAGAAAAAAATGAAGTCCCAGTGTGAGGTCCTGAGGGCACTGCGCAACGACCGTAAAAATGACAACGAGCTGGTCAGCAGTAATGGTAACCCGAGCTGTGCACATCCCAACCACAGCGACCATCGCACCATCAGCGACACGTGTGACTCTGGTCGTGGGAGGTGTGAGGATCTTGTTCATGCGACGACGAAAACTGGCGCTCATGACAGAGACATGTGCCTCAGTATCAACCAAAGTTCTGGCAAGAAAGTCGTCGACGTGGACTTCAACAATGTTCCGGTAGACAGGTAAGGACCGCTGAGTATGTTGGATCAATGTCAACAGTGCAGCTTCACCTCCAGAAGCTGTGCAGTCTAGTTTTCCGGTGAAAGGCGACGGCTAAAGGAGGGCGAAAGAGAGCGGCAGCATGTCAGTGAACGAGATTGACGGTGATGCGACGGAGGTGATTGGGTACAGCGGGTCCTTCCTCGGGGACATTCGGTGCAGAGAATTCTGCAGGAGGCGGATAGTGACTTGCAGTACGGAAGAGACTAGAGTAAGCTGGAAATGGGATATGAGAGTAAGAGGGCCAGTGGCAGCGGCAATAGCGAGCAATGTGTTCAGCTCGGCTGCAGTGAAAACAGATAGGTTTATTATCGGCTGTTCTCCATTCCGACGGGTTTCTGGAACGATGAAGGGCATACGGTCCACGATGAGGCCTATCCGCGGGGACTAGGGTGGTGTCAGGAGTGTTCATGGCGCAGACAGAAGGGAAGAGGTCAAGGTTCACAAATTTCTGGCCAACAACGGCATGGAATAATGAAACAGCCGGCGTCGAGGTCTCGGATACAGTGGGTTTACCAGAAGCTGGATACGCGGCCTCGAGTTCTCGAAGGACGATAGACGTCACGTCGTCTGATGTGGATGCTTCACAAGGAGTGCCTCGCAGGATGACCTTGCAGCGGTATTCGGTAGACGCTCAAACTGCTGCGAGATGCGCTGGCATTTCGCTTGCTCTAGACGACCGCACCCTTGGACCACGCTGTCAAAGGTGCTTACGTTGGTGAAGACGAGCAGATTGAACGAATCGTCAGCGATACCCTTCAAAGTGTAGGCGATCTTGTCAGGCTCGGACATCTTCTGATCAGCTTGTAGACAAAAGGCCAGCACGTCATGTATGTACAAGCAAGGCTCAGTTGACGTCTGAGTACGTACCGCCAGTTGTTTCTTGGCGGCAAGCTGTCGACCAAACGGGTTGCCGGAAAGGTCACGCAGAAGCCGCCTGAACGTGTCCCATCTGGTGAGATTGTCATCATGAGTCCGAAAGCAGACGCAACAGGTTCCGCCGAGGTGAAATTTGACGTCAACCAGCATTATAGTTGGATCGCAGCCATTCCGTTAGCTTACTCGCTCGTACATGCTGAGCAGCTCATCCACGTCGACGCTGTTCGCCCCGGAAAAGGTCGCGGGATCGCGGGACTGCGCGAGGTTGATAAACTGGGCAATGGTCGCAGGTGTGGCTGGCGGCGACGTGTCATCACCTGAAGGCAAGACGGTAGATTTGAGGTGGCGTCCGCGGCGAAGCTCCGTCGTCAGAAGTATCCAGCACCTCCACCAAATAAATGTTACGCGAAAGCAGAGTGAGGAATCTATCTACAGGTTATATTTACAAGGGTAGCAAGCATTGGCCAACATGCAAGCCAGCCAACATCAATCAAGGCACGTCATCAGACGAGCAGTGGCCGCTTATGGATACGTCGCACTAAATGTAAGTGTGAACGTCATTGTCTTGGAGTAACACCTAGCAATATTTTCCAAACCGGGAATAAATCACTATTTCTTGATCACGACTGCTTCTTCCTTCGATTTAAACTGGCACCTGAGAAGGACAAATACGGAAAGGTAATGCTCCGCTCTCGAGTGCTCTTAAACACAAACTTTGGGATGCAAAGTCTCTTCCGCAAGGATTTCTGCACCGCGGTAAGTGACTGCCTGGGCTTACTGTTTGACGCACGAGTGATTTTGATGTTATAGCGTCGCTCCTGAAGCCGGTTAACAGAGCGGCCTAACATCTCGGAGGACAACGCAGTGAGGTTGGCGGATACGCCTCTTGCGGATGAGCGGGTCTAGGCAAAGTGGCGTTTATTCGACTTATATAGCACTTCAAGGACAGGATGCATCATGCCATTGGCGGTTACTTAGGTTGCGTGAACACACCTGATTGGCGTAATGAATCCATACAAACGCACCGACATAGAGGTCGTGGCTCGATCATGCGACCATTGAAGATAACAACGTTAGCGAGTGCCACTTATGACCCCAGAAGACAGCACGACACAAAATACATCAAACAGAGCTCTACAAGGTTTAGTCTGTTCCACCGTAATGAATCTATACAAACCCACCGACATAGAGGTCGTGGCTCGATCATGCGACCATTGTAGATAACAACGTTAGCGAGTGCCACTTAGGACCCCAGAAGACAGCATGACACAAAATACATCAAACAGAGCTCTACAAGGTTTTGTCTGTTCCAAAAAACTCAGCAATAGCCAATAATTTATTAGGCTTTTACCCAAGGCCCTCTGAATTTGCGTAACCCTTAGGAGTTTAGCATAATCTACCAGACATTTCAAGCGTCCGCCCAACAGACTGAGAAGTTTCAGAAATTGTGGAACCACACAACAATAGCCCAATTTCTCGCTTCAAGAGAGGTTATGGCATCTGAAGCTCTGAGGTGCACGTCTTGAGCACTGTGTTCTTATCGCTCGAGTCAAACCTTTACTCTTCCTACTACAGACGTGAATTCAAAGCGGCAAACCCACATGCAAGACGATGAGCAAAATGAGAACAAGGTAAAGGCGAGAGCCAGCGTTTCGACAAGTGGACTTTTCTTTGTCAAGGTGACATATGCTTTTCTCGGTACCGAATATATAGGTGTAAGGGTTCTTCTGAAGGGGAAAGGGGGTAAGTCGGGTGGGTGCGGCAACGACCGGAGGTGTGTTATCGGCGAAGGTGTAGAATTAAGAATAAAGGTGTGCTGTGCACAGGGCCGGTGACACGGCCACGTGTCAGCCGGCGTGTCAACAGACGTGTGCGCAGCAGCCTTCTAATATTTATAATAGCGGCAGAAAACGGTCCTCGTGAAAAATTTACTGATACGGAATAAGTATGCAAATAAAAGAATAAAAGCAATGGAGGAAAGAAAAGAAAAGAAAAAGAGAAAAAACACTAAGCAACCAAATGAAATAAACTAAGTGCTGTTGCCTATAGCTTGAAATAGCATAGCGAATAGATTCTAAAGCTCCCTTTGATACGTTTATGCTTATTGGTTGCAATGTCTTGAACTTATGGATGAGGTATGATTCGCTGTATTTTCTTTCTCGTTCACAACGGAAATTTCACTGTAAGATGTAGAGTTTAACTCCATCAAAGTTATGACCTGGCTGGCTGAAATACTCGGGGACGGCTTTCGAAGGCTTTTTAGCTGTGTCCGCACGATGTTCGTTTACCCTGACGTTTATTGATTGTCCCTACCTATATATACTGCGGTGAGGAAAGCATATGTCACCTTGAAAAAGACAAATCCACTTGTAGAAACGTTGACTCCCGCTTTCACCCTGTTCTCGTTTTTTTATCGCCTTGAATTTCCATCTCCCGCCTTCCCCGTGTTTTCTCTAAACCCACATACAGTAATTTGGACTTTGGTCACAGGAAATTTTATAGGTTTCTTTTTGAACGCTGACGCCTTATGCGGCCAGCTGACGGTTCTCGTAGGCCAAGGGCAGATGATTTCACTTCCGAAGCCAAGAAAGCCTCCCCGCTCTCTCCCACTATTCCGCTATCAAACCAGCTGTGTGGCCAAACATCTGCGCGTATCTCTGTTCCTTCCAAGCATTCTCTCCATTACGTCCATTAGCACATCAAGGTCGCGGCTTACGAACAGTGTCTTAGGCAAGTGCTTTGCAGTAGGATGTAGGACACTTTGTACGTGAAAGTCTTGCTTGTACAACAATAATAACAACTTTATTGTTTCTTTTTTAATGCATACAAGAGTGTGGTTGAAGAATCATCTGGAATATCTGGAGGTGTGCGAATGTGCTTAAATTTTGAATAACAAGTCGAATATATTTCTCTTCGATTCGATGCTCGAATGGATAGTTAATATTCGAAACACTGAATATACATTGAATAGCTTATGAATAATCAAAACCGACGTGCGAACACATGCAGTGAGCAGTTGATTTTCCTGGCCCTTATCCTTGTGCTGCACAAATCTAACTCATATTCGAAACTTCTATAGATCCTTTTCCCGGCAATCCCATGGGCTCCACCACGTTTAATCATGTGATGATGAGTCCGTTGCTTGCCTCGGCTGCCTGCATTGACTCCGGGTTTAGAATGGATACGCAAGATGCCCGTGCGGCTCAGCAGACCTCTGTTTTGGTGGATATCCTAGACGGCGATTGGGTGGACGACCGGAAGCGTTGGTCGCAACTACAGAGAAGATGTGAGCGCTTTGGGAGCTCATTAAACATGATCAATATCGTACGAGTAGCTTATAGGGCGCTTGTACTGGAAGCGTGATTAGAAATGTATTTTAAGCTGTACATTAAGGTGGTTTCCTCTGCTTATGAATTAAGTCAGGATGAATGTGCATTCTCGTTCGTTCTTTATTTGGGAAACACTTTGAAGCAGTGGTTTCTGATGTTTCTTACTCTGTAATGTTCCGCGAACCTATGTACTTGTTTATTTTCTGCCTGTTCGCACGAGCGTGCTTATAATACTTGAGTAATTGATTACGAACTTGCCCGGAATGCTGCTGTCATCGACTGTGCAAAGTCGCGGTTCAGCTTCGAACATTCATGTACTGTCGGTGTAATTGTGTCCCGTGCGTTAGCACATTGATTGCATTCACCTATTCTGGGTACGCAGGAGATAGGGTGGGCGACAATGTGCCATTTGTGTTGGGTGTGCGTAGGTAACGTTCGAGAAAATTGCTGCGCGCCACAAAGCAACGCTACTGTTGCTGCCAGTGTGTAACGAGCGGTACTCTTGCCGACGTTCCGGAGTTGCTTCAATGGAGGCTAGCGATACAACGCTGGCGAATGAGTGAACTTTTTATCCTCGAGGAAATCCTTGCACCGCGAAGGGCCAGCAACACACGTTGTGCCCGAAGGGTTCATGAACTTGACCGCACAGATTGACTCCATTCCCTAAATGCCTAAATACCCAGTTGCATTTTCAACTGCCGATCGCACGATAGCAGCGTAGAAGCGGTAATGGTTTCGCTTCACGCTTTTGCCTTAGACAACGTGCATGGTGGTGGGGATGATTGATGATGATGATTCTTTCGCATTCCATTTGAAACTGGGCGGGGACAAATCGTCACCTAACCTGCTTGAGTTACTCAGGTATGATAATAATAGTTTTCCTTCTAGCATTCTTGTATACGTCTCTTTAGCCGTCTCTGCCTTGTACCACTGCCTGTGCCTGTAATGGCTCCGGTCGTATCAGTCGCGTCTTTGTTTATTTTTAACCAATGCTCTGAACGGCTCTTGCTTATTTCGAGTGCTGACCGGCTGATACTTCCACCTATTTTAAATCCAAGTGCTTCTGAAAATTCTACGTTACGCAGCAGTTTCGCAGGGGGAATCCCTTCGCATTCTATTGGGACGTGCGGTGTGGTCTCCGGATTTTTTCTGCCTCATCTGATTGAGAATGCCTCATCTAATTACATGGCTTATCTAATTGCGAATATTCACTCTGATACGTTTTTGTCCTTTCGCAACCAGGTCCAGCCTCAAATAGCAGGGCACTTCCCTTCGTGTTATCGTGAAAATTTTCCCTTCCAATTTCTTCTTTCTCGTTCTTATAAATCTACATGGTCCTTTTGTCTCCATTATTTGCATCCGTCTCTGTTTTGCACTTGTATCGGTTTCTCTCACTTTCCTTTTTACGGCTCCTGGTTGTTTATTTACAGTTTCAATTACGCTGTACTTCGTTGCGAACTTTCTTGACCTCTTTCTCCATTCTATGCCCACGCTTTTCAAGTACAGGCACTTGTGCACTTTACCTGTGCATTTATTTTTATCCATGTTCTCAAGTCTTTCTTTTTCTTCAAAACTGATTTTGCTCTGTTCCTGTTTCATTATTGCAGCCGGGCACTTACCCAGGATTTTTGTTTTTCGGAGGGAGGTCCCCCTCCCCCAACCCAAGGTTACTTTTCTATCGAAATGAGGGGGGAGGGTACCTTTACTTCTACAAATGTGAATAATGCCCACCATTCACCATAAAGATGCGTAAACTCACAAAAGAGAAATCAAATAAGGTGTACCTCACAGGTACGCCTTACGTACAGAGTTCGGACTAGAGACAGTGCAACTTGCAACTAACTATATAAAAGCAGTGAAAGGAATATCCATCTTCAATAGTCACCTAGAATTCACCCGGAAATGCAAAGGCAATAACGCTGTGCCACGAAGTCTCCAGCTACGCCAACCAATCAACACGCCAGAAGGCCGGGACATCATCAACAAGGCCCAGCAAAGATTAGTGACAGCACGGATGCATGAGTGCCACATGGTGATTCGGAAGAAAGAAGTCGACGCGTTCTTCGCCACAAGACAGCTTGAGCACCAGGTACCCCATCTCTTTTCATCAACTGAATTGTTTGCAAATGCCGTGGCGTCCTCAGAGGAAATCAAACACAGTCAAACGTAGAAGAAGAAATTCTCTTCCCTACTCAACGAAAACGAGAAAACAGGAGTGTTAAACAAACACACAGTAACCAATTTATCATCGAGCAAGCTCACGAGCGAAGAAACTTCAATCCTGGCAAAAGGTCACAAATTCAATGTTACCACAGATAATCCACCCCTCCCCAAGATGATCGCCGCCCTTGAGAGCGGCATCCAGCAACTACACCCCAAAGTGCGGGAACAGATCAGACTGAAAGCAATCGGCCTAATAAGGTCCAATAACAACCGCAGAAGAGAACGCAACTTATCTTCCGACGAAATAAGAGCAGTGAGAACACTGAAAAAAGATACAAGCATTGTAATCGTACCGGTGGACAAGGGGAACTCAACCGTTGTTTTGAACATATAGGACTAAGAGGCAAAGGCGTCTGCCATACCTGACAGCTAAGATTACGAGAAGCTAAAGAAGGACCCCACTACGAGAACCCAATCGGTGCTGAACAAGACACTGATTGAAATATTCCGCTGCCATCCAAATTCTCGAAATCTCTACCTAAAATTAATGTGTAGGAACGGATCCGCCCCAGCTTTCTACGGCTTGCCAAAGCTCCATAAACCCGGCATCCCCTTACGAACAATCGTAGAATTTTCGTGTTCCCCACTACGATCACTATCCACTTACTTGCATCAGATCATACCACCACCTACCGGAAGGACAGCATCCCACGTGCGCGACTCCGAGAATTTCATCAAACTCACATCAAAAGTACGTATCGAAGGTGATGAATGTCTGGTCTCTTTTGATGTAATCTCTCTGTTCACAAGAGTATGCACTAAGTTGGCTGTTTCCGCAACTAGGGAGGCCCTGGAATGCGACGATATGCTCAGCGAGAGAACCGCTTTGAGTGTAGACGACATCTGCCGCCTTCTCGAACTGTGCCTGTCCAATATACATTTCACCTTCCGAGGCAGCTACTAGAAACAGGTTAAAGGAACTCCTAGTGGGACCTCAATTTCCGTTGCCATGGCTAACTTGACTATGGAGAGCATCGAGGAGAGAGCTCTAAATACTTTTTCCCCGAAACCAAAAGTCTTCCTCAGGTACGTAGATGATTGCTTCTGCATCGTGAAGACGCGGCAAGTCGAAAACCTGCTGAAACACTTAAACTCCATAGACCAGGATATACAGTTCACATATATGCGCGAAGAGAACGGATCGCTCCCATTCTTAGATGTAAAAGTTACACAAAGAGACAGCATTCTAAATTTTTCAGTTTACCGAAAACCAACCTACACAGGCCGCTACATTCATTTCTAATCCGACCATCCGGCGAACCACAAGGCATCTGTTATAAATTCTTTATTCCAATGAGCCGAAACTCATTCCTCATTGGAATCGGATCAAAAGAAAGGAAAGAGAATGGTTCTCAACAAACTTAAGAGGAATGGCTACACAGATGACTTCATTTGAAAAAGAACCAGACAACAAAAGAGAAGAAAAAAATTGCGGGACCTTCAGCTGTTGACTTCTCCCCAACCCCAGAAGCGAGTGTCCATCCCATACGTCAGAGGTACAAGCGAAGCGTCCAGCCGAATATTAAAAAGAGAAGTGGCGCACAAGCCGATAAACACTTTCAATATCCTCCTCCCTAAACCAAAAGATCGCCCACCTAAAGAAAAAGCTCAGGGCGTCGTCTACAAAATCAGCTGTGCCGACTGTCCGGCGTCGTACATCGGGGAAACCAAAAATCCAAAAGAAAGCATCAGACAACACGGGAACGACGTCGGAACATTCAACCGTATTTGCAGCGCCATCACTGTACACTCTGAAGATGCCGACCACAAAATTGCTTTCCAGGAAACTGAAATCCCTCAAATAGAGACGAACTCGCGGAAGAGACTACCACTGCAGTCATGGTACATTCAGAATACGGGGTGGGGGGGGGGGGGGTAACATAAACCGCGTGAAGGGCAACCTACCCTCGGTGTATGTCCATGGCCTTGGAGACATGACGAAAAGAAGAAAAGGACGCACAGCCAGGTAGACTCCCGCTTGTTTCACCAACACAAGAACGTCAGCGCAGCCCAGTAACCTGCCCCCCGACCCTCCACCCCCGCCCCCCGCTTCCCATCAGCGGCACTCTCGCGGGCCAAGCTTCCCCAGCACCGGTCATCCCAGCCCCCCAGCACCACGGCAACCATCAACCTCCCCCTTTTGTTTCCCCCTCACCTTTCCGTCTGTGAAGTGTCTCCCACCTCCAGAGCTCCCCCTTCCTTTCTTTACAAAAGACCCTTTAAAAGCTGCACACCGCCACCCCCCGAAGAACAACCCCCTGAAGAAGGAGCCGAATGGGCTCCGAAACGTCGGGCTAATAAAATTCATTATTTGGTTGGAGTCAAGTTCTAATCAATTTCCCAACCAGACGGGCAATTCTGTCGAAATCTTTAGCTTCAGGTACGCCGGGGAGTGCATACTCCAAGAACACTGCCCAGAACATGTAAACAAGCGAAAGTGTAACATAAAGATTTCTAGTAGTGTTCTTTGAATTAGCTTTGGAAGAAGTATAGAGAAATATATATTTGCGGAACAATCATAGGTGTTTTCGGATCCCTCGTTTACTGCCCTACCAAGTTAAGTGCTAAAACCGACCTGCATTTTTGGGGGAAGTTGCGTAATGACGCGTGGCCGCAAGTCCCGTACAAACACATAGAGCGGCAAGACGCTGCAGTTCTTGTACTGCGCCCATCGCGGAAGGATGGATAAACACCCACATAAGCGCAGTAGAGAAGTGGCCACGTCAGGCGGCTCGACTGATAACTTTACAAGCGCCATTCAAAGCACACGGAATCATTCTCTACTTCCGGCGGCGTTTTCTCTGCTTCCCTTTTAATTAAAAAGATGATGATCCATAAATATTTTCACAAACGATGGTTAAATTTGTTAATTTTTGCTTTTCCTACCTGTTGGGCTGGTGCCTCGGCTCTCTCTTTTAGTAGATCGCTTAATTTCTTAACTCCCTCGTACTCTTGTTTCCAGTGGCCAATTTCACACGAAAAGTGCTGTACAATTAGGGAAAAGCAAGACGAGGTAACGTGTGACATTCATGTTTCTTATGGATTTTAGAGTTATTGCAAGGTTTGAAGGTGGACGCGGCATTGTATGGTTTTATTTTCCACTTTATCTGACCCATATCACCGGTTCCGAGGATCTACCAGCGTCGCGGCAAGCCCTAGGAAATAATGAAGCAAAAGGAAAAGTTAACGCAGCTGGCGTTTTCTCCGGCCGCGTACAGGCCAGCTCACTGCGAACTGAATCTCTCTCCTCATCCATTGATCAGCCTAAACAAAGTAGGTCGAACAATAGCGATGCGCGTGACTTGAATAAATGGAGAGAACTTAACGCATCTAGAGTAAATCGTGAGGGCACCGAATCGATGAGGAAACTGGCGTTAGCACACCAGGAGATGGCGATAACTTCCGCAATCCAAAAGTAGTTAAAAAGGCAGTAAATTGTTAACCGTCCAATAGCTGTCAAGTCTCAAGATTGATTTGGCGGCGCTTTAGGGATGCGTGTGAGCACTGGTGGCGTGGGCGGGGGAGGGTGCATGCCGCCTGATTTCGGGGGGGGGGGCTGCCCTCCCCCCTGGGTGCGTGCCTGAATGCAGCACACCACTTCCCCTTTATTTTCAGATTCTCTTGGTGATTGGAAAGTAAGTTTTCGTTTATGTAAACGTCGAGGTACTTATATTGCTTGACTATGGGAATGACTTCCCCTTAACACCACGTAATTGCACGTCTCTTCATCAGAGATCATAATTCTCTATTTCTCTGTGCTAGAGTGGACGCCTGGATTTGTTGCTGCGTTGTCACAGATATTCGCCAGTGTCTGTAAATCTCTTTTATCGCCCGCTAGTAAGCACTATGTCGTCCGAATACATCAGTCCAGGGACATCCTGCTGTACCATTTGTCCATTACGCATGTAGGATAAGTCAAACCCTCATTCGCTGTTTTCCAGTCATCTTTCATGCCCTTAACATACAGCGTGAACAACAATGGTGCACAATGGCGTTGTGAAGGTGCACACACAGCGGACTATGCAAATTATCTAGTTCGTGTGAAAAAAACACAAGTTCTAGAAGTTATTGACAAGAGGAGGTGCTCTAGGAGATTTGCTATGGCGATTGTCAAGGAGAGGTCACACGGACATGCTGGAATTGCCGCCCCTCAATCTTACACGGATGCGACCTTTGCGCAGGCAGTTGAAGCCGCAGTTGAAAAGGCAATGACAAAAGCAATGGATCGATTAGTCACCAGCCTCTGAGAATGCTTATGCCAGCTAAGTAGTATTCAGGGCCGCTATTTTGTAGCGATGCTTTATGCCTTATTCTATGCTAGTCTTATCATCCACCACACACGGCCGCCTGATCCCGTTGATAATGTGGGCAGACCGTCGCTCTGACCCCTGGCCAAGCGCGGAAAGCCTGAAAAAGCATAGAATGGGCAAAGGCATCGCTACAAAATACCGGCCCTGATGGCTATACGCGGTAAACATAAATCCATCGCATCCAATTGTAACTTCTAAGCTATCAACTCCACAAGAATTAAGCAATATCAACAAAGGGAGTTCGCTTTCCTCAAATGGCAACCGCAAGGTATAGAAATCTTGGGCGAGTTCTGACTGAAATCACATGTTGGATTTGCACGTCTCCACTGACGTTGAACTCGATGCTCGAGCTCGAAAACGTAGCCAGTTACCACTAAACCATGCTTCTTCCATGTCGCTCCAGAATAAGAACAAAAAGTATCCAGCTAATAAGGTCCTCAATAAGGGTATTTTGGAGAAGGCTGTTGCTAGTGCAATGCTATCTCCACTATAGGTTCTGTGAAAGCATTAGAGTGTTACTGTCGTTCAATTTTTGCATCTTCCACAGATTTACCGTCTCTCACCATTCAATCACATCTTGATATAATCATTTTACAAGAAACTTGGCTAGCCCCAGAGAAAAATTTCCATATAAGAAATCAATATTCTTGTTTAGATTGGTCTGCAAAAGGTGGTGGATTATTTACATTAGTATCAATCAGAATTGTCCACAAAGCAAACACTGTAACTGCCCACTGCGGTAACTTTTTAGCTTATGTGCCATGGAACAAACTTTGTGTCTCAGGCAGAACATACACGAAAACAGTAAATTTCAAAGCCATTTGCAGTCACCGTTGGCTACCCTATCTGAAGCAAATTCTAAGCAAAAAGCATTAAGCATTTGTTCACTCTTAGAGGACCGTAAGAAAGCTGAATTTCAGATTCACTAAGTGAAAACTAAATCCTCCTCGCGCTAGTGGAATGAAATCTGCTCGCGGGGATTATAGAAAAAAAAAGCTGCCTGGAAGAAATTGTTACACAACCAATGCCCAAAAAATTGGTCAGATTGTAAATTTGTTGCGGCTATACTTAAACGGGCTGTACCAACAGCAAAATATGAATACGACATAAAGCATTTTGATTTTTTGCCAAACCAAATAAGAAACGCGCGCTATTTGGGCTCCTTAGATATAACAAAATGATTCCGTTGCTCGTAGACATCGAATCCGCTGTTTAATACGCACAAGACATGATGGAGTCATTGGAAGTTATTGCTAAAGGGCTGGAGCATTGCCTTTCTTCTAATGTTCCTACCCCTACGTTAATTTCCCCTATTGATGAGGATTGTACGGAGCTATCTGTGGATGCATTGTCAGATGTCTTATGGAAAATTGCGACTGTAGCTTTAGGCCCTGATGGAGTCACTTCGGACAAGTTAAAGTTTTATATAAACAGTCGTAAGAACTACTCAGCCTCATAAATTATTGTATCAGAGGGGCTTGGATTCCACCAGAAAGGTAAATTGCAAAAATTATACCGATACCTAAAACACCGGGAGAGGGTTATACCTTAGACGACGTCAAACCTAACACCAAATTTCGTAAAAGTAGAAAGAGCCGTACAAGTTCGCGTTATAAATATTATTAATAAGAGAAGGCTTCTTAGCCAATGTGAAATTGCATTCAGGCTGGGGTGCTCAAAAGTTCAGCAGCATTAGACACTCCTGTAACACGTGAAGGCGAACGCCTTCTGCACACCTGATAGTGCATTATAGGTTATACGATCGGAGGGGTCAGACTTCTTGCAAGACATAACGAGCAGCAGTGTGAAGTACACGCGTGTCGCTTCAGGAGGACCTCTTCAACGACCCATGCGAGCACCTAAGGCGCTACCTAAAGGTGCCGCACGCTTGCGGCCAGTAAGTGCTACAAATGTGTAACACAAGCCGAACGAAATTACGTGGCATCCTCTCAGCAGGGGAAATCAGCTCTCGCGGTTGAACTTCTTGCTCCAGCCGCTTCGCAGAGCGTGCCTAATTTCTCGCTTGGCGAGCATCCCCTGCCGTAGCGTACTTTCGAGGCCTACCGCACAATCCGCTAGGCCTCGGGCGAGCCTCTTCGCGGCGAGCCTCCTCGAGACGGCGGCGAGCCTCCTCGCTCGCCGTCTCGCTCGCTTCGTGGTCGACTGTCGCGACCATCACATACTGGAGCTCCCAGACCTGCACATATATCCGGCTTCTATGGGAGTCACCTGCGCCCACTTGTGCCCGCTCTCGTTCAACCGTTGGCCATTGGTCTTGCTTTTATAACCTGTTCGTCTGCTACTCTACGGTTGACTGGGGCGGCGCTGTAGTTAGCACGGCGACTGTTTGTTGTGGCGAACTGCTTGCCTAGTCGATGATTTTTGCGAACACAATGACAGGGACGTCACAAGGCTTTGATCGGCCACTTGGCTACTAAGGTTGACTGCCAAAATCTGAAAAATCTCGGTGCGTGTAGTCCGCTGCTCTCTAAAATAGCGTTTATTAGCCGCTGCTATTGCCTTTTTCAGGCAGTAGCAAACCGCACGGATGTTGCACATCATTATAAGTCACATTGTTTATATAGTTCGCAAAGTACTCAACAGTTTCATTGTACACGTTGTAAAGTTTGCTTCTGTGCTCTTTAGAAACTGGAAACCACCGTAACGTTCGACGACAAAAGGATTATCACTCATTTTAACTCTTAAAAGTTGTTCGTCAATGCATCGTGAGTTCAAAAAGAGAATTACGCATACAGCTTCACTGCGTACTTATCTTTCGCTCCACCATTTTTCTGCCGCTATACCACGCAGAAAAGCTAGTTTTGCAGCTTGAAAAGAGTTCCGTGATACAAGGCCTGCAGTGCAGTACGTTTTAAAGCACTGGGATTGGCTTTTCAAGCGTTCAACTGAGCTAGACATCCAACAACAATAAAAACAAGCTATGCTCACCTTTCTTTGAAACAGACTCGATCAACCTCTTGCACACATCGGGCGCAGGACTTACTAATTAATAATTTTACCAGATCATCTGCCTTTCCCTATGGCACACAACAGCAAATCCTAATGTCAGCTAGAAAATTGCGCTGTCTGTAATCAACTC
This sequence comes from Dermacentor albipictus, assembly GCF_038994185.2. NCBI lineage: Eukaryota > Metazoa > Arthropoda > Arachnida > Ixodida > Ixodidae > Dermacentor > Dermacentor albipictus. Next base: position 117,168,410 of record NC_091826.1, read on the forward strand.
AAAAAAGCTAGGTTATCGTATGAATCCTGTAACACAATTTTTCTAGTCTATTACGGAGGTTAGGAAAGGAAAATTTATGCCGTCTAGCATTGCAGCTGCCACCTACCTTTCTTGCACCGGTCCTCCTCCTCTAATTTCATTATTCAAACGCAAAGCATTTGCAAATTTTTGTTTTCTTTTTATATCTGTGAATTTATTAGGTTGCAACCAATACGAGCGCTTTGTGCCTGCTGCAATGGCAGCACAAGCACTGAGCAAATGGCAGAAGCAGACGACAGCGAACAGCTTATAACTAGCGCCACTCTGCTCGTACGCTCTGTCTATGCGGCAAAAGGCACGAACTAGACCAGGTGTGCTGGAGCAGGGAGATCTGTGCAGATCTGGAGTTCAGTAGGTCGTGACATAGAGTACTGTACTGACTCTAGAGTACAAGCTACTCATAGGGCCCATGCATTGAAATCGGGAACCGCAAGAGCACCGCGATTTTGCTACACGCTGAGGTTGCCAGCTCCTGAGACGATTGCTAGACTTGGTGACAGTAGTCAGTTTTGATCTGGCAACGTATAGCTTCTAGCAGTTAGCAGCGTAGCCCAAGTAGCAGCGTCTCGCTTGTAGTGTGTTGACGAGGTGTGCCTGCAGCGGTGTGTTTGGACTTTGTAAGTTGGTTCTTTATCCTTTGTTGTGGGATGGCGTGGGTGTGATCGATTTTGACCGTGCAGGTGGCAGGTATGCAACCGAAGGATGATCCTGTTGAAGTTTCCGGCGGTATGCGGTTTTCAGTGGTCACGCCTGTTGCAGGAGTGTCACTCGATGAGGTTACGAGTCAGGAACTCGAAGTTGTGGTCAGCTTCCTCGTTGGCGTTCAGTCATTCTCGTCCCACGGGCGCGGTATGTTGCAGAAGCCGCTGGGCGCTTTCTGCGTTGCGGGGTCCTCAGCTTGTCGCGATGATAGATCGTTTTTTTTTGCAAGTGCTGATCCGGCTGTAGGGCACATGTAACCGACAAAGGGAAGTCTCAGGAGAGCACGTGAGATTATAATAAAGCAGGTGGCGCAGGATCTCCAGGGACCCTAGGTACAATAGGGGGATGAAAGCTCGAAGCAGAACGGTACGGCTCCGCCGAGGCAGGTGTGTGCCAGGGATTGTTCGCACGGACAGCTCCCCTGGTACGCGCAGCGGTGCCTCGCAAGGTCGATATATATTAAGGCACCTGCGCCCATGATCTTTCTTTTGCTTTAGAGCAGTGAGCACGGTTAACCACAATTATACGGAGGGCATTAGGTGCAGTCGCGAATGCGTGTCATGGCATACGTAGATCGCGTAATATCAGAGTTAGTTGTATGAAATTTATGCATAATACGCTTTGTCACGGTGCCTTAAAGAATGGTTCTAGAGGACGGTCTTGGTACGTTTTTTCGTGCCACCCTAATCCTATACCTCCCCCCCCCACATACACACGCACGTACCCCCTTTTTTCTATATGCATACATACACTTCCTTTCATTGAGGGCCATAAAACACATAGTTAATTAAAAGGGAAAGATATAGAGGGAAGCTTCAAAATAAGCTCTGTAGCACTATAAAGTATAACATATATTGTATGTAATAAAGGGAAAATCAGACATCTACCCGTTCGTAGCAATTGTTACAAAGGAAACCCATACGGGTTCCTCGAAGGAAAAGCCTCAAAGTTGAAGAAAAATTCATCCTGGTCCGGGACTCGAACCCGGGACCACCGCCTTTCCGGGGCAGCCGCTCTACCATCTGAGCTAATCAGGCGGCTAGCAGATGGCAGGGCGAAGTCGAATTTGTCGACAACACGAAGCAAAGCCAAGTGTTTGACATAGTAGTTCTGCGGAAACCCGCAAGGTGGAGAGAAGTAATTTTCCCTTCATTAATTACTTCTCTCCACCTTGCGGGTTTCCGCAGAACTACTATGTCAAACACTTGCCTTTGCTTTGTGTTGTCGACAAATTCAACTCCGCCCTGCCATCTGCTAGCCGCCTTGTTAGCTCAGATGGTAGAGCGGCTGCCGCGGAAAGGCGGTGGTTCCGGGTTTGAGTGCCGGACCAGGACGAATTTTTCTTCAACTTTGAGGCTTTTCCTTCGAGGAACCTGTATGGGTTTCCTTTGTAGCAATTGCTACGAACGAGTGGATGTCTGATTTTCCCTTTATTGATTACTTCTCTCCACCTTGCGGGTTTCCGCAGAACTACTATGTCATATATTGTATGTGTACACTAAATGTTCAAAAAAGCAGTACATCAATGTACCATTTGCCTTCAAATTTACTATCAAGTTCAAGTTTACTGAAGTTTATTATGACCATATGTACAACAGGAATCTGTTTACACACCCGCAGTCAAGGGGGCTGTTCGAAGTGTGCTGGCTCTCTCAGTGTAAGAAAAAGAAAGAAATTGGGTGAATATCAACACCAATGCCACTGTTTCTTGCCTCTGACCTACACATGCCTCCTCAGCATCTTTGTTGGTGGAGTCTGCACAATTGAGCTGGCATGGCGAGGCGTAGGAGCCATCTGAGAGAAAGAGTATCGTTTACATGGAGAAGTGGCTGTTTACAATGCCTATCGCTTTCCCTCAAATGCTTGCTTAGCGACTAGGGTGACACACCCACAGTCAAGATGGCTGTTCGAGGTGTGCTGGTTGCCTGAACATAAGAAAAAGAAAGAAATAGGATGAATGTCAATACCAGTGCTATTGCTTCTTGCCTCTTACCTGCATTTGCCTTCATGGTGTCTTGGCTTGCGGAGTCTGCATGAGGCAGCTGCTGTGGCTGTAGGCACTGTCGAAGCAAAAAGAAAGGGTCATGCAAATGGGAAATTATGGAAAAAATGCAGTTCTTAAGTCAGCTTTCCGCTGTTCTTGCCTAAATGTTTTCAAAGATACTGTCCAGAATGCACTGGCACTTTGACTGCTTTTCCTTTTTACCTGCAGGTGTTGCTGTGAATTCCTTAGCATGGCTGCGTGAAGCATTGTAACACATGGTGTAGGCATTTGGAGTGGTAGCCAAAAATATAAAGAATGGTCCTCGTCTGCATGAATGATTTCAATGTCTAAATGCAGTGGTAACTGTCACTATTGGTGCAAGGCCCCCCACATCTATGCAGCAAGTGCCATAGCTCGAAATTGAATTCTTCCTTTAGAGTTTCACAAGGTGTCTGGTATGTTCACATTAGATGTGATCCGTTTCTTTTTATTTATCCCAGTGTGGAGAGAGTATCATTAAGTTGTTCTTTTTTATTTTTGCGTAGTTCATTTTACGGGTTTGTTTCTGAATTTATGAAGCAGCACTTTCATGATGCTAAAGTGGCTCATGTAATGACAATCATCAGCTTTTGTTTTGCAGAAGAGCAACGCATTTCTTAACCCATTGTTTCTTATCCCATTACTAGCATACATTTGCACAGTATTCTACTTACATTGACTTGCTTGACCTCCACTAAAGAGTCTTGTATATTCAAATACCATTCTTACTTTAAAAATAATCATTCAACACTTCTGATAATTTCCGTACCTTGTGCTTCTGATACTGCTCATGTATTTATTCTAAAAGGTTGGATAAATACCTTTCGTCTGGCTCTACACGTGAACAAACACTAATTACTCGTATTTCCTCGGAAGCACCCAGTACGTATATCTCTGTCGTACCAGCTCGATATCATTCTTCATGTAGATACTGTCAAGCGCCTTGGTGTTATATATGATAGCTCTCTTTCATGGTGTGCGCACATAAATTTCATCGCAGCAAAGGGCGTCAGAGCCGTGGGCTTATGTAGGATGGGCAACAATCGATGAGGGATGAGTCGGGCCACCTTGTTATTCATCTACCATATCAATGTAGAGTCTGTCCTAGAATTCGGGTATGAGGTATACTTTGAGGCACCTACCTATACGCTTCGCCCCCTTGTTCTTCTGGAAAAGCAGGCATTAAGACTGTGTTCAGGACTGCCTAAATTTGGGCAAATACTGTTTTGCGTATCGAATCAACAATTGCTTCTCTTGTAACGCGGTTTCGTGCACTTGCTATACAAACGTTCTTAAAGGCGTATGAATCATCAATAAGACGTTGCCAGGCAGTGTTCATTTCTCAGCCTAGTATGTTTTTCGATGTACATTGTCAACGATTGCATACACCTAAAGTTATTTTTGTGCGAACGTTTCTCGATCTGTTGAACATTAGACTCAGAGAGGTAAAGCCCATTTGCTACGGAGTAAATACTCTGCACACATAATTTGACGATATTTTTCCAAGCAAGGCAAAACACCTACCTGTAATCGAGAGTTCAACGGAAGCCTGTCTGGTCGAGATGAGACATGACAAAGACGTACACCAACCAAGTAAAACTTATTTAAAAACAAAACGTTTCGGCTTCCATACGGAAGCCTTGTTCACAACCGGTCGATTGTGAGCAAGACTTCCTTATGGAAGCTGAAACGTATTGTTTTTTAAATAAGTTTTACTTGGTCGGTGTGCGTCTTTCTTTGTCAAAACACCTACCAGACCGAATGTTAAATGCTACTTTGCAGGATTATTTAATGAAATTACAAACAAATCTCATAGCAACTGATGCCACGCAGAACGAAGAAAAATGTGGCATTGTTATATTCAGCCCTATTCTCGATTGGTCAGTTTCCCTGCGGCTTCCAGACTTTGTACCAATCTTTCTTGCTGAATTTTGAATGGTAGTACTGGCCCTTCGTAAGTTAAGCCCATCAGTAGATTATGTAGTCATTGTAACTGATTCATTCTCCTTGTGTGGTTCACTCACAGCACGTAATGAATCTCAGGTCCCACGAGTGTTTAAATCATTCGTACTTCAACACTTATCTAATATCCGTTTATTCTGGGTACCGGGGCCTAGTTCTAAATGAAACGGCAGATTCATTGGCGAAGGCATCGATAGTTGACCCAGCCATTCAAATCCTCCCTGCATCACCTTTGGTCATAGCTGCATGATTTCGGAGGCAAATGATGCTGCGAGAATTCTTGGAACCTTCTATAACAGATTCCTCGGATTTTAAACACTTATGGTAGGTATCGAAAAGTAATCTATGCCAATTCAGAAAAAATGAAGTAGCTATTAGTAGGCTTCACTGTCGCATACATTTTTTAAATTTTTATTTACACATGACTGCTCTAGCACCCGCGCCGATTAGTCATGTGTGTAGGGTAGCAGAGAACATATAACCTTTTTTATTTCTGGTCGATTGTTTATTAGCATACGAAAACTAACCCTAGAAACACCACTCTGTGTTTTTGGATTACATTTAACTGTTCCGAATGAACTATCTTTGGGCGCCTCTACATTTGGCCATAGCAACTGGAAGGTCAGCGCTGCCATCCACGATTTCTTTTTAGAATCAATGTGACTTAAACTCTGAATACAAAATTTCAAGCCTCCTTTTCTTTTTCCCAAATTGAATGTGAATGGTTTTATTTTGCAGGCTCTTCCGTCTCTATCTTTCGACTCTAAAACTTATCCACTGTAAAATTTTGACCTCTTATTTTGTACTTTATTTTGACCTACCCGATTCTTGGCCAAGTCACCAGAGTGGGTACGTGCCAGCATGCTACAAGGGTCTACGTCTACATCTATATAGCAGTTGCAGAAGAAGAAGAGGCGCTTGCTTGCATCCAACGGCATTGGAGCTTGCAGGTTCTTCCTACGCAAAAGCCACTGCCCGGTCTGAAAGCAGTACCTGAAGTATTAATTCCGGCGAACATCCCCGACGCTCAAGACAGGTCACCTGAAACCTGCTGTTATAGGCCCTGCTAAGGTTCGAGAGGGTGGGCCTTCCGGTCAAGGTAACAGTTGCCGCGCACTGATTGTACATATGCAGCAATGAGTTGGGCCGTCCAGAATAGATGGGTGATTTGCCAGCGCGGTCTCTAATCAGCAAACTACGTAAGTCATTAGTCTTAGCGGTTCAGCAGCAATAACAACTTCTGCCTTGTACAGCGAATTTGTTAAAGGTACTTCTGCAACGCTTTTCTTGCCGCGGTGGTGAAAGCGGTAGGTGTAAGGTTGGCATGTCATGGCGTGGTCGGTATAACAAAGCTCAGATATTGCGAAGTTAATGCATAAGCTCGGGTATACTAATGAATTTGATCGTCTAAAAATAATTCAGTATGTTCCAAATATCTTTAGCCAAACTTTAAAAATATGCAAGTGCACCGTAGCTTGACAGAACCAAGGTACAGTTGTTTGCTGTAGCTCGGAGATACTGAGATTATTTATTTCATTCCACCTTATTACATAATTAGTCTTAATTATTTTATTGAACTACTCAATTATTATAGTTAGATGAAAAGTGCCAATGAGAAAAATGTAGAGCAACATGAAAAACTCCGGATTTAGCTTTCTCTTGCTCAATACGTGCTACGTAAACGTTTTTTTCGAACGTGAAAGAAGGCCGCGAATACACGAAAAATTGCCGCACTCGAGGCACTTTGCGTGTATTCGCGGGTTCGTCTTGTGGGGCAGCTCAGCAGGTACGGCGCTCTGATGCTGCGCACAAGGTCACGGGTCGGATTCCCTGCCACTGCGACTGCAATCTTGTTGGAGCAGAATGCAGAAAAACTCACGTACCGCGATATGAATGCACGTTCAAGAAATCCGTTTGCCGAAATCGATCCGGTCGCCCTCTACCACGGCGTTTATTAGATCCTAGCTGCCTTGAATTGAGGCGTTAAGCCATACTAAGTATAGTAAGTAAATATATTAGGACAGAGGTAACCTGCTCCCTTCCTAGCCCATCTTGAACTGGACCATCACAGTCAGCTGGCAGTCCCTACAATAAGAGGGAAGAGATTCCCTATTTGCTTTCACAATATACTGGCACATGCGAAGTTGCAGTCCAGCGCCTGTGTATGCCCTTTATATGTATGCGTGTGCGTGTCAGATGTAAGTACGCTGCTTCAGTAACATGCGAAGTGTATTGAAACGACCTGCGTGCGTGGTACGGCCCGAAGGGCGCTCTGTGCGTCGGCGCAATAGCGAAGAAAAAACACTTTCGTACACTGGTCCTTGTCTTCAGGAACTAACGTATCCCACGCATTGCGCAGGCCTGGTCACCACCAGCAGCCACGTCCAGTGAAACGAGACAGGTCGACTGCACATCAGCATGAACACCAACCAGTACGCCACCAAGAAGACCGTGGCGCAGGGCTTGCTGGACGTGGCCCTGCTCACGGCCAACACCGCGCAGCTCAAGAGCGTCATCCAACGGGGCGCCCAGCAAGAATTCTACACCCTGCTGTTGGTGCTCCTTAGCCTCTCCATAGGGCTGCAGGTACGTACACATATACGCACGCTTCCGGCGGACAGCCGCAGTGCGCATGCGCACGCCGAGAGCTTCGACAGTTCGAGAGTTTGGACAGTTGGTTAGTACATGATTTAATAAGAAAACCGTAAAAACGAAACGCACACAAGCAAGAAGACGACGAAACAAAGCCTCATCTTGTCGTATTCTTAATTGTGGACTGAAACACATACTTGCCGAAAAGAGGACAAGCACAAAAAAAAAGAAGACACATTGCCACCTGTATTGTCGTCAGTGTGTTTTCCCGCTTATGTGTCCTCTCTGCGGCGGGTGTGTCTAAGCATATACAAACTCGGACATGAAGCAGTTTGCTATTGGGCTTTGTGTTTTTCGCGGATTTTAATCTTCAGTAATTTGCCTTGTATTAGTAAGAATAGTGCGCGAACACGGTCATGCTAGCAGTATAGACAGAAGTCAAAACGCTTTCTAGAACAGGTGAGCCGAGGGTTTGGACTGCGCTGGTGGCCCATAGGAGACCTTTAGCTGAAGTTGCACAGTTCACTCCATTCACTGCGGCATATCCTAACACATTGCACTCAAAGCATTGAACCGAAACGCCAGTGCGCGTGCGCGTGGCATTCTTGCCGGCAGCGGGAGGTACAACGCTTTCTTTGCTCCGCTGCCGAATGGATAAGTGGCGACCAAAACATGGCGTCCATGGCGCTCATCCGCATCCGCAATGGCTTCCTGCGTATGCAATCAGCAAAAATATGTCCTTCGAGATTAGCTTCTGCTACGCAGATGCAGCGGTCACTGGGCCTCTTAGACTTGTCGTCCTTGTCTATCCAGTACTGCCCGAAACGCTGCATACACAATGCTCATTGGCTGAAAATGCTACCTCGGGCAGTCCGGGACAATCAGGGACGCATAATCAAAGAGCCTCACGGTATTTGAATTTGAACACCACGTAGACGGTGTGCGAGGAATGCGACAATGCATCCACTTGGTTTCTTTGTAGTTTTGAAGCCGAGGTGACTGTGCCTATATTGCCTCACATTGAGACGCACACGTGAAGAGCCCAAAATCAACATAGTTCTCGTCAGTGCCCGAACCGGCCTACGTGGAACCTGAGTTCAGCTCAGCTATATACTGTGTACAGCGATGGCGCCTTGTGCAAAATTGGCTAGTAGGAGCCTGTGCGGCTGCATTTAAGTTACTCTTTGCCTACTCTGTCGCCTCATTCTGTGGCAGCTGCTTTGACAATGAGAAGGGCGCTCTAAACTAATATTTCGATCTCTGTACCAGCTCTTGTAACTTAAACTTGCAGGATAATATTGCAAGAACCAACTTTTTCCCGACTCCCCCTTTAGTCCCTTGGAGAATAAATGAAAATTGATTTTATTTGACATGATGGAAATTGAATGGAACAGACAATAAAACGTGTAACGTTAAAAGACCAGGCAAGCGTACTATGATATAAAGTTGGTGTAGAAGGCGTCATGGTTCCGATCCACAGGTAGAATGGGAGTTGGCTACGTTGTGCAATGCGCAAAGTAGAACCGTTGGTTTACAACATTCGTCTCAGGAGAAGCGAAACGTAGTTGAAGTAGACAGGAAATTGGGTGGTGTGATGAATGAATGAATGAATGAATGAACTTTATTCCCCTTTTAAGAAAGGGGAGGAGCCGGGGGGAGAGAGGGAGGTCTAAGTAGTCCAATCCCAGCAGGCGTCCATCACCACATTATGTGGCTAGAAGTCCGTCTACCAGTCGTGGTAGGCCTCCGCTACCTCCTCAGCCCACCTCAGGACTCGGTCCTGTAGGGTGGGATCGGAGCTGCGCAGGGCAGTCTCCCACAGCTCCTCGCTACTAATTAATGGTTTGAGCTCGCGAGGGGGAGTTTTGATGGGGCATTGCCACATGATATGGGAGAGATCTGGTATGGGGACAGGGCAAAATCGACACTTGGGTGTCGGGTATGTGGCGGGAAAGAATAAGTGCAAAGTGCGCGGGGTAAGAAAAGTGCGAGTTTGTAGTTGTCGCCACAGTATCTCTCTTTGGCGCGTTCTAGACACAGAGAGAGGTGGATACAATAGGCGTTGGTTTCTGTAATGTGTGCAAATTTCATGGAATGTGATGAGTGTGTCTTTATTGTTGTGTTGTTGGGAGTCATTGGGTTTTAGAGTTAGGCCCATATTTGCGGCCACTCGGTCCGTGAATCCTCGAGCAGCGGCATGTGCCATTTCGTTGCCATGGAGTCCTTGATGTGCTGGAGCCACGGAGTAAGACATATAGGAGGTGAAACTCCCGTCAGCGCGAGCGAGCGCGGGCGACCAGATAAAGTCACAATTGTTGCATGCGCCGACGCTACCCTATGCAGTGGCGGCACCATGCGGCGCGTCGTAGAAGCAGCAGCGGAAAAAAAAAAAGCAGCGCCCGGCGCTCACTCCGGCGGCACCCGCTCAAAGCAGACGACAAGCAGACGACACGGGTGTTTGCTTCAGCGGGCACGCCGTAACCGAACTGTGTAGGTGCGCGCACTCAAGAAAACTGTTTTGTTGTGTGCCCATCAAAAAAAGCAACACGTGTGGCAAACTTCCGCTAATCTTCCTCTTATCGCCAAGCAGCTAGGGCAACTAGTTTTCGCGAGTCTTATAAAAAAGAAAAGGAACGGAAACACATGCACGGCGGCATCCTTCCTAAGCGCACCCCTGTGAGCACTAGAGCGAGAAACAAGCGGTCGCCCTTTGAGCGATTAGGAACGAGATAGCCATCAGTTTCGCAAGCGCAAAAAGCCGAAAACCGCCCGCCACGGAGCAAGATAGCCCTGGCTACAACCAGAAGCTACGTATCATCTTATAGCTGTCATGGAAAACGCGTTTTATTTTTTACTGTGCTCAAATGGCTGAAGCGTAGCAGCAGTTGCTTTTCGGGCTACAAGCGGTAAAGAAGCGCGCTAGAGTGCCCTCAGTAGAAGTCAGGCGCGCGCGGCCGAACGGGAGCAACACTCGACCGGTTGCCCTGGCAACCGAAACAGCGGTAATTTCTTCCCATGCCGCCAGGTGCCGCCAGCATGAAAATATATCCGCGGGCTTGTGACCTTTTCTGGTCGCCGCAAACAGCGGAGTTTCCACTCCTATATTTCTTGCTCCGTGGCTGGAGCCCATACGAGAGCGATGTCCTTTTCTGGTGGGTGAGCTACAAGCAGAGAGTGCGCGAGGTTGTTAATGTAGCCGCTACTGAAGTTCCGGATAGCAGTCTTAGAGTCACTAATAATGACGTCGCAATCGGGTAGCCCCGATGCAAGTGCAATGGCGGCCTCTTCCGCGTCACCCGCCGAGGTGGTCTTGACTGATGCTGAACAAACAGTATTGCCCTGGTTGTCTACGACCGCTACAGCATAACGATGGTTAGGGGTGTAGGCTGCAGCGTCCACATAGTGCACTCCTTCAGCCTGTCCATAGCTGCGTTGTAGCGCCTTGGCTCGATGTTTGCGGCGTTTGACATGAAATTCGGGGTGCATGTTTCTGGGTAGGGGCTGGATGTGGTATTGGCCATGTATGTTCGGAGGAAGTTGATGTCGCCTGCTCTCGTTGAATGGTGGAGCACGATGAAGTTGTCTCAGGATCTCGCGCCCAGCTTCAGTTGTGGTGAGTCTATGGTATTGTGATGATAGATGGGCTTCGGTTAATTCTTGAAGGGTATTTAGTGTGGCGGTGGCCATCACCCTTTGTGTGGATGCTCTAATTGGCACACCAAGAGCGACTTTGTGTATCTTGCGAATCAAGCAATTCACAGTATCCTCTTCCTGCCTAGAGAGTGAGAGATACGGTAGTGCGAAGGTGATTTTGCTTAAGACAAAAGCCTTGATTAGCTGAATTAGTTCCTTCTCTCGAAGCCCTCCGTGTTTGTTGGAGATTGTCCCTATCAGGCGCAGCGTATTATCTACCGTTGTTTGTAGTGTTTGCAAGGTATGCTGATTTGCTCGGTTGCATTGGAGGTGTAATCCTAGGACCCTTATCCTGTCTACTTGGGGTATAGGGTGCCCTTCAATCGTGAGTTGGATATTCGGGGGTGAACTCCTGAAGCGTCTTGTGGGGCGTAGAAGGAGAAGCTGTGATTTGGTGGGGGAGCACCTGAGATTCAACTCGTGACCCACTTGCTCGACCTGATCAATTGCGGCTTGGAGGGTGTCTTGGATGTGCCCGTCAGAACCTCCGGTCATCCACAGCGTAATATCATCCGCGTACAGTGTGAATCGGAGGTCAGGAATCTTCTTGAGAGTGAAAGCTAAAGGTCGCATAGCCAAATTGAAGAGGAGGGGAGAAAGTACTGCCCCTTGGGGCGTGCCAGTGCTTCCTAAACTTATTTGGCCAGATTGTTCGCTGCCTAATTGTAGCGTCGCAGTGCGCTTCGTGAGGAAGCTGCGTATATAGCTGTAGATTCGCTCCCCGCAGTTTATGCTGCTAAGTTCGCGTAGTATGGCCAAGTGGGACACGTTGTTGAAGGCGCCTTTGAGGTCGAGGCCGAGCAACGCTTGTGTGTCACGTGCGTCGCTCGGTTCGATAATGTCTTCTTTGAGCCTTAACATGACATCCTGACAAGAAAGAGATTTGAAGAAGCCTGTCATTTCCGAAGGGAACAAGTGATTATGTTCGATGTATTTGGAGAGGCGTAGGTGGATTACGTGCTCCAAGATCTTCCCTATGCATGAAGTCAGAGAAATTGGACGGAAGTTATCAATGTGAATTGGCTTATTCGGCTTTGGAATGAAGATCACTTTGGCTGCTTTCCATTGTTGGGGTATCTCTCCCTCTTCGAGACAGTGGTTGTAATACTCGGTGAGTTTGCTTATGGATAGCTCATCGAGGTTTCGAAGCGTTTTATTAGTCACAGAGTCTGGGCCTGGTGCCGTGGTGGTTCGCACTTGGTTGAGGGCATGTCGAACCTCCGCTTCTGTGATGGGGCTGCAAAGCTCCTCATTGGGTTCACCAGCATAGTCAGGCATGGGTATTTGCGTAGAAGGGGGCATATGTTTGGAAGCCAGGTTGCTGAACATGGTCGGCAGGTCGGCTGTATGTTCATGCAGCAGTTTATTCATCTGGTGGTTGTTGTGCGTCTTAGACGTGGTGGGGTCAAGCAGGTGCCGGAGCAGTTGCCAGGTCTTTTTAGTGCTGAGAGTACCATGCGCTCCTTCGCAAACCTGAGTCCATTGCTGCGCCGCCAATTTGATAGCATATTGTTGGATCTGATAGTCTAATTTGGCGATTCGGATTCGGAGTTTACGATTGTAACGTGCTGTTAGCCATTTCCGAAGTAAAGCTTGCTTCACTTCCCACATGTGTAGTAGCTTGGAGTCAATTGTGGCCAAGGGTGTGTCTAGCGGGAGAGTGGTGGTATGGGCCTCTACGTCTGCTTGCAAGGCGTTCGCCCATTGATCAATGTCGGTAATGGTTTCTTCATTAGTGTTGCAGCGAGATTTTCTGAATTCTGTCTAATTCGTAAGCCTTAGTGGTTTCGTGGCTAACGGTCTGTGCTTAAAATCTACACGGAGTTCAAGGATGTAATGGTCGCTTCCCAAGTTGTTTTGAAGGTTTTGCCACGTCGCCTGAGTGATGCGGTGAGTTAAGGTGAGGTCGGGGGATGTATCCCTACTGACGCTATTTCCTAGCCGGGTAGGAAGAGTGAAGTCATTGTAGATGGTGAAACCTTGATTTTGTATGTGCTGCCATAGAGCTCTTCCCTTAGGAGTGGATGCGGAGTGGCCCCACATTTGATGGGGGGCATTGAAGTCGCCCGTTACGACTAGCGGCTGTTTATTGGCGCTAGCTTTGGCCTGGGCAAGCATGTTCTCAAAGCGGTGGTGTCGAGCATTGGGAGGGCTATAAACATTCAACACGCATAGGGTGGGTTGGGTGTGGCGGTGTGGGTGGTGTGATCAGATAATGAAATTTGCAGGCATAGGATACGAAGTCGACTGATGTAAGAGAGGAGTAAATTGTGATTAATCGTATTGCGATTGCGTTCTTTCTGCTGTTAACGTAAAGCAGGCTGATGATAAAGAAGAATGCTGAAATGCTACGTTGTGAAAAGCCGGCATCTAGCTGAAGGAAACAGGAGGCTATGGAATGAGTCTGTTCAGTTTCAAGAACACGAGGCGAAGGGGCCAGGTAGCGAGCGACCGAAACAAATGGTGGCGCGAAACTTGGGAGAGGTGGAGGCGACACGCAAGTTCCCGGTGGAAATGCATAATGGACGAGAATTTAATGGCATAAATAGCCAAGAAGGAAGAAATAAACTAGGAGGGGGCATCAAGTCATGCCACCAGCCTTGGCAAACCAACTCTCCGTGACGCCATTCCTTTCGCTTTTCCTCGAAAAATCAGCCAAACACGTGACCTCTGAGACAGCGTATTGGCTGAGATTGTTGGGTTTCCAGTAACGTCTAACCCATGGGCACTTGTTCGGCTGCTGTATCATAGGTAATGGCTGCGGGTCAAGAGAACTGAACCCTACCGCGTGCTTTCACGTGAAGAGTACTTACAGGGCTGACTCGTTTGGCTTCAATCGTGTGGCACGATACTCACTTGTAGATTTTATTCTTTCGTGTCATGAATGACGTCATGACATCGGGTGATGCCGATGTACACACTGGTAAAAGGGAGATATGAGGCGGTTTAGAAACTGAATGCGCATACACAACAGAATCCTCAAGTATTTTGGAGCGGAAGTTCACTGTTAAAAGCAAATATATCCTGGCACACTATTCAAGCTGGACATTGTTACTCCATATTGGGCTCCTCCATATCGCTGTTACTACATATTGGTTCCGTAATTCATTCTGTAATGACGGGGTTTCGAGCCAATAAGCTCTTAAAATATGGCGAATTGGAAAATATGGTGGATTCTGAGTGTCTAGAACAACACCTCTGGTCCGGAGATCAAACCCAGAAATCCAAATAGTTCTTCAGCAAACGAAGCTAACCAAAGGACTAGCTGATGTCAGGATGAAGGTAAATGATTGGGCAATTGAATTTGCAATAAATAAGACCGCAGACATATGAAATCTTGCATAATTGCAGTCCAATTTCCAGCAAAGCGGTTTCTGTCAAGCAGTACGCTGCATAAGAAACTCAAGAATCCTGCTGTTCAAACACGCACTTGAAGGCCATGCCCGCACATGACTCATCCGTTTGAATCGCTGCCCATGTATAACGCTTTCGACATTTGCTAAATATATATACGTCCCATATCCATAAGCGCAGAACAGTACCTAGTAAACATTGCACACACACACACACACACACACACACACACACACACACACACACACACACACACACACACACACACACACACACACACACACACACACACACACACACACACACACACACACACACACACACACACACACACACACACACACACACACACACACACACACACACACACACACACACACACACACACACACATATATATATACAGTGAAAGCTCGTTAATTCGAACTTCAATAATTCGAATTTATGGATAATTCGAACTGTACGATTTGGTCCGGCCAAGCTCCACAGAAGTCTATGTATAAAAAAGTCCGTTAATTCGAACGCGAGAAGGTTCCCTCACGGATAATTCGAACTACGCTCGCCTGGCACACGGCCAGAGAAACGCGCCTACTGCCTACACACAAGGCTGTATTGCCTCCGAAACGGAGAGAACGGCGAGAGAAGGCAAAATCGGAAAAAATCTAATCGACGCGGTGTCAGCCAGAAGGCAGCGGCGGCTGCCGCCTCTCCGTTCTACGTAACCTCCGAGACTTCTTGCCCGTTGCGAAGCTCGGAGGCTTTCCAAATCTTGCACAGCTGCTAATGTTGTGCGGAGATGGCACGGCAAGCTCCAAAACACAGCGAATCAAGTACGTCGCAGCTGCGCTTGCAATCAAGAACCAACGAATCAGGGCTTTCGCCACCTTCACATGTTCAGCGTCTTTGTCTCAGCAGTCTTCATCGGTTGTGCACCTCTGTTTTCAGCTTAGGGGGTATCGGCCGTCGCAATTCATTGTGATGGTGTTAAGCCTCGGCTAACGTTCGTTTGAGTGGACATCGGTGGTGTGGCACAGTCGGACCCAGAGCTTCGACTTGAAGATGGCGTGTGCCCGCGGCACACGCCATCACTTTCTGACACGCCAAATTTCTGACATGCCCTACTGCTTCCAAATCGCAGTGTACTGTTGCCCTCCTTCACTTTCGTTAGTTCGAACTTTCGTTAATTCGAACTGAAGCGGCTTCCCCTTGCGGTTCGAATTAACGAGCTTTTACTGTATATATATATATATATATATATATATATATATATATATATATATATTTGGGACCTCTATAACGCCTTTAAACAGGGAGAAAACTAAGGTTTAGCAATTTCACTTGGCCCTTACGTAAACCTGTGGAGCAAATGATTAATGACGCGGAGAGATCACGGGTATGGTAGGGCACACGCACGCACTCACACACACGCACACGCACATCAGTCTTTCGTTCAAGCGCAAACCACGGCCCCTCGTTGCTTTTTCAAAAATGATGATGATAGCGTTAGCTGCCTTCAGTCAGACAGTAACATAGTCTTGAAGATGTCTTGATCTCGTTCGTCGTCACTAACTTTGTGCTGGCCGAGGTAGTTCTAGAGCTGTTGAGTCGTGGTGTCCTCATTCCTGTCGACCTAATCCTCAGTCACATTGCGAAATAGTTTCAACGGACATGCATTTGCTGTCGTGGAATACAGGCAGGCATTCTCGACACGGAAGTTTACGTCAATGAGTCCGTACTTATCAGCAGGAAGTACCTAAGGCACAACACAAGGGCCGTGATATTTTAGTATTGGCTGTTTCGCTTGGCGATTATGAGAAAGCGTTTGATTCTGTCGAAACCTCAGCAGTCATGGATGCATTACGGAATCAGGGTGTAGACGTGCCGTATGTAAAAATACTGAAATATATCTATAGCGGCTCCACAGCCACCGTATTCCTCCATAAAGAAAGCAACAAAATCCCAATAAAGAAAGGCGTCAGGCAGGGAGATACGATCTCTCCGATGCTATTCAGAGCTTGTTTACAGGAGGTATTCAGAGACCTGGATTGGGAAGAATTGGGGATAAAAGTTAATGGAGAATACCTTAGTAACTTGCGATTCGCTGTTGATATTGCCTTGCTTAGTAACTCAGGGGACCAATTGCAATGCATGCTCACTGACCTGGAGAGGCAAAGCAGAAGAGTGGGTCTAAACATTAATCTGCAGAAAACAGTCATGTTTATCAGTCTCGGAAGAAAGCAGCAATTTACAATAGGCAGCGAGGTAGTGGAAGAGGTAAGGGAATAGATTTACTTAGGGCAGCTAGTGACGGCGGATCCGGATCATGAGACGTAAATAATCAGAAGAATAAGAATGGACTGAGGTGCGTTTGGCAGGCATTCTCAGATCATGAACAGCAGGCTGCCATTATCCCTTAAGAGAAAAGTCTATAATAGCTGTGTTTGACCAGTACTCACCTACGGGGCAGAAACCTAGAGGCTTACGAAAAGGGTTTTATAATGTCATTTGTCATGAAGACATAATGTATAAGTCAATGTCAGTTGGTCAATGTCAATGTCAATGTCAATGTCAGTATAATGTCATTTGAAGACGATGCAACGAGCTATGGAAAGAAGAATGATGAGTGTAACGTTAAGGGATAAGAAAAGAGCAGATTGGGTGAGGGAACAAACGCGAGTTAATGACATCTTAGTCGAAATCAAGAAAAACAAATGGGCATGGGCAGGACATGTAATGAGGAGGGAAGATAACTGATGGTCATTAAGGGTTACGGACTGGATTCCAAGAGAAGGGAAGTGTAGCCGGGAATGGCAGAAAGTTAGGTGGGCGGATGAGATTAAGAAGTTTGCAGGGACGACATGGCCACAATTAGTACATGACCGGGGTTGTTGTTGAAATATGGGAGAGGCCTTTGCCCTGCAGTGGGCGTAACCAGGCTGACGATGTTTCGCTTAAGTGCTTGCTCGAAAACTTTCTTAGCTTCTTCTCGTAAGCATCGCAAGTTAACTGTCTCACATTCTACGGATGCGAGTCAGCGAACTGAATAGCTAGTCTGGCATCTTGCTCTGGCATATAGCCGTAGAGTAGTTCAAAGCTTAATTTTTCGTCATTTTGCTGACTGATGGCTTTAGAATAAACAGAACCTAGTGCAAGTGTGTATCCCAGTCCCTACGGGTCACGTACTCTATGGAACTCAATATCGCTGTTGCTAAAACTATGTTGGTGCGTTCCAACTGCCCATTTGCGTATGGGCGGGGCGTTGATGCCAATGTGATCTTGATTCCTCGCGAGCCACAATACTCTTCAAACAGTTTAGTGCTGAAGAAAGAGCCATGGTCCTAGACTATCTTGCGAGGAGCTTCATACTCGTCAATAAATTACCACATACGTGACTTCAGAGCTGGGGAAAGCACGAAAGTGCACAAACCTATGCAGATTGTCAACGAGGACTAATATTGACTGCTGAGACAGCTCTTGATGTATGACCATAGGCGGTCCAGGTGAACGATGGCCTCAGCCCTGACGGAATCGGTTTGAGATGTCCTTAGTGTTTGCGTTCAAGCGTGTTGAGGAATAAGCATTCCATGCCCTGTCGTATATGTTACATCACGTAGGAGGTCATTTTACTATTTTACAAATATATCGACACACCAGCGCACATATGTCGTCAGCGTTGCCGTTGCCTCGAGGTTCGGTATGAAGTCCAAGGGCGACAAAATCGTCGCCGCGTGCCATGTGCTGTATGCGCGAGTGAAAGCGTGCAAGGGGCTCAATCTCGCGCACGGAAGGGAGGTAAGCGAGGAGAAAGCCTGCTATCTTCCGTCGCGCACAAGGCTCCAGGGAGAGGCTAGGGAGGGAGGAGCGCGTTCTACTGCGATGACTTGAAAGCCATCTGCTGTGGGAACAGAGCTCGCCATGCGCTGTGTTTTCACGGTGTCGTTCGTGTTGATGCGAGGCGTAGCACGAAGGTCAATTCGCTCGCTGCTGCTGCTTGTGCATCTTCTCACTCCAGGGTGTACGGCTGCTGTGTACGGTGTGGCCGCGTGGCCCCTATCTTGAATGCGATCTAGGTAGATACACAGCCTACGCATCTAGGCGCACCGCGTGGTGTTCTCGTCGCTTAGTTCGTGTTGAAGCGAGAGGCCGCACAAAGCTCAATTTACTCGCTCTTGCTTCCGCACTTCCTTACTTGAGTGTTTTGATAAACAGTCTCCGCAGTCATCGTGTTACATATGTTGATCTATGCTTGTGCGCGCTTTACATCATGCTTGTTACTTTAGTTACACTGCATGTGTTTACAAGTTTATACGGCTCATAAAACTAGTATAATTACTTTGTATACCTGTTCACTAATTTGCTATCCCAACCGATGCTTCACCTCTTAGAAGAAAGTGCGACTTTTTTGGGGAACCAAAACTTATACTGATCTGTGAAGCAATCTTGTCCGTAGCAAAATATTCACCAAAGACATGGCACTTTACCACAATGAACTTGCTGAAGCTCTTCGCCAATATACGAATAGCTCTCTCTTCGGGCCACCATCTTGATAGCCATAGAAAAGTAGGGAATTCATTAGCTTGAAGCTTTTACCATTACCTTGTTTTTTTGCTGCTCGTTCAGCTAGTGGATTTAGTAGGACGTCAATTTCCTTGCGCAATATATTTTTGCATCTGGATTATGCTAACTTTGTCTTCTGCAGGCACAGCGGGACATGAACACAACTCGGGGTGTTCCACAGGGTCAAACTTTTTAGCTCTTCTTCATGCTCATTATTCGGTGCCTGGTCCAGAGCATCATTATGCATCATTTGCGTATCTCATTGCTGCCTAATTGTGCAGTCATACTCATTTAGTTGGCCAGACCACATTGAAAATTTTAATTTCACAGACTTGCAAGTGTTTTGATGAACTGTAGCACTGCAGTTTGCCACTCTGGTGAACTTAAATTCCAATAGAAATCGTCTAATCTTTCCTGTCACTTCACAACATCCAGAAGTTTAAGTGGGCTTTAGTGATACTTCTACTTTATTTCACATGCTCATCGACTGGCACAGTGCCCATCGATGCCACGCACTACTGTAATCTTTCTGTTGAAGCACACCTTTAGGACTCGCATCAGTATGCTTTTCAGTTCACAAGAATTGTAAAATGGATTCTAACGCAAATTTGCTTTTCAGCTCGTTGAAGGCATGATAGCATCTTCGGACCACTTGAAGTCTGTGTGAGTCTTGAGAAGACGCCGCAGTGGGCTTGAATGATTGCATATACCGGCAAGAAGCGCCTGGCAAAGCTTGCTAGTCTAGCGAAACGCTCGTCAGTACAAACCACTGGAAGTTACCTGCCAAATTCTCATGTCACTCACATTGGATGGCAATGGCACTCCAGTGAGGGCGGCCAACTTTCGTGTATCTGGCTTGATTCCTTTGGTTGTGAGCACAAAACTTGTGTTTTTGCAATTGTACACGTGGACAGACGTAATGGGATCTTGCCTCGGAGATGGCACCAAACACCTGTAGTATTGTGGCCAACATGGCCAGCCAGTCGATCCGGAACAAGTACATCGTCCAAGTAACATGTTGCCGCACTCGACCCAAGTGGACCAAGTGCCTTGGAAATCATTCTTTGGTAATGAAGTGGGTCATTATTTAAAAAACTATTTGCATTGTTCAAAGCAGTACGTTTCTTTCTGCATGAATAGCTCTTTCATAGGAATATGAAAGTGTAACCATGCACTATGTCCTTCACGCTGAAGAAGTTGTTTCGTGCATGACGATCGATCACGTCATCAATTATCGGCAGCGGAACGCAGTCTCCCACCGTTGGCATGTTCAAGCGGGGATGGTACACTACGATCCTATATCAGTCGTTTTTTACTAAACTGAATGGACTGTTGTTTCCAGACTCACTGTGTCGGATCAGGTCACAAGCCTTAAGTGTGTCGGTGATTTGTCGAAGGACTTGCCTTTCGGCCCATGGAGCTCTGTAAGGGGGCCGAATCACTGGTGTACGTCCCGGTTTTTTCTGAATGACTATGGTTGTCACATACGTGAATCCTGGTTCCTTGGAATGCACTGCAAAGCCCTTCCGGTTTCGTTTCAAGAACTCACACAGCGCTTCCTTATGTGCTTCTTTCAGAGACGTCCCAAGCTTGATGCCCTCAGCCTTTAATGGTGATAGTGCTCTTACTACTTGCTCAATGAAGTTGACCGCTTGCAGAGGAGACGCTGACCCGCCGGGATACTCAAGCTCAACACGATCCTCACGCCTGACTACGTGACCTTTCTCTATGGTGATGTCTGACTGCAATGTACCGTGGCTGTCAGGCTTGTCTTCTCATCTTTCAATTCACACAAGCAGTCGATCTCATTTGCTCTAGAGTAAAGCGTACGACCGTTTGGTTCCACACAATTCGAAACCGCTGTAAGCCACTGCACCGTGTTGCACCGAACTTCACTGCACCAACACATTGCGCCAAGCTTTGCCTTCTCGTTGACTGGCAAAGCAACTCATTTATAGTGGCTTTTAATATTGACCTCAATGAGTAACGGGAATCGCATTCCTACAGCAGCCTGATTGATGGTGCCTTCTTTTTTCGGAAGCACAGGAATCGGTGAGTTAATCATGTCTGTTCTCACGATACAATCAGGCACTGTGAAGGCATCGTCGGCAACTACGTGCATCCTCACGCATTTGAAGACCGCCTAAGTGCGCATCGACCTCGCACATTGTTTCACAAGTTCCACATATACCGTGGATCTGTTCATTGCAGTTTCGGCTGGCTGCTACTTTCCTTATGTGAACGACAAATTTTGACTTGATTAGGGGGATCTGTGCACCATTCACCAGAACAGAGATTGTCGGCTCCTCATGGACGTTTGCAGTTATCAATGGCTGCGACCATTTCAGGCATTTCTTTCTCATTCTCTCTTATAGTGCGATAATAACTCTATGGACACTCCAAGCGAGTTATTGCCGTCGTCGTCACCAAGAGGTTCCATTATATTCAGGTATATGTATGGCATATGCCATGCCATGCTATAGACATGCGATATATGCGGGTTATTTTGCGCACTATTGTATCACTAAAGTTGCTCCTACCAGGTCTTACATTATTGACAAAACAATGAGCGAAAGCTCTACTTCTCGAGGTACTACTCCCAAGGTCGATGTCTGCTCGAGTTTGATCTTGAGCCGGCGGCGCGCAAGTGTGAAGGTCTGACGTGACGCCACGTGATGGGCTGCATAGAGGTGTCGCAGCTACCTTCGCTCGAGCCTCGCCACTGTGTACCATGTGGTTAGGCAAACGTGTATAAAGCGTTAAATATAGTCCGACGTAGCCTGAGCGTGCGCACACGTTACGTCACGTTGGCGAGAACAACAACGTCTATTGTTCGACCTATGGTTCGACGCAACAAACCTAATCGGACGCAGCCAATGCGCTCCGACGCACTGCGCGTCGAGCGACGCTGGCCCGAGCACTGACACCGTCCGACTATAAACGATCCTTAACAGCTTCTTCGCCGGCGCTTGGTCACTCAGTTTCGCCATTGAAGAAGCACGCGCCGGTGCGAGCGTGATAACTCTTCGCTGCAGGCATCAGGCTGAGTCTCAACATTACAGTAACCGAAGTTCTAACTACGAGCAGCTACTTCACAGACCATAAATTAGTCTTTAGTCAAACCACAGCAAGACAGTGATGAAGCCTTTGATGTCCAATAAAACGAAATTGCAATCGTTGCTTCATGTTTGGGGCGAAACTGCGATATTTTATACTTTCGCGACCTTGAGCTTATACACTTCGCTCGATTCCGGCAGACTTGCCATTTGATTGAGCTCGACGAGCCCTTACTTCGCGGCGATGTCGTCAGCGAGCGCGGAGAAGGTAGACATTGTGACGCCCGTCCGCAGTCACTAGCATGGGCGTCTGAGTCAGAAGTTTCCCAAGGAGCTGCTGGATTTGACGCAACACATGCGCCGACGTCTGCAAGACGCCCACTTTAAGAGTCAGGCCTAGCATCGTTGCTCGCCATAGCTAGCTGTTCTACGCAGCAGCCCGTTTCTTGCAACGGTCGCAAATATTCACGAATGTTTAGTGGTCCTCTTAATGGTCGAAGAAGCCGCATTCACATCCCACTGATGATGTGCAAACAAAACCGGTCATGACACGATGGAACATACGTCACTAGTATGGTCGGAGCGCGCACATGCACATGTACACCACAGCCTTCCGCGCCAACTGCTGCCTATTATTTCTTTTTGGGTAATGAAAATGATTGTGTTCGACAACGCTGTCTCCCGCTAACGTCTGTAATTAATGCACATACTCAGAAAAATTGCTTGCTCGCCCCTCTGAACATGACCCTCACTTTCTGTAAATGTAAATTTGGTACATATTCTTTCACGCCACTCGGAAAACACGCGTATCATGTCTTTGAGCGCCTCTAGTCGCACTGACAGCATCGCTCGAACGCTACAATTCACCGAAAACGCTCACCGAAACCCCACTCAGCCGATATAGGTCCATCGAAAACCCGCATTCACAGTGTAGGTGGTATATGTATGTACAACGAGGTACAGGTGGCTGGACCGGACGCAGTATTATGGTATCTGTGAATGGCACGTCAACACGGGGTTCATGAAGTGGTGGAAAAGAATCGCATAGCTATGAATGCACTGGACTAGATCATCCTGTTTCCTGCCAAAATTACTAGAGGGAATCCTGACGCTTGTGTGTACCGCGGGACCTGCAATCAAAGTAGTACAACCAGAATGGAAATGAAGGTTACTATATGGATTTGCCTAACATTGATCCTTAATGTCTTAAAACACCGTTGCAATTGAGCAAATTAAAAATTTCTAACAAGATCCTGCGTTACAAGTACAACTCGCAGTCATTTTGCATGTGCGGGAAGTCCTTGGGTTTTGCGCGTTTAGGAAGATTGTTTCGATACCTAGGCTCGTAAAGGCAGAGAAAGCGCAGTAAATTAATCGACATGAACGTCTGAGGCCCCCAAGCGCAAATATCAGAAACCTCCACGTGCCAACTATCATTCTAACGGTAGCTGAACGAACGCAGCGCCAAAGTTTATTCTCCTGATTTTTACATATGGCATGTATACATATACATATAGTTACGTATAGTTACGTATAGCTACATATAGCTACGTATCGACATATGGCACGCATAAGCAGACAACTGTTTGCGCATTCTTCGCCTTTCAAGGCGGGCGAAAAACTAGAATTGCCTAAAGAAAAGGAAAACCCGGGCCTGTAGAACCTACACACGCCATTGCCCCGCGCATATGCGCAGGTCATGGTGGGCGTCGTGTTCCTCCTGGAGGGTTTCATCAACGTTAACGACGAGAAGAACCACCGGCTCGCCGTCATCCTCAACAACGTCTCCACCGCGGGCGTGTTCGGCATCACGGTCGTCAACATAATGGTGGCCTCCTTCGACGGCCGCAACGGCGCCGTCGGCCTGGTGCTCCAGCAGCCGTCCAACCTGGCCAAGCCCTCGGGGCCCCAGTGAGCTCGGGTCGCTCAGCGTCCATGCCCGGACGACCCTGCGGCGTCGTTACATCGGTTTTGGTCGCCATGTATGGACTCGCCGGCTGTTCTTTCATCTTGCTGTTCACGAGAGGATCCCGCGCAGACTTCATTTAGTCTCTTCGTGAATTTAATTAAGAAGCGCACTTTTCCGCGACTAAAGCGGTGGAACCGCGTAGGCCCACTCGTCCGTCGCTGAATGTCTCGACAACCCTCGTCTGGAGACATGGGAGCTGGCGAGAAAGCGGAGACGACGTGGAATAAAGCAGTGTCTCCTGGTCTCGTTTAGACTTAAACACTTTCTGAACAGTTGTTAAAATTCATTCTCGTTAATCACAAAGACAATAATGGCAACAATACCAATGACATTCAATAGAATATAACATGCGCCGTTCAAACTTTGGATACATGAACAAAAACACTCTATGGTTTTGTTGAAGGTGCCAAAACGATGATGGGATTGTTGCATGTAAATGAATATTTTATGTGATTTTATGTTTAAAGAGTTACCCGCCACGCTGGCCGATAGCGGCTACGGCTCTGCGCTGCTGAGCTCGACATCGCGGCTCCTCATCCCGGCCCTGGCGGTGTTGGTAGAAATGCAAAAGCGCTCGTGCACTGAGATTTAGGTGCGCAAAAGAGAATCGCGGGTAATCAAAATTGCACCGTAGCCCTCCACTCCGGCTTGGCTTATAATCGGATTGCGGCTTTGGTACGTAAGATCAAACAGTATAATTTTCTTTTTTTTTGGCGCTCTCGGAGGCGCACTCTCATTTGGACCACCTGGGACTCTTTAGCGTGAGGCTAAATTTTAGCGCATGGGCATTTTGGCTTTCACCCCGCATCGTAAGAGGGGGCCACTCATCGGGATCGCACCTTAGCCCTTGTACTATACAATGCAGCGCCATTGGCAGCAAGTTACTGCGGGGTGTCGCTGGCCGCATGATTTGCGGCACCTCTGTCGAAGTCGCAGTATACAAGCGCAGATTTGAACCACGCTCGATTGATTCACTTGGGTCACTGACGGTGGGACTGGCGTACTTGTGCACCCGTCCCACCGTCAGTGCGTGGATGAAAACTTAAGGCACGTCACGGCATGAAACATAGATCACTAGGGTTGAGGATTGGGCGCGTTGGTATTGCATTCTAGAACTGGTGCAGCGCAACACTACAATGGAAGAAACAGCAGTTGGAAGTCAGCGCTCTGTTGCTTTATCTGACCGACTCGGCTTGTTTCTTCCATTGTTTGTTGCGCTGGACCAGTTCTAGAATGACACATAGAATTGCCCCACTTTAGGGGAAAAGGGCACGCA
The DNA here is from genome assembly GCF_038994185.2 of Dermacentor albipictus. Taxonomy (NCBI): domain Eukaryota; kingdom Metazoa; phylum Arthropoda; class Arachnida; order Ixodida; family Ixodidae; genus Dermacentor; species Dermacentor albipictus. The sequence goes on from NC_091826.1 coordinate 117,193,633, forward strand.
AATATGAACTTAGTAAGAAACAGGCCAGAAATCAGAACCGCTAGCTCTCTTAAGTACTCAATAGATTGTTACGTCACGAGAGAGAGAGAGAGAGAGAAAAACAACTTTACTGGTCCATTGTGAACTGAAACGCGTTAAGCGTCTGATGGGGTGGCTCCCTCTTCGCGGGCTCCATATGCTTCCAGGGCCGCCTGGCCCCTGTGGATCAGTCGGAGCTGGTCTTCCAGGGCGGGGCTGGACAGCATGATCTCCCATCGCTCGGAATGAGTGGGGATAGCAGGGGGGTTAGTTATGGGTATAGGTGGGGGGTGGTCAATGGAAAAATTGCACTCTCCTATGACGTGCCGAAGGGTGCCTAATGCATTGCAGTGAGGACATGTGTTCTTATATCTCTCTGGGTACATTTTGTTCTGGAGGCAGGGGTGGGGAAAGGATCCTGCCTGGATTTGCCTGTATATTGTTTGTTCGGCTCTGGTCAAGGAGTGGTGGGGGTGCGGGAATGTCTTCCTGCCGTCCCTGTAATATCTGACTATATCTCTGTAATTTGTGATGGGTTGCCATCCCCTTGCATCCTCCTCGTTGGCCCGGGAGTTTAGCGCTCGGGCCTGTTGATGAGCATATTCATTGCCCTCAACTAAGGAGAGAGCCGGGACCCAAACTAATTCGATTGCTTGTTTAGGAGGCGTAGCTTTACCAAGAATATTTAGTGCCCCAAGGGACACCCAGCCAGATCTGTAGTTCTTGTATGCAGCTTGTGAGTCCGTGACGATCTTGGTGACGTTTGGTTGCAGGAGTGCGAGAGCTATCGCTGCTTCTTCTGCTTCCTCCGAAGACGGAGTGTAGATTGATGCGCAGGTGACCAGCTTTTCTAGCCCGGTGACCACGACTGTTGCCCTCGTGGAGCGTTTCGATAGAGAGGCGTCTGTATATAAAACAGTGTCGTCTTCCTCCAGGGTCCTGGAGATGGCTCTTGCGCGGGCGTCGCGTCGTCCGGCATGCCTTGTGGGGTTCATGTTGCGTGGTAGTGGTTTGCATTCCAACTTCTCACTCAGCTTTTCGGGTAATTGGTCGTGGCGGGTGTAGTGCGATTCTTGCCATCCTAGCTTGCGGAGGACGCTTCTGCCCGCCTTGGTCTGGCTAAGGCGTACCCTTTGATTGGATAGGTGGGCTTCTACGAGCTCGGCTACTGTGTTGTGCACTCCCATTTGAAGTCACGACAGCTGCCTGCGCATACATCACAGGTGACCTTGCACACTCTGATTTATTGAAGTGGCGTCTCTATACTTCATACCTCCTTCGAATTTGCGATTTCGTGCACGCTGCGACGTGTTTGCATAGGCTCAACGCACTTCTGGTTTTCTGTTAGATACTTATAAAGTGAGTGAAGAATACCTGTAATGGTGCAAAAAAATCGAGACCGTGGGTGGAGTCAAACCTTCGTTTTCCAGCATAGAAGCCGGTCCAGTGCTTCGACCATTGGGCCACGGCTTTCAAGCACGCTTCTCTCACGCACGCTACTCTGGTGGGAAGGTTGCTCTTTGAGACGTGTGGCAACACGCACGCGGCCTGTTCTAGCGTTATTACCTCGTGACTGCTGACGCTTTTAGATACGCTGCTTTAGACTGTACTGGCTTCGGGATGGACCAATATTTTATGTTATATGTCTCTAAAGTGAGCAAAGGTCCACTTTTATGCTATCGCATTAATTATTGACGTTTGTGCTGGCGTGTGACCTGCAGAGGATGCGCTAATATACACACTATAATGATCTGTTCGGGGAAGGAGCTCCAGGAGAGAGAGAGCGGAAGAGAGAATATACATAAGAGAGAGAGAGAAACAGCGACAAAAAGGTAAAAGTGGTAGTTGCATGTGAAGCGGCATAAACAATACAGTAACATTGTGCGAAATTCTCGAATCGCAATTCGGTTTCTCGCGAAACTGCTTCTTTCGTGAAGTTGCAATCACAACTTCATTTTCTTTCACTTAGAGCAGATACATTAAAACATTTTGGGCATATGGCACGCATATAATCAAATAAGGCAAATCAAGCGGACAGTAGCAGTCTTTGCGACGCAATAAGCTGTTTAAAAACAAAACAAAAAAATGTCTTCATCTACTCTTCGCAAACCGATGACATGTACAAACTTCAGATCCTTCTGCCGTTTCGTGCAATGCTCATCCGTCACAGCTTTACAAACCACCAAAAGCTAGCACAAGTCTAAGAGAGGTGCGTCTACGGTCAGTAACATATCTTTTGTTTTCGCTACGAAGCGTTCTTAGCAAGCGAGATGATTTGTCTTCCATCGTTCGTGACTGTGCCGCCGATGTGGTCTTAATGATATAAACATGGCTTTTAAATAAAATTGTTGACAGTGTAAGTTACACTGTCGTAATTACTATAAGCTTTTACATCTGATCGAAATGGAAGAATGGGCGGTGGTGTACTGATTTCAATATCGAAGCATTTTTACAGTGAGACCCCCCCCATTCGAATCATATCCTCACTAGAATTGAATGCGTATATTTTCGTTTCTGACGTCAAGTAGTTATCCTTTGTGCCTGTTACCGCGCACCTCAGTCTTGTTACACGTTATGAGATTCCTTACATGACACTTTGAATAGCATTCTGGTAAGATACCCGAACTCTCTCCTTGTAGTTTTTGGTGACATTTATTTCATATATAGATATATAATAGGACAGCAGGGGGGGCATTCTGTAGGAGCCAACTTAGTTGACTGTCCAGTTCGGCCACTGCTGATTGGCCGCAGCCGCTCGTCTCCACCTTGCTCGTAGCGCTGCATCCAATCAGCAGCTGCCCAAATAGATGATGATGATGATGTGTGTTGTTTTGTGGCGCAAGGGCCAGGTTTGGCCAAAGAGCGCCATGACTGGTGGTAGTGTTAATGATGTATTATGGAAGATGTGACTTGGCTGTAAAGTGGCCTAAAATAGTCGCTGTAAAGTGCGTAAAATCTACGTGCTATAAAATTATGGCGATGACTGATGACGAATACTATGAACTTTAAAATCCATCGTAAAAGAATGATGCAATGTTTAAAATGTGCGAGATGTTAAATTGCTTACAGCACTACTGCCTCGCCAGAGCCCTTGAACCATAAGGGCCTAGAGGCATGTGCTATTCAAAATAATTATCGCAGCGGCATCCTCTGGAGAGAGGACGCGCTACGAACATGTGGGGCTAAAAATATGCAAGACAACATCTTTCAGAAAGCTTAGTACTGCGTTGGTGTCAAATAAAGGTTCTGGGCCGAGTAACATAACAGGATGAAGGGGGATGTGCTGTCGGTATGCTAAGGGAAAATGTTTCTTTCTTTCATATTCGGCTTCCCGACACTCCAGTAGGACGTGGAGGACGGTCAGCCTCTCCCCGCACCTACCGCAGGTTGGAGGCTCGTTTCCCGTGAGCAAGAAGTTATGTGTTCCAAAAGTGTGTCCTATTCTAAGACGGCAGAATAGGACATCTGTCCTGCGGGATTTTGTTACAGGAGGCCAGAAACCTAAATGTGGCTTTATTACATGCAGTTTATTATTGATTTCTTCGTCCCACATGCGTTGCCAGTGGCTTCGTAGTTTCCTTCTTAAGAAAGGCTTCAGGTCTGTGACAGGGACCGAAGCAGTAGGATTAACTGCATGCAATGAGATTGATGTGGCCATCTGGTCGGCTAGAAGGTTTCCCTCGATGCCCCTATGTCCAGGTACCCAGCATATGATCACATGTTGGTTAGATACATATGCTTTGCACAGTGCGGAGTAGAGATCATTAAATACTGGATTTCTGTGATTACAGAAAGACATCAAGGCCTTCACAACACTGAGGGAGTCCGTATATATAATTGATTTCTGGAGCTGTGATTTATTTATATGCTTTACGGCCGACAGCAGTCCGTAGGCCTCAGCCGTAAAGATACTAGTTTCCGGGTGCAGTACGTCGGATTCCGAGAAGGATGGACCGACGGCTGCATAGGATACCCCCTCGCGTGACTTCGATGCGTCTGTGTAGAACTCAGTGCAGGAGTATTTGTACTGGAGTTCGCGGAAATGCATTTGGATTTCAATCTCTGGAGCATGCTTGGTGACTTCCACAAAAGATATATCACATTGTATGAGCTGCCACTCCCAAGGAGGTAGCAGCTTGGCTGGTTGCATTAGGCGAAGCTCGAGGAGTGGAACGTGCATTTCTTCGCTAAGCTCCCTCATACGCAGCGAGAAAGGCTGTCTTACGGACGGACGATTGCGAAAGAGTGTAGCACATGTCACGTCATTGACGGTATTAAAACAGGGATGTCGGGGGTTTGAGTGGACTTTCAGAAAATATGTTTGGCTGATGTACGTTCTCTGGATATGAAGCGGCCACTCATTCGATTCTGCATATAAACTTTGTACGGGACTCGTTCTGAAAGCTCCTGTGGCTAAACGGATACCTAGATGGTGGACCGGATCTAGCATCTTTAGCGCGCTCGGGGCTGCAGAATGGTAGATCACGGCACCATAATCTAATCGTGAACGGATCAGGCTCTTATAGACATTAATTAAGCACTTCCTGTCACTACCCCACGATGTATGGGATAGAAGTTTGATTATGTTCATTGTTTTTAGACACTTTTCTTTGAGATGTTTAATGTGGGGGACGAAGGTGAGTCTGTAGTCAAGTATGACACCTAGAAATTTGTGTTCTTTGTTTACAGGTATCTGTTGTCCACGCAGTTCTATGCAAGGATCTGGGATAAGTCCTCTGTTTCTTGTAAAAAGAACACAAGAGCTTTTGTTAGGATTGATCTTAAACCCATTCTTGTCTGCCCACATTGACACTTTGTTCAGGCCATGCTGTACCTGTCTCTCGCAGACTGCGAGGTTACAAGATTTGAAAGCTATTTGAATGTCGTCCACGTAGACAGAGTAAAAGATGGCGGGTGGTAGTGAAGCACGAAGCGTATTCATCTTCACGATAAATAGCGTGCAGCTGAGCACGCCTCCTTGGGGTACACCCGTTTCTTGCGTAAAAGGACGTGAGAGTGCATTGCCGACTTTTACCCGGAAGGTACGATTTGACAGGTAGCTTTTTATTATATTAAACATATTACCGTGGATGCCCATTTCTGACAAGTCTCTTAAGATTCCGTAACGCCACGTCGTATCGTACGCCTTCTCCATATCGAGGAATATGGATAAGAAGAATTGTTTGTGTACAAATGCGTCCCGGATATTTGCTTCTACCCGTACAAGGTGGTCAGTTGTGGAGCGTCCTTCTCGGAAGCCGCACTGATAAGGATCAAGAATTTTGCTCTGTTCAAGGAAAAAGATGAGTCGCCGATTTATCATTTTTTCGAACACCTTACAAACGCAACTTGTGAGGGCTATCGGGCGGTAACTTGCCACTGAGGAAGGGTCTTTGCCTTGTTTCAAAACAGGGACTACAATGGCTTCCTTCCACGCGGTTGGAAGGTACCCTGCATCCCAGATGGTGTTGAAAAGTGTGAGTAGTGTAAGTTGGGTGTCTTTATGTAAGTTCTTGATCATTTCATACATGATTCTGTCAGATCCCGGGGCAGAGCTCTTGCATGCGCTCAAGGCAGCTCTCAACTCGGCAATGCTAAAAGGACAATTGTATGGTTTATTCTGTTGACATTTTCTCATGAGTGGCTTACATTCTTCTATTCTTTTATATTTCAGAAAGGATTGCGAGTAATGGTTGGCATTTGACACGCTCTCAAAGTGCTCCCCAAGTGAGTCCGCCTGATCTTGTAGGGTATCGCCTTCTGTGTTTACCAAAGGGAGTGCATGTGCTTGTCGCCCTCTTATCCTATTGACCCTGTTCCAGGCTTTCGCCTCATCTCTGAACGAGTTAATACTTGATAGAAACTTCTGCCAACTTTCTCGTCTGGCCTGTCGGCGGGTTCGCCTGCCTTCGGATTTTACTTTTTTAAAGTTGACTAGATTTTCTGCAGTGGGAGAAGCGCGTAGCAACCCCCACGCCCTGTTCTGTTTTTTACGAGCGATCCTACAATCGTCGTTCCACCATGGGACACGCCGTTTGCAGGCCAAGCCTTTTACTTCTGATATGCATTTATATGCGACATCTATTATGAATGCCGTAAAAAACTCGACTGCAGCGTCAATTTCTAATGAAGACAGGTCAGCCCATTGGATACTAGTTAGAGATCGAAATTTCTCCCAATCAGCTGTCTCAATCTTCCACCTAGGAGCGTATGGTGGATATTCGTTTTCTTTATATGATTTTAGCAGTATAGGGAAGTGGTCGCTACCGTAAGGGTTGTCGGTAACTTCCCATTCAAGTTCAGGCAGTACAGACGGGGAGACTATACTGAGATCTATTAACGAAAAGGATCGGTTTGCAAGAGAGTAATATGTGGGCTCTTTTTTATTGAGAAGGCACGCTCCAGAAGAGAAAAGGAACTGTTCAACAAGGCGACCTCGCGCATCTATACGAGAGTCGCCCCACAGAGAGCTGTGCGCATTGAAATCGCCAAGAACAGCATAAGGTTCCGGCAATTGATCGATCAAGGAGTGAAATTCATGTTTGTTCAGTTGGTAATGCGGGGGTATGTAAAGGGAGCAAATGGTGATGAGTTTGTTTAGTAGGACAACTCGAACCGCCACTGCTTCAAGGGGCGTTTGTATCTGTAAAGGTTGACATGCAATACTTCTATGAGTAAGAATCGCAACACCACCCGATGATGCGACGGCATCATCGCGATCTTTGCGAAACGTAAGATACGTACGGAGAAAGTTTGTGTGTTTAGATTTTAAGTCAGTTTCCTGTAAACACAGCACTTTTGGATTATGTTTGTGGATGAGTTCTTGCAAATCATCAAGGTTTCTAAGGAGACCTCTGATGTTCCATTGGATGATTTGTGTATCCATGTTTAAGGTGAATTGGTGCTGTGTTTACGGAGACGGAGTGGATGCCTTATATTACAGAGCCCTTTCGAGGCCCTGTAATAGGTGTTTTGTTCTTTCTGAAGCGTTCGAGCGATTCTCGACGCTCCTTAGGCGTTTGGTGCGCCTTGGGGTCAGGTGTAGTGTCCATTGCCTCGTGTGAGGCGCCGGACAAGCGCTCTTGCGAGCGAGAGGTTTTCAGAGGGAGTCCCGCCTTGGAGGGCAAGACCCCTGCGCCCACCAGCCCGGAGGTCGATGGGGTTCCCTGAGGGATTTGGCTGCGCTGGACGTTGCCAGCGCTGGAAGGGGCCTCGGAGGTTGGGGCAGCCTCGGCTGCACCCACCTTTGGGGTGGATGGTCCCTTCTCCTCGGTTGACGGAGCAGCGCTAGCTGCAACCGCCGCGGGGGCAGATGGCGTAACTGCCGACTCACTGCCTGTGGGTCTGACAGCCGCCGGAGGCCGTTGCGACGCTGCCCCCTTACGCGCCACATCGGCAAAGCTGCTCTTAGACAGGTATGACACCCGCCTACGTGCCTCCTTGAAAGATATATTTTCTTTGACTTTGATTGTCACAATCTCTTTTTCTCTTTTCCAGGACGGGCAGGTGCGCGAGTATGCGGCGTGCTCGCCATCACAGTTGACACAATGTGGAGTCTTCTGGCATGTTTCGGAGGAATGTTCAGTGTCACTACACTTGGCACATGTCAGCCGGCCTCGACAGTTCTGTGAACTGTGACCGAACCTTTGGCATTTAAAGCATCTGAGAGGATTTGGCACGTATGGCCTAACACGAAGTTTGATATAACCGGCCTCGATGGACTCGGGGAGGACACTTGAACCGAACGTGAGTATCAGGTGTTTCGTGTTGATCTCTTTACCGTCTCGCCTGATTTTAATTCGCTTAACATTTATTACATTCTGTTCACTGAAGCCCTCCAAGAGTTCAGCTTCAGTGAGCTCTAGCATGTCATCGTCCGAGACAACGCCGCGGGTGGTGTTCATGGTACGGTGCGGAGTTACTGTTATTTGGGTTTCGCCAAATGAGACGAGTTTCGGCAGTTTCTCGTACTGCTTCTTATCGTGGAGCTCCAAGAGAAGATCACCACTTGTCATTCTAGACGCCTTATATCCTGTTCCAAAAACTTCAGTTAAAGACTTCGAAACAAGGAACGGTGAGATGTTACGCACTAGTTTATCTGGGTTTTCTGAGTGGATCACGTGATATCTAGGAAAGTTCTGGACTTGTCGTCCAAAAAACTGAAAGAGATCTTCGGTGCGCCCTCGTTTGTGAGGGCGATCAGGGAGATTAGGAAAAGCGTTTTCCATGAGTACAGTAAGGTTTTCGGCCGCGATGCCGACCACCCACCATGGAGCCCAACAGGGGGACGTGACAGAAGTTCCTGCTAGAGAAACCCTGCCAACGCCAGCCGTACATCGCTGCTATAACCAAATACAGCATAACCAAGGCTGGCTAGCTACACAAGGTTAACCCTTGCCGCCGGGAAACTAGGAAGTGAGGAGAAGTGATGAGAAGACAGGAAAGATGAAAAAGGCAAGAGAGAAAGACGAAGATTGGAGAGGAGGACAGGAAAAGGCGACTGCCGATTTCCCCCGGGTGGGTCAGTCCGGGGGTGCCGTCTACGTGAAGCAGAGGCCAAAGAGGTGTGTTGCCTCCGCCGGGGGGCCTTAAAGGTCCGATCACCCAGCATCGGCTCAACCTCCAGGATCCCCCTTTCCCCGGACACGGCTAAGCCGCGCACGACTACACGCGGGAGGGTCCAAACCTCGTGTGCTCGGGTCCGTGGTGTCGCAACACACCAAACGCCTGCTTGCGCAGACGCCCCTGCGGGGCCGAAATAGACAGTCCACTAGGTGGAGTCTTGCAGAATACCATCCCCAGTTATGTTAGTTTCCCCGCATACAAATGAAAGCTCGCATTTTGTTAATCTTAGCGATGATTGCAACTTGTCCGGATTAGCAAAAGAGCCTTCGTGAACTACTGCCACTTAGTGTAACGTGTCAGATTTGGTTTCTTTATCAATGCCAAATATGTTTTCAGCATAAGCATATTTGCCCGGGCTAAGCGACCGTTGTATTCTTCACTTCCTTCGCAACTTCCCTTTTCAGCGAGCACCACTTTATGCTAAGGTAAACTACACCCTCGTTGACGTCGAAATGCAATCTTTTTGGGAATCGGACACGCACCACTCCGCGCATCAAAGTGTAGAACTGGGCACATTTTTGCAATAAAAATGCCTTCGCTTACCGAAAAATATGTGCCTTTGCGCAAAGTCCGTTCCATGTTTCGCTATCCTTGGTTTACAACACTACTCAGCCACCTTAGAAAAAAAAAAACGAATTTATAGCAGTGCATTATACCTTACAATGCTAAATGGTGGGCAGCTTTAAAAAAGCGTGTGTCGGAGGCCGTGCCCGAGCTTGAAGCAGCCTAGTGCACTTTATTTTCGAGCACGCTTTCTTTGCTGCCCCGAAAAAATAATTTTAGGAACTGGTTAGCAGTAAAAACAAACTAGAACTTCTACTATTTGACGAAACAGGGAACGTTATACCATCTGATATGTTCTGTGTTGTTCTACGTAACGTATCTAAACGTTCGTTTTCCTATGATCAGCCGTTTTCCTCGCCTTTGATTAATAACCTCTTGTTTCCTGTGATGGATTTAATGGTGATCGACTGGCTTGGAGTAAAAGCTCACAAAAAGTTTAAGGATATTTGCACCCGGTTCTGATAGAATAATTGTACAGTTTTCGAAGTGCAAGGCAACCAACACTTCTGTCACTTTGTCTAAACTTTTTGAGTAGTCGTTAGAATGCGGTGTCCTGTCCAGCGTTTGAAAGGCGGTGAAGGTGGTGCCTTTTCCAAGACAAGGTCACTCTTCGTGCCCTGTCAACTACAGACCCATCACACTTGCCGGCACTCCATGCAGGCTTCTAGAGCACATCATTTACACCATTCTCATATGATTTCTTGAATCTAACAACTTCGCTATATATATCAACATGATTACCGAAAACACATTCTCTATTCTAGATAGAGGTTCTCGCATTGATTTTATCTTTTTGTATTTCGAAAACGCCTTTGATGCAGGTGCTACCGTCTGCTTGCCCTGAAGTTAAGCAAACTTGTTATAGGCCCCTATTTGCTTACCTGTATGGAATGCTTTTTCTCTAATCAAACTGAGCGCAAATCTACTTAACAATTCCGTTTCACCAACTTATTTTATATTTTCACGTTGTAATGACGGTGAAAAACGACGCAGTGTAACAACTGTGAGTAACAAGTTTAACTCTTTATTGAGCCCAGCAATGGGAGGAACACTCATGCTCAACGATAGCGGCGGGCACAGTCAGTGATCGTTGAAAGTCTGATCTGCGGGTAAAACGCGTGGGCTTTTATACGTGGCTCGTCGTAGGTTCCAGCGTAATCGCTGGTGCACGCGTGCCTTCCAGAAAATACTAGACAATTTGCGTCGTGCATAAAATCAGATTAAACAAGGTTCGCTGACAATACCCACAAAAGATAGAATCAACAACAACCTTCGACTAAGTTCCCAGTCATGAAGGCGCCTCTTGCTCTGAGCGATAGCTTTAAAATGTTAGCGGGTGAAATGCAGTCTTCGAGAAAAAGATAAATGAATACGCGTGTCAATAACTTAGGGCGCATGGCAAGTCTCAATCCTTGGGATTTTGTTATTATTGCGATAGGAATTATATAGACACTCCCGGTGCATTGTTGCCGTCGGCGTCGCCGTAACGGTGATGTTCCGTATAAAGCACAAGGCGATAACATCGTCGACGCGCGCCTTATGCTCTATGTGCGAGTGAAATCATGCGAGGGTGAGCCTACGATGGCAACTCAATCTCGTCCATGCAACGCACCTGAGGGAGAGGAGGGAAGGGGCGGCATTCTATTCCGGCGGCAGCTGTGTATTGCGCAGCCGCGCGGGTCCTATCTTGAAAGCGATGGGGACACAGTGCGCCGAGGGCTGACAGTTTCGTGAGCGCTGTGTTCTCGCCCCTTCGTTCGCGTTGAACCGAGAGGCAGCACGAATGTTTTTATTTTTTTTTATTTGGGGTTTTACGTGCCAAAACCACTTTCTGATTATGAGGCACGCCGTAGTGGAGGACTCCGGAAATTTTGACCACCTGGGGTTCTTTAACGTGCACCTAAATCTAAGCACACGGGTGTTTTCGCATTTCGCCCCCATCGAAATGCGGCCGCCGTGGCCGGGATACGATCCCGCGACCTCGTGCTCAGCAGCCCAACACCATAGCCACTGAGCAACCACGGCGGGTGGCACGAATGTCAATTCACTCGTTGCTGCGGCCGCGCCTTCTCGCTCCAGCATTTCGACGGCGACTGTCCCCGATCATCGACTGAGATGTGTTCGTGTATGTTTCTGCGCTCGTGGCACCATGCTTGTTAATTTAGTTAGTAAGCGAATGTCGAAAAGTTTATACGGCCGATAAAGCTACTATCCTTACTTCGTGTAGCTGTCTACTAATTTGGTATCGCAATCGATATTTCGCATTTCACGGGAAACAGCACCTTTTTGTTTAGGCTTATAATCGGGGATTGAATAAAACGGCATAGGTGACGCTTTCGCACCTTGAATTCATCGACCGCCTTATGAACTGTTCTGGCGTCTTGCTCATTACGTTAGCGAAAGCTAAAACGTTGTACTTCGTTGGATTAGCTTAATAAGTATTTTGCAGTGTCGTGCCGAGCTTCGCGATTAAGTGTCTGCAGATGCCTTAGTAAGCTGTTCATTTGACTTTATATAATGCCCCAGCAGCCAAGATTCTTACATCAACAAAGAATAGCTTTTGATCGCAGGATCAGTCACTCAAATCATCATATATGAGAAGCTAGGACAATAGGGTCTGCATGAATACGAGACGGAATGCGAGAGGTGGTAGTGGATAGCTCAGGGTTAATTTTGAGCACCCTGGTTTTTTTACGTACACTCAATGACGGCACACGGGCGTTTCTACAGCAAAGCTCTTAGGCACCTGTCCCTGCGTTGAGCGTCGGCGTGCCGCGGCATCCCTCGGCGTCCCTCGTAACCGAGCGAACGAGCACAGCGAAAGATGAAAGAGCGAACGCGGCCTGCAGTGGGTGATGGAAGACCGTGATAGTCAAGAGAGCGCGAGGAGAAAAGCGGAGGAGGAGAGTATGGCGAAAGCGTGAGAAGAAAAGCGCAGTGCCACGCAAGACGGGCTCTGCGGTGGCGATGGCTACGAGATGGCGCCAAAGTGGCACGCGTCAGACATATGGAAACGAAGCCCTACATGAGGGGATGTCTGTCTATGGCGGCTGCTGTGAATCGTGCCCACGCGTCACCCACGCGCTGCATTTCGCGATCTCTCCCGATTAGAGAGGCAGTCGCACCACATTTCGCTCCAACGTGCAACGTGCCGCACGAGACAGATTGTCCGCGCAAGCCAATATATCGCGAAATGAAAGCACGTATATAGATGCGCGGAAATTTCGCATTACGTAGTATCGTAATCGTCGGTGAATTTTTCATTTCGCCCCCACTGAAATGCAGCCACCGCGACCGGGAATCAATTCCGTGTCCTCGGGCTAATAAGCAGCGCCGCGCCAAAGCCACTTCGCCATCACGGTGGGTGCGAGCGGCTAGATAGATAGATAGATAGATAGATAGATAGATAGATAGATAGATAGATAGATAGATAGATAGATAGATAGATAGATAGATAGATAGATAGATAGATAGATAGATAGATAGATAGATAGATAGATAGATAGATAGATAGATAGATAGATGGAAAACGCCTGAAGGGCGCAAGAAATGCTAATCGAAATAAAACAAGCACAACGCTTTGGAATAGAGCAAACTGTATAGAGATAAGGTAAAACAGACAAAAGGGTAGCACGAAGCTTTGCTGCTTTATACACACTAAACGTGAGCGGAAGCAGATATATATGTCAAGAACTAATCACTATCAGGAAAATACACCTTCAATTGTTTTCGAAAGGCTTAACTGCAGGAAGATTGCGTTAATGGTTTAGTACTTGCGTGTGAGCTTTGGGAGATCAGGAATACCTCATTTTTATAAATAAATTAGGGGTTTTTACGTGCCAAAATCATGATCTGATTATGAGGCATGCCTCCCCATTTTCGTGACTGCTGCCCCTAGCTAGTTCTAGTTTTCGGTTTCCAAAAATCGAATGTCTGAAGGTATATTGACACTTGTACTTTTTTATCGAATGATCGTGTTTCATCGTTTCTTTATGAAGTCTAGAAATAGGGTCATACTTAAGTTAGGGGTCTATATTTGACACCAATAGAAGTTCCGGATGACAATGTGATAAAGATAGACCGATCTCACCACACGATATGCGCATGCGCGCGCATTTCCGGAAGCGGTGCTGCCGCCATCTTAGTTCATTTCTTCTCCTAATTAATGGCACTACATTATTCCTGTATGATCTAAACTGCTTTAAATATTAACTGTTTTGTTTATGAATTTTGCACTTGTGGTACCATTGATCTTCCTCTTTTATGACCTCAAGTATGTTCTGCTTCATCCATACGCACAAAAGTGGTTCGTACCCAGGGGTAAAGCGCAATATACACTTTGATATGGCAGATTCAAGAGCCTCTACGAAACTGTCAAATTGAGTGCTGCCATTTGCGTCATATATATCATTGTGATTTAAATTGTTTATTTGCCCTCGCAAAATGTTCATTGTTAAGGTATGTGCTTGGTGTAGAGCCTATTCTAGTAGTAGTGATATGATTCTTACGCACAACGGAGAAAATTGGCGAGTGATCCGCTACGGTAGCATCCTACACACCCGCTGAGACATCGTCCGCACTGTCGCATAATAAATGCTCAATTATAGTCGCAGAAGTAGCGATAATTCTTGTTGGGTCAGGCAATAAATTTTGAAATTTTTATGGTCTTAGTAATTATGAGTAATGGCTGCTTAAGCTTGAAAAGACATCAAATTTCAGGTACCCGTAATCAAAACAGAGCCCATTGGTTTATCTCCCATGCCACTTACTATACTCTTCATGAAGTGTAGAAATAGGGTCATATTTAAGTTCGGGGGTCTATATGTGACACCAACTGAGGTTCGACATGGCGATGTGATAAAAATAGACCGATCTCACCACACGATCTGCGCAAGTTTCCGGAAGTGGCGCTGCTTCCATCTTAGTTGAAGTACTCTGTACGCAGCATGGCGTAGCTGGCGCGGCTGCTTTCTGCGTGCTCTGGGTATACCGGAGTGCTGCACGAATCCTCGGCGTGTATGATGGTTCCACGCGGTGGGAAACCGTGTCCGGCCGGGCCTCCAATATAAGTGTTTTATTTAAATAAATTAAATTATGGGATTTTACGTGCCAAAACCACTTTCTGATTATGAGGCACGCCATAGTAGAGGACTCCGGAAATTTTGACCACCGGGGGTTCTTTAACGTGCACCTAAATCTAAGTACACGGGTGTTTTCGCATTTAGCCCTCATCGAAATGCAGCCGCCGTGGCCGGGATTCGATCCCGCAACCTTGTGCTCAGCAGCCCAACACCATAGCCACTGAGCAACCACGGCGGGTCTGTTTTATTTTAGTTTACTCCGCACTACAGCACTGTTTGAGAAAAATAGAATTATCAGCAGTGCAAACATGTAACCTGGCCGTCTCGTCGTTAGTTGATGCGCTGGCCTCGCTTTGCATTGATGTCACTCCTATTCGCTGAAGGAATAACAAAGAAAATGAAAAAGTAAGTTCCGGTCGTCATGAGATCAATATCTGCTGTAGTCAGTGCCGGCAAGCAAGCGATAAAATCCGCTCGGAAAGCAAAACTGCGCAGAGCTTTCGACGACGAAGAACAGAAACCGAAGTGTCTCGGTTTTTGTTTACTATAAACAATGTTCACGTGCATTTACGCAAAAACGAAGGGAGGCAGGCGTTGAATAGTAGGCTTGGATCTTTAAGGCCTGCAGTCTAAACGTCAAGCACTACGGTAGCGTTGTTGCTTTTGAAGCTCGCGTGGGTTTCACAGATTTGTGAGACAATTCTGAGGAAGCTTCCGGGATTAGTTTGGTTACGAGAACATTGGCTTTCTTCATTACGCGCCGTGCTTCTTTAGTGTAGGGCTCATACATTGACAAATTAGGGGTAAAAAGTGTCCGGAATTCCCTTTTGTATCGATAGCTCTGAGTTACGCGAAAGTGCGCCTAGGTTAGTGCACTTGCTACTTCTGTGCTTCTCGGGAAAATGTTAGACAAGCCACCACGGTACACTGGTCCGAGTGTCAGCTGACTCCACGCGCCCGCAGAAATACAAATAAACTGTTTTAGGCTCGATTGTGGTATTTTCCTTTACCGCATTTAACCTTAATAAGTAGCAGGCTGCTTTGGAATGTGACCATAGTGACCTAGAACATGGTATTGTGTTTTTGTACTATAATGACAGCTGGAACGAAGCTTGCCAAATCTCCAGGCGGTAGTATTATAACGATAATTATTATTATTATTATTACTTGTTTTGAAAATATATACATGTAACAAGAAACTGAAAGCAAGGAGCAGGCTCGCAAATGCCACCGGAACGGGCACAACACCTGTCTACTCTTCAGAAAGGAGGTGACAGCAACACCGATAGGAAGGAAGGTAGGAAAGAGGAAAGAAAGAGCAACAGGACAAATGTAAATGAATAAAGTAGAACACACAGCACAGATCACACACAGGAGGGCCGGTCACTGAAGGTCAAGTAACTACAGAATGATAGATAGAAGAAATAGTATCGACGATACAAACATGAACCTAAGTGAGTTAAATCTAGAAAAGTAAGTAGGGCGCGATCGGCCTAATCACGTCGAGACGCACAACCACTGTGGCACAAACACTCGTCCAGTGTCGTACACCGCAGGCCAAGGAGGTGATAGTCCCTCACTAGCAACATGCGCTGCGCACTGAAAGCGGGACACTCCAATATCAGATGCTGAAGTGTCTCGCAGCAGCCGCAAGACGTACACGATTGACCGGCCACGCGTCCTTGTCTGTATAAACGCTCGCGCACGTTCACGCAGCCAACCCTCAGCTTGAGTAGCTGCCCTCTAGCGCGACGAGGAAAGCCTCGACCGCGAACACAGGGCGGGAACAATCCATTTGCGACGCGCTGGTCTGGATGCTGCTTCAGTAGGTGGCGACAAATGAGTGGACGAGCGTCATCAAGCTTGCACAAAATTTCTGGGCCGGCACAGCTGTTAAGAGAGCAACTTGCAACCAGTCCATGAGCCTCTTAATTTCCACCGGTTCCTACGTGTGAAGGTATCCAGGCAGTCTAGCTATTCTTGAGAATTCACTTAACATGGTTCGTTGTGCAGTGTTGTTTTATTGAAAAAAGGCAGAAAATTGATTTGAGACCTTGTAACGCTTATTTTAAGGTGTAAAGGATTAGTGGAATTTTTATTGTGATAAATGGCTATACTGGCGAAATGCGAAGGTTGTGGGATCGTTTCCCACCAGTTGCAAGTTGTTTTTCATGCACTTTCATTTCCATTTATTTATCGTTTCTTTATTTCATTTATTAAGCAGAATTAATTTCCCCTATGTTGTCCTTGGTGTCAGTGTCTGTTGGCTTCTTATGATAGGACTAATGAAAATCGGACCCCTCAGTTAACTCCCTTTCTTCTCGTTTATTAAATAACGAGGGTCTCGAACCCGGCAACATTGATGCTTACAGGTAGCCTGTGTGGGTTTATTGATTGGTTGCCTTCACCCAAAAAGATCCCGTTCTCGTGGCGCCTGCGGCAGAAAGGATGTTCCACGTCCACCACCAAGGTCTGTGATTGGTGGAGCTGGCTAGTAGTACCAGGGTTCTAAAAGGAAACATAAATACCCAATTAGGTGTACGGGGAAACGGCGCCACGGTAGCTCTATTGGTAGAGCATCGCACACGAAATGCAAAGGTTGTGGGATCGTTCCCCACCTGCGGCAAGTTGTTTCTTCATCCACTTTTATTTCCATTTATTTGTCGTTTCTTTATTTCATTTATTAAGCAGAAGTAATTTCCCCTATGTTGTGCTTCGTGTCAGCGTTTGTTGGCTTCTTATGATATGACTAATAAAAATAGGGCCCCTCGGTTAACCCTCTATTGTTCTCGTTTATACTGGCACGTTATGCTTTATAAAGTCATATCTGTAAACCGTGAAACTAAATTAAATTTGAGTAAATATTTTACTTTCTTCACGCAGTGCGTAGTTCCTTGGGGCACACACCTGGTGAAGTAGCTTCTCAGCCGCGTTTTGAGCTTGCCTCAGCAGGCCTTCCTGCACAAAACCTTTCCGGACGCGCACCCTAACAATGCGTGTCGCTTTTGTAAAGATATAGATAGCCTTCCTCACGAGCTCTGGGTTGCTGGGGGCCAGGACCACCAAGGAAGCGTGCGACCGAGCTCTACGCAGCTCGGACCTTGAAGCACAGCTCTGGGCTGTCCATCGGGTCCGCGACACGGTAGACGGGCACGGCCTCTCTGTCCCGACGTGGGAGCGGCCCGCTGCACGCTGATCGCGCGCACCGAGGGACCCCAATAAAGTTATTCATCCAACCATGCATCAGCATGAATTTTTCTCGCGATTAGAGAACACGCTCAATAAAGTGAAATTGAAGATTAAGAGAAAGAAGGCAAGGAAACACACGAGAACTTATTCACAACGTTTGTTAAAAATTTTTGTAGCATCAGACAAAAGCGTCATGACATTAGTTTAAGCAATATTATCAAGGAAGAATGAACAAATGAAACAATATCACGGAATCCATTCTTTGGAAAGGAACACATTTATAGTAAAGTCATGTGAAAGCAGAACATGGCTTGACGCCTTTCAACACATTTCTGCTCATTCGCACAGTTACATGTTGCCTCAGACGCTCAGTATTGTTTTATACAAAGTATCTGAGTGGAATGTCATGCTTCCTTGGTGAATGCTCAGTGCAACACAGTGGAAGCGCACTTTGTAGAGATACTGTTGCCATATTGAATACAGTTCAGAAAAAGAGAAATAATGCTATCGTTTTAAATTGGCTTATAATACTTAAATGAAAGAAACAACAAAATCCACTGTCAGGCAGCACAGCTTGGAGTAAATCCATAGTGCAAGTGTGCACCCCGTAGTTTGGTAACAAATCGTGTGCTAAGTAAAAAAAAAGGATTTACTGCAGGATTCTATACGAAATATGTAATTGCTATAATTTAACGATAAACTTTAGTATGAAGGGGTCATTTTCAAGCATGCTACATATTGTCACGGGAATAAAACTATTTACACGATGTATTTACAAGGCGTACATAAACAGCAGCTGAGAATCCCGAGAGGCTATTGTCGTCGACGGCATTGTCCTCTTTTCTCACCGTAACTCGACCTCCAGCAGAAAAAGCACCGCCCCATGATTCCGACGGGGCTGTCAGTAAGGGCATAGTAAGGCTTAAAGGGACACTAAGGGTTAATATTAAGTCAACGTGGACTATTGAAATACCATCCCAGAAACCTCGAAACGCTTGTTTCTTGCGAAGAAGAGACTTATTTTAAGAAAAAAAAAGGCGTTCTGAAGCGTCCGCGTACCTCTAGCGCAATTCAAATCGCCCGCCCTCCGATCTAGGAGTGGCGAGGTCATGGTCTCATAGTGACGTTGCGCCGTCGGTGAGTAAAACGGCGCCCGCAGACGGCGCTACGGCTGTTCTGCGGAAAATGCAAACGCGCGGCCAGGAACAGAGCCAAGACACAGCCGACAGCAGCGCGAAAGCGGAACTATGGTGGCTAGCGGAAGGAAAAGCGCGCGACGATAAGCTGGTTCTTTATTTTATGAAGCCAACTTTGGTGCTCGTTGCAATGGACGACCCTGACAACGACACAGTGGCTCGCGATGGTGGGCTCGACTTCAGCGATTTAAGCAGTGATGAACGTGACCTGCTGTGGATGGCTCGCTCTGCCGGCGTCGTTACGTGCTACTACGACGGCAACTGTATGTCACGGCTGTGCATATTCGCACATTTGTAGCTTTTCCTTTGTGAAAACCAAATGGCGCACTCACCGCCCCAGGCACTCCACACGACTTCAGTAAGTCGGCGTTGAATTCGTAATCCTCTGGACGAAAGTGCAGCGAGCACACTATGCGATTTTTCGGTTCATTGCCAAGGCGCTGTAGCAGAGGTACGGCACTTAACCACTTCGAACGGAGAGGTTCACTTGTTGGCACACAGTGATAAGTAACGTTGGATTCGCCGCTGCAACTGCCCTTGGCCAAGTTCCGCGGACCGCTCGAGCATCCCATGACATCACATGGAAGAGGCATTCTCGCTGCTTGTTCCAAATGCAAGTTTCGCGAGCCAGCAGAACCAGCGCATCACGACACAATAACGAAACAACTGAAACTCCAAAACGCGCGCGCGCAGAGTCGAGCGAAAGCGAAGCCTTTCGACCACCCATACTACTGACGGGTAACGTCAAGATGGGATTTTTTCTTAGAATCCAACAGAAGTAGACAAGTAGCATTTTTTTTTCCTCCGTCTTATAACCTAATGAAATGATCTTTCTAATACGAGTTGTTGAGTACTAGTGATATAAATTATGATGAGGAGTGCCTTCGTCATCTTTCGTCATTGGGCTTGCACCGGAATGTCGCTGGGGGTCTCAAATAGTGTCATGCATTTACCTCAATTTCTCGGTTACTAAAGCTCTGTTCGCGATTATATTGACGCCTTAGACGTTCGAGAGCATTGCTTTATCCATTTAACTTGACTTCATGGTAACCTTTGGTGTCCCTTTAAGCCGAGAGGCGTGTGTGGCGTGAGGATATGTGGAACCGGTTGGCATGACAGAGTTCACGGGGACTATCTCGTAAGTGATATTGGTCACTTGACGTAGAACGCGGTAAGGGCCTTTGTAGCACGGAAGGAGTTTCTTGGAGAGACCCACTCGGCGGGAAGGGGATGAAAGTAGCACGAGAGAGCCTGGTGAAAAATATGTGTCACGATGGCGGCGGTTGGGAAGGGGGGTAAATGTGCCGTTGACATTCCTGCGATGCCAACAAAGGAGTACGGGCAAGCTGACGCGCATGGTTAGCATGGGCGATGGCGTCGCGGGCATACTCGGTCCTCGAATCCTGTATCAGGGGGAGTGAAGTGTCCAATGGTTATACAGGGTCACGACCGAAGAGTACGTTAAAGGGGGAATGCCCAGCAGTATCGTGGCGTGATGAATTATTGGCGAACGTGACATAAGGGAGCGTCACATCCCAGTCCTTGCGGTCGGGTGAAACGTATTTGGATAGCATGCCAGTAAAGGTCTGATTAAGTCGCTCAGTAAGGCCGTTGGTCTGGGAATGATAGGAGGTAGCCAGTTTGGGCTTGGTAAAACATGAGTGAAGGATATCGGCGATGACTTGGGAGGGGGAAGCGCGGCTGTGGTCAGTAAGGAGCTGTCGCGGGGCGCCATGTACTAAAATGGTATCGCGGAGTAGGAAATCTGCGACGTCGGTTGCGCAGCTGGTAGGAAGTGCCCGAGTGATGGCGTCGCGTAATCAGTAGCGACAGCGATCGACCTGTTGCTGGAGCTGGACTCCGGGAAAGGGCCAAGGAGATCCAAAGCCACGCGAAAGAATAGTTCAGGTGGAATGACGATGGGCTGTAAGTACCTGGCAGAAAGTGTTGCTGGCTTTTTGCGATATTGACAGGACTTGCAAGCAGTTACATAGCGCCATACGGAGCGTGCGAGGCAGGGCCAGTAGAAGTGGTGGCGCCGATGGTCGTAAATGCGAGCAAACCCAAGGTGTCTTGCAGTTGGGGCGTCATGAAGCTCCTGAAGGACGGTTGAGCGGAGATGTTGAGAAACGACAAAGAGATGGGGAGGATCGTCAGTATGAAAACTGCGTCGGTACAATATCCCGTTGTTGAGGAAGAACCACCGTAACGATGGTTCAGTAGGAGCAATTTCCATTCGGTCTATGGGCTACAAGAAGCATAACGCAGCATGGACCTGGTGGAGCAGCTCTGGGCCATCCAGCGAGCCCACGATGCGACCAGAGAGTTACAACTCCCAGTCCCAACGTGGGAGTAGCACTATCTATGGGACCTTGCGCCCCATAGCTCGCCGGAGCTTTCATTAAACTTATTCCATCCATCCATCCATCCATCCATCCATCCATCCATCCATCCATCCATCCATCCATCCATCCATCCATCCATCCATCCATCCATCCATCCATCCATCCATGAGGGTCCTTATAGTAGCGTCATGGCGTTGCTCGTTGGCCATGTTCAAAAGCTGGAAAATGGAAAGAACACATGCGGAAGCGTCCGTGTGGGGGTGGCGGGCGTGTGTACAGGGTAATGGGACAAGCAGTCGGCGTCCTTGTGTAGGAGACCAGACCTGTACACCAACGAATCGGAATACTCTTGTAGCCGCAAAGCTCATCATCCGAGACTCCCTGTGGGATCTTTTAAAGACGAAAACGAACAGATGGCGTGGTGGTCCGTTACAGTAGGAAAGGGCCTGCCGTAGAAGTAGGGGCGGAATTTCACTACCGCCCACACAGTGGCTAAATATTCGCGCTCGGTAATAGAGTAGTTCCGCTCCGCAGGTAACAAAAGACGGCTAGCGTACGCGATGACACGGTCATGGCGGTGTTGAACTTGTGCCATGACGGCACCGATTCCCTAGCCACTGGCATCGGTGCGCATTTCTGTAGGGACTGAAGTAGCGAAGTGTCCTAGAATTGGTGGGGTGGTGAGCATGATGGTAGGGCGAGAAAAGGCGGCGGCCTGAGAGAATCGCCATGAAAACGGCACACTTCAAGAGATCTGTGAGAAGGCATGCTATGGTGGCAAAATCTTATGCCGTCCACCTATGCCGTCCGCATAGAGGGCAGGGGAGATCCCGGGGATAGCTTGAACGTTGTACCCATCTGAATGGTGGCAGTTCTTTCTTTGGCAAAGCTGGCGAAGTGCTTGTAAGTACGCTCTCGAACGCCTAGTCCATTAATTTTCCCCAATATAGTTACATGGCTGAAGTTATACGGTGGTCAAGTTCGAGCACAGCTTTCGTGCCGAGACCTCGCATCTGCTTATCTTTCCCTTTGACGTTGGAGCATGACATCGAGTAGATAAGTGCTTCCGAAAGTTGGTTGAAAAGATCCCTGCCTTCTCCGCGTACGTCGTTGGTCGGTTGAGAACAACATGTCCTAGCAATACGCCTAAGCATAACGTAAGCAGGGCTTAGGGCCAAACAATGAAAGCTTCCTTACCTCAGTAAGGAAGCCTTCATTGCGGTGAGGCTACCTTATGTCACTCTGAAAGCTTCCTTTACTGAGGGGCCCTCGGTGAAGGCTTCCTTGGTGCTTCCTCAGCATAAGGTAGCTCCAGAGCTACCTACATGCGTCCTTACGCAGCTCCTGGCCCTGAACGAGCGCTTCACCTCACTGCTTAACCACGTGACGTTTGCTTGCGCATGCGCGCTGTCGCCCACCTCGGCGGAGAAGCGCGAGCACGGTACATCTGGCCAGGCATGTTCGTTTCAGCCACGCGTGCAGCATGGAAGCGTTGCTAGGCGTTGTACGACGCCGGCGTGCCAGCGTTGCTGGAGCACATCAAGTTTTGCACTGTAATGCGCTGCTTTTTTAAAGTTTAGTAAACAAAACTAGAAGAAAGCGTCCACGCTTCTCTATTGTACCTCTTCAATTTAAAGATTGTGCGACGATACAACATGTTTTCATTGAATATTGGTGTTCGCGTAAAGCTTTTAAGAGATAATCTCGAACCCAGGCATGCGCCAACCGCTCCTTACGTGAGTACGGGTGAAGGGAGCTTGCAGAGTGCGCTTGCTTCCTCCATCGTCAGTCCTTCGCTGTAAGGAGGCCTCACGTAAGGTTAGGAAGCGCTCGAAGGAAAGGAACGTTTGATTGTTTGGGCCTTAGTCTCCCTTCAGTAGAGGGGGGGGGGGGGACTCATCGGGCTGCGACAAGTATAGCGCGCGCACACTCACACATGCTAATATATATATATATATATATATATATATATATATATATATATATATATATCATCACAGCGTTCAATCACAGAATCCGGCATTTAATCAGGTCAATGAAAAGAATGACACGGCGACCAAATACACAATTTTATTCTCGCTTTAAAAAGCTTACGTGCTTAATCGGTGTGACAACTAGTGTGCGTCTGACAGTTTAATTTTTGCAAACGTGCTCGCTCCCTATTCGTACTGGGCCCGCGTGTGTTGCATAGGTAGTTTGGGCACTATGGCGAAGAAGTGACCAACCTACTGGTTCGAGGCACGCCGCACTTGCAGATGATTGGGGCTCCCGCGTTCTCCTCAATATCCTGGCTTCGAACTCACTATGCCGACAGACACGTTGTCATGCCGGACATTTCTGCAGCAAATTATCCTATTCTGGCATTATTTGTACAGAAAAGCACCGGTTTTGAGATTGATGGATTATGCTTAATATTGCAGAATGAACTGCCAATGCCGCTCGCGTCGACAAGCGTACTGCCGAACTACGCCTGTGTTAACGCCGCGCGCGATGCTAAATTTACCACCGATTGCGTCATGCATGGCACGGCAACAGCGCCCTCGCCCACGTGCCACAAGCGTGACCGAGTAATGGCTTCTTTACACAACGATACCAAAGTGTAACGCGCGGGTAGTACCAACGCAAACGTATAAGTGATATTAGCGTTACCTATGTTTGTTACATTTTTCTTGCATGTTGCTTTAGCAAGGGACCGTATATGTGGACCAAAATGACAGACGTTGTTCGTTGAATAACGCTCTTATCTTGCCAGGGCCGCTGGCCTAATACAAGTAACAGAGTCCCGCGAGTGAGGAAACTCCAACAAGATATATAAAGTAAGACAAAGGTTGAATATGAACAACTTCATTGGGAATAACGGACGGGTTGAATTCAAAGCAAATGATGTCATTCAGTTGCCGAGATCGTCTTTCACGAGGTTAAGAAAGTAATCTTCAGCCAGCGTTGTCTCGCCATCCAAGTTCAAGCTCACTAAGAGTTCACGACTGTCACTTGCACGGTTCCTTGCGGCTGTCGTTTCCGTAAGAACGTCCTCAGCAACGGTGTCGCCCAACTTGGCTGTCCGTGCACTGTTACGCCGAGGCTCGGCACGCGTAGGCTTAGTCGCTGTTTGCAAGCCACTGTGGACAGTTGTATCGTGAAATTTCAACAGTGCAGGGTGAGCCTCAGTGGTCGTCTTATTGATTGCAATTGTAAATACGCCGTCCGCATGCGTTCGTAGTATTTCCAATAAGCGCGTCAGTGAAGTCTGTTTCGGCGACACACCGTAGACGATCGAAGCTCTCTTTTTAAGCCACTCTTTTTCATTTGACGCACTCTCCCTTGATTGATAATCATTATCTTTGGCGTCATCGTTGCGGTCACGGGAAACCGTAGTAATATCTGGAGCACCGGCTTTCCATTCTATCGTGGGCAGAGATCTTTGGCCTCCGAACGCACTTGACACTTTGCGGCCCGCCGTAGTTGCCTTTGACGAAGCACAAGTAATATTTCTCATTTTTGACATAATACCCCAATGGAGTGGTGTCGTAGTTATTGAACCAAGTGTTCCGTTTATAACCGACGCATTTCTCAATTGAAGTATGACGTCTACGTGAGCCGGTGCTCTGCTTTGATCATGGCTCACTTCCTTTACATTAGAGATTGGCATCTGGGTGCCTTGTGAATTCTTAACGTCGGCAGCATCTGTCCCGTCTCGTGGTTGTGTCGCGTCTTCTCCGTCAGCTTGATCACTCTGCTCACTCTTCATATTTGTAGATAACAGAAACGGCACAGTGGATATCCGATAGTGAGCCCGGTAGCTTGAAGATACGAAATATGTCGTTGTCGATGGCTGCGACGTCTCTTGAGCAAGCACATTTTTAGTAATGTTTGAACGCGTCTCTGTTTTCAACTGATTAACTTGAGTGAACTTCAAAGCACCTGTGATGTCATGCGAAGATATGGCATGCGTAGTCACTGTATCAACAAGATGCACCGAAACGGCATCCCTCACAGAAGATTGAGGCCTGTTTTCCCTAAGCGTTTGCTTCACGGCGGAGTTCGTAAAGTTTACAAGGGGGCGAGCAGGCGTAGGACGTTGTAAAGAAGAAGCGGCAATGCTGTTAACTTTTTTAGTGATGGAGGAAGTTCCTGTGGCACTTTTAAAAATTCTTGGAGGCGTAAGCGTGGGCGGAGATGTAGGCAATAGACCTCGTGTCGACGTTAACTGATTCCTTTTTACGGAGGCGTGATCAGCGGTAGGTGTAACAATTGGCGATGATTTCAATTCCCAGTTCGTGCGTCCACCCGCGTCTTCAGAATCTTGCCATATTTTTCGCGGATACGAAGACTCTGAAGTTTGCGTCTTGTGCGTAGAATGAAAAGATGTTGGCTTCCTGCGGCCTGTCACGAAAGTTTCCTGGTGCGTAGTACTTTCTTCTTTAGGTAGTTTCTTTGTCTTACTTGCAGAAGACATTGCTGTGAGGAGAGTGTAAGGGTTAAAATTGGTAGTAAGTGCAACGGGCCCTATTTCAATCTTGGGAGTAGTTTCGACCTTCGGGGCTGATGACACTGTAGCAAGCGATTCCTTGCGCTGCGAAGTAGATAGAGACATTGATTCACTGTGACTAGTACTGCGCGAATAATTGTTGTCAAAAGCAGTGGACAAAGTTTTATCATGGTTACCGGCATCGGTCACCGTCATAAATTCATCTAGGCCAAAGTGTGTGGTCATGTCAGCCTTAGGTCTGTATGACGACGTGAACAAACCATTTTCAGCTTTAAATGTACCATCATTCCACTGAGAAGGCCTTGGGGATGATTCATGAGAGCTCGTTGAATTTTCAACGCCATCATCATGCTCTAATATAGCATTACTATCATGCTCGGTGATCTCGGACGTCTTACGCGCCGGCACAGTCAGTTCTTTATTGGCGTTGTGCTCCGTCAGCTCTATTTTTGATTGCGGAAAGCCTGGTAGAGTGGTATATGAGAAAACGTGGGGCTTCACTGTGGTCGTCATCTCTTGTGAATCGCCTTGTTTTCCTGTTCTACTGACAGTTGTTACCGTCAAATCATAGCTATATGGTGACTCTGCGGACCTTCTTTCTCGGCTTGCGTTAGGGCATGATGTGTTTGTAGCAAGCGACTCGTACGTCGACGAAATACTATTATCAGTCAAATGGCTCACCGACCTCGATGTGATGTTCCTGTTCATCGCAGTAAGCGTCCCAAACGAAGCGGAATACGTGGGAGTCGGCGATGGCATTCGGATGTATTCGGAAGTGTTCGAAACAGTTTTAGGAGTAAACGCT
This sequence comes from Dermacentor albipictus, assembly GCF_038994185.2. Classification (NCBI taxonomy): domain Eukaryota; kingdom Metazoa; phylum Arthropoda; class Arachnida; order Ixodida; family Ixodidae; genus Dermacentor; species Dermacentor albipictus. The sequence continues at coordinate 117,219,945 of NC_091826.1, forward strand.
GCAGCCGTTCGTGAACTTGTGTGGTTTGTGAGGTTGCGGTCTTCTGAAGAAAACGTAGGTATCATCGTGCCATTGCCAAAGACCGTAGACGTGATGCTTACTTGGTCTCCAGAGGCCAAGATTCCCACCGTTGAAGAGCTATTGAACTCCTGCGACGATTTCGCAGACCGATCAGATGAAGGCTCATGTTTACTCTCCGTGGTTGAACCACTTGTGCTTAGTTTGAACGTGCGTTCGTCGGTGGTCAGTGGTAAGGCAGAAGTGCTGTCGTCAAATTTGGAAAGAGTTCCAGCTGTAATGCTACTGGCTTGCAATGACAACGAACTCGTCGTGGATGTCAGCCTAGCTACAGACGGTGATGTGCCTGCAACGACCGGTCTCGTTAGGTTGATTACGGAAACTACTGTGCCGCCACGATTTACTACCTCAACGGCATCGGGTGCCGACGTCGTGGCTACCCCTACCTGATCCGGGGCTACGTATCCAGTGGATTGCACTGTCGGGCTCGTAGTTGGTGATTCGAGTCGCGATTCGTGCTTGCGTCTCCAGCTGGTAGTGTTCCCGCCGTTCCTGCGCATCGTATCGGAGATGTGTTCTCGATTGTCCAGGGAAGACTGTACCCAAGCTGACGGCTTTGTGAGGTATGCAGCAGAGACGCCGGCCACGACGACAGTCCATGACAGCGGGAGCAATACGATGCATCCGGTCTTCAGTAGTCGATGAGTCGCTTTCAAATCCCAAGAAGTCTGGCTGTCCAGGTCAAGATGCGGCCTCGGGCATTGATGCGGCATGGATGCGACTGCTCCCTTTGTTGTTGCTTTGACTGAAGTTCTGTGAGTAGGCTTCAAGTTGTTGCAGCAATGGGCAAGTTTACTTTCTTCTTCTTCGGCCTCTACTACATGCTGGTAGATAATCGAAGCGGTACGAGTTTATTAGTTTTAAATAAAGAGAGACGAAGGTAAACCAGCAAGTACGCGAACAAGATAGAAGAAAAGAAATCGTTCACATTTATAGCGCTCATATCTAGCTGTGAGCCTACTTTGTGATTTCCGCAGTGACTATCAGCCAATTCTGGACTACTCTGCCCCACTATTTCCAACCAAGAAGAAACAGAAAATTAAAAAAAAAAAATTGTTGCGGCGCGTTGATGTTCCCAGAAGTTGGTCTGACACGCTATCCTTCGGGGTACATTTTCTCTAAACAAATCTCATCAACGCTTCTATTGATTTTTACGACTTTCCCAGCGAGGAAACATGACCACATTGTTCATGTTTGGTTAAAAAATTATGTGCTAATAAAGAGCAAAGTGTGGGCTTTTCTGTACCAAAAAATGGTAGGCGACCCTAATCTTTGACTTAGGCGTCCTTTCGTGGCACTCGACCCTCGCCGTTGGTGATCTTAAGGTTAAGCGAGCGAACGTCTTTCCCCGCGGGTGGCGCACGAAGCGCACCTTACGCACCCTCTCCAATGCTGACGTCAGAGCATGTAACGAGCGCACGCGCAGCTGTTGCGAGCGAGCCAGTGTACGAGCAGGTGCGCGTTGGGAGAGAAGTGAGACCGGTGGAAGTGACGTCACATCCGCTCAGTTAGGCAGATGTTCAGTCAATGGCAGGCAAATGTTTTCCATTAATTAGCCGGTTAAATATGCTGCATTCTTGTGTGTGACGTCATATAACTGGTAACCAATGTTCTCAAATTAGACTTTTTGCTGACGACTGCGTCATTTACAAGCACATATTAACTCCCGAGGATGTCACTAGCTTACAAACGGACCTAGTGCAACTCAGCCAGTGGTGTAAGGTCAGGCATATGAAGATAAATGTAGAAAAACAAAGCTTATTACATTTTGTGCGCTTACTAGCACTCCTGTAAACGTTTACACAAGAAGCAATGCAGGTATAGAGAGAGTGCAAAGTTTCAAGTACCTGGGCGTCTATTTAACCATAGATCGAACTTGGCATACACACATAGAATCTCTAACCGAGAAGGCAGCTAAAAAATTAGAATTCACAAACAACATTTGTATCCTGCCAACTCAGAAACTAAGCTTCAAGCTTGCACATCTCTCATTGGGTCGTTGTTGGAATATGCATCAATAATATGGCACCCAGATACTGTTACATTGCAAAACCCCATAGAGTCAGTACAGAACAAGGCGGTAAGATTAATACTTTTCTCATTCATCCTATACGAGCGTATCATTCTTAAAAACCAGCATCAACATGACTGCTTTGAACACCCGACGCAAATAGTCGCGTTTAACATTCTTTCATTCTTTATATTCCGGCGAGTCAACATTTGCAACCAATCGCATTAAACCGGCACATCGTATTTCATCCCGGTGGGATCATGAACGCAAAGTGCAACCGATCTTTGCTCGTACACTAAAGTACCAACGTTCATCTCTAGTGCAATTCATAAACGGATGGAACGCGTTACCAGAAAGCATTGTCGCTTGCGCTCATGCAGCTAGTTTTCAAAGGGAACTTCAGGAAAATGAACTTCTGCAACACACGGAAAATGAAAGCTTCTGCTAGGGGCACTCCACAAGCAAAGCTTCCATTAAAGTTGCCTGCGGCACCACCTCTCGGATGCGATGCTAACAGCGTCAGAGGAGCGGCTGAGTGAGCCCACTACCATCGTCTAGTACGCTGTGCTCGGGCTTAGCAGTGCAACACCAAAACCAGTACGCCATCATGGAGGGTTCCCAACTATCGCATTCGTCAAATATCTGTGAATGTTAAATGTCTCAATAGCCGCTATACACGTTCATATATTTACAGTGCAGCTCTTAGGCACCTGTTCCTGCGTTCACCTCAGCCGAAAGCCTGTTTCACACGCAAGCGATCGAACGAATGGAGCGAACAGTGGCGCGGCGTTGCGAAGCTTTTCGCGAGGACTCGTTTAACATGCTTTGCCGCCGCTGTTTTCTGGCGCTGCGAATATCAATGTTGCTGGCAAAAAGCACGGGACTTTCCGCTAGTTCCGGTAGTTTGCGACTACCAACACAAGCACTGTTCTGTCCCTGCTTTTCAATTTTTATTTTATATATACATATCCTGCGTTTTAAGCATCTCAATCATGCTCACTTGTTATCTTTTGTGTTGTTTTTTGTAAAAATATGAGCATATGCGGCGCACAAACTCGCGAGCGGCTCAGTACTCTGCCGTAATTGACACTAGCGTGTCCACGGAGATGGATTTACGTGAACCTCATGATGATCCTTACACGCATCTTTTACTTGTATTTAGATAAGAGCACCCGAGCTAAACCTTCCGCTTAATTAACTAAAGGAATGCCAGCTTTCTTTTTCTCACGCCTGCATAATTAAAACAATACTTGTACACCTCGACTGCGCAGAACAACCTAACGCAATAAAGAAAAATCAAAGGAGCATGTGATGCGTGCGTAAACCGGGACAATAAATACATAAAAACGCGCTCTCGCAGGAGCGCCACGAAGAGCGCGTCTGTGCGAATCCCGGCAAGCGCACGAAGTCTGCGCGACGACAAAGATCGAGTTTCCGACAAGCTTCAGCATTTCGCTAGAAAGGCGAGAAAAATTACTTTTAACACAAGCACGTTCATGCCCTTCAAGAGCCTGCAGTATTAAAAAAAATTACCATGGACAATCTCGCAGTTCAATACAACTGGTGTTCTTGCTTACCGGTGTCATAGTGTTTCAGCAAGGCGTCCCTGACTTATTCCCAAAGGGATTCCCCTGTTGCGAAAGTTGTCTTTCACATTACACAGCTGTGGCCGTTATGAAACCTCACTGATTAGCAATTCGTCGAAAAGCTATCTCGGCATACTGCCCGTGCCACGTGTAGCAAATAAATAAACATCGCCCTGTGCGCAGGCTTTCCCGCACTAGTATTCCACTGGTCACGTGGCGAGGCGGGCCGTCATTGGTTCGGAAGCGGTGCTGCCACCGCTATGAAATTACAACTTGCCGGAACCTCGCCGTTCCCGCCGCTAGTGCCACCACCGCCACTCAAGGCGGGTTTCTGCGTCGTGGAGGCAGGAATCGCGAGCATTTTCACTCGCATGTGAAACAGGCTTAACCAAGCGAACGAAGCGAACGAACCTAGCGAAAATATTCGCTGTGGCTTAGCACAGCTAACATTGGATATGTAAAGCGAAAGCTTGGCTTAGACTGGTTAAGTCTTGGTTTCACTTGGCTAATCTTCGATTTAGCTGTATTTGTTATACTTAGGTACACAATCATCGTTAAGCCAGGTATGACTGCTGTTCCTAGGACGGTGGCTAGAGTTAACTGTGATTAGGCTTGGCTAGACAAGCATCGTTTGACGGTGCGACGCCTGTTGTGTCACAGGGAAAGCGCGACATGCGAAGAGACGCCGCGAACATGCGCAGCGACGAAGCACAAATGGAGATGGCGCGAATACGGTAGCCACATTGATCTCGACTGTGCGACGGTTGTTGCATTCCGGACCTTCGTCAGTAAAGGAGCTCGCCGGGCGATATCCGCGGGATGTTCAGACGCCGCTTGGAGACGGCCGCTCAAAGCCTCCCGCTCCCGCGCAACGCTCAAAGATGGCCCGGCCTCGCTCCCATCCGTGGTCAAGCTCACACTAATTAGGAGAGCGCGGCGCTCCTCTTATAGCCAGGCGCGCTGTGAGTCACGTGGTCAGGCGGCAACCCAGCTGCGGAGAAGGCATGCGCCGAGCCGGTGGCCGCGGCAGAGCTCGGCGCGGCGGGGTGCCAAGGCTACAGCGAAACTGCGGTCAAGTGAAGGTCAAACTGCTGGCGACGGCGAAACTCGGCTCGACGAGGTTAGTAAGGCTTGCGCTTTGAAATGAAAGAGCGAACGCGGCGTGGAACAGGCAATGAAAGACGGTGACAGCGAAGATAGCGCGAGAAGAAAAACGCAGGCGAAGGGCGCGACGGTACCATGAGACGGAAAGCGAAGGAGGGTATGGCGAAAGCATGAGAAATGCGCAGTTCCGCGCAAGGCGGGTGACGACTGCTACGAAATGGCTCCATAGTAGCGCGCAGTGATCTGTTCGCCGATGGCATGCGACGAGCGCCTTCAACGATACAATATATGGGAACAAAGCACTGCATGAGAAGAGGTCTGTCTGCGACGGCTGCTGTTAATCGCGCGCACGCGTCACCCACGCGCTGCCTCTCGCTATTTCCCAACTAGCGCGGCAGGCGTACCACACCGCGCTCCGTTTCCAACCTGCCGCACCAGACAGATTGTCCGTGCCAGGAAATATAACACGAAATGAAAACACGTATAGAGCTGCACTCAAATTTATCATTCGGGAGTATCCGAACCATCCGTGAATTTTTCAGCAGTCAATCACATTGCGTAGTCGAAATATTGTTTGTTGTGTAATGCAAAATGATAAGGCGTAGGCATTCTTTGGCGAGCTCCCCAGCCATGTCGCGCGAAAAGTGGAATGCCTTGTATCTGCATAAAAACGCGTAATTTGCAAAGTTCACATGCTAATTCGGTGTGACTGTGTATACGTAGATGATTCGGAGTTTTTAAGCGATAAGGAACAATTTAAAGCAAAAAAAGAAGGATGATATACGACCATAACCTTTGACTTAGGTGTCTCTTAGTGACAAAGGGACCTCGGCGTTGGTGTTAGGTTAACTTTAGGCGAACGCAACGCACGAACCGTACTCCGAGGCAACGGTTTTCCGTTATTAGCTGGCTAAATATCATATCACCGTCTTGTGTGTGACGTTATTAGTGACGTCATTGCTACCGCTTTCTACTGCCATGTTTTCAGGAATTTTGCCAAAGTCGGGCTCACGCGGCGGGTCTCTAAGCCTACGATTCTGTGCTTTCGCGTGTGGTAATCAGTGATTTCTAATTAAGTGTAATTATTACAGGCACTTCAGTAACTCAACTTGTAAGTAAATTTATGCTCTAATATTATATCTCTAATGAAACCCATGAATTTCGTACTGTAGTACTTTTTCTATTTTTTCTTATTTATGTTGAATTTCGTCCCGGGTCTTCTCACTGATTTCTAATTAATTCTAATTATTCCAGCCACTTCAGTAACTCAACTTGTAACCAAACAGTTGCACTGAAATCATATCTGTAATGAAACCCAGGAATATTGTACTGTACCATTTCTTCATTTTTTTTCTGATTTATGTTGAATTGGCTCCGCGGGAGTCTCCGCTGGTGAACCGGAAGTGCTGTGCAAGAAACAAGTGTGTCACTCGATGCTCGTAAAATGGAGAGAATACCGATAGAAATAGATAGGACTACTTAGAAAACGCATGGGGAAACTTGTTGTAGTGGTGCGCCAGCAGAAATTAGGGAGTGGTGTTCAGACTCGGGGTAGCGTTTAGGCAAGGAATCCTTTGTGCCATGCAGATGAGTACGTCCGGGAGTACGAGCGAAATAAGCAGGTTTATTTTACATTACTTACATATTGCAACAAGTAGTCAGATTCTAGTCAGGACCCACACATGTCTGCAGACGACAGGACACCTCAGCACTCCCTCTCTGCACCAAAGGTTCGCTTTTAAAACATTCTTCTTCCCTAGTTCCCTACACAAGAAAATTCAATGACCTTGTTGCATCCAATCTGAGGTGTTGTATAGTTCACCGAACTCTGCCTCCGATATCTAACCTTCGAAGCAAGGATGAGGCTGTCCGGAAACAGATATTGTTCGCGCTCCTTTCACGAAACAGTTCCCGCTCGTTACCGCCTCCGTGGAGGGCGGCAGACGTAGTCGCCTCTAATACGCCTGTCACACGAGCAGATATAACTACGCTTAAGCTTAACTATTGCTCGCAGGGTTAGCCACAGTTAACGCGAGCACGGTTTGCCAGTGCTACACGGCCTAGGCCCAGCAAACCGACGCGATCACGTGGTCATCATGTGTGCAAAACCTTTTAAGCAATGTTCATGGTGTATGACAAAAAAATAAGATCTAGCACGCAGATAAACGTTGTAATAAAGTATACGCTCACTGCGTTAATACTGAAAGCCTCTAATAACTGAATAATATTGAGAAGCTTGGCTATTTTGACATTAACACTTCCAACGCTGGTTTCCGCAACCGGCGTCAAAAGACAAGAGCCAAAACATTTCACTGCGTTTCTTTTTTACGTACGTACGTTGTCGTTGCGTTGTGTTAGCAGTTCGTGCTCATTATTTCCTCTGCTTCATGTTGCAAGCGTCGTGGTTCCCGTAGGCTTTACGGAGAATATTTCACGTCGTGTGTTGTTCTGTGCTCAAGTAGTTTGTGTGCCCGCGCGCGTGTGTGTGTGTGTGTGTGTGTGTGTGTGTGTGTGTGTGTGTGTGTGTGTGTGCGTGCGTGCGTGCGCGCGCGCGCGTGTGTGTGTGTGTGATTCGATTCGAGAGAGGACCCATGAGGCTGGTGCGATGGCCCTCGCGGTTGCACCCAACACTGACTCTGAAGACGCAGACCTGGAATTTTGGACAGCATTGGTCATTTTTCACGCATCTGTTCAGCAGTAGCATATACAGCTACTGTTCACCTTTGCTGCACTAGAAGATGTGGGCGCTGTCCTTGAAGGTGCTTGAACACTCTCTTCGGGCGGTCATACTGTTTGAACATATCCCTGCGAAATTTCGTGTTACGAAGCAACACTTTCACGCCTCCCTGACAGCGGATTCACAGAGAACTTTAGAAGGAGCCGCTTGACCTTCGATTACATTGTGAGCGTTTGTGAGCCTATGAGATGGCTAGGCAAGAACATGCGAAAGGCGATTACATCAAATAAACGCATGGCAATAGGACTGTATCGTCTCGCTACCTCCGCTGAGGACAGAAGTGTTGACATTATCTGGAGTGTTGGCCGTTCTAGGGTAAATCTGGCGTTCCACGAGTTCTGCGTCACTATAGTACGGAGATTGGAGTCGCGTTATATAATCTTCCCTAGAGAAAACGAAGTGAACGAGCACTTGCGCTGTTTCACAGCTGTCTGTGGATTTCCCCAAGCCATGAGCACCGTGGATGGATGCGACATTGAAGTATCCCCGACAACGGATTATGCAGCTGAATATATTAATTATAAAGGATGGTACAACGTTATATTGTTGGCCATTGTCGACCACACTTATAAGATTGTGTATACTAATATAGGATTACCAGGAAGAAATCACGCTGAAAGTGTCTTCCACTGGTCACGGCTTCCCGAATTGTTGGCTGGGTGCCTGCTCACAAGAAAAACAAAAGTACTGCAGGGTGTTTGCGTTGGTACTGTGTGGCTTGTTGACCAAGCTTTCCCTTTGTAGCCGACGATTGAAACCATATGCGCCGCCTGGCCCGGCCGGGTCACCTACACAGGTTTTCAATTACCTGCAGTCGAGTGCCAGGCGCGTAGTTGAAAATACATTTGGCCAACTGAAGGCACAATTCCGCATCTTGCATAATCTCGAGTTCAATATTGACAACGTGAAGCGCATCACTGGAGCGTGTTGTATGCAACATAACAATGCGCCTTTTGCGGTGCATTGTGGCGCCATTCTACGGTGGCCAAGAGAGACAATTTGGCAGGCGCCGTGACAGCCGCCCCACGCGAGGCTCGCGACCAAACAAGCAGCGTGTGAGACAAGACCGAAACAACGTGTACGCGCCGTCATATTTTGTCATCGTGAGATAGTGATCGAGCCCGCTGGTAAATGCTTTGTACCCGGAGGTTTCGTGAGCGTGACGAATGGCTGGAAGAGCTTCGGCAACGCTTTACAAGCTCATCCTTGGCCTGAAACCGCTGCACCTGTGGCGTAAAGTGAATGAGTAACAAAACAGTATGAGTACGCACAAAATCGCATGAGCCGAATAGGGCACCAGGTGTAGTTCTTAGGGCGAATATCACGTTTTACCTCTGCATGTCTTGCTTTATGGTGTGCCATGTGCTAGGCGCACATATATACATGCACAGGCAGTGGGGAGGCCAACAGAATGCCAAGTTGCATGCGTTATTTATCCACATAAAGTGTGCGTACATCTACAAAAATGCCGAAAAGTGGTCAGAATGATCAAATTAGGTGATACCCCCTGTTTGTGGGGTGTTCGTCTTTCTCTTAGACCGCGCCGCGGTACGAACATAGTGGTCGACCGCGTCTTTTTTTTGAACTGGTGCGTGTACACAAACAGCGTCAGTATGGTCACGTAGTAGTGACTGCAAAGTAGACAGTAGCAATACTGTGAATGACGAAACTACCTGTTATTGGCCGAACCTGTGACCACTAAAACAGGCTACATTTAAAGCACAACGATAACGGCGAACACAGTCGGCGATCGCCGAAAATCTGATTTGCCGGTCAAGCCCGTCACGGTTCGCGCATACACGCAATCAGAATACACAAGGTTCGGCGACAAGACACAGCGGATAGAAGCATAGATAACATTCTAGAAACTTCCGATACATCTAGGCGCGTCCTGCGCTGAGCGATAACATTTGTTAGGCGGTCAAACGTTGTCGCCTGATAAACAAGTACACGTGTCAATATAGTCCGAGACGTAAAAATCGCGCTAAGGCGCATTGCGTCCGCTCCGCCAACGGCCAGTCAGGTGTTAAAAAGCCTCTTTCATATGCAAGCAATTTCGGCCCAGGAACGTGTTTTCCGAACGGCGCGCGCCGCTGTGGTCGAGATCAAAATATTTGGGTAAATCAATGAACGGCGTCATCGGCGTCCAAGGGTGAGAAACCTTCATGCGTTGCCATTTCTAATTAGGTATTTCTTTCTTATGCGGGAGAACTTGCATATGTGCTGTCTTGTTGCTTTCCCTCGAACTTCAATTATTGCCCCGTGAAATTAGTCTAGTTAAGGCCTCATTCACTGTCACCATGTTATCACCGTCTACCTGTGTTAAACAAGATTCGTTAGTGAATACTAGAAATATTTCACTTGCTCTTAACCTGCCTGCTTCTAGGTTGGCCTGTTTATGTTCAAGTAATCTTGCTCTTTCGCACATCAAATTGAGAGAAATTCCTAACCTCACCGGCCTGGTACAATTTCCAACTAAGCTGTTGGGAGCTTAGTTGAACGTTAAAGTAAAAGCAGGGTTGCCCAGTGGCAGTGGAGGTGCCCCAGGTTTACCGCTGCTTCGGTTCGAGCAGTGGGCAGTGTCCCCGGCGGTGTGGCAAACTGGATCTCTGGAGCAAGGGGCAAGAACCCTTAGCGAGGGAAGAACGAAATGACGGACAGTCGCTACAAAGTTACATAGACCTTCTACATCCCTTAGAACGCTGCGCTAGGCCCAAAGTATGAAATATAATTCATGCTTACTTGCCGCTTGCGATTTTGCTAGTCTACTTTGGGTTCTTGCGCTTCCGAAAGACGGTATTAATTATTCGCACTCGATTGGTTTCTTTGAATATGTAGGGAAAATTTGATCATATCTGCAGGAGTCAACCTGACAGGCCTGACATGTTTCTCGATGTGAAAGGGGGAGGGAGGAAGGAAGGGGAGTGACATATAAAACAAAACGATGAATGCGCACACGCACTAACGCATGCACTAACATAAGTACACTAAATATAATTACAAAGCCTCAGCGGTGCCTGAATTATGCAGGATAGTTATAAACACTTTACTGAGGAGCGTCTGAGATTCCCGACCTTACTGCGGTCCACCGACATTCCAAAGCGGAAGCCACGTGTCACTTCGCATATTAAAAGCTTTCCCCATAACAGACCTTGAGACTGTAAAGCGATTCTCCCAGTACACGCCTTTAATGTTCTAGAGTGGATACTGTGTGAAATCAATGATTGGACGGAGTGTTGTCTGGCGGGGAAGTATATTCATCTCAGAAACACAACAAACAGATTGAAAGAAAGAAAGCAGTCACAAAACACCGAGGACAAGAGGAGAGGTTCACACGACAGCGACTGGTGTGAACCTCTCCGTTAACCAGTCGTTGTGGTGTGAACCTCTCCTTTTGTCCTGTGTGTTTTGTGGCAGTTTTTTTTTTCTTTCAACTATGTACCAACTGGCCCGCATTTCAACCTTTCTACAACAAACAGAACAAGGATTCCATGTGGAAGCCGTAAAGTTTAACGCCTCCGATAGCCCCATATTTTTCGGTGTTCTGCTGTGTTTCCGATATAAGTGGATGTCGAAGTTCTGCTATGCTTGTTCCCCTGCACGTTCTTTCTCTGGCTTCACGTGGAAGTCGCCCACGCTTTCTGTACGCCGAGCAGAGGACATTATATTTGCTACACGAAGGACACGGAGGAGGCGATGCATAAGTAGCCAAAAAAAAAAGATTGATGGAAAGATTATTGGGTTGCAAGAAGGAACACAACAAAATTATAATACACAATCTAATCCTGTGATTGGTGCTCTTCATATTTGTTCAACTGAACCCTCTAACGCCAAAGAAAGAAAGAATAATATGGAGTTATGGAGGTAATAACATGGACGTAGGAAAGAAAGACCCAGATACGGTGCCACGTAAACCGTTTTTGTTAACGTCAGATGCATGGCATATCAATATGCATATCAATGAGCTGTAATGCAGGGAGCGTTTTCTGTTTTTGATGACATGTCGGCATTGTGTTTGACATTGCTTCGCTGAAGTCCCGTAGAAAGCGAAGCCACAACTTCTACGAGTGCTTCACTACCCAAGCGAGTAGTCAAGGTCCGATGGTTGCGACCACTCATGTATCCAGAGTGTGGCAATCCACTTGGATCCACGAAGCACCGGGCAGGAGCCGTGCGTGCTGCTGTAGTCTATCCGTCGCTTACTTGTCGTCGGTTCTTGCTTTAGGTTGAACCAGAAGAGCGCAGAGCCACGATGAGGCCTAATGGCGAGGTTGGCCCTGGGAAATGCGGTTGAGCCGCCCCTATCCACATCGTTCAGGTACACCAGAAGTGTGGCCAGCCGTTCGTCCTCTTCATTTTCGTCGTTCAAGGGGTCCGTGTGCTCGTTGTAATGTCCGCCGACGGCGTAGTTGAGAACCTGGAGTTTCTCGGCGGAATCCATCGAAAGGCCCGTGATCGCACTGGCACGTCGGTAGACGCGCCGCGCGCTTCCAGCGTCTTCCAGCCAGGTGAGGGCCGCCGTCCTGGTATCCGGCTGGTCGTCTTTTCCGTCCTCATCTGCCACCAACGCAGGCTCGAGTTCGGTCGCTTCCTGTAAAACAGCAGCGCACTCGCTTGGGCTCAAGAAGTCGTGCAGTAGCCAGAGCCGAGGCTTGGACACGGACAACTCCTCCACAGCAAAAGGCGAGAAAGACGCAACGCCGTGCTTTCCGTATGACAGCCAACAGCGCAGATTTCCGTTGGCTCTCGCGTCGACGTCCAGACTGGCGCGGCACAGCTCACCAAAAGGCGTGTCGCTGGGAAAGCTGGAGTGCTCAGCGTGCAGGAAGGCCTGCCGGTAAAGCCACATTGAGGGTGTCTCGGGCGGCTGACCGATGGCCTCGTGCCAAAGTGTCAAATTCGCCTTGGTTGTTGAGGATTCCTGCTCAAGGAGATGGTTATCGAAGAAATCGGAGTAGCGCTGGTCGTCACCTAGCTCGACCCAAGCGGCAGCAACAGTGGGTTCACTCAGAGAACAGTGCACAGCAAGCAATAGAGCGTCGTCCGTGGTCAGCTGATTGGCCAGATGTGGAGAGCACAGTGTCGCGATGACGTCTTCGGCCGTGAGATTGTATGACATCTGGAGTCTGCAGACATTGCGCGCCGCGCCGTCTAGGTCGTCGTCTGTGGGCCAGGCAAGTAGTCGCGCATCCCGAACGACTGTCCGAGAGCAGCGAGTACTTCGGAGCATGTCAGCCACAGAGTAGAGCACTGAAAGCCTCAAGAACCTCGCCAAAACCCGCTCCACAGGGCGAGTTCCCGGTCTGGAAGGCGTCACATCCCGAAGCTCGAGGTGCTGTGGAGGCGCCACCGAGGCAGCGCGTCGCCAAGTCTCTCCGCAATGCTCCATGTGACTCTGCAGAGCAGTCATCAGCGCTTCCTCTGTTGGCAGCAAGCTCGCCAGAGCAGGCGTGGATCGATAATATTCGCTGCACCGGCCGACACCTGCAACGACCACCAACAGGAACAACGGCAGTCGCATCTTCTTCTTCCTTTTATCCTTTTTGTTCGTGCTGTGCCATTTCACCTTGATAAATCAACCAACCCAGTAACCGCGCGACAGAGAATCAACAATGGAAGAACCCTTCAAAAATTATTCTCGCTCATAAAATTGCTGTATTTGTGTTTGCGTCCCCCCCCCCTCCAAATTTGTTGATTACGTTTGTGATTCCTTTCTGCCTCGAAATTAAGAACCACGGGGACACATGGGCCTCATGATGTGGCGGAAGTAGCTAATTTCGGGGTAAGCTATTTTTTTATCCCGTTAGTTTTTTTTTGTACATTGGTCGATGTGCGGCGCATTTTGAAAATGCAATGTAAAATAACGGAGGTGGTTTTCAAGCAGATATTGGGAAAATCCGAGTTTGAAATGCATTGTCAACAGATCATTCAGTGCTAAAGAAAGTATTCTTCTATGTCTGCGTTGTTCAATAAGCATTGCTCATAGTCCTCAGATTGGTCAATTTAGCTTTCAGGAGGGCATTTTCATAGACCACACTTATCAATGAGGTCTGTCGCACCGCTAGTGAGACGGGTCTCAATAAATGAAATCGAAAAGAGCAGTTATATTTCGTGATTGAGTAATGAGGCACTACTCAGGTACGTAATATTTATTTCGCTTTCCTTTATGTGCTAATCAGGGTATTATATTAAGCTTGCTCTTTATAATGTGTTCTTGAAAGTCACCTAATTCTGGACACAAAAGGACGTTGCAAGCCTCACAAGTAGTAATCAACTAAAAAAAAGTCGCAGTTTCGCTCTAAAGGCCAAGTACCCCTTGCGATAGAAAATTAGCAGATAGCTTTACGAAGTAAGGACCGTAGTTTCATCGGCCGTACGAAGTTTAAGCATTCGCTTGCTAGCTAAATTAGGAATGATGGAATGTGCGCGTGACTGAAGGAGTACGTGGAAAAAACAGACACAGAGACAGCGCTGTCTCTATGTGTCTGTGTTTTTCTACGTCCTGATTCGGTCGCGCTTACACATTCTATCATGGCTTCATACCAGCTATACCATCAATGTGTTTTTGCTAAATTGACAAGCGCGGTGTCCCGCACCTGCATGTTAACATCAACACGTCTAGCTCGATGAGCGCGGAAACTCGTTGCCGAAATGCTGGAGTGAGGAATCGCGGCAGCAGACGCGAGCGAATTGACTTGGGCGCATCTCTCTCTCTTCAACGCCAACGAAACGTCGAAAGCACAGCGCATACGGATCTACCGGCACTATGCTCACTCTGTAAGCATCGCAGATCGCTTTGAAGATGAGGCCCGCACGGACGCACACTCTGGTCACGTCGCAGATCGCTTTCGAGATACGGCGCCAGCGCGGCTGCGCCGTAAGCAGCAGCCGGCGGGGAAGCATGGCCCGCTTCCTCGCCTGACCCCCGTGCCTCGCGCGCGACAGGAGAGGCCGCGCTTCCGGCCCGCCTTCTTCACTCGCGCATGCGAGATTGAGCCGCGTTCGCCGACTCACCTTCACACGATTTCACTCGCACATAGAGCGTACGGCTCGCGGCGACGATTTTATTGCCTTTGCACCTTATGCGGACTTTATGCGGCAGAAGAGTTTCCATATAATTGCTATCGAAATAAAATGGCGAAATGAACTGCGAGAGCTGGCTGCTGCCATAGAAATCAGTTCGTAGCCGGAGAAATCGATGAAGGTTTAGGATTCTTCACGTTTTTTTTTTTTGTCACGCCCATCATGCGGCGGAAGAGCAATTTCAGTGCCTATGGCTCAATGTGTTTTAAACTTTTTTCACACGTTGTTGATTTGCGTTGAGTGTTGATTGAAAACCGAGTGTGGTTTGAAACACGTGGCCGTTATGCTGCCTGCCGCAGCGTTTTAATTCGTAAGCATTCTTTGGGGAGTGCCCCAGCAAAATTCTATGCGTCCCGTGAGGCCTTGTATCTGCAGAATAAATGCACAATTGGTCCAGTTAACACATGTGTCAGTCATAATAGTGCGACGACAGCTGATTGATAGTGTGAGTACAAAAGCTAGTTCGGACCGAGATTCGAACCACGGACCACAGCGTGGCACGCGGATGTCTGTGTGAGCTACATTGACCGGTAGCGTTAGGAAAAAAAATAGGTTACGTTGCCCTTGCCATGTCAAGGTCGTAACAAATAAAATAAAAATAAAAATAAACAAACATCTGCGGTGTGGCAAAAACACCTGTTGTGACGCCGTTTCATCTCAGTTGATACAATATATCTGCATAATATATGCATCATTGGTCAAATGAACACAAGTAATTGTTTTAATAATGTTATAGTAGATTATTGGTAGCGATGCGTGGACATCGCTCAGCTAGGTAAATGAGTAAGCAATAGCAGTGTTGCAACCCAGCCAAGGAATGCTTCCTTTAATTACACCCGCATAGCGCCACACACCGTAATCCTTGGTGGACGCGGCAGTGGATCTTCACAGCGGACACGCACATAAGTTCCTCCACGATGACAATCGACGCGTCTCCGTCCACGCAGGCTTCGTCACCGGTGGTATCGCTGCACCCTCCTGACCCCGGTAACTTAATTACGTACACCGGGACATATGGCGTCGATGTTGAAGATCGGCTCGCGTTGTACGAGATGTGTCAGTAAGCGGCCATAACCGATTGCAGGCTATGCTTATGCACGATGGCGTAATCTTGTACGTTCAAAGCAGGGTCCGCGTCTTGTATGGGAAGCACGAAGCCGACTTGACGATTCGGGAGGTTCGAAAAGAGAAGGTGCGTGACCTGTTCTGAAAACCTGCTGGACGTCTGCTCGCCGCGAAAGAAAGAGCTTGCGACAGGGGCCCAGACGTCCTCGGAATAATATATTTTACGTATATCCGGGACGCGATGGCTTTTTGCAAATAGATAGAGAAATGCGTGTTAGCGGATAAAGTCAGCCATGAGCAAAAGATATTACCGAAGACGAACTTAGTTTGCTTTTGGATATGAATTTCGCAATATCTGAATCCGCCCTTTCGCACTGCCGAAGCATTGAAAAAGCTAAGCCCCGCGGGGGCGTCTGGGACAGCAGGCCTTTCGTGTGTTGCGACGCAATGGACCCGAGCACATGGGGGTTGGAACCTCCCAATTAGCAGCCGTGTGCGGCGTAGTTCAGGAAGATGATGATCGTGGGGGTTGAGCCGACATCGAGTGTTTGGGCCTTTGGGGCCCCTCAGAGGAGGCCGCACACTCTTTTTGCTTCCGCTTCACGTAGGCAGCATCCCCGGATTGAACCTCGCGGGGGAAATCGGCAGTGGCCTTTTTCCGTCTCCCTCTCTTTATTGTCTTCCTTTCATTTTATGTCCATGAAGCTGTGATTTGTTAGTGGTTGAGAAAATTAAACTGAACATAGTCACTACTCAACGCCACTAATTCGATCACATCAATAATTTCAGAGGAAAGTAATTAAGGAAACACATTATTGCATGCGGCAGAATGAACGAATAGTGGCTACCGCTCTCATACCAAACAAGTTGATTCATGATTATTAGTGACTATTTCTTAGCAGCTCCAGGTTATAACTCTTGAATCATTGTTCGAATCACCTATCATTTGACATGTATGACGCTATGCTACTAAAAGCACAAGAACACCGAACAGAGCTTATCGCTAATTATCATGCATTAATGGCTATGTGATGTCAATTCGCAATGTTGGCTGATTAAAACTCTCATTTATTGACACTTTCATTTGTACCATCGGTGCCGTGCATGCATGATCACTGTGACCATCACATTACACAAAGTTGTTCTTCATCCCTAGTGAATCAATCTTAGCATCTCCTATAGTTATTAAGTTGTACTTATTCAATTGCCGTCGGAATGGCATCACATTTTATACTTATGACGCTATTCTGCATAAAAATTGGAGAACATCGCTGTGAGCGCATTACTACTGAACCCTAAAGCTAGGCGGAATCAGTTAACAGTGGTAAA
Source organism: Dermacentor albipictus (assembly GCF_038994185.2). NCBI lineage: Eukaryota > Metazoa > Arthropoda > Arachnida > Ixodida > Ixodidae > Dermacentor > Dermacentor albipictus. The sequence continues at coordinate 117,236,938 of NC_091826.1, forward strand.
ACAATAGTAATCATCTTGCTACAGCTTGATTGATACTACTGACGGCACTCACGAGTGAAAGCTGCCTCATTGATATTAAAATAGGTTAATAATATTCACCAGTGACTTAAGCATAAGAGTTTATAGTAGACATAGTGAGCTACTCGTTTCACCGCATTTTATTGGCTATATATGAAGTTATGTTGTGCAAAATACCGAGAACCCTGAACTACGCATTATATTTCACTTGTGCTCCCTAGTGGCTCGACCAAATCAGTTGGGCGTATTATGCAAATGTTATTCATGAGTGTTTTAGTGGTATCGATAACAAGGTGTTCGATTAGAGGCTGCGTATATCGCAGTTACTTGCTTAGTAACTCAGGGGACCAATTGCAAAGCATGCTCACTGACCTGGAGAAGCAAAGCAGAAGGGTGGGTCTAAAAATGAATCTGCAGAAAACTAAAGTAATGTTTAAGAGTCTCGAAAGAGAACTGCAGTTTACGATAGGTACCGATGCACTGGAAGTGGTAAGGGAATACATCTACTTAGGGCAGGTAGTGACCACGGATCCGGATCATGAGACCGAAATAATCAGAAGAATATGAAGGGGCTGGGATGCGTTTGGCAGGCATTCTCAAATCATAAACAGCAGGTTACCATTATCCTTCAAGAGAAAAGTGTATAACAGCTGCGTCCTACCAGTACTCACGTACGGGGCAGAAACCTGGAGGCTTACGAAAAGGGTTCTGCTTAAATTGAGGACGACGCAACGAGCTATGGAAAGAATAATAATGGGTGTAACGTTAAGGGATAGGTGAAGAGCAGATTGGGAGAGGTAACAAACGCGAGGTAATCACATGGTAGTTGTGACCGTGGTAGTTGGAGAAGTATGGGAGACGCCTTTGCCCTGCAGTAGGCGTAGCCATGCTGCTGCTGCTGATGATGATATTATTAATGCGGAAATGGTATATGGCTCATGATGCGGGAAATCCGGTGGCGTAGAGAGAGAGAGAATATTATTGTGCAGACCAAGAGGCGCTATTTTCTGCAGCCCTTGTTGGCGTTGTTGCAGGTGATACAAAAAGTCAAGTGGTCAAAGAAACGCGGGCATGTCACTGCTCGCGCATTCGTCTTCGTCTTCTAGAGCTGGCTGCGATGCCGCTCATCATGCCAGCGTTCCGACTCTGTCCCGCCCTCTGCGAAGGCACTGACGGCTCTGGTTCACTGCCAGTCGGTGCGGTGATTTCGGTGAGTTTTGTCGTGCATTTAGATAGACGAACCTTCGTTTCCGGCTTCTCGGTCAGTAGCTTCGCGCAGCTCCATTGGACGTCCGCGCAAGTATGCGAACGAGGCCGAGGCGCGTGATGCGAGAAATGATACAAGGCAATGTGAAAACTATACCATTTCGTTTCGTAAAACGAGTTGTCATCGGGAAGGTGTCGCCATGCTTTCGCATTCATCCACGTAAGGAGACCTAAGAGCCCATAGCTTTTTTTTTTGCGATAGAAATTAAACGGAGCCTGAAAACCCATTGGCGTCGTTACCGTTGTCGACGTCGTCGTGCTGCCCTGCTATCAACGGTGAATGCGCTACCTGTACGAGCGCCCCAATGACGCGCTGTGCGTTTGGATGCAGAAAAACGGTGAAGTGGACGCATTGTAAACGCTGCGCTCAGTCGGCTCGGCGGTGGAGCCAGGTTGGAGATAATCGAACTTAATGGAGAGCGGACGAATTTGTTTGGTCACTCTCTGCGCGAGGCCTTCTCAGTCCATGTGATCTGACCAGAGTAGTGTTGTTTTCCTTATGGGGCACTTGCGCTTCGAAACGCTTTATAGCTTTCGTGCGTCCTTTCTGAGTATAGTTCACATTAAATACTTGACAGAACCGATGATTTTGAATGATAGTAATGAATTAGGCGTTGTTCAGAGAGGCACGCTGAAGATGTTGATTATAAAACCGATAATGATAACGGTGATGATGATGATGATGATGATGATGATGATTGTGATGGTGATAAATGATTACAAAAAGTTGGCATTCGATACAACTTGGTGAAATGAGCGCTACGAAGACGCGGACGAAAGAACACATGTACGACAGACAAGGCGTTCTGTGTTCTTTCGTCCGCGTCTTCGTAGCGTTCATTTCATCAAGTATGCGTAACCAACTCACCCACATCAAGCTTCTGCTACTTCAGTCGATACAAACTCTAACTGACGTCGATCAAACGTCGTCGCTGCAACGAGGGCCCCGCAATAAAGCACACGATATACACACTCTACTCTCCCTTCCCAACTCGCCGAGGAAGGCTTCGTTTTTCATCGACTTCAACTGGACGTTGAATCACCTTCCAGCTTTTTATATTTGTTTTCATTTCTTCTGTTACTTCTTCATGGTTGACGTGTATATCGCATTGTTTTATTTGATTTACGCTTTTCATTTACATTTATATTTGTTTTTCTTCTCGTAATACCGTCTGATATTTGAATTAGCCCTCGTAGTGGGTGTGTGCCATTTTTGGAGGAAATTCTGAGCCGTCCCTGCTGCACGAGGACCACGCGCCCAGTCGCATCGGGTTTTCCGTGCTTGCACAGGAAGGAACGCTCGCCAGCCTGCCTGCGGTCTTACCTTTATGCTGCAGGGTTCCTCCTTTGGGCTGAGTACTTCTCGACGTTTCTAATTTCGGTTTGTTGTTGGCGCTTTCTTCTTGGAGTCCTTTTCCGCAGGGCCTTTCTGTGGTAGTTAGGCTAGCTTGTGTTACCTTTTCTTGTTTCTAAACAGATAACTTGCGAACCCTAACTTGGGAATTGGCGTTCGAGCTTTGTGATATTTATGTTTATATGTTTTCCTTTTGTCCGTCCTGATCTCAACTTAACTGTGCAGCCCAGTGTTTGAAGTATTATCCGGATGCAGAACCCGAAGACGCCAGATCAGTGGGCTTACCAAGGTGGCCACTGGACAACGGCGCCGAGGGCCATCGATTCAGTGGAGGTGAAATTGCGTGCTCATTGACGGCCGAAGCCAGCACTCAAGCATCTTCGAGGTCGTTATTTGATCCAAAAGCGGTGAGCGACTTCGCTTCTTCAGACTTAGCTCATCGGAAAGCCCGGTAAATTGGACTGACGCAACGCCTAGGATGCATACACATAATAATAATAATAATAATAATAATAATAATAATAATAATAATAATAATAATAATAATAATAATAATAAAACAGTCACTACGTTTCGTAGTGACTGTTTGTGCCTGGTCGCGTTGCCTTGCCCAGGCGTGTTGTTTGAGTGGATTGCGGGATGTTCTGACTCGTTTTGCTTTTTGTTCTACTTCTAAGTGGCGATGTCAAAATGAACCCCGGCCCATCAGTAGGTGATCAACTAGCAGCAATTTTGCAAAATGAAATGGACTCGTCATGCGAGCTCAAAGCTAAAGTAATAAGCTTAAGTAACAGACCAGCTGCAATTGAAAAGAAAATGGAAGTGTTTGCGCTGCCAGCTGAAAGGACTGAGGAATGTGAGCGTACTGTGCGCCATCTTCAGGGGGAAATTGCAACGCTACGGTGGAAAGTGGACGACCTTGAGAATTATAGCCGGTGTAACAATCTGATTATCTTTGGTGTAGATGAACCTGAATCCGAAAGAGACAGTTCGCTAAAGCAGACAGGTATGGGCGAAACCTTCGAACAAGCTTTGGGGCTCGAAGTGAGTAGTATTGAGAGGATCATTGTTTTGGAAAAAAAGCAGTCAAGAAAACACGACCGGTGATATTAAGGCTGTTTGATTTTAACTGAAAAGCACAGGTTGTCGAAAACGCCAAAAAATTGAAAGGCACGAAAATGTCCCTATCTGAGGATTACTGCGTTCGAATCCAGAGGATAAGAAAGTTGCTCTGGGCTACGGTCCAGGACAAAAAGCAGGAAAGGAAAGTATACCTTTGCCATGATAAGTTGATATTCAACAAGGAAGTGTACGTGTGGGACGAGGTCGAAAATCAGAGTTGTAAGGTGGCTAGTTTTCTTAGGAAACAGACAATGATGCCACTTCGAGTGTCCTGGTTGATTCAGCCGTCCAGATGGAAAGTCGAGTAGCCACTAGGCGCACAGGCGCCAACGCACCTAACTGACAAACCCGAACAGTTGTTCTATTACGGCTTGTATCCTTTAATGCCCAAAGTATTGTCAACAAGGTTACCGATATTGAAATCGCCCTTTTTGACCTCGATCCTGATATAGCATTGATTACCGAGACTTGGTTACATGCTGACGTCAAGAACAGTGAAATTGTGACACCGCCGTACTCAATGTTTAGATGTGATCGACAGACTCGTGGCGCTAGAATCGCGATTATGGTTGAAGAACACATAAAACCGTCCCCACTGCCAGGCATACCGGGCCATGAAAGTTTGTTCTGCAAGGCCGAATTTCTCGGTAATAGGCTCTTTATTGGTGCGGTGTACTCAATACTCACGTACGGGGCAGAAACCTGGAGCCTTACGAAAAGGGTTCTACTTAAATTTAGAACGACGCAACGAGCTATGGAAAGAAGAATGATGCGTGTAACTTCAAGGGTTAAGAAAAGAGCAGATTGGGTGAGGGAACAAGCTCGTGTGAATGACATCTTAGTTGAAATCAAGAAAAAGAAATGCGCATGGGCAGGACATGTGATGGGGAGGGAAGATAACCGATGGTCATTAAGGGTTACGGACTGTATTCCAAGGGAAGGGAAGCATAGCAGGGGGTGGCAGAAAGTTAGGTAGGTGGATGAGATTAAGAAGTTTGCAGGGACGACATGGCCACAATTAGTACATGACCGGGGTAGTTGGAGAAGTATGGGAGAGGCCTTTGCCCTGCAGTGGGCGTAACCAGGCTGATGACGATGATGATAATGGTGTGGTGTATCGGCCTCTGAATGCTGATATTGCTTTTCTTGAGGAGCTTTGCGACTATGTACAGCGCTTCAGGGGTGATCAAGCCAAATTCATTTTGGGAGGGGACTTCAACCTGCCTAACATTGATATTGATTGATTGGCCATTATGATAGCTACTGGCGGTCGTAACAAACACTCCTAATAATTTTAATCTTCACCTTGCGGGTTTTCGCAGAACTATTTGGTAAAACTCCGAATGAATAATAATTACTAGCTTTTTATGTGATGTGAACGAGACTGTTAATGCACTTACTAGATTTACTGCTACACCAAGCCACATTCTCAACCTATTATTTTAAACTCTACAATATAGTGTTCCAACGTCACTATTATGGGCGAAATCTCTGACCATTAACTCGTGTTTGCGACCATTCAATTAAAAAAAATAGCGGAAGCAAATAAGTACCCTATTTTTGTGAAAAACTGCAACCGAGCAGATGATACGAGTATCTTGGACTATTTAGCAATTAATTTCGACTGTTTCGGTGCTGGTGATAATGTAAATGTATTGTGGTCCAGGTTCAAGTCTATATGTTTGCACTGTTTAGATCGTTTTGTGCCGGACAAGGTTAATGGGAAAAAGAATAACCCTTGGATCACTGGACATATAATTCATGTTAAAAGAAAACTAAAGCGACTAAGGCGGTTGCCCCAGCAGCCGGTTTCCGGCATATCTGTCCTCCGTGCCGAATTGAAAAACAACATGAAGCAAGCGAAGGACTCTTCTTTCTTTGTTACAAGAACGAAATATTTAAAGGACGCGCCTAGTAAATATGGGGATTTCTAAGTGATGGCCAACCTAATTGCATATCACTGGTTGTTAACGGCTCCTATGTTACGGATGCAAGAAAGGTGGCCTATGAATGTAATAGGTATTGTCAATAAGTTCTTGCGCAGAGTGGTTACGATTTCGCCCCGGAACAAGAGAGGGCTGACTACATCATGAACAATCTGCATGTCTCTCAAGAAGGATTATTAAGCTTGCGAGTGAACCTTGATCTCAAAAAAGCAAGCAGTACTAATAACATACCCGCAGCGTTTCCTCTCCGTTATGCAGAACGGGTATCCCGCTACTTGTGTGTGATATTTAAAGCCTGACTATCCCAGTGTGTACTTCCATCTGACTGGAAAATCGCTCGCGTTAAACCTGTTTTTAAGTCAAATGATAATTCAAATCCGTCAAACTGCAGTCCAATATCCCGTATTTCAACATGTAAACTTTTAGAGCATCTGGGCTACAAACATATTATCTTGCTTTTACAAAATAACGAGCTTTTATCAGATGCGCAGCATGGATTTCGGTACAGACTATCTACAGTTACACAACCAACAAGGACTTGCCACTATATTTTTCTTGCAATCAACAATAGGGACCAGGTTGACGCAATCTTCCTGAATTTCGCCAAGGCGTTCGATAAAGTACCCCACAGTAAACTTTTTCAAAAACTTAGTAACATCGCAATCAATAGCCAACTTGTTAATTTTATTAAGCCTTATCTTGACAATCGTTTTCAGTATGTCCAAGTTGATAACGGCGTTACAGAACTTCTCCCAGTCACATCAGGCGTGCTCCAGGACTCCGTTCTGGGACCTATCCTTTTCTTATTTATGTTAATGATATTGCTAACGTTGTAGACCAGCATATAAAAATCTAACTCTTTGCAGATGACTGTGTCTTGTACACATTGGTTTGATCACCCGCCGACCAAACTCGACTTTATGATAATTTAACTAGTGTTGCCAATTGGTGTAAAGAATAGGGGATGGTTCTAAAAATTAATAAACGCGGTGTACTGCGTATATGTAACAAGACTACTTCCATGACGCACCCTTAGTATATAGAAAACACACCAATAAGGGAAGTACCGGCAATCAAGTACTTGGGAGTAACAAGCATGCGAACGCTAAGTTGGAACGACCACATAAATGACATATATAGTACCGCACTCTGAGACCTACGAGCCATCCGATGCAAGCTTTGCAACGTGCTACTCCAAGTTAAGCTGACGGCTTATAAAATTATTGTTAGGCCCAGCTTAGAGTATGCATCAAGTTTGTGGGACCCGCATATGAAACAGAATATTGCCAAGCTTGAGAAAATACGCAGGATCCCAGCAGGATTCATTTGTAATAGGTACAACAGAACTGACAGTGTCACAGAAATGATTAGTTTTTTTGGCCTCGAGTCCCTGCAGTCTAGGCGGGCCGAATCATAGTTGAAGCTTTTGTATTTCATGTATCATGATTTTTTACCAATTGATTTGTCTCCCTACATATCCCCTGTGTCTTGCGCCGACACTTGTTGCAATAATGGCATAGAGCTCGAACAGTATCGTACAAATACACTCTAAAAACAGTTTCCACCCTTTGGCGTGCCCCTTCTGCCACACAACAATAATTATCTGCCTTGATGCGTTTCCTTTCTTTAACGCTGCGAGCCCGGAACTTTCCAGTAACGATTGGCACGCGCGTTATCAGAAGGGGCACTCCAAAGGCTGTAAACTGTTCTATGCTTATATTCAATGTTTTTTTCTTTTATAGCATTGTATCTGCCCAATCCTGCTCGGACTGAAGAGAGTCTGCAGTAGTGTAAAATAAAAAGCAAATAAATAAAAAAATAAATCTACTTATCAATGAAACGCTTCTATAGTGCCCAAAAACAGCTAGTCTTTGTACTGGTCTACTTAGGAATTATTCCATGAGATAAATGTACAAACAAGACGTCCGCGGCAGACAGAACAATGCAAGATAGAGAAAGAAATAGGAGAAAAAGAAGAGGGAGCTAATGATACAACATGATTATCGGCATGTATACTAAACACAGCAAATGAACTATGACGTGTGTCGATACATGCAGAATGTTTAATATATGTTTTTTAGTGTCCAGCAGTAGGAGAGTATATATCAAGAATGCCGGGCAGAGAATGCAGAATGGTGCCTGCTTTACTTCTGGAGCGCGGAAAATTGCATATGGTTAAGAAGCTTTGGGAATGCATAATGCCATGGACAACTTTATAGAGGAACCAAAGATATGATTTAATAGGTCTTGATTTTAGGGGCGTGAGTTGAGGTATAAGTGTATGGTATAAGTGTAGTTGAGGTATAAGTGTATAAGTGTATGGTCGCAAAAACGGGGCTTGAATACAGAGATACGTTGTTTAGATGCGTTCAGTTAGGTCAGAATTGGATGTACGCGTTCCGGCCGAAACTACAGATGCATACTGTAGCAGTGGAAGCACACGTTAGAATATAACTTCAGAAGGGAAACAGGAGAGGGCAAACTCTGCGATGTAGGACAAACAATACTAAGAATGCGAATGTCACGTTGTTTCGTATATTTAGCATGGAAGAGGAAACTTAGCGTTTTGTCTGACTGCACACCAAGACCTTTCATTTCATCGACCTTGGGGGGTACAGCGTTCAGAAGGGTGCATGGAAATCGCGCATGGTGTGTTTTCCGGGTATAACCTAATACCACAGTTTTGGAGGCGTTTAAGGGTACCTAATTGGTTCTGCCTCCGTTTCAGAATGAAAAAAAAAACGTTTTTTTAGAGGCCGATGCACTCCTGAACACTGTTGACTGCTTTAAATAGCTTAGAGTGGTCAGCAGATCGGAGGATGGAGAGTGCCGAATTGGTTCGTTTATTACCAGTAGGAGAAAAAGGGCCACGAACAGATCCCTATGGAACTTCACTAGTGACCTCGTAGCGAACTGAGCTCCTTGTAATAATGCCGTTGCGGCACGTTTTAGTGCTTAGGTAATTTGATACTAGGGCAGTGATGAATGAAGGTATGTCCATTTGCGTAAACTCTGTAATTAGGAGATCATGGCAAAATACATAAGACGCTTTGCTTAGGTCATGGCAAAATGTGTCTAATGGTCCCTGTTATGTGCCACACTAGAAGCAGATGTCATAAATGTGAACAAGTTCGTTGTTCGGGAGCTGTCCGCTACGAAGCCATGCTTCTCATTCATTAAAATGTTCTTCTATAGCACTCGCAGAGAGCAGGGAAGCACTTTTGACGCAGCGAATAGGATAGATGTAGAGCTGTATTTAGCAACTGGACTTCCACCAACACTCGATTCGTGTACGGGAACTACCTGTGCATGCTACCACCCAAGCGCTAAGAAACCTGCTACACTTTCGGCAACTGTTGAAGATGGATGTAAAATAAGGGACAAGTATGCTACCGGGCCTCTTAGAATGTAATCAATCAATCAATCAATCAATCAATCAATCAATCAATCAATCAATCAATCAATCAATCAATCAATCAATCAATTGTGCTTATTAAAGTGACCAGGGACAACCTCGAGGTTCTTCGTGTTCGCGCACTCGGTGTAACAATACACAGAAAGAACAATGCAAATTCACACACACATACAAACATCCACATGCGCGCACATATACAGAATAATAATTTTGCGAATACAAACTTTAAGAGCATAAAATGTGTACACGAAGAGAGTACACAGTAAAAGTATAATAAAATTAATAATAATAATAATAATAATAATAATAATAATAATAATTGACACAATGCGAGTAAACTAGTAGTTCTATGGTGGGAGCACTAACGAACGATTTGAATAATTTCTGACAGCAATATTTGTTTTGCCGAAGAAAAACCAAGCAGTAGCATGTCTCTCATAATTTGTACTATGTCTGAACAGCAGGTGAGCTTTTGGAATGCAGGATCGTAGTAGTTGGCGCATTGATTTTCCTATGACACCCGCGGTTTCCGTTCGCTTTCTAGAGTGGTTAGGTTTCATAGAAGAATGCTTAAAAACTGAAGGAATACACCTCCAGCGCAGGCTTTCACCATAGCGTTCGCGAAATCAATACGGACGGACATAAAATTCCTGCAGAAGGCTTTGGGTAAATGCCCTTTGCGTCTTAACTTATTATCCCTGCAATGATTCAGAAAAAAAAACTGATTTTGTGATTCCAAGAATGACAGCTCACTTTCTTGCGAAGCTGTTTCTTTCGAGAAGATGCAGTAAAAATTTCTGCTGCCTGTTATTAACTCCCGCAGGTACCTTACCTCAGGTACCACAGATAATTCCTGGGCCAACGAGCCGGGGAATTATCAATGTATCAATTATTTTTACTTTGGCTTTCGAAACAGTAATGATGCACTTTTCAAAAACAAATTTCTGATAGCTTGTGTGCTATATTATGGGATATATGTGTCCGTATGCACTTCAATGAAGTCGAACGTTTATGTGGGCTTCTTAGCTGCTTCCACCGTAAATCTCCACGAAGCAGTTCCTTGCGGTAGGGAAGCATAAGTGAACATTGCAAATGTTGCAGCTGGTAAATACGCGGTTCTTGTGTTGAAACAAACAGTGTACCTATTTTGAGTGCGCGCTTTCGTAATTTGGTGCGTGGGAGCTCCTTGCCTTGCACACATTTTTATGCATTTGTATATCTTCTCAAGACTCGGGCTCCGCTCTCAGCTAAAAAAATTCTGTATGAACCTCTGTGACTGCTTGGCAGAACTGCAGCGATGTCAGAGTGGGCACAGTAGGCTCCTTTGTCTGCAGTTTGATGTACGTGTTGTAGACAATGTTTACTCCAATGTCAAGGAATTCAAAGAACACTCGACCGTACTGCATTATTTTTGGCTTTCAGTCCACTTTGTAAGTTACCTTTGAACTGACAGGGCATTATAGCTCGTAAGAAGGTTGACAAGTAGACAAGAGCGTAGGTTAGGGCGTGTTGGCATTCCACAACTGTGGTTTTTTAGCGCACGGTAAGGGACGAGGGACAATGGCAAGACAAGACGCGGACACAGCGCTATGTGTCCGCGTCTTGCCGCTGCCTCTCGTCCCTTTCCGTGCGCTAAAGAACCTCAAGTAGGCAAGCCTTGGTTTCTTCTGCCGATGCTATGAAGACGTTCCCGTTTTGCCCAACATACCGTATTCTTTGTTTTACAAGCATATTTACAGAGCTGTCTAACTTCATCAATACAGAAAAAAGTTTTGTTTGCACTGCAAAGTGCACTTTCTTTCCCTGCGTTTCAAGCTGGAATGAGCTGTGCTTCGCTGTGTTGTACGTCTTCTTCCGTTCGGTGACCCTATTACTGACTTCATACGTAGTTTTTGGGAGCAGTAATTGCGAGATTTTTGGCTGGCACACTCTCTCTTTCCCTTTTTCGATGTCTTTTAATATACTGGCTTCTCTAGATGTTCTTATCAAGTTCTACACCAACGTTGTCAGAATGTTTTGTGTCAAGCTGTAAAGCAGGCTCATTGTCGTTGTCATCAAACAAAATGTTATATAATCCGTTCTTCCGATACGAGGAGCTTGCGTTGTTTTCCTGTCATAATTGAGTAACATGAAGGCTTTTATATAAATTACACAGGCCACACATAAAGGTACAGACTATACAAACTTATTCATTTCAAGCAGCTATTAGAACACCAAGGTATCAACCCCAAGCGAGCGCTGCCAATTGGCATCCAGCATTCCGTCACGCTACACTGGGAGGCAAATGTTTCAGTGCCACTTTCTTCTTAAAAAAAGTATTTTCTACTCGTTTAAATTCAATATTGTTGGTTTGTTAGGGACCCTGTATCACTGCACTTTATATTCCGCACGTTATATCGTTCATTGATTAGAAAAATCTGCAAAACGTGTACTTAATTCGTCGACGGCAAGGCACCCCATTGTTGCGCCGCCCCACCAACGTTTCGTCAGTGTTTTGCCATAGAGTTGTCAACCGAAAGAAAATATTTCGCTAACGGAAACTGACTAGTTCCGTAAACGGTACTCAATAGGCTTGTAGGGGCAAAACATGTGCGTTTAGGTGTGTTTCAAATTCGGGGAAACGTGCGTCCCATGTACGTTAAGGGGTTAAGTCACATTGTAAAACGTTGCCCCTCTCTGATTGGTCCGTTGGAAACATTTTGCTTACCAAACAGCGCCTTAACAAGAGCTGAAAACAGCCAAGCCACCCGACCACTCCGGAAGCGACACCAACGTGTCGTGGGAGTGCCGGTGAAATCCGTCTCCACTCTTCGGATCAGCGACGAGCGCTCCGTCGCGAAGCCACAATCCACAATCCATCAGTGGTAAACTCAAACGCCCAACATTTTTTGTTTTGCCATGGAGCAAGAAAACGTGCTCCAGTTTGACCAGTGGAATTCACCATAAGGCTTAGTCATGGCTGGCTGCGTGTTTCCATGTAGCCGTGTTTTCTGTCTATGACACTTATTCTCCCTTTTACTACTACTATAACGTTGCGTTCATAGTGATGATAAAGCACGTTAGAACCGCTGTAACCAGTAAATTCGCCAAAAACCTCCATGTCCGCATTAACACCCCTCACTATATCACCTGGCCCGATTTCCTGAACCCATTATTATCGCACCTAATAAAATCAATCAATCAATCAGCCAAATAATTAGTCAAAAAGTAATAAATAATCCGTTACAGAATTAATTAGTCTATTGATTAATTGAATAATAATTCAAATAATTGATCAATTACTAAAAATTACTGAATAATAACTCAAATAATACTTCATAATTAATTATTCCCTTATTTCCTTGCGGCTATAGCTAGCTCTCCACAGGTAAATTACTTCAAGCACATCTTTCTTCTTCCCATGTGTGTCTAATTTATAGCGGCTCCTTGGCTGTATTTTTTGCCCTCTGCTACCTCATACTTCGCCTTATTAGCATGCCTGCACCTCGGCCTTTTCTTGATACGATCATTCTGTCGCACCCATCACAGATAAAATTGCCAATACTAGGCGGCTACTTCAACTCTCGTAGATGCGTTTCGGTCAACGCGCACAAGGGATTGACTTGGTCATTCAGCTGCCTTTAAATTTCGAGAGATTTATCCTGCTTGCGACCAGCCTGCATGTTTATGTAACTAATATTACCGTCTTTATATTTATCTTTTCTGCGCTTTTTCAAAACTCTGGTTGGTTTCATTCTGCTCCTTGCTTGTGTGTCGCTACATTCAATACGTAATCAAAATTACTGATTGCCATGTCTCAGTGCATTCGCCGCGCTCCCTTCACGCTGTTCTTATTCCTTATTCTTCCGTCCTTCTGATATGTCATCTGTTTCTTTAATATGAACTGTTCTTTCTATAATTACTCTCAATTTTGTTTTGCGTGTTATGTGGAATAATTTTCACTTGCGTATATTTTCGGCTATTTCTACTTACATTATGTTGTGTTTTACTTAGTTTCTGTTAGTTCACTTATTCATTCATACATAAGTTTTGTTCTTGGGCACGTCAAACAAACATTTCAGTTTTCGTATTGCATGAAACCTGCTCTTGTTTTCTGTCACAGCGAATATATTGCCCTTTAATATTTTTTACACTGCAGGCGTATGTATATCCGTAGCCATCCCGTATCTTACCGCTTTTTCGGGCCCAAACTGTCAACGTGTATCTTCTTTTCTATGCTCGCACAGAATCTTCCTTTTGAATTTGAGCGTATAAAACATGGGCCAGCGCATCACTGATTCGATCAATGCACCAAATTTCACGGTATTTACCACTCTGGCCGCTACCCAGTTTGATATCTAGACAAGGGCACATAAATTCGTCCTATAGATAGTTGCTGCCTGAATCCCTACGTCGTCATTTCTATATCTGACAGTATCCTCAACTTTTTATTGCGCGCGCTGTCGCAAAATTTATGCATTTACAACCAGCACAATTGGGTCGAGCTACAGATTGTCGGATTCTGTTTGTCGCCTTACAGAAACTATTATGTCTGCATTTTTTGTCTGCATTTTTTTTCGCTAGGCACACCAACAGCTCGGAACTACTTGGTCCTCAGCAGTTGTCGCAGATAAAACTGTAATGTGTGATAAGCGTGCAGTGGATGAAGCTTATGAGTTTATGGCGAAAACTGCTTGGTAAACCCATGAGAAAAATTTTGTTTACTTACGTTTTCTTCGTTCCTTACAGAAGCCGGCATTGTCATGTATGAGCCTCTTCTTCTCCCAACTGCCTTCTTTGATCTCCTCTGCAACGCGAATCAACTTAGGAGCCGATGAAAGCGGTGGAGGTTATATCGATCTTCATGTCATAATCCATCTAGACATTCCACCAACTAAAGTTACTGCCGCAAACCTAAAGGTATGTGCGAGATTCAGAGCTTTATTTTGCGCTACTCGTAATACATTGTTCTCAAATGCAGTACACAAGCACCGTACAAACGCAAATGACAACGTGCTTTCATTTGTTTTTGGTACCGTCTTGGTGCCATCTGGATGCGTCAGCAGACATTTTGCGTGCACACTGGTAAGCAAAAGCAACGCAGCCGTGCGAGGATATGGGATGGGTGGATGCCACGAGCTGCCACTTTGAAACGTGGCTGTGGGTTGCGCCACAGCTTTTTGTTTTGCTGAGTGTCTCACCTGTCTTACCGTCACGTAGCAGTGGCGGTATAGGACACAGTAGCAATACTGTGAATGACGAAACTAACTTTTATGGGATGAACCTGCGCCCACAAAAACAGGCTAAACTAAACCTGTCGGGGCGTCATTGCCACACAGATGACAGAAAGACAATAATCTCTAAACGTGCTTTTGACCCTTTTAGGCCGCTTGCTCAAGCGGCCGGCAATAACTCTCTTTCACGTCGGCTCCTATTGCGGCGACCCTTTGGCGCCCGTTGATCGGTGCTTTACCGAATCGAATAATGCCGCACCGGGACAGGGATCATCGAGCATATTCACCATCATGTCCCTTTTGGAAGAAGGAGAAAGAGGTTATTGCCGTAACAATAAAAGAGAAGATTTCATTTTTCGAAACGAGGAACAAGCTTTCAGTCTTACCTCTAGCAACTTATACCAATATAGCGCGGCAGGGGGCAGCACCACATCGGTCTCAGGAATCTATGGCGGTCACAGGCAGTGGTCCCGTAGCAAGTGAATCCACCTCCTTGGTGGCAGCAGCTGGTGCTGCTCCACCATCATCCAAGAGGCAGGCAGCTGTTCCGCGGGTCCCAACACTACACCAAACGCCAATGCCGGAGATGCGGGTCTCGGCGCCTGGCTTTCGACCCTCCAGCGCCTCGGAGAAGAAGATGGAGGTCGACGCGAAAACCCCGGCGTCATCGACGCCAAAGGAACAGCGTTCTCCTGAGCGCTCTAAGAAGAACAAACTCCTTGTAACTGTGTCGAAAAAGGGACAGATAACCTGAATGGTTACCGTCCATCAAACGTGTATTGTTCCCTATCGCATTGCGTCTTTAATTTTTAAGTTTACACACATCATTACATTTTCCATTTCACAACCATGGCTTTCATTGTACATTGTAATTGGAGAGGTCTTATACACAATATAGGTGACACCAAAGACGTATCAACACCTTTTCACCAGTTTCAGTGTGTCTTCAGGAAACGAATCTCGGTCCGAAAAATAGTCAAATTTTCAAAGGTTTGACCGTTGTTCGAAGGGACTGCTAATGTTCCAGCCGCTTCGTCAGGAGGAGTCGCTATAGTCGTGCAGAGCGGCACTCCTACTCGAAATGTCCAATTGAATACATCTTTCGAGGGCGTAACCGTCATCTTTCTGTCTGACGAAACCATCGCCATTTGCTCACGGTATATTACACCCCACACCCATTTTACTACTAAACACTTAGAAAATAGATCAGTTACCGGAGCCATTCGTTTTAGTAGGGGATTTTAATGGTCACTGTACTCTTTGGGGCATTGTCTAAACTGACCAAAGAGGGCAACTGGTCTAATATGTTATTCCGTCCAATGACATCTGCCTTTTAAACACAGGTGCACCGGCTACTTTTCGCAGACTTCTCGCTCTTTTAGTTGTTTAGATTTGGCTTCTTGCTCACCATCTCTTTTTAGGGATCTTAAATGCGAAGCCCTCGACACTTCATATGGTAGCGACCACATAGCAGTCATCAAACTCTTATCATCACCACGAACCTTCAACACAAGGCACCGCCGATAAGAATTACAGTTCGCTAACTGACCGTTTTTTATGGAGAACTCGAAATCGGAAGATGTCTTCACCAGAGCAAAGTGTTGACGAACTTAACAAAAATATCACAGGGGTTATTATCTCAGTGGCAGAAAAGACAATACGCCAGTCATCCTGTATTGTGCGCAAAAAGCTAAATCCCTGCTGGACAAATGGGTGTACTGAAGCCAAAGAAGAACAAAATAAGGCCTCGGGAATCGTACGGAGGTGCGCCACTTGTAGCAATCTTTTAAATTTGAAACAGGCCAAAGCCGAAGCATGATTTATCCGAAGAAAGGCAGAGAAATCGTCATGGCAAAATACATATCTTCAACCAATAGTACAGTCACATCAAAACGAATGTGGGAACAGGTGAGGAACCTAAAGGAGAGTACTAATCATACACAATACCACTATTTACATGTCGAGACAAACAAACAACACTACAGGACCAGGCCGACTCATTTGGTGAACACTTTTATAACGTCTCCAGCTCAGCAAACTACTCAAATGCATTCTTAAAATTTAAAGAGTCTGCCGAGAAAGAGATACTGCACACTACTGGGGCTTCAAAAGAAATTTATAATAACGTCCTTACATTACAAGAATTGAACAGAGTTCTCTCTTTCTGTCAAAAAACGGCAACAGGTCTAGAACTCGTCCACTACACAATGCTGGCGCACCTGTCTCAAGCATCCGTGGAGGCACTTAAATTTTCCGAAAAGATATGGGAGTCTGGGGTAATGCCTAGATAGCAAAAACGCCGTAGTAGTGCCTTTTCTAAAATCTGGTAAACCTGTAGCATCCCCTAGCGGCTATAGACCCATTGCATTAACGAGCTGTCTAGCCAAATCCTATGAGAGCAACATAAACACAAGCATCACGTTCATCCTTGGAACAAGAAGCCTGTCACCAACCTAAAACAACGTTTTACTAATCATTGTTGCGGACATGTTTACTCTTCCCCTGCTATCCCTGAACGATAGGGCTTCAAAGAGGCCAGAAGTGCCTAAATCGACCGCTGAGCAGATATCTTTACATTCTAATAAAATATGTTCCGTTGTTTCCCTAGCTTCACGACTGCAAGCACATGCTTCGTCTAGCTTGGTGTTTCGTGCTTTATAACTAAGCGCTCTAAAGCTCGTTAACCATCCTGATCCTGCATTGAAAAGTAAAGTCTTCCATTTAAATTAACCTCAATTGTTTATTTCCTCATTTTCGTTTTTCCTGTTAAAGAGGTTCTCATAGCAGGCTTCTTTTCCATTTGCCATTACCCACGAGGTTGTCTCAGCTTCTCTGACTTTATGCTTGACATTCTTTGTTGCCATGTTGCTCACCATGCCAATCGCATATTTGCTGGTAGGCTTATTAGTTATTTTCCTCCATTGTGAATCAATGTTTTTCCTGTAGAAGCATGTGATCACTGTCCCAGCCCATTTACTTTCTTCCATATTCCTTAGTCGCTCTTCACAATCAATGTTACTCTGAGCTTCCTCACTTCAAAACTAGTCCAGCCCATATCACCCTGCACAGCTTCATTTGTAGTTTTGCCGTGAGCATCCAATGGGAGATGTCCCACCGACCTTTGGTTCCTATCGAGTCCTGATTGTGCCCTTGACTACAAGCGAACAACCGCATTCAGTAATGTAAGTCTTGGAACGATTATTCCTTTCCACATACCCTGGAGCACCTCCTACATATTGTATCCCCATAGCGCTCTGTGTTTAAGGGGGCCGAATTTCTTTTCCCCTTTACTGTTATTGGTTTTCCTGTGTTTCCATATATTTACTGATTTCGGTTATCCATATATTATTGTATTTGTATTGTTTTATGCGAGGTACTTCCTGGCCCTGTATCAACAGTGTGTTCACTGTTTTAATTGTTAACATACCACGTAATTTTTAACGGTAAATTTTGAGACCTAAATTCTTCCCTTCTTGTTCATTGTTATTAGTTAGAAGTTGGAGATCACTTTGTATCTTAGCTATCAACACAATGCCGTCCGCATAAAAAAAACTGGAAGCTGCTACTTATCGTGCACATCTGTATAGAAACGGGAGATTAAGCCTCATGTTCACTCCTTCTAGCGCCCTTTACATCCTTACCATGTGCACCATAAACAACAGCGGGCACCCTTTTCTTAGTCCTTTGGATATATCAACATTCTCCTTGCTCGTCATCCCTTCTCAATCAACGCAAATAGTATTATCTTGCTAAATCTCCCTCAAAAAAGTCGTGTACGCTCGTTGCCTAAGCCTTCTTGCCCAAGAATATCGCACAGAATGAGGTGCTTGACGTTGTGATAGGTTCTGGTAATGCGAAGGAAGGAAGTGCCCTTACATAGAAGGTAAGGGGGTCGACACATTCCAAAGCTATCAGCTGGACCCACACACTTTCTTCTTATATTTGTCATCTCTCGGACCCCTCTCCTCATTCCCTTCACTGCTGCCCGATGTTCGGGCGTCAGCAGCGGGTGAGACATTAGCGGCCATCTCGTCAGGCCTTCCTCCTCTCCGTTGGCCAAGCTGCGAGTGCTCGCCGCGGCCTCCGCTGACAGTGACCTGTTTCAGGCGACAGTCGTTGCCTAACTATTGAGCAGGTGGTTGCCGAGTAAGGCAGTGAGCGTAGTCGGTTCCTTCAAATCACTTTTGGGGCCACTGGTCTTGCAGCGAATGGGTACTTACAGGCGCGGATTATTTAGTAGTTTGTGCGCTACGATTGCGGCAAAAAATATATAATTCGCCGAACACGAAAAGCTAAAAACGACTCAAAGGCATGTTTTATGGGAGTAAATAACAGTTTTGCCATCAAAAACCTGGCCCTTAAATAAAAAAAGTAAAAGAAATGGTTCAACAACATTTTTAATTGGCCGCTTTAATTAATCAATTCTTCTCATCCCCGCAGGGGCGTCTGCGTCAGCAGGCATTTGGTGTGTTGCGATACCACGTACCCGAGCACACGAGGGTCGGACCCTCCCGCGTGTAGCCATGCGTGGCTTAGCCGTGTCTGGGGAAAGGGCGATCCTGGGGGTTGCGTTGATGCTGGGTGTTTGGACCTTTAAGGCCCCCGGCGGAGGCAACACATCCCTTTGGCCTCTGCTTCACATAGATGGCACCCCCAGACTGACCCACCCGGGGGAAATCGGTAGTTGCCTTTTCCTGTGTCTCTCTCCCTCCAGCCTTCGTCTTTCTCTGATTTTCATCGTTCCTGTCTCCTTCTCATTTCTTTATTACTTCCGATCTTCCTGGCAGGAAGGGTTAACCTTGTGTGAGTAGCCAACCTGGGTTATGTCATATTTGGTTATAGTGGCAGCGTACAGCTGGCATTTGTAGGCCCTGTTTTTAAGGCCCTGCAGCGTCCCCTTGTTGGGCTCCACGGTGGGTGGCTGGCGCTACTGCCGAAACATACACTCCCACTTATGGTTAGTTCTTTCCCTCCACTATGTGATCGCTCCCTGAAAAGGGGGCCCACCGAAGAAATCTTTGAAGTTTTTGGACGCCAAAAAGAAACTTTCCCGCGATTTCATGCAATCCATTCTGAAAAACAAGGAAAACAAGCATGAACAGTCTCACCTTTTGTTGTTTCAAAAACCCTAACTCAGGCATTTGGACCAGGTTATAAAGCATCAAAGATTGCTAGCGGTGATCTCATTTTGGAGCTCCGCGACAAAAAACAACACGAGAAACTGCCTAACCTTCTATCATTTGGAGCTGTCCCAGTGACAGTTACCCCGCACCGCACGATGAACACCACCCGTGGTGTAGTTTCGGATGATGACCTGATGGAGCTTACGGACGCTGAACTATTAGAAGGCTGGAGCGATCAAAGCGTAAGCAATGTTAAGAGAATTCTGCTAAGGCGCGATGGAAAAGAGATCAAAACAAAACATCTAATTCCTACCTTTGGTTCAAGTGTGCTCCCTGAGAGTATTGAGACAGGATGTGTGCAGCTCCGGGTCAGACAATATGTCCCAAACCCTCTGAGATGTTTTATGTGCCTACGATTTGGCCACAGCTCATTGAACTGCCGCGGCCGCCAAACCTGTGCAAAATGCAGTGCTCATGAGCACTCCGCTGAATCGTGTGAAAACACTCTCCACTGTGTGAACTGTGATGGGGAGCACGCCGCGTACTCGCGGTCGTGCCCATCTTGGAAAAAAGAGAGAGATTATAACGATCAAAGTAAAGGAAAATAGAAGTTTTAAGGAAGCACGCAGGCGGTTGTCCTTCCTGCCAAAGAACACCTTTACCGAAGTGGCGTGTCAGGGGGCAGCGCCACAATGGTCTCCGGCGGCTGACCGTCCCACAACCAGTGCAACCAGTGAGGCGGCAGCGATGCCATCACGCCCCCCCCCCCCCCCCGTGGCTGCAGCTAGCGCTGCTACGCCAACACAGCAGACGGGGCCATCTACCTCCAGGCAGGTGACCTCAAAGGCCTCGTCCAACGTACCGATGCCTTCACGCCAAACAAAGCCCTCGGAAGAGCGCGTGTCCAGCGCCTCGCAGGAGGTGATGGACACAACCACCAGCAAGCCGGCGCCACTAGCGCCTAAGGAGCGGCGAGGCACTCTCGATCGCTCCAAAAGAGAAAAAACGCCCGTCAAGGCGCCTGAAAAAGGCCCGTGAGCTAATCCTCATCTCTTCAACACACAGCACCCAACATATATAGCATAATGGATACACAAATACTACAATGGAATGTGAGAGGACTTCTCCATAACCTCCACGACATTAGAGAACTCCTACACAAACACAATCCCAAGTTGCTGTGTGTTCAAGAGGCATGTCTAAAATTAACACACACGAACTTTCTAAGGAAATATGCCATTTCCCGCAAAGACCGTGATGATGCACTCACCTCGTCGGGGGGTGTAGCCATAATAGTCGATAAAGGCGTATCATGTCAGCAAATAAATCTCCGGACCCCCCTCGAGGCAGTTGCAGTACGAGCTGTGCTATTCGGTAAGCTAATCACGGTTAGTTCGGTGTACGTCTCTCCTTCTTGTCAACTTACTAAAACAGTTCGAAAGCTTCATTGATGAACTTCCTCCGCCATTTACAGTCGTTGGTGACCTAAATGCACATAACCCCCTGTTGGGTAACACGCGTTCCGATGCGCGTGGGCGCCTGATATAAAATTTTCTGTTTTCTTCAGGTGCATGTTTATTGTATAGAACCAACGTACTACAATGTTACACATAAAACATACTCGTCCATAGACTTGAGCATAGCTTCGACCTCATCATTTCCGTACCTGGAGTGGTCTGTTCTCAAGAACCCCCCTGTGAGTGACCACTTCCGAATTACATTAAATCTAACAAAACCGGATACATGCTCGCCCCATTTCCCTCGATGGAACCTCGAATCGGCAAACTGGGAACTGTTTTGAGAACTGACATATTTAGGCGTAGACGACATTTCTGATTTTAATATAGACGATGCTGTGGCATACCTAACTGGTTTTATTATTGACGCTGTAACGAAATGCATTAAACAATTTAACGAACTGGCAAAGAACGGTCGCATCCCATGGTGGAATGACGAATCTCGAAAAGCACGCAAAAATCAAAACAAACCTTGGGGATAGCTTCGCAGTTCTCCAACAGCTGAAAATCTTATTAATTTTAAATAGGTTAAATCACAAGGCAGGAGAACACGTCGACGTGAAAAGAGAGAGAGAGCTGGGAGCGTTACATATCTGGGATAAATTCATACAAAGATGAAACAAAGGTGTGGAATAGGGTAAATAAACTGAAAGGCTGGGAGACGAACCCACTTCCCTTAATAAGTACCCAAGGAGATGGCCTGGAAGACCAGGCAGACGGTATGAGTGAACACTTTGCCTATATCTCCAGTGAATCTCATTCCACGCAATCATTCCTCAAGTTCAAGGAACGTGCAGAGCGACAGCCCCTTGATAGGAAATGTGACCATTATGAAGATTACAACCGCCCGTTCAGTTTAGCTGAGCTTAAAACTTCTCTTGCATATTGCAACAGCTCAGCACCAGGTGGTGACCGTATCATATATAGAATGATCAAGTCCCTCCACCCTGAAACACAGAAAACACTCCTCTCACTTTATAGTGTCATGTGGTGGCCCGATATATTCCATCTTCTTGGAAAGAAGCTCTAATACCTATACTCAAACAAGGCAAGGACCCGTCCTTGCCTAGTAGTTACAGACCTATCGCTTTGACAAGCTGCCTTTGCAAGCTTTTTGAAAAAAATGATAAACCGACGCTTAGTATATCGCCTTGAAAGCAACGGACAATTAGATCCTTACAGCGTGGCTTTAGAGAAGGCATACCCCGTGGTCCGTATTGAGGCAAATATAAGGGATGCCTTAATACACAAACAGTTTTTCTTCTCCGTATTTCTTGATTTGGAGAAAGCATATGATACCACATGGCGCTTTGGTATTATCCGAGACCTTTCCACTATGGGTATCCGCGGCTTTATGCTGTGTATCATCGAAAATTACCTTTCTAACCGCACATTTCGTGTAAGGGTCGGCCATGCCTTGTCGAGGTCTTTCACCCTGGGAACTGGTGTTCCACAAGGTGGTGTGCTAAGCTGCACACTATTTATTGTGAAAATGAATTCCTTAGGCATGGCTGTCCCACGAACGATGTCATACTCTGCATATGTAGATGATGTGCAGCTTGGTTTTAGATCATGCAACTTAACTATCTGCGAACGCCATGTCCAGCATGCCTTAAATAAAGTGGCGAAATGGGCTGAAGAAAACGGTTTCAGGTTGAGCCCACAGAAAAGTACATGCGTTCTTTTTACGAAGAGAGGAACAGTACCATGTCCTGTTATTTAGCTCTCGGGTAGCAGATTACCCGTAAGTGCCGAGCACAAGTTCCTCGGCATCATATTGGACTCGAAACTGACATTCATCCCGCATATTAAATACTTGAAGGCTAATTGTCTTAAAACAATGAACTTATTGAAACTTCTATCAAGCACAACTTGGGGCAGTGACAGAAAATGTCTTTTGAACTTCTATAGGTGTCTTGTCGGCTCACGTCTTGACTACGGCTCTATAGTATTATCAGTCCGCTACACCAAATGCTTTAAAGATGTTGGACCCTGTCCATCATTTAGGAATCCGCCTCGCGACCGGATCCTTCAGGACAAGCCCCGTACAAAGCCGTTATGTAGAAGCAAATGTATGGTCACTCCATCTACAGAGATCATATAGCAGTTTTACATATTTCCTTAAAATAAATTCAAACCGCGAACATCCCTCTTATTCATGCACAAAGGATATGACCGCTGCCATACTCTTCAATAACCTACCTGCAGCGAGAAGGCCGTTCTCTTTGCGTGCAAGAAACCTTAGTGAGGAAATGGGTGTTCCGGTGCTCGAACATTGTCTTATGGCTCCAGCGAAAATATTACCGCCATGACAGTGGCAGCTGATAGAGTGTGACACATCCTTTGTAAAGGTCACTAAAAATGCGCTAGAGACACATATCAAAATGCATTTCTTGGAGCTCCAGTACAATTACCCGTGCACAGAGATTTACACAGACGTTTCTAAGTCGCATGCCGGGTTGTCCTACGCAGCCGTTGGTCCATCCTTCTCGGAATCCCGTGTACTGCACCCTGAAACGAGTATATTTAGGGCTGAGGCCCATGCACTATTGTCGGCTGTGAAACATATCAGAAAATCAAATCTTCAAAAAACAATTATATTTACAGACTCCTTAAGCGTCGTAAAAGCCTTGAAGTCACTCTGTAAACACAGAAACCCCGTACTTACTAAGCTCTATTCCATTCTCTGTAGAGCGTATATGTCTAACCAGCATCTCATTATATGCTGGGTACCTGGCCATAGAGGCATCGAGGGGAATGTACTAGCTGACAAAATGGCTACATCAATCACCTTGCAAGCTATTATTCCTACGGCTGCTGTCCCTGTCATAGATCTGAAGCCTCTTACGGAAGAATCTGTGAAGCCACTGGCAACACTTGTGGGACAATGAAACAAATAATAAGCTCCATTTGATTAAGCCAAGGACAGCTTTCTGGCCCCCCGTTACAAAAACAATATGGACTGATGTCCTATTCTGTAGACTCAGGAGAGGACACACATATGGTACTCACAATTTTCTGCTTACTGGAAACGACCCTCCCACCTGTGGTAGATGTGGTGAAAGGTTCACCGTCCTCCACGTCCTCGTTGAGTGTCGGGAAGCCGAAAGAGAAAGAAGGAAACATTGTCCTCTAGCATACCGTTATTGTCTCCCTTTCCATCCTGCTATGTTTATAGGCAAAGAAGCCCTTTTTACCACCAAACCTATGCTGGATTTCTTGAAAGATGTGGTCTTGCATGTGAATAGCCTAAATGTTTCGTAGCACATCCTCTGTACAGAGGATGGTGCTGTGATATTAGTCTTTGTACAGCACACGCCTTCAGGTCCTTGCGCTTCAAGGAATCTGTTAGGGCAGTAGTGCTTTTCGAATTTTTATCCAAATGATCAATCGTACATCGCAACTCTTTTACAATGCACCTTTCGCGTCCTTGGCACACTTCATAGTTTTTGTCATAGTTTTATTACATGTAGCTCTTACACACTTTACAGTGGCCATCTTTTAGGCCCCTTTACAGCCCCATACCATTAGTTCCTCGTAATATATTGCTAGACTTTGATATAATTACCATTGGCTTGGCGCTCTTTGGCCAAACCTGGCCCTTGCACCATAAAACTTCACACACATCATCAGCATCATCACCACCACCACCACCACCACCACCATCATCATCATCATCATCATCATCATCATCATCATCATCATCATCATCATTATAATCATCAATTCTTCTCATGGCGGAAAAGGAGCTTTTGCGGATACAGGGGAGATGTATACAAGGGAGTATGCTGTACAAACTTAGAAACATTTGGTTGCTAACTGAAGTAACAGGCATTATATCAGCGACCACACGCAAACATGAAGACATCACAATCAATGAACGCGGAAACTCGCGGTCGAAATGCTCGTGCGAGCAAGACACGGAGTAAGACATTTAGGAGGTGAAACTCCCGTCAGCGCGAGCGAGCGCGGGCGACCAGGTAAGGTCACAATTGTTGTATGTGCCGCCGGGGCCGTATACAGTGGCGGCGCCATGCGGTGCGTCATAGAAGTCGCAGCGAAAAAAATATGCAGCGCCGCCCGGGCAGGCGGCTTCGGCGCGCTCTCAACGGCGGTAATTTCTTTCCAGGCCGCGAGTCGCCGCTGGCACGATAACGCCTCCGCGGGCTTGTGACCTTTTCTCGTCGCCGCAAACAGTGGAGTTTCCACTCCTAAATCTTTCTTGCTCCGTAAAGCAAGAGCGGCAGCAGTAGCAGCGAGCGAAGCGTTCTTCGTCTATTGCGTCACTGAAAACTCGCGAGAACAGACAAAGCGCACAAAGGTATGAGCGGTCTCCAGGTCGCTTTGAAGATGTGGCGTGCGCCACGCCGCGCGGCCATGCAAAGTACGCACTTCCCGAGCTTCCTGTACTTGCTTTCCTGCATATATGGTGTGCGAGATTGAGCCGCGATCGTCAGTTACCCTTGAATCCGGTCGCGAAAGGCGCACATGAAGCAGAAACACAACGCCGCCCCCCCCCCCCCCCCCCTCTAACTCACAAAAGCCCACCTTCTTCCGCACGACGGAAGACGGAGCTCTTTCTCTCCGCTTTCTTTGCGCGCGCCAGATTGAGCCGTGACCGTCGGCTGCCATCGCGTGCTTGCACTCGCACATTGACCATATGACGTGCGGCGACACTGTTATCGGCCTAGGACTTTATACGGGACATCACAGTGACGGCGCCGGCAAAAATGCGAACTGGAGGGTCCAAATATTTGTTATCTCAATAAAAAGGCAGAATGGCGATCTCGCCTAATAGTGTTCACTTAGCTATGCCAGCCATATCTCTCTGTGAATATTGGTATTATGTTAAACATGATTAATTCTTCTGGAAACGGGTGTGCGTTGCGCTTGAATGTGTGCGTACAACACGTCGATAACGTTCACCTAACGTTCGTTCACCCTTATTAACCCTATGTTGCTGCGGTGCGCATAAACACCATGCTCTTCGTCTCCGTGGTATGGGGCGAGATAAGTGCATCATGTTGTTCAGGCAGCGATCGTTCGGAATGTGTGTCAGCCCCAGTCATTTCACCTCTCTATGATAACCATACAGAACTTGTACACATTGTTTTTTTAGGCGCCATTCATCGTGGAGCTGTTAGCTATTTCTGTTCTTTTGCTATTGCGCCTTTCAGTTTTCACTTGTTGATGGAAATATTAAACGAGCCCGTTCACGGTGAATAGCACTTCATCATTTAGCCGAGGTCACGGGAATTCGCCCAAAAAAGTCGCTGCTGAAACCGCTGCGCCGCCGTTACTACGTGTGACAGTAGCCTTAACATTTTTCTTTTATTGCAGGCGCTTTTGCAAAATTTATACAATTACAACCAGGGCACTTTTGTAGAGCTATACATTGTCGCATTGTCGGGTTCTATTAGTATCTTAATGAATAATTTCTCCTTGTGCATTTTTTGCTAGATACACCTAGAGTTCAAAGCTACTTGGTATCCAATAGTTGTTGCAAATAAAACTGCACCAGCGTGGTTACCATGCAGTGAATGAAGCTTAGAGGTTTTTGGCGAAAACTGCTGGGTATATCCGCGAGCAAATTGTAGTTTACTTTCATTTTTCTGGTTTCTTACAGAGGCCGACATTGTCATGTATGAGCGTCTACTTCCCGAAAAAGGCTTATTTGAGGTCTTCTGCAATGCGAATAGACAAAGCATCGATGAAACGGACGGAGGGTACATCGACCTTCTTGTCATAATCCATCCAGACATTCCACCAACTGAAGTTACCGGCAATAACGAAAATGTAAGTGCAAGATTCCGAGCTCTATTTTGCGCTACTCCTGAAGCATTGTTCTCAGATGCAGTACGCAACCACCGTTCGACAGCAGATGACAAGGCGCTTTCATTTGTTTTTGGTACCATGGTGGCCCTTGTGCGATTGTTGTGTATCATTCTAATGGGACCACTGTTACGTGGCATTTTGTATTACCTGATGGTTTGATTTTTTATTTAGTTGCCAAGGCCCATTTACAGAACCCATACACACTTAGAAAAAACAATGATGTAAAGAAAGCATGCTTTCTTTGCATTTATTAGGCACAGCACAAATTTCTGCAAAACCATGTTTTTCTAGCAGTCTAGTAACCATGTTTTTCTAGCAGTCTATAACTTCCACGCACTTTTTCAAAAAATGCCCGCGGAAGACACTGCACACATTACCGGACATCTTGAGTGTACAATTGTAAGGAGAAGCCTTCACACCAATGCGAGCATATGAGATGGGTGGATGGATGTATGCCGTGAGCTTCCCCTTTGAAGCAGGGCGGTGGGTAGCGCCACTCAGCTTCTTTCCTTATATTTCCGAATGTGTCAGCTAGTTGATTTTTTTGACACACAAGAGGTTCCCAGCATCAAGCTATCTGAACCAATAGTGGGAAATTTGTTATTGTAGGCCTGCGTTGTTTGTGGTCTGCCTAAGTTTCTGCCACCAAACCTCGAATAGCCTTCTAATAATCACTGTTGCGGACATGTTTACTTTCCCTCTGCTATCCTTGAACAGAAGTGCTACAAACAGGACAGGATTGCTTAAGCTAACAGCCGAGTATATATCTTCACATTCTAATAAAACATACTCCATCGTTTCCCTAGCTTCACTGCAGAAAGAATATATTTCCTCTTGCTTGGTCTTTCACGCTTTCTAATCACGCGTCCTAACGTATCCTAACGCAGCCTGATCTCGCTTCGAAAAGTAAAGAGCGTGCTGTGGCATTATCCAAAATTATTTCTTTCCTACATTAGTTTTTTTTTACTTTTTCAGTAGTTACTCATAGCCGTTTTGTTTTCCATTGCCGCCCCGCATGAGATTATTCCAGCCTCTCTACCTCTTTTTTTGACGTTCCCTGTTGCCATATTGCCATTTCTTACGTTCACTGTGAGTAAACAATTCTTTCTTGTACAAATATATTAACACTATCCTAACCGATGTCCGTGCTTTTATATCTGTCAGTCGTTCTCCGATAGCAATTTTACTCTGAGCTTCCCCAATTTCAAGTCTTGTCTCGGCCATATCACGTTGCAGTACAACTTATTAAAGGTTTTCCCGCGAGCGCCCAATACGAGGCGCTCTATTGATCTGAAGTTGCCATCAGGTTGCGATTGTTCCTCTGATCTCAAGCAAAGAACGGCATTTCTAAATGCAAGTCCTGGAACAACTACAACTTTCGACATACCCCGGAGCACCTCATACCTATTGTACTCCCATTGCTCTCTGTGCTACATCGCGGCCGCATTTCCCTTCTCCTTTGTGTAAGCCAGACGAGTAGCACGCAACAAAAAGCACTTTATTCCGAAACGCTGCCGGGTATATAAGGAGCAGTGCGATAAGTAGTGCGCGTGTTGCACATGCGCACTGGTTGACTTCCAGGCATAATATTGCGCTCCAGTACATCTTCCCTTCTTTGAAAAAAAACGAAAAAAGAAGGAACATCGATGAACATTTTCATTTGCAAACAAGGATTGCTTTGCTGTTTACGTTCTGGAAGTTGATAACGTTACGGCTCTTGGCGTACCCGTTCACTTCTTCGAAGTGGGGCTTGAATTGCGTCTGCTGGAGTACTTGGCACAGCCTGTCTTCGGGTTTCTGCTTCTGATTCAGAAGGCTGAGCAGCTTCTGTGGCCCTGAGATGCTCTCTTGTATGGCGTAACTGCTGTCCACTGCCTGTAGCCACTAAGTAGGATCGCGGTGGCCCTGCAGGACCAATTACCACGGCCGGGGCCCACGTGGTGGGTGTCGTACACGGACGTTGTGGGTATCGTATACGTATGTCGTTGTGGGTCGTTCTGCTGTGGCTGTCGTACACGGACGTTGTGGGTATCGTATACGTATGTCGTTGTGGGTCGTTCTGCTGTGGATGTCGTATACGGACACTATGTTTCCGCTACGAAGGTCTGGCAAAGCCCGTGTTGTTTTGTTGTAGTAGGGACACTGTTATGTCGTATTTCTTGTATTCGCTGACGAACTGCTTCCGTTGGTATCGTCTTGGGCTCCAGGTGGCAGTTGAGAACCGGGAGTTTGCTTCTGGTGTGACGTCCCATGAACCTTTGAGCTGGCGACTACAACTGTTCGTCCCTTGGAGTAT
The DNA here is from genome assembly GCF_038994185.2 of Dermacentor albipictus. Classification (NCBI taxonomy): domain Eukaryota; kingdom Metazoa; phylum Arthropoda; class Arachnida; order Ixodida; family Ixodidae; genus Dermacentor; species Dermacentor albipictus. The sequence goes on from NC_091826.1 coordinate 117,266,043, forward strand.
TCCGCCACTCCAACAATGCACTGTAAAATTCAAGGGTGGAAAACGGGCAATTTTTAGCAGATGTTTATCTTCCTGAATGGCACGCTCTGCCAAGCCGTTGGCGCGCGGGTGGCACGGGCTAGAAGTGGTGTGGCTGATATTAAATTGACCTGTGAATGCTTGAAATGTTGCAGTGATTAAAGGAGGGCCGCGGTCAGTGCACAGTTTGGCGGGAGTGCCATGTGTCGCGAAGATTTCTGCACTTGCATTGATTACAGTTGCAGCGGTAGTCCGATTAAGCTTGCGAACCTCGAAGAGAAACGAGTAAGAATCTACCACTATGAGGTAATAATTGTCTTCGTGGTGAAAAAGATCGACCCCAACAACCTGCCATGGCAAACTCGGTAGTTCGTGGCTCAGCATGGGCAGCCTTGCATTCCTTCTTTTGTACTTCTCGCAAACTGCGCTTGACTTCACTACATCAGAAATGTTGGCGTTCATGTTTGGCCATTATATTTCCTGTCTTGCTCTCGCCTTCATTTTGTCTTCGCCACAATGTGAAGCGTGGAGCAGGCCAAGAACTTCCTTGCGTTTTGACGGAGGAATTAAAACTTTGTTGCTTCTAAGAAGCAGCCCATCCTCGATGTGTAGCTTATCACGGTAGCTCCAGTATGGCTTTAAGGCATCCGGGAGCTGCTGCTTGCTTTTGGGCCACTCTGTACCCGCGTAACTGCAGAGTTCAGTCATGAGGGTGTCCTTATCAGTCTCCTTACTGATACTGAGCAGCTGTTCATCTGAAAAAGGTAACGAAGAAACAACATTGACTTGAAAGTGCTCTGTTTCATCCACCGGCTCTATTTTGCAAGGAAAGCGGTAAAGTGCGTCGGCCAAAGACAGTTCCTTTCCTGGTTTGTATATCACGCTGATATGGAATCTTTGAAGCGTGAGGCGCCTGCGTTGAAGGCGAAGTGGGCAATCCCAAAGAGGCTTCTTGAAAATCGATTCCAGTGGTCGGTGGTCTGATTCTACCGTGACCAGTGGTTGACCGAGTATGTAGTCCTTGCATTTCATGCAGCCATGAACTATGGCTGGGGTTTCCTATTAAATTTGTGCATACCGCTGTTGTGTGGCATTTAAGGAGCGGGACGAATATGCAATGGAGTGATCATCTTGCAAAATGACTGCTACGACACCATACTGGCTCGCGTCCACGGACAGTTTCACTGGCTTGGACTGGTCAAAGTATGCTAGGACTGGTGCTGTGGCAAGACTAGCTCGTAAGTTTTGGAAACTGTTTTCCTGCACTTCCCGTCCGCGTCCAAGCGATGTCCTTCTTAAATAGCTCCCGAGTAGGTGCAGATGCGACTGACAGGTTTGGGATAAATCGAGACACAAACTTTATCATTCCAAGAAAAACTTGAAGCTCCTAACGGTTCTTTGACGGTGGAACTTGCAGGATGTCGTGAATTCTGTCTGGGTCCAGTGACAGCCCTTCTGCGGTGAGGGGGTGGCCCATGTAACGTACACTGGCCTGCAAGAATTAGCACTTTTTATAGAGCTTTAGATTACGTTCCCCATAGCGTTCAAGCAAAGCGGTGAAGTTCGTGTCCTGCTCCTGCCTTGTCTTTTCCCAGATCAATATATTGTCCATTGCGACAGCTACACCAGCCAAGCTTCAGCGACCTCGCGCATGTTGCGTTGAAAGACCTCTGGTGCTGATGTGAAGCCGAATGACATGCGCAGAAATCTGTACCTTCCGAACGGCGTGCTTATGGTGCAACTTTCTTCATCGAGGGTTAATTGCCAGAACCCTGACGCTGCATCATGGGTGGAAAAATATTTGGCTCCTTGCAGCCGCGGCAGTACGTCTTCCAATGTAGGCACATGGTAATGCTCCCGCAAAATCGCCTTGTTTGAGTCGGAAGGATCCAAGCATATGCGTATCTTATCCTTTTTCAGTACTACGACCATATAGCTAGACGACGAGCAAGGCTCTGTCATCTTTGCAATGACGCCATCGCGTTCCATCTCGTCGGGCTTCACTTTCACGGGCCATTGGAGGGCGACGGGAATTCTCATCGCTGGTTTTATGGTTGGTCGTACATCGGGCTTCAGGTGCAGGCGATAGGCGACGCCCTCAAGTTGTCCTATGCCCTGGAAGATGTCTTCAAAGCCAGATACGAGGATCTCGGACAGTTCGTTGACGGCATCTATGCGTTTTATCAGGCCCAGTTTCTTAGCGACGTGTCCGCCTAATGTAACTGGTACATCATGGACAACAACTAAAAACGTGACCTCGGTGCATCGAGTCTTATTAGAAACGAGCAGGATTATCTTTCCGATTGCTTGTTCTGTGTGGCAGAAAAACGTACGCAAGGTTGCGTAACAGTTCTGCGCAGGCGGCGCGGGCAACTTTCAAAAGACCGTTTCTGGCAGAACACAACAGTTCGTCCCTGTGTCTATCTTACATTTGGTCATGATACTAGCCACATTTAACACTGACACCCAGTGTTCGTCACTCGTGATCGCTTGAACTTTCAACGCTTTAAAGAAGTATGTCTCGTCATCAGCCCATCTTCGTCACCAGCCATTTCCACCTGCCGCATGTGCCGTCTTTCTGGCCGTGTTTTCGAGCTTCGTGTGCGGCATAAACTAGCATAATGGTCTCGGCCATTACAATTTTTGCAATACCTCCCAATTGCTGGGCATCTTGCCGCTTTTGTGATGTTGTAAGCCACATTTTGGGCAGGTGGCACTCTTTGCTTTTACAGCGTCAATGTTGATTTCCGATTCAAAAGAAGTGCTGCCGCCCTGGTTGCCTCACATTTCAGCGACCTGTCCTTTGCTCTGTTCTTTAGCACGGCAAATCTCAGCCGTTCTTGCGTAGTTCGGATTTTCAGAAATAAGTCTCTGCTGCAATTCTTAGTCTCTTATTCCAAGGATTATTCTACTGCGTAGAAGTTTACCTTCAATCTCGCCAAATTCACAGTGCGCAGCTACAGTCTTCAGTTCTGTGAGCCATTCGTTAAATGATTCGTCTTCGCGCTGGCTCCTGGAACCAAACCGAAACTCGTTGTAGGTGAGACTTGTAACTGGTCCGTAATGTTCTTCAAACTTCTGCATTAATACTTTGCGACCATTCTGCTTCCCGTTTTCAAAATTTAAGGTGCGGAAAACAGGCCTTGCATCTTCACCGATAGTCATTAAAAATGTAGCGGTCTGAACATCCTGGGGCTGTAGACTCAGCCTTGTCGCTGATGCAAAAAGTTCGAACTCACTTTTCCAGATTTTGCAGTTGTGGAAAATAGCGGCAGTAACGTCGAGTGGCTTGGTTGGTGGTAGCAGAGTCGAAGTCATCGTTGTGGCTTGTGGTTCTCGTTCCGGATGAGCCCTTGCTTCGTTCATGGGAATTAATACTGCTGCTACGCTGGGATCCTATGGCAAAACTTGCCGCATGGGCAGGAACTAACTGCCGTGCCCAATTCTGACGCCATGTAAGCCAGACGAGTAGCAGGTAACAAAAAGCACTTTATTCCGAAACGCAGCCGGGTTTATAAGGAGCACTGACATAAGAAGTGGGCGTGTTGCACATGCGCACTGGTTGACGTCCAGGCATAATATTGCGCTCCAGCACATTTTGGTATTGATTTTTTTGTTTCCTTTTATATATTGCCATCGTTACGGTATACACCTGGGTATTTGCATTCCCTTACCCGAGGCATACCACTGTCCTGTATTGACAGTGTCTGTTCACTTCTTTTTAATGCCATACATATTACCAAATTTTTTAACGCTAAACTTCAATACAAATATTCCACTTCACCTGTCGAAGACATTAGCCAGACGTTTCATATAAATTTGCCTGTCAGCGAGCAACACAATGTCGTCGGCATGAAAAAAAATTGGGAGCTGCTGCTCTATAATCGTGCCCGCCTTAGGTCATCATCACCGCCATCATCCTGGCGACGCCCACTGCAGGGCCAAGGCCTCTCCCATACTTCTCCAACTACCCCGGTCATGTGCTAATTGTGGACATGTGTCCCTCCAAACTTGTTAATCTCCTTCGTGCAGCCAACTTTCTCCCGCCCCCTGCTACGCTTCTATTCTCTTTGAAGCCAGTCCGTAACCCTTAAAGACCACCGGCTATCTTCCCTCCTCATTACACGCCCTGCCGATGTCCATTTACTTTTCTTGATTTTAACTAAGATATCATTAACTCGCGTTTCTTCCCTCATCCAATCTGCTGTATTCTTGTCCCTTAACGTAACACAGATCATTCTTCTTCCATAGCTCATTGAATCGTCTTCAATTAAAGTAGAACCTTTTTCGTAAGCTTCCAGGTTTCTGCCCCGTACTTGAGTACTGGTAAGACACAGCTGTTATACACTTTTCTCTTGAGGGATAATGTCCGCCTTCTGTTGATTATCTGAGAATGCCTGCCAAACGCACTCTAGCCCATTCTTATTCTTCTCATTACTTCAGTCCCATGATCCAGATTTACGGTCACTACCTTTCCTAAGCAGATGTATACCCTTACCACTTCCAGTGCCTCACTACTTATCGTAAAGTGCTGCTCTCTTCCAAGACTGTTAAACATTCCTTTAGTTTTCTGGAGAATAACTTTCAGACCCACCCTTCTGCTTTGCCTCTCTAGGTCACTGACCATGCATTGCAATTGGTTCCCTGAGTTACTAAACAAGGCAATATCATCAGTGAATTGCAAGTTACTAAGGTGTTCTCGAATAACTCTTATCCCCAATTCTTCCCTATCAAGGTCTATAAATGCCTCCTGTAAAATGCCGTGAATAGCATTGGAGAGATGGTAAATCCCTAACTGACGCTTTCTTTATTGGGATTTTGTTGCTTTCTTTGTGGAGGACTACAGTGGCTGGGGAGCCACTATACATATCTTTTAGTATTTTTACATACGGCTGGTTTACATCCCGATTCCGTAATGCATCCATGAATGCTGATATTTCGACTGAATCTAACGCTTTCTCGTAATGAACCAAATACATATATAAGGGTTGGTTATATTCCACAAATTTCTCTATCACCTGATTGATAGTGTGAATGTGGTCTATGGTTGAGTAGCCTTTAATCTCTCGCCTTACGTAGGAGAGAATAAACCCAATGTTCGCTCCTTCTAGCGCCCTTTCTATCCTTACCATGCGCATCATAAAGAATAGCGGGGATAAAGGGCACTTGTTTCTTAGTCGTTTAGAGATGACAGCATTGCCTAAGTCGTTACTCAAGCCTTCTTCCTCCAGAAGATAGCACTGAATGAGGCGCTTAACGTTGTCATACGCTCCGGTAATATAAAGGAAGCAAGTGCCCTTGCATAGACAGTAAGGGGTCTGCTGAACGCAGAACCACCAGCTGGGCCTACTCTCTTCCTTATTATCTTTGTCATCTCTCAGTCCCCTCTCCTCTGACCGATGTTCGGGCGTCACCAGCGCGCGATAGTAGCGGCCATCTCAGCAGGGCTTCCGTTCCCGGTTGACCAAGATCTCAATGTATCTCGGCAAAAGCCTGAAAATTGCCAAGCTGTGGTTGTTGACCTTGCCATCCGTTGATCGGGAGCTTCAGGCGAAAGGCGTTGACTGCGTAATAAACTGTTCGTTACTGAGTGAAAAAATGAACGGATTCGGTTCTTTATTATCAATATTGGGGCCAATGGCCTCGCAGCGAATGGGTCCGTACTGGCACGGAATATTTAGAATTTTGCGTGCTACCTTTGCGACATGCAAAAACAAAATAATTACACCGAATATAACGCGCTAAAACTGATTAAAAGCCAAGTTTTGTGGAACGAAATAACAGTTCTAAGTCTACCGTCAGGAGCCTCACACTTAAATAAATGCAAAAGTAAATGTTTAGATAATATACGTAATTAGCCGGGTAATTGGTTCACCAAGTCTCTTCTTGTCAGAAAAGGAGGACCTTTCGCGGACACAGTGGAGACGTACCGATCTACTGTCTTACTCCACCCCGCCCCCTAAAATGGATTTGCACAGGGCCAGCGCACAGCACATGACAAACTCACGGCTTACTTTCCTCTGAAAGCGGCCGTCGTTGCTTAGTGCCTATGGTGTTGGATGCTACGGTCGAGGTTTCGAGAAAGAGCTCCGGCATCGGCAGCCGCGTTTCGTTGGGGGGAAAACTGCGATAACACCTCTGCACTTAGAGACAGGGGTACACAGCTGGTTGGAATTATTCCGGAGACCCTCACCTCGGCGTGCCTTAAAGTCAGATCGCGGTTTTTACGCGTAAAGCACCAAATGTCATTTAGTTTCATTTACTGTGGAGAGCCAAGACATGTTTAATAATATTTGAAGAGAACCTGCCAGCACGTAAAAACATCGTCATCATCCATTTAAATCACGATTTAAAAGACAGACATATTATTTTTTGACTCATTCCATTAAATTCGTATCAGTGTTTTTCTCCTTCCTGCGGATGCCCGCGACATAAAAATAAACCAAATACAACGTGGCATGCTCGCTTGTGCGGCATGATAGCAGGGCTCCCAAACATTCCGCATACAAACGAACATAGCCTTTAGCCGATTGTGCTGACGCTGCGCCTTCTTATCGCTATCATGAACCGCCACGAGGGAAGCACATCACTGGCGCAAATCGCATGGACAACGCCTGCGTCACCACCCTATCACCTTTTAAGCGCCAGCACAATCTGCTGCAGTGTTGCAGTGGTGGCGTTGAGGTATAACACGTGCCTCGCCTGAAAGAGGTCCGTGGTTCGAATCCCAGTGCCACGCAATTTGCCACCAGATTAAAAAAAGAAGAAAAGAAAAGTCCGTGTGTTGATGAAATTGCATAAACATGCCTGGAGGGTGGCCTGATCAACGTGACCAGAACCGGTAACGCACTCCCACACCAGAGCAGGATTGGCGACCCTGGTGCAGTATTTCGCCACAACCTCCTATATGAACACAACAATAAACCCCGGCCCTCAGTCCCCAGCAGCTGCGAAGCAACTGACAACGGCGGTGGTCAGACCTACGAAGCAGCAGAGGGTGGTGCTAAGAATCCCTGACTCCGGACAGGCCGCTATTGGAATATGAACCTGGCATAGGCAGTAGGAATAGCAGGGGAGAGTTATTAGTAGAGTTTGCAGGACAAAATATTATATGCGGATAAGGAATACCTTCTTCCGCAAGCGGGATAGCCGAAAGTGGTCGTGAAAGGAGCCCGAACGGCGAGACCAGAAACGATATAGACCTCATACTCTGCGCTAACGCTGGCATCATTTAGGATGTGGACGTGCACAGCAAGGTGCGCTGCAATGACCAAAGCATGGTAAGAACTTGAACTAGCTTAGACCTGAGGAGGGAACGCAAGAAATCGCTACATAAGAAGCCCATCAATGAGTTAGCGGTAAGATGAAAAGTAGAAGAATTCCCGATCAAGCTACAGAACAGGTATTCGGCGTTAACTCAGGAAGAGGACCTGAGCGTTGAAGCAATGAACGACAATCTTGTGGGCATAATTGAGCATAAATAAGTGTGCAATAGAAATCAGTGGTAACTGCGTTAGACAGGATATCAATAAGCTATCGTAGGAGACGAAAGATCTGATCAAGAAACGCCAATGTATGAAAGCCTCCAACCCTACAGCTAGAAGAGAACTGGCAGAACTTCTGAAGTTAAACAACAAGCGTAAGACAGCTGACATGAGGAGGTATAATATGGATAGAATTGAACATGCTCTCAGGAATGGACTAATCCTAAAAGCAGTGAAGAAGAAACTAGGAATTGGCAAGAATCAGATGTATGCGTTAAGAGACAAAGCCGGCAATATCATTACAAATATGGATGAGATAGTCCAAGTGGCCGAGGAGTCCTATAGAGATTTATACAGTACCAGTGGCACCCACGACGATAATGGAAAAAAGAATAGTCTAGAGGAATTTGAATCCCACAGGTAACGCCGGAAGAAGTAAAGAAATCCTTGGGAGCTAGGCAAAGGGGGAAGGCAGCTGGGGAGGATCAGGTAACAGCAGATTTGTTGAAGGATGGTGGGCAGATTGTTCTAGAGAAATTGGCCACCCTGTATGCGCAATGCGTCATGACCTCGAGCATACCGGAATCTTGGAAGAACGCTAACATAATCCTCATCCATATGAAAGCGGACGCTAAATACTAGAAAAATTATACACCGATTAGCTTACTGTCAGTTGCCTACAAACTATTTACTAAGGTAGTCGCAAATAGAATCAGGAACACCTTAGACTTCTGTCAACCAAAGGACCAGGCAGGATTCCGTAAAGACTACTCAACAAGAGACCATATTCACACTATCAATGAGGTGATAGAGAAATGTGCGGGATATACCCAACCCTTACATAGAGCTTTCATTGATTACGAGAAAGCGTTTGATTCTGCCGAAACCTCAGCTGTCATAGAGGCATTACGGATACAGGGTGTAGACGAGCCGTATGTAAAAATACTGAAATATATCTATAGCGGCTCCACAGCCAGCGTAGTCCTCCATAATGAGCGCAACAAAATGCCAATCAAGAAAGGCGTCAGGCAGGGAGATACGATCTCTCCAATGCTAATCACAGCGTGTTTACATGAGGTATTCAGACTTGATTTGGGGAGAATTGGGGATAAAAGTTAATGGAGAATACCTTAGTAACTTGCGATTCGCTGATGATATTGCGTTGCTTAGTAACTCAGGGGACCAATTGCAATGCATGCTCACTGACCTGGAGAGGCAAAGCAGAATAGTGGGTCTAAACATTAATCTGCTGAAAACTAAAGTAATGTTTAACAGTCTCGGAAAAGAACAGCAATTTACAATAGGTAGCGAGGCACTGGAAGTTGTGGGGGAATACATCTACCCAGGGCAGGTAGTGATGGCGGATCCGGACCATGAGACGGAAATAATCAGAAGAATAAGAATGGGCTGGGGTGCGTTTGGCAGGCATTCTCCGATCATCTGCAGCAGGTTGCCATTATCCCTCAAGAGAAAAGTGATGATGATGACGACAATCTCCAGACTTCGGAAAATAATTGAATGTTGAACGGCCTATACCACCATTGGGAGAGCGCCGGGCAGCAAAAAGACGAAGAAAAAGATAGTGCCAATGAATTGTAGACGCTGAAGAAGAAAAGGTCACCGAACACGGGGCAAGCATGGGGGTTCTAATGATTGGTTGGGTAAATGTTGATTGCATCCCTGTATTCTGTATCTTTCCGTCTCGGCTTTCGTATTCATTACTCCCTCATTTCATTTCTTATTATTATTGAACGTGCAATTGTGTCGACGTTGTTTTGCATACGTAGACTTTGTCTTTTTAGACATATGGCTGAGCGATCTCTCTTCTTCAGCAAGTGGCCAGGGGATAATATTCGGAGACGATGTGGTCAATGGTGCAATGTGGTTGATTTTCGTTGATTGGAGCTACTTACGCCCGTAACATTAATGTTACCTACTGTGGGACTGATGCTCTCTTCTCGTGGACACGATTCCTGCTGCCTTCTGGGCACCATCGCCGTGCGCGAGCGCTGTTTTATCCTTGAAAACTTACTATATTTTCGAAATGAGGTAGCTTTGCCTCAGCACAATCATATCTCCGGCGGTGCACCCTTTACAGGGCAACACACATGAATAATTTAGGTTTCTGTGGATATATCGTGCATCTCGGTAAGCGCTGAGACATTTTTCATTTTGCTTACTTTTTTTCCCACGTTTTAAGTACTGTTCAAATTCCCCGAAATATATCGTGAATGTAGCCGCGTTCATGGCCGCATGCGTACTGGAGACTACGAAGCCTCGATGATAGAACCACTGAGAAATTCTTTGTCGTACCACCGGCCGCGATCAGCAGAAACCCCGTATACCGCAGATAATTCAAACACGTTTTCAGACGTTTAAGATAAATGAAACTCACTTAGACCGACACTACTGCTATGCCTTGCACTGGCTTTCGAGTGATACCCCCTCTTCCACCCCCCCCCCCCAAAAAAAAACTGTCGCGCAATAGAAAGAGAAAAAATGATGAGAAGGTTTGCAGTATCGCATTGCAAAGTATGTGAACTTTAAAGCAGTTGCAAAATTCACATACTAATTTTCATCAACTAAAGAAGGTGATGGTTGCGTCAATTTATTACTTCTATTTTTGCACCTATATTCGTTTTGGTGGGTTTCCATTTTTACTCCTGTAGATCCAGAGCATGTGTTCGCAACGGCTAAAATGCAAGCATTGCAAGTGCATCGCATATGTCATGTGAATATCTTCCCCACGCCTTGTCTACCAACAATGTATAACTGATCGCACACGCATACACTATAGCTTAAAGGAGCCGTCGTGTAATCGCTTTCGAACCGAAGGGCAAGGCCGCTTCCAAGGTCGCCTATTTTGGAGCGGCTGAGAACCATGCTTTTTGGCGGCCAGTCTCGCATCATTACCTTATTATATGCTACTGTTGCTTTGGGTTGTCAATTATCATAACTATTCTTGTACAGGAAGTGCCGATACAGTCTTTGACTATGGGCCTCCTCCTGCATACTAAATACGTGTAATTTGACCCAAATTCTAACAATAAATTCAGTTTCTGATTCTGATTCGGAGGATGGGCCCCTTGAGCGAAAGTCTCTGCCAATGCATGCTACTCCCACGTCATGCCTCAGCCTTGGGCGGCCCTTCAGTATCAGTCCTGTCTCGTTCGGAAAGAATTTTCCGATGGTTGCGTGCTGTTTAAAGTGGTCTTGAAATTCGCCGAAAATATATCGTGCATCTCAGTACACGCTGAAACATTTTTTCCTTTTTCTTACTTTTATTGCCACGCGTTTTAGGGGCTGTTCAATTCCGCCGAGAATATATACTCTACCTAGGAGCTTTCAAGGCCCCATGCGTGCGTCAGATTTCGAACCACGATGTTAGGACCCCTGAGAATTGACACTATATCGTGCAACATATGGCGATCAGCAAAACACGCCGATTGCGGATAAACCAAGAAATCTCTTGGGCACCTAGCCCCATCTGGGCCGTACTTTTCGACAATAAGGTAGCCTCGCCGCCTGCGGGATTTCCTGATTGAGCTACGTAGTGTGCTCAGTTGCCATAATAGGAAGTTCGGATCCTTCAATGACATTTTCTTTTATCAGACGATAGCGAGCTTGTATTTTCCCTCCTCCTCCAGTTCACTGCATCTGCAGGCTTGGAGGAACGCCTGACACCGGCAAAAGATGCCCAGAGTGGGCGGGGCACTACTAATCCAAGTATACCGAAATTAGGAAACTTCATTAAGCTTCAATAAAGACGCTCCTTAACCGGAACACGAATTGGCCTCCCTGGTGCAGTATTCGGCCAGTCTCTCCTTTATGATTCCTACAATTAACCCATGGCCCTCAGTCGCCTACAGCTGCGGAGCACCTGACCAAAGAAGCGGTCAGACAGGTAACGCAGCAGAGGGTGCTAACAATATCTGAACCCGTAGAAGCCGCCAATGATAAGCGACCCTGGCAACCTTTAACACGCGAGCTCTGTTGAGTGAGGCTAGCTTAGCAGGACTCTTTGAGGCATTATGAGTCATTGTTTGGCATATCATTGGCCTTAACGAGATCGGAAGAACTGTTGAGGCCTATGCAGTGCTGAATAACGGCCACGTCCTCGGCTATAGATGTCTTCCAGACAAGAAGTAGGATGGGGTAGGATTCCTAATTCATAAGGAGATAGCGGGAAACTATGACAAATTCTACAGAAATAATGAGAGGGTAGCGGTATTTGTAATGAACCTAATAAAATCAAGAGATTAAAGGCAGTACAAGCCTATGCTCCAACATCCAGTCAAAATGCTGCTCAACAAGATGGCTTATATGAAGATATTGAATTAGCGATGAGAAAAGTAAAAACACAGAATACTGAAGTAATTGGCGACTTCAATGCTAAAGCGGGGAGAAAGCTCACTGGTGAACAACCATTTGGCAACTCTAGCGTCGATTGTAGGAGTGCTAAATGAAACATGCTGGTAGAATACGCCGAAAGAAATAAGCTGAAAATAACAAACACCTTTTTCTTAAAACGTAGCAACAGAAAGTGGACTTGGAAAAGCCCTAATGGCGAAACAAGAAATGAAATTGATTTCATACTTTCTGCCAATCCCTGCATAGTGCAGGATGTAGAAGTGATAGGTAGGACAAAGTACAGTGATCATAGGTTAGTAAGGGCTAGGATTCACCTCAATTTGAACAGAGAAAGCGTAAAATTGGTCACGAAGAAACAGGTCAGCTCAGAGACAGTAAGGGTAAAAGCAGACAAAATTAGGCTCATACTTGCAAAGAAATATGCAGCATTAGAGCAGAGCAATGAAGATGAGATAGAGGTAATGATTGAAACCGTGACTAGGGCGACTTCGGAGGGAGCAAGTAATGCGGGAGGCAAGGCACCAAGGAAGCCAGTAGGCAAGCTCTCCGAAGTAACAAAGGACCTAAAAAACAGATGAGAAAGAATGAAAGTGTCCAACTCAAGAGACAAGATAGAATTCGCGGACCTGTCAAAACTGATCAACATGACGAAAATAAGTGATACTCGCAATTATGAAGTCAAAAATCGTATGAAGCCATAAACAATGGACGCAACCTGAGATCACTGAGAAGGAAACTTAGCATGGCACAAACCAAGATGCACGCACTGAAAGGATAAGCATTGTAATATCATCTGCAATCTCGAAATACAGTAAAATCAGTGAAAGAATTTTAAACTTTTTTTTTAGCGGGTGATAGGACGCGCAATATAGTGTCAATTCTTCGTGGTCCTAGCCTCCTGTTTCCCGAATCTGAGGCATGCACGCGGTCTTGAACGCGCATAGGTACACGATATATTTTCATTGGACTTGAACAGCACTGAACACATGTGTGTAAAAATAAAAAGGGGAAAGTTTTCAACGCTTACCGAGAAGCGCCGAGTCGCGCATGATCCGGTCGTCGCGTCTGCTTGTCCCTTGGCGTCCGAAAACTAGCGCTCCCTGGGAGCTATTCAGAATGGTGAGTCGTGCCGCCGTATCAATACCGCTCTGAGTCTCGCGCAAAGCAGGCGACTTTGACCGCTCCCAATAGTGTCTTCAGCCTTGCTACAGCTTTGGACAGCAGTTAAAGTAGAGCTAATGAGACGAGGTAAATGCCACGGTGGAAGGGAGGTTGAATGACCCCGTAGTTTTTTTGTTAACTTTGAGGCTGAATGACCCCGTAGTTTTTCTTTTAACTTTGTGGGCCAAAACGCTAGAGAGTTCTGAATTGTATGCCTCACTTAACCTGCAGTGGTGTATTCTTTAAACTGTCGGACCTGGCTTTAACATGTCGCACTTGTAAGCAATTCACGGCTCTGCTATCACCGCTGTCGCAATACAAATCTTGTGAATACAAACGAAAATAAGTAAGCAAGACGAAATGGAGATGTAGACGGAAGGAATGAACGCCTATGCGATCGTTCCATTGGGCTGAAAATCTGTGTGTTAACTTTGTAGCTAGGTGTTGTTCTACTTGCTTTTTCTTATTCCTTGCGTGAATACTGCAAACAAGAACCGTCCTGTTATTTTTCTCTGTTCCTGTTGTGCGGAAATTTCGTATCCTGAAAGAAAGCCCGTTTTGGCATCTACCACCATTCAACGCTTCAGTGAAAACTACGGGGAATGGGGGTGATGGAAATTTATGACGATGAGCTAAACGAGAACAAGGTGAGAGCAACAGCCAACGTTATGGCTAGTCGGCTTGTCTTTGTCAAGGCACATGTAGGCTCATCCCACATGTATTGCATGAAACCCTGCCTGTGGTGTAGTGAACGTTCGTATAGGCCACCTTGCTAGATTACCTGACCAAAGGGAAGTGATGCTCTGGTGTGAATGAGACGACTCGTTAAGAGCAACAAAAAGTGGGCTTTTAAAATAAAAAAAAGATGGTTGCGTGGTCAAATAAACGCCGAGGCAATAACACATAAAAATATTCCCGGCTATTTATGCGGCTAACAGCGAAATTTCAACGGGAGCCATATAGCGCATTGATCTCTCGTAGTATCCACAGCTTACGCTTGCGTTTACTCTGCTCACTTGTTCGTTCCCTGTTATTCATTTCCTGGAGCATAAATATTTTCATTAAAGTTAGACAAGCGTTGTCAAAGAGGTTTCAATTTTTCTTTCGGGTGGTGCAGTTTCTGTGTACGTATTGGTATCTATAAACAGGCGTGGGAGAGCAGAAAGAAAGTGTACTTTTATGCGTGCGTTGATTGCAAGACTTCATTTTTTTCTTCCAGCCTACAGTTTCGTATGCACGAATGGGCACATTACCGCTACGGTGTCTTTTACGAGTACGGTAAACGGGGATGCTCAATTTTCGGAGATCTACTCCTCTGGGGGCACGGTGAGCTGCACAACGTCTTTTTGTGGATTGTCCGCGATATTTTCCATCCGCAACTCACTCTCGGAATTCTCAAATAGCAACGCTGGAGTGATGCCCTGTTCGGTGCGCTGGTTGCCTTTAATGTGCGCGTCTTCTGCTCATTCGTTGTGTTATTCTTTGCTCCCGACCCTACTACGCTTCATATGTCTGGGCACACTTCACCCGTAGCCAGTTGGAAAAATGACATGGCAAATTGGAGACATTATCGTATTTGCTTTCCTAAGAGTACAAAAGAAACTAGTGTTGTACATACGCATTAATGGCTCTAGCTCTCCTAAAATGGTCCCTTGAGCTGATATTACACAGCTGCACCGTTTCTGCGGATTACGGAAAAAATTAGAGAACTTCATCTGGGATGCGCCTAATCAGGTTGTTCACAAAAGTTTGGAAGTCTGTACACATAATCGTGGCGCGTGTCCCTCTTAGGGACACCGTCACATGTGGACAATAAAATATTACGACGAACGCGCGGGTTAATATAGAGTGTGAAGCAGAGCGCGTGTATACCGTTAGACATAATATTCCTGGACTGACGCACTGGTATGCGGCCTTGTGAGGTCTTGCATGAGTAATAACTGTCCAAAAGACGAGAAGTGTTGGTCGTGCTGCCGAATGATTCGGCGCAAACATTTTAGAACGTCTCCCTTCATTGTGTCTGCTTTAGTCACCTTATAATGGCACGCCGAAGCTATAGCACAAAAGAGAAAGGTGTGTCAACCATACGTATATGGAATGCTTGCTGCGAGTACATGTGACCAGTTGGCGGTTCTGATCACCCAGAGACAGGCGACGGGCGTGCATCGCCATTTGGGAGTCACCCACACCGGCAGACGCGTGGTGGCAGTAGGAGTCTCCTTATTTTCGTTTCTGTCATGCTAGGGACATGTTTATAATACATGATACACCATGCAGTACGTCATAACACAATGCAGCAAGCTCACAACCAAAGCACAATCAACATCGCCGAACGCACATACATCCGCTGACAAAATCCTTGGCCGCCACTTGAAGCGCCTTTAGCGTTGTAGAGCGGAATACTAAGAATACTAACTAATCATGAATAATAATAATTAGAGCACGTAACACCAATTATCTTTTCCAAATTATCTCAATTCCAGGTGGCTTCATAGAAACTGGGGCACATTTCATATCACGTGTTGATTTCCTGTTCCTCCCGTCAGAAACAATATAACTACCAATAAGTCAGCGTTTAATTATGGTGCAAAAGTTAAGTGCAGCAAACTTAGCACATCCCTTTTTTTTTGGCCATAAACATTGGCAGCTATCCATTTGGTTAGCACATCATCGTACGATGTTTTTATTGCACCCCGGCACCGGCTGCCGCGTTTGGTTGGGGGAGAAATGCGAAAACAACCCTGTGCTTACATGTAGGGGTATTCAGGTGGTTGGAATTGTTTCGGAGACCCCCACTTCGGCTTGCCTTATAAGCAGATGATTTTTACGCGTAAAGCATCAACCTAATTTAATTTCATTTACTGTGGAAAGGCAACACCTGTTTAATAATTATTTAAAAGAACCTGCAAGCAGGTAATATCATCATCATGATTATCATTTTATATCGCCACTTAGAAGACAGACCTATATTATTAGACCTATTACATTGAATTAAACGAGTATTAGTGTTTTTTTCCTTCCTGGGGATGCCCGCGAAATACTAAACCAAATACCAAGTGACATGCCCACTTGTGCGACATTATTCCAAGGCTCCCAAACGAGGCTCCCAAACCTATGAGCACTATAAGATGTGGCATGACGGTTAATGTAAAGAAAGTGAGGATGTTTATACTTCATCTTTGTCCGGTTGAAATGGCGGCCCAACTTCGGCGAATTATTTGACGTTTGCTAATCGATATACGTCTGGATACACGTTGTATTGCATTGGCATCACTAACCATATATTATAACTTACAATTATGCTTTTTCTTCGTACGTCGTGGATGTTACGGTTGCATCTAATATGAAACTACGTTCGCGTAAAAATCAAGAAAACTTAAGCTTAACAGACAATCACAAGTAAGCGTGTTATCGAACCATATTTCTTCCCTTCGAGCAAATATGTCGGCGCGTCCAATTATACTTGCTGTCGAACATTGCCACTATCGCTCTGAACCTATGAAGATCAAGTGACCCCTTTGAACATGCAGGTCATGCTTGGATCAGAATACCAGTTCTTGCACATTCTTGCGAGTGGCTGAGGTTACTTCAAGATGTTCATCATTGAATTTCCGAAATCATGGCGATGGAAAAAATGCGAACTGGAGGGTCCAAATATTTGTTAACGCAATAAAAAGACAGAATGGCGATCGCACCTAATAGTGTTCGCTTAGCTATGCCAGTCATATCTTTCTGTGAATATTGGTATTATTTTAAACATAAATAATTCTTCTGGAAACGGGTGTGCGTTGCGTTTGAATGTGTGCGTACAACACGTCGATAACGTTCACCCAACGTTCGTTCACCCTTATTAACTCTATGTTGCTGCGGTGCGCATAAACACCATGATCTTCGTCTCCGTGGTATGGGGCGAGATAAGTGCATCATGTTGTTCAGACAGCGATCGTTCGGAATGTGTTTCAGCTCCAGGCATTTCGCCACTCTATGATCACCTTGCAGAACTTGTACACATTGTTCTTTTAGGCGCCATTCATCGTGAAGCTGTTACCTATTTCTGTTCTTTTGCAATTGCGCCTTTCAGTTTTGACTAATTGATGGAAATATAAACCAGCCAGTTCACGGTCATAGCAGTTCATCATTTAGCCGAGGTCACGCTGATTCGCCCAATAAATAGTCGCTGCCGAAATCGCTGCGTCGCCGTTTCTACATGTGACAGTAGCCTTAACGTTTTTCTTTTATTCCAGGCGCTTGAAAAAATTCATAGATTTACAATTACAGCACTTTTGTCGAGCTATATATTGTCGCATTGTCGGGTCCGTTTGCCTCTTAATGAATAATTTCTATTTGTGCATTCTTATGCTAGGTACACCTAGAGTTCAAAGCTACTTTGTCCCCAATAGTTGTTGCAAATAAAACTGCACCTGCGTGAATACCATGAAGTGAATGAAGCTTAGCGGTTTATGGCGAAAACTGCTAGGTAAATCCGGGACCAAAATGTAGTTTACTTTCGTTTTTCTTGTTCCTTACAGAGGACAACATTGTCATGTATGAGCGTCTACTTCCAGAAAACGCCTTATTTGATGTCTTCTGCAACGCGAATAGGCTAAAAATCGATGAAACGGATGGAGGGTACGTTGACCTTCTTGTCATAATCCATCCAGACATTCCACGAACTGAAGTTACCGGCAATAACGTAAATGTAAGTGCAAGATTCCGAGCTTTATTTCGCGCTACTCGTAAAGCATTGTCCTCCGATGCAGTACGCAATAGCGTTCGACAGTAGATGACAAGGCGCTTTCATTTGTTTTTGGTATCATCGTGGCCCTCGTGTGATTGTTGTGTGTCATTCTAATGGGACCACTGTTACGCGGTATTTTGTATTATCTCATGGTTTGATTTTCTATTTAGTGGCCGGGGCCGTTTTACTGAACCTGTGCACACTAAGAAAAAACAAAGATGTAAAGAAAGCATGGTACATTTGCCATTTAATAGGCACAGCACAAATTTCTGCAAAACCATGTTTTTCTAGCATCTTTGTTATTAATAATCAGTTCCTATAACATCCATGCACTTTTTCAAAAAGTGCCCGCGGACGACACTGCATACATTATCGGACATCTTGAGTGTACAATACCAAGCAAAAGCCTTCGCACCCGTGTAACATGAGATGGGTGGATGGATGTATGCTGCGAGCTTCCCCTTTGAAACGGGGCGTTGCGTTGCGCCACTGAGCTTCTTTCCTTATTTTTCCGAATGTGTCAGCTACTTGATTTTTTTGGCACACAAAAGGTTCGCAGCTTCAAGCTATCTGAACCACTAGCGGGAAATTTGTTATTGTAGGTCTGGGTTGTAAGTGGTCTGCCTATGTCTCTGCCACCAAACCACAAACAGCCTTTTAATAATCACTGTTGCGGACATGTTTACTTTCCCTCTGCTATCCTTGAACGCAAGTGCTACAAACAGGACAGGGTTCCCTAATTAGGCTAACAGCTGAGTATATATCTTCACATTCTAATAAAACATATTCCATCGTTTCCCTAGCTTCACTGCAGAAAGAACATACTTCCAATTCCTGGGTCTTTCACGCTTTGTAATCACGCGTCCTAACATATCCTACCGCAGCCTGATTTCGCTTCGAAAATAAAGAGCGTCCGTTGGCATTATCCTAAATAATTTCTTTCCTAATTTAGTTTTTTTACTTTTTCATTACTTACTTATAGCCGTTTTGTTTTCCATTGCCGCCCCGCATGAGATTATCTCAGCCTCTGTGCGTTTTTTTTTTTCACGTGCCCTGTTGTCACATCGCCATTTTTACATCCACTGTGAGGTAAGAATACTTTCTTGTACAAATATATTAGCACTCTCCTAACCAATGTACGTTCTTTCATATCTGTCAGTCGTTCTGCGATATCAATTTTACTCTGAGCTTCCCTAATTTCAAGTGTTGTCTCGACCATATATCACTTTGCAGTACGGCCTATTTAAGGTTTTCCCGCGAGCGCCCAATACAAGGCGCTCTATTGATCTGTAGTTGCCATCAGGTTGCGATTGCTCCTCCGATCTCCAGCAAAGAACCGCATTTCCATATGTCCATTTCCACCCCGGAGCACCTCATACCTATTGTATTTCCATCGCTCTCTGTGCTACATCGCGGCCGCATTTCCCTTCTCCTTCGTGTAAGCTAGACGAGTAGCAGGTAACAAAAAGCACTTTATTCCGAAACGCTGCCGGGTATATAAGGAGCGCTGCGATAAGTAGTACGCGTGTTGGACATGCGCACTGGTTGACTTCCAGGCATGATATTGCGCTCCACTACATCTTCCCTTCTTTGGAGAAAAAAAGAAGAAAAAAGAAGGAAGGAACATCGATGAACACTTTCACTTGCAAGCAAGGATTGCTTTCCTATTTACGTTCTGGAAGCGGATAACGTTGTGGCTCTTGGCGTACCCATTCACTTCTTCGAAGTGGGGCTTGAATTGCGTCTGCTGGAGTACATGGCACAGCCTGCCTGCGGATTTCTACTTCTCATTCAGCAGGCTGAGCAGCATCTGTGGCCCTGAGATGCTCTATCTTACGACGTAACTGCTGTCCACTGTCTGTAGCCACTAAGTAGGATCACGGTGGACCTGCAGGACCAATTGCCGCGGCCGGGGCCCACGTTCTGCTGCAGGTGTCGTATACGGACACTATGTTTCCGCTACGAAGGTCTGGCAAACCTGTGTCTGTTGTAGTAGGAACGCTGTTTATGTCGTATTTCTTGTAGTCGCTGACGAACTTCTTCCGTTGGTATCGTCTTGGGCTCCAGGTGACAGTTGAGAACCGGGAGTTGGCTTCTGGTGTGACGTCCCATGAGCCTTTGAGCTGGCGACTGCAACTGTTCGTCCCTTGGAGTATTCCGCCACTCCAACAACGCCCTGTAAAATTCAAGGGTGGAAAACGGGCATTTGTTTACCAGATGTTTAGCTTCCTGAACGGCACGTTCTGCCAAGCCGTTGGCGCGCGGGTGGTACAGGCTAGAAGTGGTTTGGCTGATATTAAATTGACCTGGGAATGCTTCGAATGTTGCACTGTTGAAAGGAGGGCCGTTGTCAGTGCACAGTTTGACGGGAATGCCATGTGTCGCGAAGATTTCTGCACTTGCGTTGATTACAGCAGCAGCGGTAGTCTGAATAAACTTGCGAACCTCGAAGAGAAACAAGTAAGAATCTGCCACTATGAGGTAATCATTGCCTTCGTGGTGAAAAAGAATGACCCCAGCAACCTGCCATGGCAAACACGGTAGTTCGTGGCGCAGCATGGGCAGCCTTGCATTTCTTTTTTTTTGTACTTCTCGCAAACAGCGCATGACTTCGCTACATCAGAAATGTTGGCGTTCATGTTTGGCCAGTACATTACCTGTCTTGTTCTCGCCTTTATTTTGTCTTCGCCACAGTGTGCAGCGTGAAGCAGGCTAATAACTTTCTTGCGTTTCGATGGAGGAATTAAAAGCTTGTTGCTTCTGAGAAGCAACGCATCCTCGATGTGTAGCTCATCACGGTAGCTCCAGTATGACTTTAAGGCATCCGGGAGCTGCTGTTTGCTTTTGGGCCACTCTGTACTCGCGTAACGGCAGAGTTCGGTCATGAGGGTGTCCTTATCAGTCTCCGTTCTGATACTGAGCAGCCGTTGATCTGAAACAGGTAACGAAAAAACAACATTGATTGGAAAAGGCTTTCTTTCATCCACCAGCTCTGTTTAGCAAGGAAAGCGTGAAAGGGCATCGGGCAAAGACAGTTCCTTTCCTGGTTTGTATATCACGTTGATAGGGAATCTTTGAAGCGTGAGGCGCATCCGTTGAAGGCGAAGAGGGCAATGGCAAAGAGGCTTCTTAGAAATCGATTCCAGTGGTCGGTGGTCTGATTCTACCGTGAGTAGTGGTTGATCGAGTATGTAGTCCTTGAATTTCATGCATCCATGAACTATGGCTAGGGCTTCCTTTTCAATTTGTGCATACCGCTCTTGTGTGGTATTTAAAGAGCGGGACGAATATGCGATAGGGTGGTCATCTTGAAAAATGACTGCTCCGACACCGTACAGGTTCGCGTCCACGGACAATTTCACTGGCTTGGACTGGTCAAAGTATGCAGGGACTGGTGCTGTGGCAAGACTAGCTCGTAACTTTTGGAAACTGTGTTTCCTGTACTTCTGTTCGCGTCCAACCGACGTCATTCTTTAGTACCTCCCGAATAGGTGCAGATGCGACTGACAGGTTTGGGATGAATCGAGACACATAGTTTATCATTCCAAGGAACACTTGAAGCTCCTAACGGTTCTTCGGCTGTGGAACTTGCATGATGTCGTGAACTCTGTCTGGGTCCAGTGACAGTCCTTCAGCGTTGAGGCGGTGGCCCATGTAAAGTACACTGCCTGCAAGAATTGGTACTTTTTATTGAGCTTTAGATTACGTTCCCTACAGCGTTCAAGCAAAGCGGTGAGGTTCGTGTCGGGCTCCTGCCTTGTCTTTCCCCAGACCAATATATCTATATATTGTATATCAATATATATAGCTACACCAGCCAAGCTTCCAACGACCTCGTGCATGGGGCGTCAAAAAACCTCTGGTGCTGGTGTGATGCCGAATGGCATGCGCAGAAATCTGTACCTTCCGTAAGCCGTGCTTCCGAAAGCCGTACGCGTGAACTTTCTTCGTCGAGGGTTATTTGCCAGAACCAGTGGCGTAGCGACGACGGGGGCCGCGGGGCCGTGGGCCCCGGGTGCAAGGGGCCAGTAGGGGGGGGGGGGGAGGGGGTGTCATATACGTCTGAGGACACCCCTTCTTCCGCGGGCTACACCAGGAGGGGGGGGGGGGGGGGGCGTGACAGAAGACCTATGGGCCCCGGGTGCCAGACGACCTAGCTACGCCACTGGCCAGAACCCTGACGCGGCATAGACGGTGGAAAAATATTTGGCTCCTTGCAGCCGCGGCAGTACGTCGTCCAATCTAGGCATATGGTAATGCTTCCGCAAAATTGCCTTGTTTAAGTCGGAAGGATCCAAGCATATGCGTATCTTACCTTTTTCAGTACTTCGACCATATAGCTAGACCACGAGCAAGGCTCTGTCATCTTTGCAATGACGCCATCGCGTTTCATCTCATCGAGCTTCGCTTTCACGGGCCATTGGAGGGCGACGGGAATTCTCCTCGCTGGTTTTATGGTTGGTCGTACATCGGGCTTCAGCTGCAGGCGATAGGCGATGTCCTCCATTTGTGCTATACAATAAAAGATGTCTTCAGAGCCAGATATTAGGATCTCAGACACTTCGTTGACGGCATCTCTGCGTTTTATCGGGCCCAGTTTCTTAGCGACGTGTCCGCCTAATGTAACTGGTACATCATGGACAACAACTAAAAACGTGACCTCGGTGCTTCGAGTCCTATTACAAACGAGCAGGTTTATTTTTCCGATTGCTTGTTTTGTGTGGCCGAAAAACGTACGCAAGGTTGCGTAACAGTTCCGCGCAGGCGCCGCGGACAACTTTCGAAAGACCGTTTCTGGCATAACACAACAATTCGCCCTTGTGGCTATCTTACACTTCGTCATGATACCAGCCACATTTAGCACTGACACCCAGTGCTCGTCACTCGTGAACGCTTGAACTTCCAACACTTTAACGAAGTATGTCTCGTCGCCAGCCCCGTCTTCGCCACCAGTCATTTCCACCTGTCGCACGTGCCGTCTTTCTGGTCGTGTTTTCGAGCTTCGTGGGCGGCACACACTAGCAAAATGGTTTCGGCCATTACAATTTTTGCAATACCTCCCTATTGCTGGGCATCGTGCCGCTTTTTGGACGTTGTAAGCCACATTTCGGGCCGGTGGCACTCATTGCTTTTACAGCGTCAATGTTGATTTCCGATTCAAAAGAAGTGCTGCCGCCCTGGTTGCCTCGGATTTCAGCGACCTGTTCTTTGCTCTGTTCTTTAGCACGGCAAATCTCAACCGTTCTTGCGTAGTTCGGATTTTCAGAAATAAGTCTCTGCTGCAATTCTTAGTCTCTTATTCCAAGGATTATTCTACAGCGTAGAAGTCTATCTTCAATCTCGCCAAATTCACAGTGCATAGCTAGAGTCTTCAGTTCTGTGAGCCATTCGTTGAAGGACTCGTCTTCGCGCTGGTTCCTGGAACCAAACCGAAACTAGTTGTAGTTGAGACTTGTAACAGGTCTGTAATGTTCTTCAAACTTCTGTATTAATACTTTGCGATCATTATTCTGCTTCTCGTTTTCAAAATTTAGGGTGCTTCAAACACGCCTTGCATCTTCACCGATAGTCAATAAAAATGTAGCGGTCTGAACATCCTGGGGCGTTAGACTCAGCCTTGTCGCTGATGCAAAAAGTTCGAACTCCTTTTTCCAGATGTTCCAGTTGCGGAAAATGTCGCCAGTAACGTCAGGTGGCTTGGTTGGTGGTAGCAAAGTCGAAGTCCTCGTTGTGGATTGTGGTTCTCGTTCCGGATGAGCCCTTGTCTCGTTCATGGGAATTAATACTGCTGTTAAGCTGGGATCCTATGGCAAACCTTTCCGCACGGGCAGGAACTAACTGCCGTGCCCACTTCTGACACCATGTAAGCCAGACGAGTAGCAGGTAGCAAAAGCACTTTATTCCGAAACGCAGCCAAGTATATAAGGAGCGCTGAGATAAGCACTGGGTTTGTTTCACATGCGCACTGGTTCACTTCCAGGCATCATATTGCGCTTTGGTGTTCATTTTTGGTTTCCTTATATCTATTGCCATCGCTAGGGTATACTCCTGGGTATTTGCATTTCTTTACCCTAGGCATAGCACTATCCTGTATTGACAGTGTCTGTTCAGTTCTTTTTAATGCCATACATTTACGAAGTTTTTTAACGCTAAACTTTAATACAAATATTCCCCTTTACTGTCGAAGAAATTAGCCAGTCGTTGAATATAACTTTGGCTGTCAGCCAGCAACAAAATGTCGTCGGCATGAAACAAAATGTGGGAGCTGCTGCTCTACAATCGTGCCCGCCTTACGTCGTCATCGTTATCATCATCATCATCATCATCATCATCATCATCCTGGCTACGCCCACTGCAGGGCAAAGGCCTCTCCCAAACTTCTCCAACTACCCGGTCCTGTGCTAATTGTGGCCATGTTGTCCCTGCAGACTTGTTAATCTCCTTCGTCCACCTAACTATCTCCCGCCCCATGCTACGCTTCCATTCTCTTGGAAGCCAGTCCCCAACCCTTAAAGACCACCGGTTATTTTCCTCCTCATTACACGCCCGGCCCATGTCCATTTACTTTTCTTGATTTTAACTAAGATGTCATTACCTCGCGTTTGTTCCGTCACCCAATCTGCTGTCTTCTTATCCCTTAACGTCACACCCGCCATTCTTCCATATCTCAATTAAAGCAGAACCCGTCCTCAATTAAAGCAGAACCCTTTTCGTAGGCCTGCAGGTTTCTGCCCCGTACGTGAGTACTGGTAAGACACACCTGTTATACTTTTTCTCTTGAGGGATAATGACAGCCTGCTGTTCATTATCTGAGAATTCCTGCCAAACGCACTCCAGCCCATTCTTATTCTTCTGATCATTTCAGTCCCATGATCCGGATCTACGGTCACTACCTTTCTTAAGTAGATGTATTCCCTTACCACTTCCAGTGCCTCACTACCTATCGTAAACTGCTGCTCTCTTCCAAGACTGTTAAACATTACTTTAGTTTGCTGCAGAATAATTTTTAGACCCACCCTTCTGCTTTGCCTCTCCAGGCCACTGTGCATGTGTTGCAATTGGCTTCCTGAGTTACTAAGCAAGGCAATATCATCAGCGAATTGCAAGTTACTAAGGTATTCTCTAATAATTCTTATCCCCAATTCTTACCAGTCAAGGTCTCTAAATACCTCCTGTAAACTTGCTGTGAATAGCATTGGAGAGATCGTATCTCTCTACCTGGCGGCTTTCTTTATTGGGATTTTGTTGCTTTCTTTATGGAGGACTATGGTGGCTGCGGAGCCGCTATACATATATTTTAGTATTTTTACATACGGCTGGTTTACATCCTGATTCCGTAATGCCTCCATGAATGCTGAGGGTTCGACTGAATCAAACGCTTTCTCGTAATCAATGAAATACATATATAAGGGTTGGTTATATTCCGCACATTTCTCTGTCACCTGATTGACAGTGTGAATATGGTTTATCGTTGAGTAGCCTTTAATCTCTCGCCTTACGTACGAGAGATTAAACCCAATGTTCACTCCTTCTAGCGCCCTTTCTAGCCTTACCAGGCGCATCTTAAAGAATAGCGGGGATAAAGGGCACATTTTTCTTAGTCGTTTAGAGATAACAGCATTGCCTAAGTCGTCACTTAAGCCGTCTCGCTCCAGAAGACAGCACGGAATGAGGCTCTTAACGTTGTCATACGCTCCGGTAATATAAAGGAAGCAAGTGCCCTTGCACAGACAGTAAGGGGTCTGCTGAACGCAGAACCACCAGCTGGGCCTACTCTCTTCCTTATTATCTTTGTCATCTCTCAGTCCCCTCTCCTCTGACCGATGTTCGGGCGTCAGCAGCGCGAGATATTAGCGGCCATCTCAGCAGGCCTTCCGTTCCCGGTTGACCAAGATCTCAATGTAACTCGGCAAAAGCCTGAAAATTGCCAAGCTGTGGTTGTTGACCTTGGCATCCGTTGATCGGGCGCTTCAGGCGAAAGACGCTGACTGCGTAATAAACTGTTGGTTACTGAGTGAAAAAATGAACGGAGTCGGTTCTTTAATATCAATTTTGCTGCCAATGGCGTCGCTGCGAATGGGTCCGTACTGACGCGCAATATTTAGAGTGTTGCGTGCTACCCTTGCGACACGCAAAAACAAAATAATTACACCGAATGTAATGCGCTAAAACTAATTCAAGGGCAAGTATTGTGGAACGAAATAACAGTTCTAAGTCTACAGTCAGAAGCCTCACACTTAAATAAAAACAAATGTAAATGTTTAGATAATACATGTAATTAGCCGGGTAATTGGTTCACCAATTCTCCTCTTGGCAGAAAAGGAGGACTTTGCGCGGACACAGTGTAGACGTACCGATGTACTGTCTTACTCCCCCCCCCCCTCTTCGAAATGGACTTCCGCAGGGCGAGCGCACAGCACATGACAGACTCACTGCTTACTTTCCTCTGAAAGCGGCCGTCGTTGCTTAGTGGCTATGGTGCTAGATGCTACGGTCGAGGTTTCGAGATAGAACCTCGGCATCGGCGGCCGCGTTTCGTTGGGGGAAAAGCTGTTTGGAATAATTCCGGAGTCCCTCACCTCCGCGTGCCTTAAAGTCAGAGTGCCGTTTTTACGCGTAAAGCACCAAATGTCGTTTAGTTTCATTTACTGTGGAGAGCCAAGACATGTATTATAATATTTGAAGAGAACCTGCCAGCACGTAAAACATCGTCATCATCATTTTAAATGATTATTTAAAAACAGACCTATTATTACTAGACTCATTTTATTAAACTCGTATTAGTGTTTTCCCCCTTCCTGGGGATGCCCGCGAAATAAAAATAAACCAAATACCACGTGGCATGCTCGCTTGTGCGCCATGATAGCAGGGCTCCCAAACATTCCGCATACAAACGAACATAGCCTTTAGCCGATTGTGCTGACGCTGCGCCTTCTTATCGCTATCATGAACCGCCACGAGGGAAGCACATCGCTGGCGTAAATCGCATAGCCAACGCCTGCGTCACCGCCCTATCACCTTTTAGGGGCCAGTACAATCTGCTGCAGCGGTGCAGCGGTGGCGTAGAGGTAGAACATGCGCCTCACATGCAAGAGGTCCACGGCTCGAATCCCGGTGCCGCGCAATTTTCCAGCATATTAAAAAAAAGAAAAGAAAAATCCGTGTGTTGAGGAAATTGCGTAAAGATGCTTGGAGGGTGGCCTTATCACGGTGACCAGAACCGGTAACGCACTCCCTCACCAGAGCAGGATTGACGACCCTGGTGCAGTACTTGGCCACAACCTCCAATATGAACACAACAATCAAACCCCGGCCCTCAGTCCCCAGCAGCTGCGAAGCAACTGACAACGGCGGCGGTCAGACCTGCGACGCAGCAGAGGGTGCTAAGAATCCCTGACTCTGAACAGGCCGCCATTGGAATATGAACCTGGCAACGTTCCACGCTAGAACGTTATCTAGTGAGGTTATTCTAGCAGGGCTATTAGAAGAATTAAAGGGCAGTAAATGGGATATAATAGGGCTCAGTGAGGTTAGGAGGCCGAATGAAGCATATACAGTGCTAAAAAGCGGGCACGTCCTGTGCTACCGGGGCTTAGCGGAGAGACGAGAACGAGGAGTCGGATTCCTGATTGATAACAATGTAGCTGGTAACATACAGGAATTCCATAGCCTTAACGAGAGGGTGGCAGGTCTTGTTGTGAAACTTAATAAGAGGTACAAAATGAGGGTTGTACAGGTCTACGCCCCTACATCCAGTCATGATGGCCAGGAAGGCGAAAGCTTCTATGAAGAGGTGGAATCGGCGATGGGTAGAGTGAAAACAAAATACACCATACTGATGGGTGACCTGAATGCCAAGGTAAGCAAGAAGCAGGCTGGAGACAAGGCAGTGGGGGAATATGGCATAGGCACTAGGAATAGCAGTGGAGGACCCACTTCTCCGGCGATTCATGTTCCATAAGGGAGGCCTTGAGATGCCGGTGCAAACGTTCAACTAGTCCGTTGGATTGCGAGTGGTAAGCAGTTGTGCGAAAAACGTGTCGTTCCGAGTAGTTTGAGTAGCTCGTTGAAGAGTGCCGAGTCAAACTGTCGACCGCGATCTGTGATGATTGTGGATGGGCAGCCGAACCTTGCGATCCACGTAGACATCAAAGCTGCTGCAACTGTGGGCGCTGAGATGTCAGATATAGGTGTAGCTTCTGGCCACCGTGTATAACGGTCGATGCATGTCAGTATGTAGAAGTAACCTTTCGAAGATGGGAGAGGGCCCACGAGGTCGAGGTGTACGGTGTCAAAACGAGCATCCGGTGGAAGAAAAGACTTGGCAGGCGGAATCGGGTAACGCTGGGTCTTCGAACGTTGACGCGACAAGCAGCAGCGAACCCAATTGCGAACTTGCGCGTTTAGCCAAGGCCAAACGAAACAACTGGAAAGAAGCTTCTGTGTCGCGCGTATGCCAGGGTGCGACAGGTTGTGTACGGTTTCCAATAGACGTCTGCGAAGGGATTGCGGAATGTATGGTCTAGGTGCGTCGTTAGAAGTGTCGCAGACGACGGACGTACCATCTGGGGTCACAACGACGTCTTCCAGTTTCAGGGACGTTGGCGAATTCCGGAATGTATGAAGTTCAGTGTCGTCACGCTGTTGACTGGCGAGTAAGTCGGCCTCGATGATGAAAGGTTCCGGTGTCAACGTGGAAACGACATCGACACGACTCAGAACGTCGGCTGGAACGTTGTCGGGGCCCTTGATGTGGCCGAATGTTGCTGTAAACTCGGAGATTTAGGAAAGGTGTCGAATCTCGCAGGGCGAGTAACAGGACGCCGAGGGATTCGTTACATGCACAAGGGGCTTGTGGTCAGTCAAGACAGTGAATGCACGGCCTTCGAGGAAATGGCGAAAATGCTTGATAGCCAGGAAAACAGCGAGTAATTCACGGCGTAATACGCTGTAGCAGGACTCTGTACCGGCAGCAGCATCGGCGTCGCACGAGAGATGACGTAAACGCTCGCGTCTACACGAGCCACGAGCGGCTGGCACGCTCCGGCACGGGCTAGCGATCAGGAACTGTGACGTTGTTTAGTGCCCGGTAATCGCCGCATGGGCGTCAGTCTCCCGTCTTCTTAGGCACCATGTGAAGTGGTGATGCCCAGTTACTGGAGGAAGGGCGGATGATTCCAAGTTGCAGCATGTGTTCGAACTCCGCGCGAGCGATATTGAGTTTCTCCGGGGACAAACGCCGGGGTCGGGAATAGACCGGTGGGCCGGAGGTGACGATGTGATGGCACACGTCATGCTGTACCGGTTGCGTCCAGTCCGGCGGGCGCGTCAAAGTGGAGAACTCGCGTAGGAGCGTGGCGAAATGTTCGTCCAACATGGCAGAAATGAGCGCTATGGGCGATGTGCCTGATGATGGGACGCCAGGAATGGATAGCTGGGTCACGGAGTCGATGACACGGCGCCGTTGGATGTCCACAAGGAGTCCGTAGTTATGCAAGAAGTCTGCTCCAATGACTGCATGACGGACGTCTGCAACCAGGAAAATCCAGTGCAACGCTCGTCGAAGGCCAAGGTTTAGCATGACGGAGCATGACGAGAAAACTGGAATCCTGGTGCCGTTAACGGCTTGCAAAAACGACACAGGTGTCGCTTTTCGGTCGGAGTGTTGGGCGGCGAGAATGCTGACGTCAGCACCTGTGTCGACTACGAATCATTGTCCCGTAACTCTGTCCGTCACGTAGAAAAGGTTACTTGTGTGTTGGGCCGGACCACTCGACGCCGTTAGAGGTTGGCCGGCCTGTTTCCCTGCCAAGCGCAGGGACGCCGACAGTGACGAGCATTGTTTCCAAAACGGCGGTGGTAGTAGCAAACGCCAAGCGTTGTAGTTGAGGTTTCATTGCGGGTGCCCGTGCGTCTCGCTCTGTTGGAACTACGGCTGCGTGGGCGACGAGATGTGCGGCGATGTTCCGCTCCACAGATGATGCGTTCCAGGCGCTCACACAAGGAGTCGAGTGGAGATTGCACTGCGGAAGAGTAGGGAAGAGTTTGCAGAGCAGTTGTATTGTCACCCGGAGACGGTGACGTGGCTGCGATGGTTGGGGTGGCTACTTTCATGACTTTGTCGGCCAAACCGGCAAGTCCAGTAAGGTCCATGGTAGAGGCTGTCGCCAGCACCATCTGCACTTTAGCCGCGAGTCGTTGCAGAAACAATTCGCGCAACTGCGTGTCGTCGATGGATCTCGCGTTGTTTCCGAGCAGCTGGCTCATTCGGCGAAGAAGTTGACTAGGGCGTCGGTCGCCGAGTTCTTCAGCGGACAGAAGCTGCTGGATGCGAGAACACTGTGAAGCTGCAGTGCGCTGTAGCAGTGCTGCCTTGAGATCGTCATAGGCGGCGGCAGACAATTGAGAGTTCAACAAATTTGCTACCTCGTCAATGGCGGCGGGCGAGAGTGCTACGACGGCGTGATGGAACTTCGAGGCTTCAGAGCGGATACCAGCGACTTGAAATTGCGTTTCGTCCTGAAGAAACCACGCCGAAGGATGCTGGTCCCAGTACTGTGGGAGGCGGACAGCGATGACGCAACAGGAGGGCTCATCGCGTTCCTCGGAAGGGTTCTGGCCTTGAGCTCTCGTACCATCGGTCTGGTCCATAGTCGTCTCTACCACAACTCTGTTAGACATGATACCAGTAAGCTATCGCAGGAGACGAAAGATCTGATCATGAAACGCATATGTGTGAAAGTCTCTAACGCTACAGCTAGAATAGAACTGTCTGAACTTTCGAAGTTCTACCAGTTCGAACTTTCGAACTTCCGGAGCCACCGTAGTCCTCCGTAAAGAAAGCAACAAAATCCCAATAAAGAAAGCGTCAGCTAGGGAGACACGATCTCTCCAATGCTATTCACGGCATGTTTACAGAAGGTATTTAGAGACCTTGATTGGGACGAATTGGGGATAAGAGTTATTCGAGAATACCTTAGTAACTTGCAATTCGCTGATGATATTGCCTTGCTTAGTAACTCAGGGGACCAATTGCAATGCATGCTCACTGACCTGGAGAGGCAAAGCAGAAGAGTGGGTCTAAACATTAATCTGCAGGAAACTAAGGTAATGTTTAACAGTCTCGGGAGAGAACAGCAATGTACAATAGGTAGCGAGGCAATGGAAGTGGTAAGGGAATACTTCTGCTTAGGGCAGGTAGTGATGGCGGATTCGGACCACAAGACTGAAATAATGACAAGAATGAGAATGGGCTGGGGTGGTTTTGGCAGGCATTCTCATATCATGAACAGCAGGTTGCCATTATCTCTCAAGAGAAAAATGTATACAGCTGTGTCTTACCAGTACTCACGTACAGGGCAGAAACCTGGAGGCTTACGAAAAGGGTTCTACTTAAATTGAGGAGAACGCAACGAGCTATGGAAAGCAGCATGATCCGTGTAACGTTAAGGGATAAGAAAAGTGTCGATTGGGTGAGGCAACAAATGCGAGGTAATGACATCTTAGTTGAAATCAAGAAAAGGAAATGGACCTGGGCAGGAGATGTAATGAGGAGGGAAGATAACCGATGGTCATCAAGGGTTATGGACTGGATTCCAAGGGAAGAGAAGCGTAGCAGGGGGCGGAATAAAGTTAGGTGGGTGGGTGAGATTAAGAAATTTGCAGGGACGACATGGCCACAATTAGTACATGACCGGGGTTGTTGGAGAAGTTTGGGAGAGGCCTTTGCCCTGCAGTGGGCGTAACCGGGCTGATGATGATGATGATGATGATGATGATGATGACGACAATCTGCTGACTTCGGAAAATTATTGAATGTTTAACGGCCTATGCCACCATTGGGAGACCGCCGGGCAGCAAAAAGACGAAGAAAAAGATAGTGCCAGCGAAGTTAGACGCTGAAGAAGAAAAGGTCGACGAACACGGGGCAAGCGTGGGGGTTCTAATGATTCGTTGGGTAAATATTGATTGTATCCCTGTATTCTGTATCTTTCCGTGTCGGCTTTCGTATTCATTACTCACTCATTTCATATCTTATTATTATCGCATTTAACGTCCAATTTTGTCGGCGTTGTTTTGCATACGTTGAGCTTGTCTTAGACACATGGCTGAGCGTTCTCTTCAGCAAGAGGCGAAGGGATAATATTCGGAGATTGTGTGGTATATGGTGCAATGTGGTTGATTACCGTTGATTGGAGCTACTTACGCCCGTAACTATAATTTTACCCACTGTGGGACTCATGCTCTCTTCTCGTGGACATGATTCCTTCTGCCTTCTGGGCACCATCGCCTAGCACGAGCGCTGTTTATTCCTTGAAAACTTACTCTATTTTCGAGATGCCATAGCTTTGCCTCAGCACAATCTCATCTCCGGCGGTGCACTCTTTACAGGGGTAAAACACATGGCGATTAATTTTGGTGTCTGTGGATATATCGTGCATCTCGGTAAGCGCTGAAAAATTTTTCCTTTTGCTTACTTTTATGCGTTGCATATTGCAATCACTCAGTTCAGCCCTTGGGCGCGGCCGGGCACCCACCAACCTCGTGACGTGACGTCACGACAGCCGGAGGAAAAGCTGGGCCCCAACTCGCGCGGTCGCGCGCGGGCGCAGCCACCACCTGACTCCCGCTCCTCCCGCTAGGGGCGCTGCGCCGGTGCGTGACGCAAAAATCGAGTGCCGCCAAGCAATACCTCGCTCTCAAAAAAAAAATGACCGCGCAATATGCAACGCATTCTTGGCTTAACCAAGCTAAGCCTGGCCATTTTTTTCACACGTTTTAAGGGCTGTTCAAATTCCCCAAAATATATCGTGAATCTAGCCGCGTTCATGGCCGCATGCGTACGGGAGACTACGAAGCCACGATGATAGAACCACTAAGAAATTCTTTGTCCTACCACCGGCAGCGATAATTCGCAGATAATTCAACCACCTTTTCAGACATTTGAGATAGACGAAACTGACTTAGACTGACACTATTGATATGCCTTGCACTGCCTTTCGAGTGAAACCTCCCCTTCCCCCCATAAAAATTGTCGCTCAGTAGAAAGAGAAAGAAATGATGAGAAGATTTGCAGTATCGCGTTCCAAAGTATGTGAAGATTAAAACAGTTGCAAAGTTCCCATACTCATTTTCATCAAGTAAAGAAGGTCGTTGGTTGCGTCAATTTATTACTTCTATTTTTGCACTTATGTTTGTTTTTGCTGGTTTCCGCTTCTACTCCTGTAGATCACGAGCATGCGTTCACAACGGCTAAATTGCAAGCATTGCAAGTGCGGCGCAAATGTCATGTGAATATCTTCCCCACGCCATGTCTACCAACAATGCATAACTGATCGCAGACACATACACATAACCTTAAAGGAAGCGTCGTGTAATCGCTTTCTAACCGAAGGGCAAGGCCGCTTCCAAGGTTGCCTATTTTACGAGCGGCTCAGAACCATATTGTTTGGCGGCCAGTCTCGCACCTCGGAAGATGGGCCCTTTGAGTGAAAGTATGTGCCAATGCATCCTACTCCCATGTGATGCCTCAGCCTTGGGCGGCGCTTCAGTATCAGTCTCGTTTCGTTCGGAAAGAATTTTCCAATGCTTTATTGCTGTTTAAGGTGGTCTTGAAATTCGCCGAAAATATATCGTGTAACATATGGCGATCAGCAATAGTCGCCGATGGCGGATAAACCAGGGGTTCTCTTAGCCACGTAATCCCATCTGGGCTGTACTTTTCGGCAATGTAGTAGCCTCGCCGCCTGCGGGATTATCTGATTAAGCTATGTAGAATGCTCAGTTGCCGTAATGGGAAGTTCGGATCCTTCTATGACACGTTTTTTTTTTAATCAGACGATATGGAGCTTGAATTTTTCCTCGTCCTCCAGTGCACTACTTCTGCAGGCTTGGAGGGACACCAGCAAAAGATTCCGAGAGTGGGTGAGGTACTACTGATCCAAGTATAACGAAATTGGGAAAGCTCATTAAGCTTCAACAAAGGCGCTCCTTCAATGAAACATGAATTGGCCAACCTGGTGCAGTATTAGGCCACTCCCTCCGTTATCATTCCCACAATACACC
Source organism: Dermacentor albipictus (assembly GCF_038994185.2). NCBI lineage: Eukaryota > Metazoa > Arthropoda > Arachnida > Ixodida > Ixodidae > Dermacentor > Dermacentor albipictus. Next base: position 117,299,880 of record NC_091826.1, read on the forward strand.
TGGTATTTGTGCGCACACCATCCATATCTGGAGCGATACCCCGACGTCACCATTCAAGGGTTTAAAAGCGGCGCTCGACGCTTCACTCATCAGTGGGCAAAGTGACAGCGGTGACGACACGATGTTGAAACGCTATTTCTGCATTGTGCAGCAATGTTATTCCCTAAATTCTCGATGCTTTAAACTGGACAATCGATCCTTGCACTGTTTCTTTGCCCACAAGATGCGGCTGAATATGCTTGAATGCCTTCTACTGTAACAATGGCCTTTTGTTGAGTGGAGACGTGGAGACGAATCCTGGTCCCTCCAAAGTTGATCCCTCAAAAAAGCTCGGCAATTCATCGAAAAATAATGATTCCAGTAACAGTTCTTCTGAACGATCTACGCGCCCCACAATGACCACTCAACATTCGGCTACTGCGGTATGTTCGACCGAAAAGGTTGACAATGTCTGTATGCTTACTGAGGGACTTGAACGACAAAAGGTCATGGCTGAAGACCTTGCCAAAATTAAGTAATTTCAAGCTTCTGTAAACTCGCGTTTTGATGCGCTAGAAAACCGTGTAGCACTACTTGAATCGCATACAACAGGTCAAAAGGTTGATGCCAATGTTTGCGATCTTCATTGCTCCGAGGTTAAAGCACTAACTGGAACTTTCGCTCAGCTGGTTGCCAAGAATGACGACCTTAACCGATCCCGTCGCCAGAACATCAATATACATGGCTTGGATGAAAAACCGGATGAAAATGAGAATTTGCTAGATGGGGTTGCACAGATATCTTCTGATATGCTGCAAGTTACGCCCCCACACATTGAGCGTTGCCACAGGATTGGCGGAAAGCGCAGAGAGCGTCCACGCCCAGTTATTCTGAAGCTGCTGGATTTTCGGGAAAGTTTTCGGTGATGAAAAACGTCTCGAAGCATAAAGAATCGAAATATTACATCACTAAGGATTTTTCAGCCAGTGTTTGTGCAGTCCGGAAAAAAATTTGGGATACCTCAGAAGCTTTTCGAATACAGGGATCTATTGTCAAGATACGTTATGATTACGTTTTTATCGACAAAGTGCGCTACAGTTGGGATGGCGTGTCCAATGCCCTTATCAGAGACCCGAAATCTTTCAACAAAACATCTCGGTCCGCACCGCCCAATTCGTCAGGTACAGTTAAAGCTTCTGAGTCACTGTGGTGTGTGTAGTGCGCGACATGGTGCGGTGGTCAGAAAGGACACAAGGAGACGACAAGGAGTGCGCGCGCCGAGGCGAATTACATGCTGGAGAGGAAACGGCAACGCCGAAAAGCGTCCGGCACGTGAACGCTCGGCGCAAGAAAAGAAACAAGAAAGAAATGCCAACGAATTAAGAGAAACCATGGAGTGTCAAACAGCCAATCGGGCAACGACTAATCAGCCAGAGTGGAAGAAAAAGCGAGGCGCGCTGGCAGAAGGGGGGAGACGCCGGGAGAGGTCCAGGAAGCGACGCCAGGAGAAGGTCAGCCACCGGACCGTGAGATGAAGACGGGCCGTAGGGTGCCGCACCGCAGCCACCAGGATTTTATCCCACCGGGGCCTCCTGCCAACCCGTTCCTGTGTGTCGCCATTCTACCCGAGAGTGCCGCCAGCGGTCCAAGGCTGGAGAGCTTCTGTGCCCATGGGCAGGACGAGAGCAGTCGGGCTATGGGCCCGAGTTCTACGCCAAGCTGCCCGGCCAGAACACCGCTGCCGTCTGCTCGTGCCGCCAAGCCGCCTGCCTTTGTCTCCAAGCCAGAGCTAAGGCGCTCTGGTCTCCTGATCATCGGGTGAACAGCCCGACCTTTGGTGAGACCGGTGCAACTTATCTTGTCGCCGCGTCTCCACGTCAAGACTATTAAGCGCCCCTGTCATCATGATCAGCCCGGACTCGCGCACTGGTTAACGCCACCATAGCCCTAAGTTTGTTCCTTTCCGCGGTGATTTTATGCTTTCTTTCTCTTTCTTTCTATTATTTATTTTATGCCTCTTTCTAGTTTTATTAAAAGTGTGTGTGTAGGTTTTTGAAACCAACGGCTTTGTCCTCAATTACGTTCTCGAAGGCTCCGCCTCAGAGAACCGTCAGAACCTACGAACACAAGAACCTGCATCACAGTCACTACGTTTCACTTCTTCTGACTGACTGCCTCGTAATTCCAATTGTAAGCTTTCAATTATAAACCTCAATGCTAGAAGCATAACAAACAAGTTCAGATACTTTTTGTCTTTGACCTCTGCACGCTCACCTCATGTAGTTGGTATCAGAGAGACTTGGCTGCATGATGATATACTATACTCTGAGTTCACTTCTCCTGGCTAAATTACGGTTCGCGCAGATCGGCGTCACTCTGAACGTGGTTGCGTTGCGCTGCCTTTTCGGTCGGATCTCAAGTTTTCACGATTGCAACCACTAGCTGATATAGAATCAGTCGGGTGTAACCTTTATCTAGACAAAGCACATGTCGTGACAGGCGTTGTTTACCGTCCACCAAGATCCTCTGTCGACCACGTTTTAACTCTTAGTCGCTACATTAGCGAGCAGCAGCTAAATACGGGTAACCTCATTAGCATGGGTGATTTTTATGCCCCTGGCATTCATTGGCCTACTTTAACACTTGTGAAAGAGACTTCCAGAAATAGAGAACTAGTTGTCTTTTATCTTTTATTCGACCTTGTCCAGATTACCAATAAACCCACACGATGCGGTGCTGTGCTCGATTTGGTTTTCGTTAGTTCTAACATTGTTCCAAACGGTTACAGAAGTGATGTCATTGAAGGAATTGCTGATCACCAGGACGCTCTTGTCTCCTTAAATTTCTCGGTTACTAACCAAATTTTGTTTTCTCTACATTTCGTGATTTTAATCGCGCTGATGATGTTTCAATAATAGACGCTCTGTCTGATGGTTTTGAAGAATTTGCTGCACTAAGTAATACTTGTGATGTTAACGCATTGGTAACTTATTTCGAATGCTTGGCTAAAAAGTATTCTGTGTTTTATTCCTTTCAAAACAGAGAAGAAAAGTGTAAAAATTCCCTGGATGACGTGAGATATATTACATCTGACACGTCGTGTAAATGGACTAAGGTGTAAGAGGCACTCTAACAGTCAGGCAGCCATGACGAGGTTCACTAAAGCAAAAGAGGAGCTTAGGCTGAAAATTACCTGCGCTAAGCATTTCTTCTTCGGTGTGCAGCTTCAGGGCCTATCAAAACCAACCCGCGTAAATTTTGGTCGTCTGTTTTGCCACGTCATACGACGGCTACTTCTATGGCGATTAACAATGATTCTACCAATGATCTATTTTATGTATCAAACGCATTTAATGAGTTTATCATGTTCGTTTTCACTCGTGAACCAAACGTCATACAGCCAGACACCACTGCTCGTAGTGACGTACCCAGCAATGACATTAAAGGGACACTAAAGGGAAACAATAAATCAGTTTAGACTAATAAAGAATTGTTTGAGAAACCTGCAGGCAGTCATTTCAAGAAAATAGTTTGAGTATTAGATGAGAAAATGAAGGTCCAAGTATCAGTATTTGAATTTCGCGCCGAACGCCAGCGCCGGTACGTCAGCGTGACGTCAGGGATTCCAAAGTTTGTTTTCGCATTTGGGCCGCGTTGGCTGAATAAAGGTTCCCGAAACTTGGCATGTTTAATATTTGGTTCCTTTAGAAAACAATGTAGTCAATCTGTACCGTTATATATAATTAGTAGGCCCTAGAAGATGCCATCAAAATTCAAGACGTCACAGCCCCCAGGTGCGGGAACTCAAGTAGGCGTCGCCACCTGCATTTCGTTCTTGCGCTTTTTCTGGCTTACCAAACGTCTTATCGTTGTAAGAACGGTGTTTTCGGTGTTGTAGAACGGTGATTTACTGATGCAGAAGAAATCACTTTTCACTTTAGTGCCCTTTAACATTTCCGAAAAAGGTGTGTTGAATTTAATATTGAAACTCGATATTAAGAAGTCTGCTGGGCCATTTGGCAGTCCGAACTTATTTTTCGTACGATACTCAATATGGTCCTGTCGCTACCTCACTGTCATATTTCGCAAGTACCTGGCATCCTCTACAGTAGACTCATCCTGGAAAATAGCTCAAGTTCTTCCTTTATTCAAGAACGGTGACAAACACGTCTTACCTAATTAAAGACCAATTTTTTTTACCTCTCATTCGTGTAAAATGTTAGAGCATATTTTTTACAAACACATTATGGAATACCTTGAGTCACACAAATTACTAACTAATATCCAGCACGGCTTCAGACGTGGGTTCAGCACATTAACACAGCTAAGTGAGTTTACAGATGACATTTGTATTAACCTCCACACGGGCAACCAAATTGACGCAGTCTTCATTGATATTTAAAGACATTTGTTGCAGTGATTCATTCGAAATTGATGTATAAACTTGACGCCTTCCTTAATAACCCCCCCCCCCCCATCTCAGCTGCACTTCTAGTTTTCCTTCCGATAGATCTAAATTTGTGACCTTTAACAGAGCTAATTGCAGGGAGACACAGGTGCCTTCAGGATTACCACAAGGTTCCGTGCTGGTTCCGTTGCTTTTCTTGATCTTTATAAACGATTTGGCTCGTGACATAACCTCAAATACACGTTTGTATGCTGATGACTGTGTATTGTATAAAAAAATTTCCTCCTTTAATGACCATTTACAGCATCAAAAATAATTTTCTAATTTTAGCTCTTGGCGCTATACCTGGCAAATGACAATTACCATCCGTGAAACCGTTCTGATTTTCGCTAATAAAATGACCCATTCCGCTTTTACTTACAATGTTAATAATACTCGGATTCAGAGCGCTGGTGAATATAAATACCTTGGTCTTATTTTCACACCCTGTATATCTTGGTCGAAGCACATCGATTTAATAACCTCAAAAGAACGGAAAAACTTAGGCTATCTGCGCCGCACTTTAACCACAGCGCCAAGGGAAACTAAACTACCAAAGTATAAATCAGTAGTCCGGCCTATACTCGATTGTGCTTTCCCCGACTGGAATCCATGAAAACGGTGCGACATTAATCAAATTGAGGCCATCTAAAAGAAAGTGATCCGCTTCATACGCCGTAGCTACGATAGGGAATTTTCACCGTATACAGCGCTTTCATTCCTAGGCTTACAACTGCTCTCAGATCAAAGACGCACGAAATCACTGAAGTTTTACATTGCATTATTACCTCTTCTCGCCGTATATCTTCGGATAACTACCTAACTCCTGCAAAACCATCTAATACTAGAAGTCACCATCACCTAAACATCGCACCTTATTTTGCCCGTACGGACACATGTTAATACAGTTTATTTACCCGTATATTCGAGTAGTGGAATTTTTTGCCGGGGCCTATTCGTTCTCTTCCTTTGAACTTATTATTGTCGGCCATTCAATAGTTTTGGTTTGTGTTGGTTTGTATTTTCCGTATTGCCTGTATTACTTGCTATTTTCATTTGTCTACCTTTCACACCTACTCCTGCAATAGCCCGATGGGGCTGCAGTGTGTACGAAGAAATAAATAAAAATAACTAGCGCTCAGTCGACTACAGCTGCGGAGCACCTGACCAAAGAGGCGGTCAGACGGGTAACGCAGCAGACGGTGCCAACAATGCCTGGACCCGTAGAGGCCGCTAATGATAAGTGACCATGGCAACCTTTAACACGCGAGCTCTGTCTAGTGATTCTAGCTTAGCTGGACTCTTTGAGGTATTATGAGTCATTGTTTGGCATATCATTGATCTTAGCGAGATTAGAAGAAATGGTGAGGCCTATACAGTGCTGAATAACGGCCACGTCCTTGGCTGTAGAGGTCTTTCAGACAAGAAGCAGGATGGGGTAGGATTCCTAATTCATAAGGAGATAGCGGGAAACTATGACAAATTCTGCAGAATAAATGAGAGGGCAGCAGTAGTTGCAATAAACCTAATAAAGCAATAGATTAAAGGCAGTACAAGCCTGCGCTCCAACTTCCAGTCACAATGACGCTGAACAAGATGAGTTATATGAAGATATTGAATTAGCGATGAAAAAAGCAAAAACACAGAATGCTGCAGTAATGGGCGACTTCAATGCTAAAGCGGGGAGAAAGCTGACTGGTGAACAACCATTTGGCAACTGCTGAAGGAGACATGCCGGTAGAATTCGCCGAAATAAATAAGCTGAGAATAATAAACATCTTTTTCAGCAAACGTAGCAACAAAAAGTGGACTTGGAAAAGCCCTAATGGTGAAACAAGAAATGAAATTGATTTCATACTTTCTGCCGATCCCAGCATAGTGCAGGATGTAGAAGTGATAGGTAAGGTAATGTGCAGTGATCATAGGTTAGTAAGGGCCAGCATTCACCTTAATTTGAACAGAGAAAGAGTAAGATTGGTTACGATGAAGCAGGTGAACATAGAAGCAGTAAGGGTAAAAGCAGACAAATTTAGGCTCGTACTTGTAAACAAATATGCAGCCTTAGAGCAGTGCGATGAAGATGACATAGAGGTAGTGAATGAAACCGTAGCTAGGCTGACTTCAGAGGCAGCAAGTAATGTGGGAAGCAAGGCACCAAGGATACCAGTAGGCAAGCTCTCCCAAGTAACAAAGGATTTAAAGAAGAGACCACAAAGAATGAAAGTGTCCAACTGAAGAGACAAGATAGAATTCGCGGACCTCTCAAAACTGATCAACAAGGCAAAAATAAGTGATATCCGAAACTATGAAGTCAGAAATACTGATGAAGCCGTAAACAATGGACGCAACCTGAGATCACTGAGAAGGAAACTCAGCATGAGACAAAACAAGACGTAAGCACTGAAAGGAGAAGCAGGGTAATATCTGCAATAGTAAAAGCAACAAAAGAATTTTATACTGACTTGCACAGTACCCAGAGGAGTTACGATACCTCCATTCGAAACAGTAATGACGAGGATACAGCAATAATCCTCCTATAATTAGCGATGAGGTCAGAAGGGACTTGCAAGATGTGAAACAGGGAAGAGCGGCGGGAGAAGACGGAGTAACAGTCGATTTAATCAAAGATGGGGGAGACATAATGCTTGGAAAACTGGCGGCTCTCTATGCGAAGTGTCTATCGACAGCAAGGCTCCCACAAAACTAGAACAATGCAAACATTACCCTAATCCACAAAAACCGAGACGTTAAAGAAATAAAAAAAAAGTATAGATCCATTAGGTTACTCTCAGTATTGCATAAAATATTCAATAAGATAATTTCCCATAGAATGAAGGCAACACTGGGCTTTAGCCAACCAATGAAAGAGGCTGCCTTCAGGAAGGGATATTCTACAATGGCTCACATCCATGTCATTAATCGGGTAATCGATAAATCCGCAGTACAGACCACTTACGTAAATAACTTGGTAAATATCTACAGAGGTAACACAGCTACCTTAATTCTCAACAAAAAAAGTAGGAAGATGCCCTCAAAGAAAGGGGTCAGACAAGTACACACAATCTCTCCGATGCTATTCACTGCGTGCTTGGAAAAAGTATTCATGCTCTTATCTGGGAAGGCTTAGAAGTAAGGATCGACAGCGAATATCTCTGCAACCTTCAATTTGCCGATGACATTGTTCTATTCCGCCACACTTCAGACGAGTAGTAACAAATAATCGGGGACTTACACAGAGAGTGTGCAAGAGTAGGGTTTAAGAATAATATGCTGGAGACAAAGATAATGCTGAATAGCCGGGCTACGCGACAGGAGTTTAGGATCCACAATCAGCCTCGAGAGTCTGTGAAGGAATACGTCTTCCTAGGTGAAACATTCACAGGGAACGGTTATGATGAGATGGAAATTCATAGAAGAATAAATATGGTTTGGATCGCATACGGCTGACATTGTCAGCTCCTGACTGGCAGCTTAATACTAAAATAAAAAGGAAAGTGCACAATCAGTGCATTTTATTGGTGCTGAAATAGGGTGCAGAGACTGAGAAGAAAGCTTGAGAACGAGTTAAGGACTGCGCAAGGAGTGACGGAACGAAGAGCGCTAGGAATAATGTTAAGAGACAGAAAGAGAGCGCTTAATATAAGGGAGCAAGTGAGATTAGCCGATATTTCGATTGGTATTAGGGGAAGAAATGGAGCTGGGCAGGTCATGTAATGCACAGGTTAGATAACCGTTGTACCATTAAGGTTACAGAAAGAGCACCAAGAGAAAGGAACTGCAGTCGAGGACTCTAAGCGACTAGATGGGCCGATGAAATTAGGAAACTCACGGGCGCTACTACAGATCGGTTAGCGTAGGGCAGGAGTAATTGGCGATCGCAGGGAGAGGATTCGGCCTGCTGTGGTCATAAAATATTCTGATGATGAGGATGTCGGCAATTACTCCCGCAGCGTCATTTTTCCTTACATTGCTAATAATTCTTGCTTCTTCGGGGAACCAGCCAAACTACCTTCAGACAACACTTATTCCTTGTCTTGCTTATTCGAAGTGATCTAGCTAAATTACTCAGGAGGGTGTCGTTCGGCGGTTTTCCATCATCATGCCTATATCTACATTGGTGCACCCTGTACACGGTCCTCATGCAATGTAGTTATTTATTTCCCATATTAGCGCTAATTGCGTCCATACGATTACTTTAGCGTACTCTACCGCTAATTCTGGTATCTTGTCTATTAGAGTCGTCGAATTCGACACCTATTGCGATTCGATACGACGCTCTGAAGACGTGAAAGGACGGTCGTTTTCTTTTATGGAACTGTGCACGAGATATCTAGGACCCAGACATGCCAAACCCGTTTGAAGGCTTTAAGGCCACCGCCGCAAAACATCGCAGTGCCTCCCAAAAGACGCAGCACCGATGGCAATAGCAAATTAGTAGTCTGCTGTATGACGTGACAATATTATTTGAATCGGCCGCATCAATTCGTAAACATTCGCTCACGAACAAAGTTAATAAGCATGTTTTAACGCTTGCACAAGGAAACGTGGATCTATCTCGCTCGATGACCGTGGAATGTCGCTGTCAAAACGCCGGAATTAAAGAAACACGGCAGCAGCAGCGAGCGAATCGATCTTCGTGCTACTTTCGTTTCAACGAGAACTAAACGGCAGAAACACATGGCATGACACAATATGACCGTACCAATGATAGCTTATAAGATAGGGCCCGCGCAGCCGCAGGTGTCCTACCTGGAGTGATTGATTGTTTCTGGTTTCTCGGACTGTATAAACATAGAGGATGCGGCCAAACCAGCCCTGTGTGCACAGAAATGTAGTGTCGGGGTGCGGCAGCGTAGCCTTGCTTGTGCAGTCCCTAATTTGCTTGTTGGGCAGAATTTGCGGCTGCAAGAGTATAGGAGGGGGTCGTTGTCAGAATGCGAAGTCACGCTAGGTAAATGTAGCTAATTCATCATTGTGAATTTCACAAACCTAGTAGCAGTGATGTAGGCGGATGGGACATTGGCAGATACGATAAGGCCACCAAGGGAAGCGTTTCCTAACGATTCTGCAGACTGATTCAAAGGCAAACGTTTGTGCCCAGGCACCGAAATTAAATAAAGTAAATGCAAATGACGCGGACCCCAAGAGATGTAGTGCTTGCAAAATGGTTGGATCACTACACGTTGCAAGCGATGAACTAACAAAAAGTGAGTCGTTGATTATAGCTACCGATGAATGGCAGGGGTTCAATTTGCGCACTGCTGAAACTACAGCTCTGAATTCTGCTTTGTAGATAGGGGAGAACCCATTTCTACCCATTTTCTACCATATGGGCGTGACAAGTGCTTCGTGTTGATCAGGGTGCTATCACTCGGAATGTGTGTCAGCCCATCATTTCACCACACTATGATCACCGTACGGAACTTGTACACATTGTTTTTTAGGCGCCATTCATCGTGAAGCTGCTACCTATTTCTGTTCTTTCGCTATTGCGCCTTTCAGTTGTAACTTGTTGATAGAAATAGTAAACGACCTCGTGCACGGTGCATTGCAGTTCATCGTTTAGTCGAGGTCACGGGAATTCGCCCAAAAAATAGTCGCTGCCGAAATCGTTGCGTCGCCATTTCTACGTGTGACCGTAGCCTTAACGTTTCTTTTTATTGCAGGCGCTTTCGCAAAATTTATACATTTACAACCAGTGCACTTTACTCGAGCTATACATTGTCGCAATGTCGCGTTCTGTTTGTCTCTTAATGAATAATTTTTTCTTGTGCACTTTTTTCCTAGGTACACCTAGAGTTTGAAACTACTTGGGCCCCAATAACTGATGCAAATAAAACTGTACCTGTGCGAATACATTGCAGTGAATGAAGGTTAAGGGTTTATGGCGAGAACTGCTAGGTAAATACGGGAGCAAAATGTAGTTTACTTTCGTTTTCCTGGTTCCTTACAGAGGCCGACATTGTCATGTATGAGCGTCTACTTCTCGAAAAAGCCTTATTTGATGTCTTCTGCAACGCGAATAGAATAAGAATCGATCAAACGGACGGAGGCTACGTTGACCTTCTTGTCATAATCCGTCCAGACATTCCACCAGCTGAAGTTTTCGGCAATAACCTAAACGTAAGTGCAAGATTCCGAGCATTATTAAGGATAGGATAGGAATAAACTTTATTTGTCCAACGGTTGTTGATGTTGGTGCCCAGGGCTAGGCTGCCAGGGGTCCATCAACCGAGGAAAATCTTTCGAGATCCCCGGCAACGGCCCTGGCCCGCTGGACGGCCCACTCCTGGTCTTCGGGTGCCTCGCTGAGGAGGGCGGCTTGCCATCTCTCAGCGAGGCGCCCCGCTTCAGAGGGTTCTGCTCTTGTATTCCTCCTTCCTCTTTGTCCTTGTTCCACGTGGCGTCGGCATTCCCAAAGCACATGGGCCATATCGGCCCGTTCGTGCTCGCACCACGGGCAGCCAGGCGAGGGGTGCAGCGCGGGCCACAGGCGGTGCAGGTGGTAGGGGTTGGTGAAAGTGCCCGTCTGCAACCGTCTCAGGTCGACCGCCTGGGACCTGTCTAGGCGCTCGTGGGGTTGCGGATATTTTCTTCGTTCTTTCCTATAGTGACCAAGCACCTCCCGGTACGTTGCCGGAAACTCCTTGACATCGCAGTCGGCGTCCTCGTGATACCCAGCTCCGTCCGCCACGATTTGTGTTGTATTAGTAACAACAGCGGCCGCGCCAGACGGGGTGGCAGCCGCCGTCGCCGTCACTCCTCCGCTGGGGTCCCGCACAACAACGGCAGCAGCTGCCCTCTGGGTGACCGCGTCGCGGCGGGTAAGCTGCCTCGCGACGAGGTGGGCGCGCTCGTTGTGGTTGGGTGGAGTGTCGTTGCGTCTTCTGCCGTTAGCATTGTTGGTGTCATTATTGTCGTGGCTGTTGTTACTGCCAAGCTCCCCGACGTGCGCGGGGAACTGCTTGAGGGACTTGTTTGTAATCGTGCCGGATCCGAAGTCCCTGGCCCGGGCGTTGAGCATGCGTGCCACATCCGCGGACACCCAACCTTTGGTGTAATTCCGAATCGCTGATTTGGAGTCGCTGATGATAAGGTTATCCTCCGCACCTCCACGGAGTACCGCAAGGGCTATGGCCATCTCTTCCGCTGCTTCGGCCGACGGCAGCCTCGCTGATGCCGTGACTCGGATCGTTCCCTTTGTATCTACGACTGCCATGGAGAAGGCGGGCGCCGCTGCCGTCGGCCGGCCGTGTCGATGTTGCCGTTGTTGCTGCTGCTGTTTTTGTCGTAGTAGCAGTAGTGGTGGTGGTGCTGGTAACTGCGGTTCGTCTCGCCCATTCCCTTGTAGCGGCGGTGGTGGTCGACGTTCCTCGTCGCCATCAGAGTCACCGACTGGCCGCGGGTACCTGGCTGCATCGACGAAGAGGACACCTTCTTGTCTTCCATGCTTCTCGAGGATTGCTACCGCCCTACGTATACGTCTTTGCACGTCATGCAGCGGGTGCATATTCTTCGGCATGTTTTCCGTCTGTATGGCGTCCCTGACTTTCGGTAGCAGTGATTCTTTCAGTCCACGCGCCTCGTGATATCGAATCCCGAGCAAGTCTAGGATTCGTCTTCCCGTTACAGTGCTCGACAGCCTCTCCAGCTGCGCGATTCTCTGCGCCTCGGCGATCTCCTCGAGCGTGTTGTGTACGCCCAACTCGAGGAGCCTGCGGGTTGGCGTGTACTGGGGCACTCCCAGGGCGGTCTTGAAGGCCCTGCGGATCGCCACGTTCAGCTTGTCGGTTTCGCTCCTGTTCCAGTCGGCATATGCGGCGACGTACGCTATGTGGCTCAGCGCGTACGCCTGTATCAGCCTCGTAAAGTTGTGTTCTTTCATTCCTTTCCTCTTGTTCGCGACCCGCCGCACGAGGTGTGTGGCGGCGGCCACTTCCTTCTGCAGTCGGGCAACCAGCTCGCGGTTGGCACCGTTCTCTTCCAGCCACAGGCCGAGCACTCGCAACTTGGACACCGTCGGTATTCGGGTCCCCTCCCTCGTCGTGACGCAGACGCCCAAACGACGAGCGTCTAGCACGGCCTGCGGAAGGGGCCCTTTCTTGCGCGGCCTGTGGAGCAGGATTTGCGACTTGTCGGGTGAGCAGACGAGTCGCGTGTCCTCGAGGTGCCGTTCCACCTCCCGGACGGCCCGCTGCAGTCGGTCTTCCATTTCGCCGACGCTCGTGTTCTCCGTGGTCCACACCGTCACGTCATCTGCATATATCGTATGATTGATGCCCTCTATCGCGTCAAGGCGCTCCGGCAGGCCGATCATGACGAGATTGAAAAGCATGGAGGAGAGTACGGAGCCCTGCGGCGTTCCCGCACCACCCATTCGGACCGTGCGTGGTGAGGCCCCGTCGATCTTGACTGTCGCCTCGCGCTCATTCAGGAAGCTGCTGACATATCGGTGGAACCTCGCCCCGAGATCAAGTCGGCTGATCTTGTCCAGTATGGCCATGTGCTTCACAGTGTCGAAGGCGCTCTTGAGGTCTAGCCTGAGTAGGGCACGCACGTGTGTGCTCGGAGCATTCACGACCTGTTCCTTGATCTGCAGCATGGCGTCCTACGTTGAAAGTCCCTTCCGGAAACCTATGGTGTGGGTGCCGAAGGCGTCCTGCTTCTCGAGCAGCGTCGTCACCCTGTTAAGGCAGGCATGCTCCATCACTTTCCCGACGCAGGACGTGAGAGAGATCGGCCGCATGTTTCGGACCTCCAGCGGTTTGCCCGGCTTTGTTATCAGTATAACGTCCGCGGTCTTCCACTCTTGCGGAATTTGGCCCTCCTTCCAGCACGCGTTGATGTACTCGCAGAGCTTCTCGATGGCGTCGTCGTTCAGGTTCCTCAGGATTTTGTTGGTGATCCTGTCAGGACCGGGCGCCGAGTTGGTCTTCACTAGCTGGAGGACCGTTCTAATTTCCTGCACGGAAAAGTCCGCGTCCAGCTCCTCGTTGGGAGCCCCGCAGTACTCTGGGTGACTCTGCCCTTCCGGGCGTGAGAGGTGCGTCTGCACGATCTCTTCCCGAAGGCCTCTGGGTCGTCCTTGTACTTGTGTCGCAGCTTGGCCATCTCTGTACGGGTCGCCGTTCTGGTGCTTGCCGGGTCGAGCAGGTGCCTGAGAATCTTCCAGGTGCGTCCAGCGCTCATGTTCCCGTTCATCGTGTCGCACAGCTCCTGCCATTCTTGCTCGCACAGGCGGGCGCAATGCGTCTCGATCTCCCGGTTCATTTCGGCGATCTTCTTGCGTATCTTCCTGCTGAGTTTTTGCCTACTCGCTGTTCGCTGCATGGATTTCTTGGCCGCAACAAGATGTGCCAGCCGGCTGTCCACTCTGGACGGTTGGGGAGCGCCGTCGCCCACGGCTCCGCGGGACCTGTCTGCCTCTTCTTTGGGTGGTTCTTGTCGCCAGTCCGTCCATTCGACCTCATCGGTGGCTTTCTCTACGTCCGCGAGTAGTATTCTGCACCATTCGCTGATGTCTTCGATCGGGCCCTCCTCCTTGTCTTGCTCTCTATTTTTCCGGAATCTGTCCCAGTCTACGATTCTCGCCTTTCGGCAGACGCCCTCTTCGCTTTCATCCTCTCCCACGGTCACGCACAGGATCCTGTGGTCACTCCCCAGGTCCTCGAAGGAGTTCGACCAAGTGACCACGCCCGCGCCTGACCAGACGGAGAGGTCGGGGGACGTGTCGCGGCACACTCCATGTCCGATCCTGGTGTGCGAAGCAGGTTCGTTGAGTACAGCCAGGCCGAGATCGTCCATCAGTCCGGCTAGCCTCTTCCCTTTCGGCGAGTCGGCTCCGTATCCCCATTGCGTGTGCGGCGCATTGAAGTCTCCGCATATCAGCAAGGGACTAGAGGCGGCCTTGGCCATCGCTTCGCGAAAGAGGGCGTCGAAAGTGTGAGTGCGGTATCTTTGCGAGGGGGAGCGATATACGTTGAGCACGAAAAGGCCGGTTTTCCTACTTCCAATACTCGGCACGACTTCGATCAGTACATGGTCTATGTCCGACTCTTCGTGGAGCATGAGTTCGTGTTCGATGAAGGCCGTCCCGCGCTTAACCAGGGTGCACACCCTGACGTCCCTCCCCATGGATTCGTAGGGGGGACCGCACGTCACATAACCCGGGAGCTGGGCCCGATCGAAAGGTTCTTGCAAGGCAATCACGACAGGAAGTTTGTTATTGGCAAGCGTTTTCATGTATTGCACCATCGTTGCTTTCTTGTTTTTGAAGCCCCTGCAATTCCACTGCCAGACTATGCGTCTATTGTCGGACTTGCGGGACACAGCCATGATTGTTATGCAGAGGTGTTGGGGGGACACAACTGTCCGTGCGTCCCTCCTGCCCCGGTGCGGGTGGTGTTGGCGTTGTTGTCACAGGCGAGGATGGTCGGTGTGTTTACCGCTTGTGACGATGGTACCCCGGCCCTTCCAAGCAGGTGATGGTGATGTTGCTGTTGCTTCAGTTGCATCGTCCCGTGTTCCAGATCTTCGATTCGCTTATTCATGGCCGCGAGTTGGGTGTTAACCGCTGCGTACTGCGCGTTCCGTCCCGCGTCAGATTCGTTCAGCTTTGTCAGGAGTATATCAAACATTCGCTCCGTCTTATCCGTCAGTTTGTTCACCATCTCTTCGATCGCGTCTATCTTTCTGGCTCCTGACCTGGGTCTCTTCAGTGCTTGTGCGTGGTCCAAAGTGTCTTCCGTAGGTGGCGTATCGCTTGTGCCCTTGCGCTTGGAGCCCGCCGCTGCCGGCGCTTCTTCGCCACAACACATGTCCATCTGGCCTACTTCGCCTCCTGTCGCGGTCGCATCGCCTCGCTCGGCGGCCTCGCGGAAGGTGAAGGAGGAGATCCTCTCATGAGGGGATTCTCTCATGCCCTTCAAGATTTCGTTGAGCGTCTGTTGTTGCTCGTCGATTTTCCTCGGTGATTGTTCGTTCTGCTTTCTGGCCCTGCCCAGCTCTTCTCGAAGTTCCTTATTCTCTCGCTCCATTTTCTCCATCCTCGCCGCCAGGAGGGATTCGGGGGCTTCCCTTGTGCTGCCAGAAAGGGGGGTGCTCTCTACGGAGTATCCATTTCTTTCCGCGACTATGTCGGACCAGGTGACCTTACGCGGCCCTGTCGGTATCTCGCCATGTGTGGCCCGCAGGCCGTCTGGCATGGGGCGGTTTCGGTTTCGGTTGCGGCTTGCACTCCGACTACGGCTTCGACTTCTGTTCTTAGGTCTGTTACGACTTCGGCTACGTCTTCTTATCGGCGAGAGGGATCCGGATCTCGAGCGACTTTGGCCTTTTCCCTGCGCCATACTGTACCCCGATGGTGATACGGTCCGCTGAGGGGTCTTTCCTTCTTCCAATGTGTGTTCCTTTTCTTCTCTGCTTCTCGCCCGCCACCTTCTCTCCTTCACTATGTGTGGCAACTTATATTTGGCCTTGCACATTCGGTCGGCCGTGGGGTGCGCCTCGCCGCAGATCCGGCACTTGGGCGTGCACTCGTGTTCGATGCTCGGGTTCTTGGACCCGCAGGCCGGGCATACTTTTATTTAGCGATACTCGTAAAGCATTGTTGTCAGATGCCGTACGCAACCACCGTTCGACAGTAGACGGCCAGGTGCTTTCATCTATTTTTGCTACCATCGTGGCCCTCGTGTGATTGTTGTGTATCATTATAATGGGACCACTGCTACGCGTCATTTCGCATTTGATGGTTCAGTTTTATATTTAGTGGCTAGGGCCCATTTACAAAACCTATGCAAACTTAGAATAAACAAAGATGTAATGAAAGCATGGTACTTTTGCGCGACCATTTAAGAGGCACAGCACAAATTCTTGCCAAACCATGTTTTTCTTGCAGTCTTTTTATTAATAATGCGTTCCTATAACTTCCACGCACTTTTTAAAACAATGCCCACGGAAGTCACTGCACACATTAGTGGACATCTTGAGTGTACAATAGCAAGCAAAAGCCTTCGCACCCGTGTAACATATGAGATGGGTGGATGGATGTATGCCGTGAGCTTCCCCTTTGAAGCGGGGCGGTTGGTTGCGCCACTGAGCTTCTTTCCTTATTTTTCCGAATGTGTCAGCTATCTAATTTTTTTTACACACAAAAGGTTACCAGCATCAAGCTCTCTGAACCACTACTGGGAAATTTGTTATTGTAGGTCTGGGTTGTTTGTGGTCTGCCTATCTTTCCGCCACGAAACCTCGAACAACCTTTTAATAATCACTGTTGCGGACATGTTTGCTCTCCCCCTGCTATCCTTGAACTCAAGCACTTCAAACAGGACAGGGTTCCCTAAGCTAACAGCTGAGTAGGTATCTTCACATTCTAATAAAACGTATTCCATCGTTTCCATAGCTTCACTGCAGAAAGAACGTATTTCCTCTTGCTTGGTCTTTCACGCTTTCTAATCATGCGTGCTAAGGTATCCTAACGCAGCCTGATCTCGCTTCGAAAAGTAAAGAGCGTGCTGTGGCATTATCTTAAATAATTTCTTTCCTAATTTAGTTTTTTTTTTACTTTTTCAGTAGTTACTCATAGCCACTTTGTTTTCCATTGCCACCCCGCATGAGATGACCTTAGCCTCTCTGCCTTCTTTAGGCGTCCCATGTTGCGATATTGCCATTTCTTACATCCACTCTGAGTAAAGAATACTTTCTTGTACAAATATATTAACACTCTCCTAACCCATGTACGTTCTTTCATATATGTCAGTCGTTCTCGGATATCAATTTTACTCCGAGCTTGCCTAATTTCAAATTTTGTCTAGACCATATAACCTTGCAGGATGGCTTATTTAAGGTTTTTTCGTGAGCGCCCAATACGAGGAGCTCTGCTGATCTTTCGTTGCTATCAGGTTGCCATTCTTCCTCTGATTCCAAGCAAAGAACCGCAGTCCTAAATGTAAGTCCTGCAACGATTACAGCTTTCCACATACTCCGAAGCACATCATACCTATTGTATTCCCGTTACTCTCTGTGTTACATCGTGGCCGCATTTCGCTTCTCCTTTGGTATAGATTTTTTTTGTTTCCTTACATCTATTGCTATCGTTACGGTATACGCCTTGGTATTTGCATTCATTTACCCGAGGCATAGCACTGTCCTGTATTGACAGTGTCTTTTCATTTCTCTTTATTACCATGCATATTACCTATTTCTTAACGCTAAACGTTAATACAAAAATTCCACTCTGCTGTCGAAGAAATTAGCCAGACATTGCATATAAGTTTGCCTGTCAGCGAGCAAAACTTAACTTTTAGACCCACCTTTCTGCTTTGCCTCTCTAGGTCATTGAGCATGCATTGCATATGGTCTCTTGAGTTACAAAGCAAGGCAATATCATAGGCGAATCGCGAGTTGCTGAGGTATTCTCCATTAACTCTTAACCCCAATTGTTCCCAATCAATATCTCTGAATACCTCCTGTAAACATGCTGTGAATAGCATTGAAGAGATCGTATCTCCCTAGCTGACCCCTTTCTTCATTGGCATTTTGATGCTTTTTTTATGGAGGACTACGGTGGCTGTAGGGCCGCTATAGATATTTTTCAGTATTTTTACATACGGCTCGTCTACACCCTGATTCCATAATGCCTCCATGACTGCTGAGCTTTCGACTGAATCAAACGCTTTCTCGTGATCGATGAAAGCTATATATAAGGGTTGGTTATAGTCAGCATATTTCTCTATCACCTAATTGATAGTGTGAATATGGTCTTTTGTTGAGTAGCCTTTAATCGCTCCCCTTACGTACGAGAGAAGAAACCCAATGTTCACTCCTTCTACCGCCCTTTCTATCCTCACCATGCGCATCATAAAGAACAGCGGGGATAAAGGGCATATTTTTCTTAGTCATTTAGAGATAATACATTGCCTAAGTCGTTACCTAAGCGTTCTCGCTGCAGAAGACCACACGCAATGAGGCTCTTAACGTTGTCATACGCTCCGGTAATATACAGGAAGCAAGTGCCCTTGCATAGAGTGTAAGGGTTGTGCTGAATGCAGATCCACCAGCTGGGCCTACTCTCTTCCTTATTATCTTTGTCATCTCTGAGTCCCCTCTCTTCTGACCGATGTTCGGGCGTCAGCAGCGTGGGGTAGTAGCGGCCATCTCGGCAGGCCTCCTCTTCCCGGTTGACCAAGATCTCAATGTAACTCGGCAAAAGCCTAAAAATTGCCAAGCTGTGGTTGTTGAGCTTGGCATTCGTTGATCGGGAGCTTCAGGCGAAAGTCGGTGACTGCATAATAAACTGCTGGGTACTGAGTGAGACAATTTACGGAGTCGGTTCTTTAATAACAATTTTGGGGCCAATGGCCTCGCAGCGAATAGGTCCGTACTGACGCGGAATATTTACTATTTTGCGTCTTACCCTTACGACAAGCAAAAAGAAAATAATTGCGCCGAATATAACGCGCTAAAAATGATTCATAGGCAAGTTTTCTGGAATGAAATAACAGTTTTACAGTCATAAGCGTCATACTTAAATAAAAGCAAAAGTAAATGGTTAGATAATATATGTAATTGGCCGGGTAATTGGCTCACCAATTCTCCTCTTGTCAGAAAAGGAGGACCTTTTGCGGACACAGTGGAGACGTCCCGATGTACTGACTTACTCGACCCCGCCCCCCGAAATGGGTTTGCGCAGTGCCAGCGGACATGCAGCACGTGATAAACTCACGGACTCCTTCTCAGCCCTTACCCTTAATTTCTGAAATTGGCCGTGGTTGCTTAGCGGCTATGGTGTTGGGCTACTACGGACGAGGTTGCGAGATAGAACCCCGGCATCGTTGGCCACGCTTCGTTGGTTGAGAACTGCGAAAACACCCCTGCACTTAGATACAGGTGCACCCAGGTGGTTGGAATTATTCCGGAGACTCTCACTTCGGCGTGCCTTGTAGTCAGATTGTGGTTGTCACTTCATTTAGTTTCATTTACCGTGGAGAGCCAAGACATGTTTAGTAATTATTGCAGAGAACCTGCCAGAACGTAAAACATCATTTTCATCATTTTGAATCACCAGTTAAAAGACAGACCTATTATATTATTAGACTCATTCCGTTAAACACATATTAGTGTTTTTCCCCTTCCTGGGGATGCCCGCGAAATAAAAGAACCAAATGCCACGTGGCATACCCGCTTGTGCGCCATGATAGCAGGGCTCCAAAACATTCCGCATACTAACGAACATAGCATTTAGCCGATTGTGCTGCCGCTGCGCCTTCTTATCGCTATCATGAACCCTCACGAGGGAAGCACGTCGCTAGCGTAAATCACATAGCCAACGCCTGCGTCACCGCCCTATCACCTGTTAAGCGGCAGCACAACATGCTAACTTCAGAAAATTATCGAATGTCGAACGGCCTATACTACCATTGGGAGAGCGCCGGGAAGCAAAAAGACGAAGAAAAAGATAGTGCCAACGAATTGTAGACGCTGAAGAAGACTGAGTCGATGAACACGGGGCAAGCATGGGCGTTCTAATGATTCGTTGGGTAAATGTTGATTACATCCTTGTATTCTGTATTTTTCCCTCTCGGCTTTCGTATTCATTACTCACTCATTTCTTATCTCATTATTATCCTATTTAACGTGCAATTGTGTCGGCGGCACTTTGCATACTTGGACCTTCTCTTCTTAGACACATGGCTTAGCGTTCTCTTTTCTTCAGCAAGATGCCAGGGGATAATATTCGGAGATGGTGCGATCTATGGTGCAATGTGTTTGATTTTCGTCGATTGGAAATATTTATGCCCGTAACATTAATTTTATTTATTGTGGGATTGATGCTCTCTTCTCGTTGACACGATTCCTACTGCCTTCTGGGCACCATCACCTTGCGCGAGTGCTGTTTATTCCTTGAAAACTTACTGTATTTTCGAAATGCGGTAGCCTTGCCTCAGCAGGACGTTATCTCCGGCGGTGCGGCCTTTACAGGGGTAAAAACCGATTGCGTTTTTTTTTTTGGATTCTGTGTATGTATTCTGCATCTCGGTAAGCGCTGCAACATTTTCCCTTTTTCTTACTTTTTTTCACACGTTTTAGGTGCTGTTCGAATTCGCCAAAATATATCGTGTATGTAGTCGCGTTCATGGCCGCATGCGTACGGGAGACTACGAATCCACGATAATAGAACCACTGAGAAATACCTTGTCGTACCACCTGCAGCGATTATTCGCAGATAATTCAAGCATGTTTTCAGACATTTCAGATAGACGAAATTGAGTTACACTGACACTACTGAAATGCCTCGCACTGCCTTTCGAGTCAAACCCCCCCCCCTTCCCCCCCAAAAAATATGGTCGCTCAAAAGGAGAGAAAAAAATGATGAGAAGGTTTGCAGTATCGTGTTGCAAAGTATGTGAACTTTAATACAGTTCCAGAGTTCACATACCAGGCACGTACCCAGGGGGGGGCCCGGGGGGGCCCGCCCCCCCCCCCTGAAATCAGATGGCATACCCCTCCCCCCCTCCCCACCCACGCCACCACTCCTCACACATTCCTAAAGCGCTGCCAGATCAATGTTGAGACTTGGCAGCTATTCATCGGTCAGCATTATGCTGCCTTTTTCATTCCTTTTGGATGGGGGTTGTTATCAGCATCTCTTGGGATGTGAAGGCCAGTTTTCTCATAGATTCGGCGCCCGCGAGATTAACTCGAGATGCGTTCATTTGTCACCATCCATTCAACTGTCACGCGCACAGCTGTTCCTTTTGTTAGTTTAACCTTCTTTGTTTAGGCTCATCCTGGGACCACGAAAGGGATGCGGCTGTTAGTCAGCTGGTCTGTACTCTCGTGGAACGAGTTGCGGGCGGAGAAAACGCCAATTGCGTTTAACGTTTCCTTTTGCTTCATTATTTCCTTGAATGACAGCTCGTCGCGACGCTGGCAGATGCCCGGAATCATATACACTTGATATGGGTTAGATAAGGTGGGAAATAAAATAATGTGAAACAGCGTCCATCACAAAAACCTGCATTAACCCTCAAACCCATAATCAAGATGACTGTTGCCCGTTACCTCGTCTGGTTTTTCCCTAATTGTATAGCACTCTTCGTGCAAAATTGGCAACTGGAAACGAAAATCGCAAGGAGTTGAGAAATCAAGCGATTTAATAAGGAAGAGAGCCAAGGCAACAACCAAACTGCAAGGAAAAGCGAATTTAACAACAAATATAACAAATATAACCGTTGCTTCATAAAATATTTATGGATCAACATATTTTTATTTAAATAGGAAGTAGAGAAAACGCCGTCGGAAGCGGAGAGTAATTACGTGTTTTGAATGACGCTTCTACAGTTATCGGTCCAACCACCTCACGTAGCCACTTCTCTATTGTGCTTATGTGGGTGTTTTTCTAACCTTTCGCGGTGGGCGCAGTACGTCTACAATCGCAGTATCCTGCGCTCTACGCGGTTGTATGGGACTGGCGGCCACACAGCGGTACGGAACTTCACAAATAACAACACGAGTCGTTTTCGCACTTGGAGCAGTAAACGAGGAATCCAAAAGAACTGTGATTGTTCCGCAAATATATATTTCGCTGTAATTCTTCCAGACCTAATACAAAAAAATGCTACTATAGTCGGATACAACTTAAGTCTACAGTGAAGCCTCGCCCACGCCCTCATTACAACCAGCAGCCTCAACGAGGCTGCAAATAATTCGTACTTCAAACTTTTCCTGTTACCCAAATAAGGCGGTAACCACAAAAAAGTAAAATTATTAGCGCTTAATTTTACACGTTTTCCCACGCCTATTACAGTGGAATGACGAAAGCCTAATTCTTTATTGAACTGAAATGCTTGCTTCGCTGCAACTATTTATTGTCAAGCTTCACTTCAGTTGGCAGTGAAGTTTCATGAGTAAACCGGCTCAGCAGTGAAAAGAACTGTACCGCAGACTTTTGAAGAGTGAAATATACTCAGACTCCATACACTTTGTCCATGTCTGTTGCATACCTCATTGGTTCCGCCGATGGAAAAACTCTTCAAGAACAGCGGACGATCCAGAGCTATCAAGCACGACGCCATCTTGATAAGGCCGCATGACGATGATTTTGTTTGCTTCTGTGATTAACTGGCGGAGTAATATTGCTTCATGCGTGTGGTATTTGTTTGAACGAGGCGCGTGGGTGACATCAATCCAGAAAAGAGGAGGAAGAACAAACTGGGCTCGCGCTGTGAATCTAACCGGTGAGCGCTGCAAGCGTTGTTGTAAATATAACCTATAAATAGTTTCTCGTCTTACTGACTCGTCTTTCGCGTAAGAACATCTACAGAGGTTCTACAGCTACCTTAATTCTACACAAGAAAAGCAGGGAGATACTAATAGAGAAAGGGGTCAGACAGGGAGACACAATTTCTCCAAAGCATTCACTGCTTGCTTAGAAGAATTCAAGCTATTAATCTGGGAAGGCTTAGGAGTAAAGATCGACGGCGAATATCTCAGCAACCTTTGGTTTACCGATGACATTGTTCTATTCAACAACAATGCAGACGAGTTACAACAAATCATTGGAGACTTTAACAGAGAGAGTGTAAGAGTGGGGTTGAATATTGATATGCAGAAGATGAAGATAATGATAAATAGCCGGGCAAAGGAACAAGAGATCAGGATCACCAGTGGGCCTCTGGAGACTGTGAAGGAGCACGCTTACCTAGGTCAATTAATCACAGGGAACCCTGATTATGAGAAGGAAATTAACAGAATAATAAAAATGGGTTGGATCACATACGGCAGACATTGCCAGCGCCTGATTGGAAGCTTGCCATTATCATTGAAAAGTAAGATGTGCAATCAGTGCATTTTGCCAATGCGGACATATGGGGCAGAGAGTCGGAGACTGACAAAGATGTTTGAGAGCAAGGACCACGCAAAGAGCGATGGAACGAAGATTCCTAGGCATAACATTAAGATACAGAAAGACAGTTGTTTGGATCAGAGAGCAAACGGGTATAGACGATATTCTAATTGACATCAAGAGAAAAAAATGGAGCTGGGCAGGTCATGTAATGCGCTGGTTAGATAACCGTTGGACCTTTAGGGTTGCAGAATGGGTACCAAGAGAAGGAAAACGCAATCGAGGATGACAAAAGACTAGGTGGAGCGATGAAATTAGGAAATTCGCGGGCGCTAGTCGGAATCGGTTGGCGCAGGACAGGGGTAATTGGAGATCGCAGGGAGAGGCCTTCGTTCTGCAGTGGACTTAAAACAGGCTGATGATGATGATGATGATGATGACGACGATGACGACGACGATGATGATGATGATGATGAAGGTGGTGGGCCCCCCCCCCCCCCGAAAAAAAATCCTGGGTACGTGCCTGTCACATACTCATTTTCATCAAGTAAACAAGGTCGTTGGTTGCGTCAATTTATTACTTCTATTTTTGCACCTATATTCGTTTTGGGGGGTTTCCATTTGTACTCCTGTAGATAACGAGCATGTGTTCGCAACGGCTAATTGCAAGCATTGCAAGTTCGGCGCAAATGTCATGTGAATATCTTCCCCACGCCATGTCTACAAAAATGTATAACTGATCGCAGAGGCATACACTATAGCTTAAAGGAGGCGTCATGTAATCGCTTTCTAACCGAAGGGCAAGGCCGCTTCCGAGGTCGCCCATTTTACGAGCGGCTCAGAACCATACTGTTTGGCGGCCAGTCTCGCACACCGGAAGATGGGCCCTTTGAGCGAAAGTCTCTGCCAATGTATCCTATTCCCATGTGATGCCTCATGCTTGGGCTGCGCTTCAGTATCAGTCCCGTCTCGTTCGGAAAGGATTTTCCGATGCTTCTGTGCTGTTTAAAGTGGTCTTGAAATTCGCCGAAAATATATCGTGTATCTCAGTACACGCTGAAACATTTTTCCGTTTTTCTTACTTTTATTGCCACGAGTTTTAGGTGCTGTTCAATTCCGCGGAAAATATATAGTCTACCTAGGAGCCTTCAAGGCCCCATGCGTGCGTGAGATTTCGAACCACGATGTTAGGGCCACTGAGAATTGACACTATATCGTGCAACATATGGCGATCAGCAAAATCCGCCGATGGAGGATAAACCAAGGAATCTCTTGGGCACGTAGGCCCCTCTGGGCCGTACTTTTCAACAATAAGGTAGGCTCGCCGCCTGCGGGATTTCGTGATTGAGCTACGTAGTGTGCTCAGTTGCCATAATAGGAAGTTCTGATCCTTCAATGACATTTTCTTTTATCAGAGGATAGCGAGCTTGAATTTTCCCTCCTCCTCCAGTTCACCGCATCTGCAGGCTTGGAGGGACGCGTGACACCGGCAAAAGATGCCGAGAGCGGGTGGGGCACTACTAATCCAAGTATGCCGAAATTAGGAAAGCTTATTAGGCTTCAATAAAGACGCTCCTTCACCGGAACACGAATTGGCCTCCCTGGTGCAGTATTCGGCCAGTCCCTCCTTTATGATTTCTATAATTAACCCAAGGCCCTCAGTCGCCTACAGCTGCGGAGCACCTGAACAAAGAAGCGGTCCGACGGGTAATGCAGCAAATGCGGCTAACAATCTCTGGACCCGTAGAGGCCGCCAATGATAAGTGACCCTGACAACCTTTAACGCGCGAGCTCTGTCGAGTGAGGCTAGCTTAGCAGGACTCTTTGAGGAATAATGAGTCATTGTTTGGCATATCATTGGTCTTAGCGAGATCAGAAGAACTGGTGAGGCCTGTGCAGTGGTCAGTAACGGCCACGTCCTCTGCTATAGAGGTCTTCCATACAAGAAGCACTACGGGGTAGGATTCCTAATTCATATGGAGATAGCAGGAAACGCTGACAAATTCCACAGCTATAATGAGAGGGTAGCAGTAGTCATATTGAATCTAATAAGAGCAATACATTAAATGCAATACTCTCCAACATCCAGTCACAATGACGCTCAACAAGATGAGTTAAAGGTTAAAGGTAGATGTTGAATTAGCGATGATAAAAGTAAAAACACAGTATGCTGCAGTAATGGGCGACTTCAATGTAAAAGCGGGGAAAACGCTGACTGGTGAACAACCATTTGGCAACTACGGTGTCGATTCTAGGAGTCCTAAAGGAGAGATGGTGGTAGGATTCGCCGAAAGAAATCACCTCACAATAATAAACAACTTTTTCGGGAAACGTAGCAAAAGAAAGTTAGCTTGGAAACGCCCTAATGGTGAAACAAGAAATGAAATTGATTTAATAGTTTCATAGTTCAAGATGTAGAAGTGATAGGTAGGATAAAGTGCAGTGATCTTAGGTTAGTAAGGGCTAGGATTCACCTCAGTTTGAACAGAGAAAGAGTAAAATTGGTCGCGAAGAAACAGGTAAATTCAGAGACAGTAAGGGTAAACGCAGACAAAGTTAAGCTCGTACTTGCAAGCAAATATGCAGCATTAGAGCAGAGCAATTAATTATGGGGTTTTACGTGCCAAAACCACTTTCTGATTATGAGGCACGCCGTAGTGGAGGACTCCGGAAATTTTGACCACCTGGGGTTCTTTAACGTGCACCTAAATCTAAGTACACGGGTGTTTTCGCATTTCGCCCCCATCGAAATGCGGCCGCCGTGGCCGGGATTCGATCCCGCGACCTCGTGCTCAGCAGCCTAACACCATAGCCACTGAGCAACCACGGCGGGTAGAGCAGAGCAATGAAGATGACATAGAGGTAATGATTGAAACCGTGACTAGGGTGAGTTCAAAGGGAGCAGGTAATGCGGGAGGCAAGGCACCAAGGAAGCCAGTAGGCAAGTTCTCCGAAGTAACAAAGGACTTAGAAAACAGACGACAAAGAATAAAAGTGTCCAACTCAAGAGACAAGATAGAATTCGCCGACCTGTCAAAACTGATCAACAAGGCGAAAATAAGTGATATTCGAAACTATGAAGTCAGAAATCGTATGAAGCCGTAAACAATGGACGCAGCCTGTAATCATCGAGAAGGAAACTTAGCGGGGCACAAACCAGGATGCACGCACTAAAAGAATAAGCATTGTAGTATCAGTAATTTCGAAGATATAGTAAAATCAGTGAAAGGAATTTAAACTGGCTTGCACAGTACCCAGATGAGTTACGATACCTCCATCGAAAATAGTAATGAGCAGGATGCAGAAACGCCTCCTATAATTAAAGATGAGGTGAGGAGGGCCTTGCCAGATGTGAAACGGGGAAGAGCGGGAGAAGATGGTGTAACAGTCGATTTAATCAAAGATGGGGGAGACATATAGCTTGGAAAACTGGCGGCTCTCTATGCGAAGTGTCTATCGAGAGCAAGGCTCCCACAAAACTGGAATAATGCAAACATTACACTAATCCACAAAACGGGAGACCCTAAATAATTAAAAAAAATGGCTGTGGCTTAGCTGAGGTTAAGCCCAGGATGCGAAGCATACTAGCCTTTATTTTAACGCGACAGTGTTAAGGAGCTCGTGTCGCAGAAAAGCCGGTGTCGTCGGCGTCGGCTCAGGCGTGCGGCGCTTGCTCAGGCGCACATTTCGTTGTCGCGCCGAACGCTGCGTTGCTCGACGCTCACCGCGTCCGATGCGGGGCGCGTAGTCGCTGCGCCGTAGCAAAGCCACCTAGAAATAGTCCCTGTAGCACGCCGCAACCTTCGCTTCTTATTCCAACAAGCAGCTCTGTCTCCAGGAGGTCACCTTTCTCCCTCCTACCCTCTCTCTCTTTTAACCCCATCCCCTCCACCCTGCTGGCGCTGAGCCGTGCTCCCGCATGGGTTGCAGAAAATAGCGCTAGCCTTTTCTCCTTCCCCTCAAGAACCACTTCTCTCTCTCCAGGAGGCACCTCACCTCGTGAGTGTCTAGCAGGGGCAAGCGCAGCTGCTTATATACCGCCGCGACGCCGCGAGCGACGGCACGAGTTGGAGCCCCGTTTCTCCTCTGTCGTGACGTCACGGTGTCACGTGGTATTGAAGGCGACACCGCCGCGCCTGAAGAGCTGGGTTGAGCTCTAGTAATATGCTTCGCATAAAATATAGGCCCATTAGCTTACTTATATATCCACCAAGATAATTTCCCATAGAATAAAGGCAACACTGGGCTTTAGCCAACCAATGAAAGAGGCTAGTTTTAGGAAGGGATGCTCTACAATGGGTCACATCCATGTCATTATTTAGGTAAACGGGAAATCCACAGAGTTTAATCAGCCTCTCTGTGTGGATTTCATAGATTACTGAAATATATTTGATTCAATAGAGATAGCAGCAGACAAATATGCATTACGTAATCAATGAGTATAGAGCGCTTACGTAAATAACTTGGAAAATATCTACAGAGGTTCCACAGCTACCTTAATTCTCCACAAGAAAGTTGGAAGATGCCCATAAAAAAAGGGTCAGACAAGTAGACACAATCTCTCCGATGCTATTGACTGCGTGCTTGGAAGAAGTATTCATGCTATTAATCTGTGAAGGCTCAGAAGTAAGGATCGATGGTTAATATCTCAGCAACCATCGATTTGCTGATGACATTGTTCTATTTAGCAACACTGCAGACGAGTTGCAACAAATGATCGAGGACCTTAACAGAGAGAGTGCAACAGTAGGGTTTAATATTCATACGCAGCAGACAAAGATAATGATGAATAGCCGGGCAATGGGACAAGAGTTCACGATCGACAGTCAGCCTCGAGATTTTGTGAAGGAGTACGTTTACCTAAGTGAAATAATCGCAGGGAATGGTAATTATGAGATGGAAATTCATAGAAGAATAAATATGGTTTGGATCGCGTACGTATGGCATTGTCTGCTCCTGACTGGAAGCGTACCACTATCATTAAAAAGGAAGGTGCACAATCAACACATTTCACTGGTGCTGAAACATGGAGCAGAGACTGGGAAGAAAGCTTGAGAACAAGTTTAGAATTGCGCAAGGAATTATGGAACAAGGAGTGCTAGGCATAAGGTTAGGAAACAGAAAGAGAGCGCTTTAGATCAAAGAGCAAACTGGTATAGCCGATATTCTAATTGATATTAAGGAAAAAAAATGGAGCTGCGCAGGTCATCTAATGCACAGGTTAGATAACCGTTCGACCATTAGGGCTAGAGAAAGAGTACCAACAGAAAGTAACTGCAGTTGAGGACTGTAGAAGACTAGGTGGGGCGATGAAATTAGGAAATTCGCGGGCGCTATTTGAAATCGGTTGGCGCAGGACAGGGGTAATTGGAGATCGCAAGGAGAGGATTCGCCCTGCAGTGGACATAAAATCATAAAATATGAGGATGTCGGCAATTACTCCCACTGCGTCAATTTGGCTTACATTGCTTTTAGTTCTTGCTTCTTCGGGGAACCACCGAAACTGCCCTTCAGACAACACTGCCTCGCTCGAGCCTTGCTAATTACTTAGCGATCTAGCTATATTACTTAGGAGGGTGTCGTTCGGCGGTTTTACGTCATTATGCCTATATCTACATTGGTGCACCCTGTACACGGGGCTCATGCAACGTGGTTAGTTTTTCCCATATTAGCGCTAATTACGCGCATACGATTACTTTAACCTACTCTACCTCTAATTCTGGTATCTTGTCTTGTTGAGTCGTACACTTTGACACCGATTGCGATTCGATACGACGCTCTGAAGGAGTGAAAGGAGGGTCGTTTTCGTTTCGAGAAGTGTGCACGAGATACCTTGGTCCCAGACATGCCAAACCCGTTTGAAGGCTTTTAATAAGGCTGCATCATTCAACTTCCCCGGCAACAAAGCGAGTCTCGTATCATCACCGTCGCCATCATCAACATCCTTAGCGTCACCACCACCACCGCCACCACCACCACCACCACCACCATCATCGTCATCATCATCATCATCATAATCATCACAATCACCACCACCACCACCATCATCATCATCATCTTCATCATCACCATCATCATCAACCTATTTTATGACCTCCGCAGAAAGAAGGCCTCTCCCTGCGATCTCCAATTACCCGCGCCCTGCGCCAACGGATTCCAACTAGCACCCTCAAATTTTCTAATTTTGTCGCACCACCTAATCTTCTGCCGTCCTCTACTGCGCTTCCTTCTCTTGGCACCAATTGTGTCACCTTAATGGCTGAACGCTTATCTAATCTGCGCATTACATGACCTGCGCAGTGACATTTTTTTCTGTTATTGTCAAACATAATAAGCCGCTCTCTTTCTGTCGCTTAAAGTGATGCCTGCCATTCTTTGTTCAATCGCTCTTTGCGCGGTCCTTAACTTGTTCTGAAGTTTCTTTGTCAGTCTCCAAGTCTCTGCCCCATATGTCAACACCGGTAAAATGCACTGATTGTGCACCTTCCTTTTTTAATGATAGTGGTAAGCTTTCACTCGGGAGCTGGCAATATCAGCCTTGTGCTATCCAACCCATTTGTATTTTTTTGTGAATTTCCTTCTCATGGTCAGGGTTCCCTGTGATTAGTTGACCAAGGTAAACGTACTCCTTCACAGACTATTGAGGTAGATTTACGATCCTGAACTATCGTTGCCTTTCCCGGGTATTTATCATTATCTTTGTCTTCTGCATATTAATCTCCAACCCCACTCTTACACTCTCCCTGTTAAGGTCCTCAATCGTTAGTTCTAACTTGTCTGCAGTGTTGCTGAAAAGGACATTGTCATCGGTAAACCGAAGGTTGCTGAAGTATTCGCCGTCGATCCTTAATCCCAAACCTTCCCAGTTTAATAGCTTGAATACTTCTTCCAAGCGCGGAGTGAATAGTCCTGGAGAGATTGGGTCTCTTTGTCTGACCCCTTTCTTTATAGGCATCTCTTTACTTTGGTGAATCTCTGGAGATATTTTCCAATGTTTTTACGTAAGCAGTCTCTAATCATTGATTACGCAGTGCCTGTATGACTGATGGTATCTTTACTGAATGAAAAGCTTTTTTGTAATCTATGAAAGCCACATAAGGAGGCCTATTGTGCTCTGCGGATTTCTCGATAACCTGATTAATGACCCGTGGATGTGTCCCATTCTACAATATCCCTTCCTGAAGCCAACCTGATCCCTTGGTTGACTAAAGTCCAGTGTTGCGTTTATTCTATAGGAGATTATTTTCGTAAATATTTTATATATTACTGGGAGTAAGCCAATGGGCCTATAATTGTTCAGTTCTTTACCGTCTCCTTTTTTGTGGATTACTGTAATGTTTGCCTTCTTCCAGTTTTCTGGGGCCCTTGCAGTGGATAGACACTGCGTATAGACAGCCGCGTTTCTTTCTAGCATTATGTCTCCTCCTTCTTTGAATAAATTGATTGTTATTTCATCTTCTCCTGCCGCTTTTCCCCGTTTCATGTCTTGCAAGCCACTTCTGACCTCATCTTTAATTATAGGAGGAGTTTCTGTATCCTGTTCATTGTTGTTTCGAATGGAGAATTCCTGAGTCCTCTGAGGACTGTACTGGTCAGTATTGAATTCTTGCACTGCTTTCATTATAGCTTCAAAATTGTTGATGATATTACCCAGCTTCTCTTTCAGTGCATACATATTGGTTTGTCCTATGCCAAGTATCCTTCTCACTTATTTCACACGGCGTTCATTTCATGTAGCTTCTTCAGTCTTTCTCACGTTATATTTTATACATGGAAGAGCTTCCCTACTGGTTTGCCTTGGCGCCTTGCCTCCCACTTCAACTGTTGCTTCTGAAGCCAACCTCGTTACGGTTCGATAGATTACGCCTATGTCATCGTCATCGTCTCTCTGCCCTAAGGCTGCATATTTGTTTGCAGGTTCGAGTCTAAAATTGTTTGCTTTCACCCTTACTGCCTCTAACTTGACTTGTTTCTTCTTCACCTATTTTACAATTTCACTGCTCAAATTGAGGCGAATCATAGCCTTAACCACCCTATGATCACTGCACTTTACCCTACCTATCATTTCTACATCATGTACTATGCTGATATCGGCAGAAAGTCTGATCTGATCTACTTCCTCATCGTCGTGACTGGATGTTGGAGTGTAGGCTTGTATTTCCTTTAATCTATACCTCTTATTAAGTTTGATTACGACTACTGCCTTCCTCTCAATGCTGTAGAATATGTGAATGTTCCCCGCCGTCCTTATGGATTAGGAATCCTACATGGCATTGCCTCTCATCACGAAGTCCTTTATAGCAGAAAACATGGCCCTTATTTAAGCAATGGATAAACCTCACCAGTTCTACAAATCTTACTAAGGCCTATAATATCGCAAACAACGTCTGATAGTTCCTCAAAGAGTTATGCTAAGCTAGTCTACTCGAGAAAGTTTGACTGTTCCATGTTGACTGGGTCAACTTCCAATGACGGCATGTCCGGATCCAGGAATTCTTAGCACCCTCTGTTGCGCTAGGTCTGACCGCTGCCTTGGTCAGATGCTCCGCTGCTGCTGGGGACTAAGGCCGTGTTTTAATTGTAGATATCGTCAGATATCGTCGGTCGAATACTACACCAGGGAGGACAATTTCTGATCTGGTGAGGGATAGTCTCTGTTCAAGATTAGTGGACCGTCCTAATATAGTTGTACCTGGATTAGTACAGCCCCCTCGCTCTCGGAATCTTTCGCCGTTGCCAGGCGTCACTCCAAGCTTGCGGATGTGGTGCACTGGAGAATGTCAAATGCAGGTACACCATCGTAAAAAATGAAAAAAAAAACACGGGCGAGGGGGGGGGGGGTGGATTTCAACTTCCGATTACCGCCACAGGGCATCCGACATAGCTGAGTAAGATAAACCCGCAGGCAGCTAGGCTACCTTGTGGACGGAAAGTACGGCCCACATGCCCCAACGTGCCTAATAGATCCGCTGATTTGTGCGTCCGTTGCCACTTTTGCGGTTTTGCGGGATTGCGGGTCATAGGATGCACGATATAGTGTCAATCCTTCCTGATCCTAGCCTCCTCTTTCCCGAATCTGAGGCATGCACGCGGTCTTGGACGTGCATAGGTACGCGATATATTTTCGTTGGATTTGTACACCACTTCACACTTGTGTGCAAAAATAAAAAGGGAAAAAATTTTCCGCATTACCGAGAGGCGCCGAGTCGCTATGATCCGCTCGTCACGTCTGCTTGTCCCTTGGCGTCCGAAAACTAGCGCTCCCTGGTAGCTATTCAGAATGGTGATCCGTGCCGCCATTTCGATACCGCTCCGAGTCTCGTGCAAAGTAGGCGATGTTGACTGCTCCCAATGGTGTCTTCATCCTTTCTACAGCTTGGGACAGCAGTTAAACTTGAGCTAATTAGACGATGTAAATGGCACGGCGGGGGGGGGGCGGGGGGGGGCGGGGGGGGGGGGGGGGGGTTGAATGACCTCGTAGTGTTTCTGGGAACTTTGTGGGCCATAACGCTAAAGAGTTGTGAATTGTGTGCCTCACATAACCTGCAGCGGTGCCTTCTTTGAACTGTCGGACCTGGCTTTGACATGTCGCGCTTGTAAGCCATTCACGGCTCTGTTATCACCGCTGTCGCAATACAATTCTTGTGAATAGAAACGAAAATAAGCAAGAAAGACCAACAGCAGATGTAGACGAAAGGAATGGACGCCTATATGATCGTTCTGACGGGCTGAAAATCTGTGCGTGAACTTTACAGCTAGGTGTTGTTGCTACTTGCCTTTTCTTATTCTTTGCGTGAATACTGCAAACAAGAACCGTCCCGTTATTTTTCTCTGTTCTTGTTGTGCGGAAATTTCCTATCCTGAAAGAAAGCCCGTTTCGGCATCTACCATCATTCAACCCGTCAGAGAAAACTACGGGGAATGGGGGTGATGGAAATTTATGACGATGAGCTAAACGAGAACAAGGAGAGAGCAGCAGCCAACGTTTTGGCTAGTCGGCTTGTCTTTGTCAAGGCACATGTAGGCTCATCCCACATGTATTGCATGAAACCCTGCCTGAGGTGTAGTGAACGTTGGTATAAGCCATCTTGCTAGAATATCTGATAAAAGGGGAAGTGATGCTCTAACGTGAATGAGAGGACTTGTTAAGAGCAACAAAAAGTGGGCATGATAAAGCAAAAAGAGAGCTGGTTGCGTGGTCAAATAAACGCCGAGGCAATAGCACATAAATATATTCCCGGCTATTTATGCGGCTAACGGCGAAATTTCAACGGGCGCCATAGCGCATTGATCTCTCGTAGTATCCACAGCTTACGCTTGCGTTTACTCTGCTCACTTCTTCGTTCCCTGTTATTCATTTCCTGGAGCCCTAAATATGTTCATTAAAGTTAGCCAAGATTTGTCAAAGAGGTTTCAATTTTTCTTTCGGGCGGTAAAGTTTCTGTGTACGTATTGGTATCTATAAACAGGCGTGGGAGAGCAGAAAAAAAGTGTACATTTAATCGTGCGTTGATTGCACGACTTTATTTTTTTCTTCCAACCTACACATTCGTATACATGAACGGGCCCGTTTCCGCTACGGTGTCTTTTACGAGTACGGTAAACGGGGAGACTCGATTTCTGGAGACCTACTCATCTGTGGGCATGGTGAGCTGCACAATTTCTTTTTGTGGAGTGTCTGCGATATATTCCCTCCGCAACTCACTCTCGGAATTCGACAATAGCAACAATGAAGTGATGCAGTGTTCAGCGCGCTGGTTGCCCTTAATGTGGGTTAATTCTGTTCATTCTTTGCGTTATTCTTTGCTCCTGACCATACGACGCACCATGTTTATAGGCACATTTCACCGGTTACCAGTTGGAAAAATGACATGGTAAATTAGAGACATTGTCATATTTGCCTTCCTAAGGGTCCAAAAGAAACTATTGTTCTATATACGCAATAATGACTCTAGCTCTTCTAAAATGGTCCCATGAGGTAATATTACACAGCTGCACCGTTTCTGCGGATTACGGAAAAAATTAGAGAACTTCATCTGGGGTGCGCTTAATCAGGTTATTCACAAAAGTTTGGAATTCTGAACACATACTCGTGGTGTGCCCCTCTTAGGGACAACGGCACATGTGGACATTAAAATATCACGGTGAATGCGCGGCAGAATATAGAACGTGCAGCAGAGCGCGTGTATACCGTTGGACATAATATTGCTGAACTGACGCACTGGTATGCGGCGTTGTGATGTCGTGCATGAGTAATAACTGCCCAAAAGACGAGAAGTGGTGGTCGTGCTGCCGAATGCTTCGGCGGAAACGTTTTAGAACGTCTTCCTTCATTGTGTCTCCTTTAGACACCTTATAATGGCGCGCCGAAGCTATAGCACAAAAGAGAAAGGCGTGTCAACCATACGTATATGGAATGCTTATGTGAGTACATGTGACCAGTTGGCGGTTCTGATCACCCAGAGACAGGCGATGGGCGTGCATCGCCATTTATGAGTCACCCCCACCTGCAGACGCGTGGTGGCAGTAGGAGTCTCCTTATTTTCGTTTCTGTCATGCTAGGGACATGTTTATAATATATGATACACCATGCAGTACGTCATAATACATTGCAGCAAGCTCACAACCAAAGCGCAATCAACATCGCCGAACGCACATACATCCGCTGACGAAATCCTTGGCCTCCCCTTGAAGCGCCTTTAGCGTTGTAGAGCGGAATACTAACTAATCATGAATAATGATAATTAGAGCACGTAACACCAATTATCTTTTCCAAATGATCTCAATTCCAGGTGGCTTCATAGAAACTCGGGCACATTTCATATCACGTGTTGATTTCCTGTTCCTCCCGTCAGAAACAATATAACTACCAATAAGTCAGCGTTGAATTGTGGTGCAACAGTTAAGTGCCGCAAACTTAGCACATCCTTTTTTTTGGCCATAAACATTGGCAGCTATCCATTTGGTTAGCACATCATCGTACGATGTTTTTATTGCACCCCGGCATCAGCTGCCGCGTTTGGTTGCGGGAGAAATGCGAAAACAACCCTGTGCTTACATGTAGGGGTATTCAGGTGGTTGGAATTATTTCGGAGACCCCCACTTCGGCTTGCCTTATAAGCAGATGATTTTTACGCGTAAAGCATCAAACTTAATTTAATTTCATTTACTGTGGAGAGGCAACACCTGTTTAATAATTACTTAAAAGCACCTGCAAGCAGGTAATAACATCGTCATCATCATCATCATTTTATATCGCCACTTACAAGACATACCTATATTATTAAACCTATTACATTGAATTAAACAAGTATTAGTGTTTTTTCCTTCATGGGGATGCCCGCGAAATACTAAACCAAATACCAAGTGACATGCCCACTTGTGCGACATTATTCCAAGGCTCCCAAACGAGGCTCCCAAACCTATGAGCACTATAAGATGTGGCATGACGGTTAATGTAAAGAAAGTGAGGATGTTTATAGTTCATCTTTGTCCGGTTGAAATGACGGCCCAACTTCAGCGAATTATTTGACGTTTGCTATTCGATATACGTCTGGATACACGTTGTATTGCATTGGCATCACTAACCATATATTATAACTTACAATTATGCTTTTTCTTCGTACGTCGTGGATGTTACGGTTGCATCTAATATGAAACTACGTTCGCGTAAAAATCAAGAAAACTTAAGCTTAACAGACAATCACAAGTAAGCGTGTTATCGAATCATATTTCTTTCCTTCGAGCAAATACGTCGGCGCGTCCAATTATACTTGCTGTCGAACATTGCCACTATCGCTCTGAACCTATGAAGATCAAGTGACCCCTTTGAACATGCAGGTCATGCTTGGATCAGAATACCAGTTCTTGCACATTCTTGCGAGTGGCTGAGGTTACTTCAAGATGTTCATCATTGAATTTCCGAAATCATGGCGATGGCAAAAATGCGAACTGGAGGGTCCAAATATTTGTTAACGCAATAAAAAGACAGAATGGCGATCGCACCTAATAGTGTTCGCATAGCTATGCCAGTCATATCTCTCTGTGAATATTGGTAATATTTTAAACATAAATAATTCTTCTGGAAACGGGTGTGCGTTGCGCTTGAATGTGTGCGTACAACACGTCGATAATGTTCACCCAACGTTCGTTCACCCTTATTAACCCTATGTTGCTGCGGTGCGCATAAACACCATGCTCTTCGTCTCCTTGGTATGGGGCGAGATAAGTGCATCATGTTGTTCAGGCAGCTATCGTTCGGAATGTGTGTCAGCTCCAGTCATTTCGCCACTCTATGATCACCTTGCAGAACTTGTACACATTGTTCTTTTAGGCGCCATTCATCGTGAAGCTGTTACCTATTTCTGTTCTGTTGCTATTGCGCCTTTCAGTTTTGACTAATTGATGGAAATATTAAACGAGCCAGTTCACGGTCATAGCAGTTCATCATTTAGCCGAGGTCACGGGAATTCGCCCAATAAATAGTCGCTGCCGAAATCGCTGCGTCGCCGTTTCTACATGTGACAGTAGCCTTAACGTTTTTCTTTCATTCCAGGCGCTTGAAAAAATTCATAGATTTACAACTACAGCACTTTTGTCGAGCTATATATTGTCGCATTGTCGGGTCCGTTTGCCTCTTAATGAATAATTTCTAATTGTGCATTCTTATGCTAGGTACACCTAGAGTTCAAAGCTACTTGGTCCCCAATAGTTGTTGCAAATAAAACTGCACCTGCGTGAATACCATGAAGTGAATGAAGCTTAGGGGTTTATGGTGAAAACTGCTAGATAAATCCGCGACCAAAATGTAGTTTACTTTCGTTTTTCTTGTTCCTTACAGAGGACAACATTGTCATGTATGAACGTCTACTTCCAGAAAACGCCTTATTTGATGTCTTCCTCAACGCGAATAGACCAAAAATCGATGAAACGGATGGAGGGTACGTTGACCTTCTTGTCCTAATCCATCCAGACATTCCACCAACTGAAGTTACCGGCAATAACGTAAATGTAAGTGCAAGATTCCGAGCTTTATTTTGCGCTACTCGTAAAGCATTGTTCTCCGATGCAGTACGCAACAACCGTTCGACAGTAGATGACAAGGCGCTTTCATTTGTTTTTGGTATCATCGTGGCCCTCGTGTGATTGTTGTGTATCATTCTAATGGGACCACTGTTACGCGGTATTTTGTATTATCTCGTGGTTTGATTTTCTATTTAGTGGCCGGGGCCCATTTACAGAACCTATGCACACTTAGAAAAAACAATATGTAAAGACAGCATGGTACATTTGCCATTTAATAGGCACAGCACAAATTTCTGCAAAACCATGTTTTTCTAGCATCTTTGTTATTAATAATCAGTTCCTATAACATCCATGCACTTTTTCAAAAAGTGCCCGCGGACGACACTGCATACATTATCGGACATCTTGAGTGTACAATAGTAAGCAAAAGCCTTCGCACCAATGCGAGCATATGAGATGGGTGGATGGATGTATGCCGCGAGCTTCCCCTTTGAAACGGGGCGCTGCGTTGCGCCACTGAGCTTCTTTCCTTATTTTTCCGTATGTGTCAGCTACTTGATTTTTTTTCGACAAACAAAAGTTTCCCAGCATCAAGCTATCTGAACCACTAGCGGGAAATTTGTTATTGTAGGTCTGGGTTGTAAGTGGTCTGCCTATGTCTCTGCCACAAAACCACAAACAGCCTTTTAATAATCACTGTTGCGGACATGTTTACTTTCCCTCTGCTATCCTTGAACGCAAGTGCTACAAACAGGACAGGGTTGCCTAATTAAGCTAACAGCTGAGTATATATCTTCACATTCTAATAAAACATATTCCATCGTTTCCCTAGTTTCACTGCAGAAAGAACATACTTCCAATTCCTGGGTCTTTCACGCTTTGTAATCACGCGTCCTAACGTTTCCTACCGCAGCCTGATTTCGCTTCGAAAAGTAAAGAGCGTCCGTTGGCATTATCCTAAATAATTTCTTTCCTAATTTAGTTTTTTTACTTTTTCACTACTTATAGCCGTTTTGTTTTCCATTGCCGCCCCGCATGAGGTTATCTCAGCCTCTGTGCCTTTTTTTTCACGTGCCCTGTTGCCACATTGCCATTTCTTACATCCACTGTGAGGTAAGAATACTTTCTGGTACAAACATATTAACACTCTCCTAACCAATGTACGTTCTTTCATATCTGTCAGTCGTTCTGCGATATCAATTTTACTCTGAGCTTCCCTAATTTCAAGTATTGTCTCGACCATATATCACTTTGCAGTACGGCCTATTTAAGGTTTTCCCGCGAGCGCCCAATATGAGGCGCTCTATTGATCTGTAGTTGCCATCAGGTTGCGATTGCTCCTTCGATCTCCAGCAAAGAACCGCATTTCCATATGTAAGTCCTGGAACAACTACAACTTTCCACGTACCCCGGAGCACCTCATACCTATTGTATTTCCATCGCTCTCTGTGCTACATCGCGGCCGCATTTCCCTTCTCCTTCGTGTAAGCCAGACGAGTAGCAGGTAACAAAAAGCACTTTATTCCGAAACGCTGCCGGGTATATAAGGAGCGCTGCGATAAGTAGTACGCGTGTTGCACATGCGCACTGGTTGACTTCCAGGCATGATATTGCGCTCCACTACATCTTCCCTTCTTTGGAGAAAAAAAGAAGAAAAAAGGAGGAACATCGATGAACATTTTCATTTGCAAGCAAGGATTGCTTTCCTATTTACGTTCTGGAAGTGGATAACGTTGTGGCTCTTGGCGTACCCGTTCACTTCTTCGAAGTGGGGCTTGAATTGCGTCTGCTGGGGTACTTGGCACAGCCTGTCTGCGGATTTCTACTTCTGATTCAGCAGGCTGAGCAGCATCTGTGGCCCTGAGATGCTCTATCGTATGACGTAACTGCTGTCCATTGTCTGTAGCCACTAAGTAGGATCACGGTGGACCTGCAGGACCAATTGCCGCGGCCGGGGCCCACGTTCTGCTGTAGGTGTCGTATACGGACACTATGTTTCCGCTACGAAGGTCTGGCAAACCCGTGTCTGTTGTAGTAGTAACGCTGTTTATGTCGTATTTCTTGTAGTCGCTGACGAACTTCTTCCGTTGGTATCGTCTTGGGCTCCAGGTGACAGTTGAGAACCGGGAGTTGGCTTCTGGTGTGACGTCCCATGAGCCTTTGAGCTGGCGACTGCAACGGTTCGTCCCTTGGAGTATTCCGCCACTCCAACAACGCACTGTAAAATTCAAGGATAGAAAACGGACATTTCTTTACCAGATGTTTAGCTTCCTGAACGGCACGTTCTGCCAAGCCGTTGGCGCGCGGGTGGTACAGGCTAGAAGTGGTTTGGCTGATATTAAATTGACCTGGGAATGCTTCGAATGTTGCACTGTTGAAAGGAGGGCCGTTGTCAGTGCACAGTTTGACGAGAATGCCATGTGTCGCGAAGATTTCTGCACTTGCGTTGATTACAGCAGCAGCGGTAGTCTGAATAAACTTGAGAACCTCGAAGAGAAACGAGTAAGAATCTGCCACTATGAGGTAATCATTACCTTCGTGGTGAAAAAGAACGACCCCAACAACCTGCCATGGCAAACACGGTAGTTCGTGGCTCAGCATGGGCAGCCTTGCATTTCTTTTTTTTTGTAGTTCTCGCAAACAGCGCATGACTTCGCTACATCAGAAATGTTGGCGTTCATGTTTGGCCAGTACATTACCTGTATTGCTCTCGCCTTTATTTTGTCTTCGCCACAATGTGCTGCGTGGAGCAGGCTAATAACTTTCTTTCGTTTCAATGGAGGAATTAAAAGCTTGTTGCTTCTGAGAGGCAACGCATCCTCGATGTGTAGCTCATCACGATAGATCTAGTATGGCTTTAAGGCATCCGGGAGCTGCTGTTTGCTTTTGGGCCACTCTGTACTCGCGTAACGGCAGAGTTCAGTCATGAGGGTGTCCTTATCAGTCTGCGTTCTGATACTGAGCAGCTGTTGATCTGAAACAGGTAACGAAAAAACAACATTGACTGGAAAAGGCTCCCTTTCATCCACCAGCTCTGTTTAGCAAGGAAAGCGTGAAAGTTCCTTTCCTGGTTTGTATATCACGTTGATAGGGAATCTTTGAAGCTTTAGGCGCATCCGTTGAAGGCGAAGATGGCAATGGCAAAGAGGCTTCTTAGAAATCGATTGCAGTGGTCGGTGGTCTGATTCTACCGTGAGTAGTGGTTGATCGAGTATGTAGTCCTTGAATTTCATGCATCCATGAACTATGGCTAGGGCTTCCTTTTCAATTTGTGCATACCGCTCTTGTGTGGTATTTAAAGAGCGGGACGATTATTCGATGGGGTGGTCATCTTCAAAAATGACTGCTCCGACACCGTACAGGCTCGCGTCCACTAGGACTGGTGGAATGCTAGGCCTGGTGCTGTGGCAAGACTAGCTCGTAACTTTTGGAAACTGTTTTTCCTGTACTTCTGTTCGCGTCCAACCGACGTCATTCTTTAGTAGCTCCCGAATAGGTGCAGATGGGACTGACAGGTTTGAGATGAATCGAGACACATAGTTTATCATTCCAAGGAACACTTGAAGCTCCTAACGGTTCTTCGGCTGTGGAACTTGCATGATGTCGTGAACTCTGTCTGGGTCCAGTGACAGTCCTTCAGCGTTGAGGAGGTGGCCCATGTAAAGTAGACTTTCTGCAAGAATTGGTACTTTTTATTGAGCTTTAGATTACGTTCCCTACAGCGTTCAAGCAAGGCGGTGAGGTTCGTGTCGGGCTCGTGCCTTGTCTTTCCCCAGACCAATCTATCTATATATTGTATATCAATATATATAGCTACACCAGCCAAGCTTCCAACGACCTCGTGCATGGGGCGTTGAAAAACCTCTGGTGCTGGTGTGATGCCTAATGGCATGCGCAGAAATCTGTACTTTCCGAAAGCCGTGCTCATAGTGGAAACGCGTGAACTTTCTTCGTCGAGGGTTATTTGCCAGAACCCTGACGCGGCATAGACGGTGGAAAAATATTTGGCTCCTTCCAGCCGCGGCAGTACGTCGTCCAATCTAGGCATATGGTAATGCTTCCGCAAAATTGCCTTGTTTAAGTCGGAAGGATCCAAGCATATGCGTATCTTACCTTTTTTTATTACTACGACCATATAGCTAGACCACGAGCAAGGCTCTGTCATCTTTGCAATGACGCCATCGCGTTTCATCTCGTCGAGCTTCGCATTCACGGGCTCTTGGAGGGCGACGGGAATTCTCCACGCTGGTTTTATGGTTGGTCGTACATCGGGCTTCAGCTGCAGGCGATAGGCGATGCCCTCCATTTGTCCTATACACTAAAAGATGTCTTCAGAGCCAGATATGAGGATCTCAGACACTTCGTTGACGTTATCTCGGCGTTTTATCGGGTCCAGTTTCTTAGCGACGTGTCCGCTTAATGTAACTGGTACATCTTGGACAACAACACAAAACGTAACCTCGGTGCTTCGAGTCTTATTACAAACGAGCAGGTTTATTTTTCCGATTGCTTGTTTTGTGTGGCCGAAAAACGTACGCAAGGTTGCGTAACAGTTCTGCACAGGCGGCGCGGACAACTTTCGAAAGACCGTTTCTGGCATAACACAACAGTTCGCCCCTGTGTCTATCTCACACTTGGTCATGATACCAGCCACATTTAGCACTGACACCCAGTGCTCGTCACTCGTGAACGCTTGAACTTCCAACGCTTTAAGGATGTATGTCTCGTCGCCAGCCCCGTCTTCGCCACCAGTCATTTCCACCTGTCGCACGTGCCGTCTTTCTGGTCGTGTTTTCGAGCTTCGTGGGCGGCACACACTAGCAAAATGGTTTCGGCCATTACAATTTTTGCAATACCTCCCTATTGCTGGGCATCGTGCCGCTTTTTGGACGTTGTAAGCCACATTTCGGGCAGGTGGCAGTGTTTGCTTGTACAGCGTCAATGTTGTTTTCCGATTCAAAAGAAGTGCTGCCGCCCTGGTTGCCTCACATTTCAGCGACCTGTCCTTTGCTCTGTTCTTTAGCACGGCAAATCTCAACCGTTCTTGCGTAGTTCGGATATTCAGAAATAAGTCTCTGCTGCAGTTCTTTGTATC
Source organism: Dermacentor albipictus (assembly GCF_038994185.2). Taxonomy (NCBI): domain Eukaryota; kingdom Metazoa; phylum Arthropoda; class Arachnida; order Ixodida; family Ixodidae; genus Dermacentor; species Dermacentor albipictus. Next base: position 117,342,273 of record NC_091826.1, read on the forward strand.
TTGTTCCAAGGAAGTTGTAGCTTTGTAGCAATTGCTACGATCAGGTGGATGTCTCATTTTCCCTTTTCTCATTTTCCCTTTATTCAAGGATTATTCTGCTGCGTAGAAGTCTATCTTCAATCTCGCCAAATTCACAGTGCGCAGCTAGAGTCTTCAGTTCTGTGAGCCATTCGTTAAATGACTCGCCCTCGCGCTGATTCGTGGAACCAAACCGAAACTCGCAATTGAGATTTGTAACTGGTCTGTAATGCTCTTCGAAGTTCTGCATTAATACTTTGCGATCATTATTCTGCTTCTCGTTTTCAAAATTCAGGGTGCTTTAAACACGCCTTGCATCTTCACCGATAGTCAATAAAAATGTAGCGGTCTGAACATACTGGGGCTGTAGACTCAGCCTTGTCGCTGATGCAAAAAGTTCGAACTCCCTTTTCCAGATGTTCCAGTTGTGGGAAATGTCGCCAGTAACGTCGAGTGGCTTGGGTGGTGGTAGCAGAGTCGAAGTCTTCGTTGTGGATTGTGGTTCTCGTTCCGGATGAGCCCTTGTCTCGTTCATGGGAATTAATACTGCTGTTAAGCTGGGATCCTATGGCAAACCTTTCCGCACGGGCAGGAACTAACTGCCGTGCCCACTTCTGACACCATGTAAGCCAGACGAGCAGCAGGTTACAGAAGCACTTTATTCCGAAACGCAGCCAAGTATATAAGGAGCGCTGAGATAAGCAGTGGGTTTGTTGCACATGCGCACTGGTTCACTTCCAGGCATGATATTGCGCTCCAGTACACTTTGGTGTTCATTTTTGGTTTCCTTATATCTATTGCCATCGCTAGGGTATACTCCTGGGTATTTGCATTTCTTTACCATAGGCATAGCACTATCCTATATTGACAGTGTCTGTTGACTTCTTTTTAATGCCATACATTTACCAAGTTTTTTAACGCTAAACTTTAATACAAATATTCCACTTTACTGTCGAAGAAATTAGCCAGTCGTTGAATATAACTTTGTCTGTCAGCGAGCAACGAAATGTCGTCGGCATGAAACAAAATGTGGGAGCTGCTGCTCTACAATCGTGCCCGCCTTACCTCGACATCGTTATCATCATCATCATCATCATCATCATCATCATCATCCTGGCTACGCCCACTGCAGGGCAAAGGCCTCTCCCAAACTTCTCCAACTACCCGGTCCTGTGCTAACTGTGGCCATGTTGTCCCTCCAAACTTGTTAATCTCCTTCGTCCACCTAACTTTCTCCAGCCCCATGCTACGCTTCCATTCTCTTGGAAGCCAGTCCGCAAGCCTTAAAGACCACCGGTTATTTTCCTCCTCATTACACGCCTGGCCCATGTCCATTTACTTTTCTTGATTTTAACTAAGATATCGTTACCTCGCGTTTGTTCCGTCACCGAATCTGCTGTCTTCTTATCCCTTAACGTCACACCCACCATTCTTCTTCCATATCCCAATTAAAGCAGAACCCGTCGTCAATTAAAGCAGAACCCTTTTCGTAAGCCTGCAGGTTTCTGCCCCGTACGTAAGTACTGGTAAGACACACCTGTTATACTTTTTCTCTTGAGGGATAATGACAGCCTGCTGTTCATTATCTGAGAATTCCTGCCAAACGCACTCCAGCCCATTCTTATTCTTCTGATCATTTCAGTCCCATGATCCGGATCTACGGTCACTACCTTTCTTAAGTAGATGTATTCCCTTACCACTTCCAGTGCCTCACTACCTATCGTAAACTGCTGCTATCTTCCAAGACTTCCAATTTTTAGACCCACCCTTCTGCTTTGCCTCTCCAGGTCACTGTGCATGCGTTGCAATTGGTTTCCCGAGTTAATAAGCAAGGCAATATCATCAGCGAATTGCAAGTTACTAAGGTATTCTCGAATAATTCTGATCCCTAATTCTTACCAGTCAAGGTCTCTAAATACCTCCTGTAAACATGCTGTGAATAGCATTGCAGAGATCGTATCTCTCTACCTGGCGGCTTTCTTTATTGGGATTTTATTGCTTTCTTTATGGAGGACGATGGTGGCTGCGGAGCCGCTATACATATATTTTAGTATTTTTCCATATGACTCCTTTACATCCTGATTCCGTAATGCATCCATGACTGCTGAGGTTTCGACTGAACCAAACGCTTTCTCGTAATCAATGAAAGACATATATAAGGGTTGGTTATATTCCGGACATTTTCTCTATCACCTGATTGATAGTGTGAATATGGTCTATTGTTGAGTAGCCTTTATTCTCGCCTTACGCACGAGAGAATAAACCCAATGTTCACTCTGTCTAGCGCCCTTTCTATCCTTACCATTCGCATCACAATGAGTAGCGGGGATAAAGCGCACATTTTTCTCAGTCATTTAGAGATATAACAACATTGCCGTATTGGTTACTAAAGCCTTCTCGCTCCAGAAGACCACACTAAATGAGGCGCATAACGTTGTCATTCGCTCCGGTAATATAAAGGAAGCAAGTGCGCTTGCATAGACGATAAGGGCTCCGCTGAATGCAGAACCACCAGCTGGACCCATTCTCTTCCTTATTATCTTTGTCATCTCTCAGTCCCCTGTCCTCTGACCGTTGCTCGGGCGTCAGCAGTGCGAGATAGTAGCGGCTATCTCGGCAGGCCTTCCGTTCCCGGCTGACCAATATCTCAATGTAACTCGGCAAAAGCCTATATATTGCCAAGCTGTGGTTGTTGACCTTGGCATTGGTTGATCGGGAGCTTCAGGCGAAAGACGCTGACTGCATAATAAACTTTTGGGTACTGACCGAGACAATGAACGGAGTCGGTTCTTTAACATCAATTTCGGGGCCAATGGCCTCGCAGTGAATGAGTCCGTACTGACGCGGAATATTTAGTATTTTGCGTGCTACCCTTGCGACACGCAAAAACAAAATAATTACGAAGAATATAACGCACTAAAACCGATTGAAAGGCAAGTTTTGTGGAACGAAATAACAGTTTTACAGTCAGAAGCCTCACACTTAAATAAAAGCAAAAGTAAATGGTTAGATAATATATTTATTTGCCGGGTAATTGCTTCACCAATTCTCCTCTTGGCAGAAAAGGAGGACCTTTCGCGGACACAGTGGAGACGTACCAATTTACTGACTTACTCCACCCCACCCCCCGAAATAGATTTGCGCAGTGCCAGCGCACAGCACTTCAGAAACTCACGGCTTACTCTTACTTTCCTCTGAAAGCGGCCGTCATTGCTTAGTGGCAATGATGTTAGATGCTACGGTCGAGGTTTGGAGATAGAACCCCGGCATCGGCGGCCGCGTTTCGTTGGGGGAAAACTGCGAAAGCACCCCAGCATTTAAATACAGGTGTACTCGGGTGGCTGGAATTATTCCGGTGACCCTCACTTCGGCGAGCCTTATAGTCAGAGGGTGGTTCTTACGCGTAAAGCGCAAATTTCATTTCGTTTCACTTACTGTGGAGAGCCAAGACATGTTTAGTAATTATTTAAGAGAACCTGCCAGCAGGTAAAATATTATCATCATTTTGAATCTCCATATAAAAGCGAGACCTATTATTTTATGAAACTGATTCCGTTACACAAATATTAGTGCTTTGCCCCTTCCTGGGGATGCCCGCGAAATAAAAAAAAAACAAATACCACGTGGCATGCCCGCTTGTGCGCCATGATAGCAGGGCTCCCAAACATTCCGCAAACAAACGAACATAGTATTTAGCCGATTGTGCTGCCGCTGCGCCTTCTTATCGCTATCACGTACCGCCACGAGGGAAGCACATCGCTGGCGTAAATCACATAGCCTACGCTTGCATCACGACTTTTACTTCCTATAAATTATCAAGTTTGGTCATCTTTCCAACAGACCGGCGCAACCGAAAGGCCGCGCCGGACATCGGTCCGAAGACCTCACAAAATCATTCAATAGGTAGTAGCGACGGGCGGTGTGTACAAAGGGCAGGGACGTAATCAACGCGAGCTTATGACTCGCGCTTACTGGTAATTCCTCATTCAAGGGGAACAATTGCAAGCCCCTATCCCAATCACGAAAGAAGTTCCACGGGTTACCCAGTCTTTTCAGACAGGGATAAAGACACGCTGCTTCCTTCAGTGCAGCGCGCGTGCGGCCTCGGACATCTAAGGGCATCACAGACCTGTTATTGCTCTGTTTCGTGCGACTAGGAGCCGCTTGTCCCTTTAAGAAGGTTGTAAGGTGCTGAGAACCCCACACCTATTTAATAGGCTAGAGTCTCGTTTGTTATCGGAATTAACCAGACAAATCGCTCCACCAACTAAGAACGGCCATGCACCTTTTAAGCGGCAGCACAATCTGCTAACTGCGGCGCTGCTGCCATCTTAGTTGAAGTACTTTGGTGCAGCGGTTGCGCAGAGGAAGAACACCCGCCTCGTGTGCAAGAGGTCCGTGGTTCGAATTCCGGTGCCGCGCAATTTTCCACCGGATTATAAAAAATCGCCGTGTTGAAAAAATTGCACAAACAGGCCTGGAGTGTGGCCTGATGCCGGTGACCAGAACCGGTAACACACTCCCTCACCAGAGCAGGATTGGTCACCCTGGTGCAGTACTTGGCCACAACCTCCTATATGAACACAACAATCAAACCCCGACCCTCAGTCCCCAGCAGCTGCGGAGCAACTGACAACGGCGGCGGTCAGACCTGCGACGCAGCAGAGGGGGCTAAGAATCCCTGACTCTGAACAGGCCGCCATTGGAATATGAACCTGGCAACGTTTCACGCTAGAACGTTATCTAGTGAGGTTATTCTAGCAGGGCTATTGGAAGAATTAGAGGGCAGTAAATGGGATATAATGGGGCTCAGTGAGGTTAGGAGGCCAAATGAAGCATATACAGTTCTAAAAAGCGGGCACGTCCTGTGCTACCGGGGCTTAGCCGAGAGACGAGAACTAGGAGTCGGATTCCTGATTGATAACAATATAGCTGGTAACATACAGGAATTCCATAGCATTAACGAGAGGGTGGCAGGTCTTGTGAAATTTAATAAGAGGTACAAAATGAAGGTTGTACAGGTCTACGCCCCTACATCCAGTCATGATGGCCAGGAAGGCGAAAGCTTCTATGAAGAGGTGGAATCGGCGATGGGTAGAGTGAAAACAATATACACTATACTGATGGGTGACCTGAATGCCAAGGTAAGCAAGAAGCAGGCTGGAGACAAGGCAGTGGGGGAATATGGCATAGGCACTAGGAATAGCAGTGGAGGACCCACTTCTCCGGTGATTCATGTTCCATAAGGGAGGCTTTGAGATGCCGGTGCAAACGTTCAACTAGTCCGTTGGATTGCGAGTGGTAAGCAGTTGTGCGAAAACGTGTCGTTCCGAGTAGTTTGAGTAGTTCGTTGAAGAGTGCTGAGTCAAACTGTCGACCACGATCTGTGATGATTGTGGATGGGCAGCCGAACCTTGCGATCCACGTAGACATGAAAACTGCTGCAACTGTGGGCGCTGAGATGTCAGATGTAGGTGTAGCTTCTGGCCACCGTGTATAACGGTCGATGCATGTCAGTATGTAGCAGTAACCTTTCGAAGATGGGAGAGGGCGGACGAGGTCGAGGTGTACGGTGTCAAAACGAGCATCTGATGGAAGAAAAGACTTGGCAGACGGAATCGGGTAACGCAGGATCTTCGAACGTTGACGCGACAAACAGCAGCGAACCCAATTGCGAACTTGCGCGTTTAGCCAAGGCCAAACGAAACGACTGGAAAGAAGCTTCTGTGTCACGCGTATGCCAGGGTGCGACAGGTTGGGTACGGTTTCGAATAGACGTCTGCGAAGGGATGCCGGAATGTATGGTCTAGGTGTGTCGTTAGAAGTGTCGCAGACGACGGATGTACCATCTGGGGTCACAACGACTTCTTCCAGTTTCAGGGACGTTGGCGAAATCCGGAATGTACGAAGTTCAGTGTCGTCACGCTGTTGACTGGCGAGTAAGTCGGCTTCGATGATGAAAGGTTCCGGTGTCAACGTGGAAACGACATCGACACGACTCAGAACGTCGGCTGGAACGTTGTCGGCGCCCTTGATGTGGCGGAATGTTGCTGTAAACTCGGAGATGTAGGAAAGGTGTCGAATCTCGCAGGGCGAGTAACAGGACGCCGAGGGATTCGTTGCATGCACAAGGGGCTTGTGGTCAGTCAAGACAGTGAATGCACGGCCTTCGAGGAAATGGCGAAAATGCTTGATAGCCAGGAAAACAGCGAGTAATTCACGGCGTAATACGCTGTAGCAGGACTCTGTACCGGCAGCAGCATCGGCGTCGCACGAGAGATGACGTAAACGCTCGCGTCTACACGAGGAACGAGCGGCTGGCACGCTCCGGCACGGGCTAGCGATCAGGAACTGTGACCTTGTTTAGTGCCCGGTAATCGCCGTATGGGCGCCAGTCTCCCGTCTTCTTAGGCACCATGTGAAGTGGTGATGCCCAGTTACTGGAGGAAGGGCGGATGATTCCAAGTTGCAGCATGTGTTCGAACTCCGCGCGAGCGATATTGAGTTTCTCCGGGCACAAACGCCGGGGTCGGAAATAGACCGGTGGGCCGGAGGTGACTATGTGATGGCACACGTCATGCTGTAGCGGTTGCGTCCAGTCCGGCAGGCGCGTCAAAGTGGGGAACTCGCGTAGGAGCTTGGCGAAAGGTTCGTCCAACATGGCAGAAATGGGCGCTATGGGCGATGTGCCTGATGATGGGACGCCAGGAATGGATAGCTGGGTTACGGAGTCGATGAGACGGCGCCGTTGGATGTCCACAAGGAGTCCGTAGTTATGCAAGAAGTCTGCTCCAATGACTGCATGACGGACGTCTGCAACCAGGAAAATCCAGTGCAACGCTCGTCGAAGGCCAAGGTTTAGCATGACGGAGCATGACGAGAAAACTGGAATCCTGGTGCCGTTGACGGCTTGCAAAAACGACACAGGTGTCGCTTTTGGGTGGGAGTGTTGGGCGGCAAGAATGCTGACGTCAGCACCTGTGTCGACTAAGAATCATTGTCCCGTAACTCTGTCCGTCACGTAGAAAAGGTGACTTGTGTGTTGGGCCGGACCATTCGGCGCCGTTAGAGGTCGGCCGGCCTGTTTCCCTGCCAAGCGCAGGGACGCCGACAGTGACGAGCGTCGTTTCCAAAACGGCTGTGGTAGTAGCAAACGCCAAGCGTTGTAGTTGAGGTTTCATTGCGGGTGCCCGTGCGTCTTGCTCTGTTGGAACTGCGGCTGCGTGGGCGACGAGATGTGCTGCGATGTTCCGCTCCACAGATGATGCGTTCCAGGCGCTCACACAAGGAGTCGAGCGGAGATGGCACTGCGGAAGAGTAGGGAAGAGTTTGCAGAGTGGTTGTATTGTCACCCGGAGACAGTGACGTGGCTGCGATGGTTGGGGTGGCTACTTTTATGACTTTGTCGGCCAAAGCGGCAAGTCCGGTAAGGTCCATGGTAGAGGCTGTCGCCAGCACCATCTGCACTTTAGCCGCGAGTCGTTGCAAAAACAATTCGCGCAACTGCGTGTCGTCGATGGATCTCGCGTTGTTTCCGAGCAGCTGGTTCATTCGGCGAAAAAGTTGACTAGGGCGTCTGTCGCCGAGTTCTTCAGCGGACAGAAGCTGCTGGATGCGAGAACGCTGTGAAGCTGCAGTGCGCTGTAGCAGTGCTGCCTTGAGATCGTCATAGGCGGCGGCAGACAATTGAGAGTTCAACAAATCCGCTACCTCGTCAATGGCGGCGGGCGAGAGCGCTACGACGGCGTAATGGAACTTCGAGGCTTCAGAGCGGATAACAGCGACTTGAAATTGCGTTTCGTCCTGAAGAAACCACGCCGAAGGATGCTGGTCCCAGTACTGTGGGAGGCGGACAGCGATGGCGGAACAGGAGGGCTCACCGCGTTCCTCGGAAGGGTTCTAGCCTTGAGCTCTCGTACCGTCGGTCTGGTCCATAGTCGTCTCTACCACAACTCTGTTAGACATGATACCAGTAAGCTATCGCAGGAGACGAAAGATCTGATCATGAAACGCATATGTGTGAAAGTCTCTAACCCTACAGCTAGAACTTTCGAAGTTCTACCACTTCGAACTTTCGAACTTCGGGAGCCACCGTAGTCCTCCGCAAAGAAAGCAACAAAATCCCAAAAAGAAAGCGTCAGCTAGGGAGACATGATCTCTCCAACGCTATTCACGGCATGTTTACAGGAGGTATTTAGAGACCTTGATTCGGAAGAATTGGGGATAAGAGTTATTCGAGAATACCTTAGCAACTTTCAATTCGCTAATGATATTGCCTTGCTTAGTAACTCAGGGGACCAATTGCAGTGCATGCTCACTGACCTGGAGAGGCAAAGCAGAAGACTGGGTCTGAACATTAATCTGCAGGAAACTAAGGTAATGTTTAAGAGTATCGGAAGAGAACAGCAATGTACAATAGGTAGCGAGGCACTGGAAGTGGTAAGGGAATACATCTACTTAGGGCAGGTAGTGATGGCGGATCCGGATCACAAGACTGAAATAATGAGAAGAATGAAAATGGGCTGGGGTGCTTTTGGCAGGCATTCTCATATCATGAACAGCAGGTTGCCATTATCTCTCAAGAGAAAAATGTATACAGCTGTGTCTTACCAGTACTCACGTACAGGGCAGAAACCTGGAGGCTTACGAAAAGGGTTCTACTTAAATTGAGGAGAACGCAACGAGCTATGGAAAGCAGAATGATCCGTGTAACGTTAAGGGATAAGAAAAGTGCAGATTGGATGAGGCAACAAATGCGAGGTAATGACATCTTAGTTGAAATCAAGAAAACTAAATGGACCTGGGCAGGAGATGTAATGAGGAGGGAAGATAACCGATGGTCATCAAGGGTTATGGACTGGATTCCAAGGGAAGGGAAGCGTAGCAGGGGGCGGAATAAAGTTAGGTGGGAGGGTGAGATTAAGAAATTTGCAGGGACGACATGGCCACAATTAGTACATGACCGGGGTTGTTGGAGAAGTTTGGGAGAGGCCTTTGCCCTGCAGTGGGCGTAACCGGGCTGATGATGATGATGATGATGATGACGACAATCTGCTGACTTCTGAAAATTATTGAATGTTTAACGGCCTATACCACCTTTGGGAGAGCGTCGGGCAGCAAAAAGACGAAGAAAAAGATAGTGCCAGCGAATTGTAGACGCAGAAGAAGAAAAGGTCGACGAACACGGGGCAAGCGTGGGGGTTCTAATGATTCGTTGGGTAAATGTTGATTGTATCCCTGTATTTTGTATCTTTCCGTGTCGGCTTTCGTATTCATTACTCACTCATTTCATATCTTATTATTATCGCATTTAACGTCCAATTGTGTCGGCGTTGTTTTGCATACGTTGAGCTTGTCTTCTTAGACACATGGCTGAGCGTTCTCTTCAGCAAGAGGCGAAGGGTTAATATTCGGAGATTGTGTGGTCTATGGTGCAATGTGGTTGATTACCGTCGATTGGAGCTACTTACGCCCGTAACTATAATTTTACCTACTGTGCGACTTATGCTCTCTTCTCGTGGACATGATCCCTTCTGCCTTCTGGGCACCATCGCCTAGCACGAGCGCTGTTTATTCCTTGGAAACTTACTCTATTTTCGAGATGCCATAGCTTTGCCTCAGCACAATCTCATCTCCGGCGGTGCACCTTTACAGGGGTAAAGCACATGGCGATTAATTTTGGTTTCTGTGGATATATCGCGCATCTCGGTAAGCGCTGAAACATTTTTCCTTTTGCTTACTTTTATGCGTCGCATATTGCAATCACTCAGTTCAGCCCTTGGGTGCGGCCGGGCAGCCACCAACCACGTGACGTGACGTCACGACAACCGGAGGAAAAGCTGGGCCCCAACTCGCACGCTCGCGCGCGGCCGCTGCCACCACCTGACTCCCGCTCCTCCCGCTAGGGGCGCTGCGCCGGTGCGTGACGCGAAAATCGAGTGCCGCGAAGCGATACCTCGCTCTCAAAAAAAAAAAATGACCGCGCAATATGCAACGCATTCTTGGCTTAACCAAGCTGAGCCTGGCCATTTTTTTCACACGTTTTAAGGGCTGTTCAAATTTCCCTAAATATATCGTGAATCTAGCCGCGTTCATGGCCGCATGCGTACTGGAGACTACGAAGCCTCGATGATAGAACCACTAAGAAATTCTTTGTCGTACCACCGGCAGCGATCAGCAGAACCCCGTATGCCGCAGATAATTCAACCACGTTTTCAGACATTTGAGATAGACGAAACTGACTTAGACTGACACTACTGATATGCCTTGCACTGCCTTGCGAGTGAAACCTCCCCTTCCCCCCATAAAAATTGTCGCTCAATAGAAAGAGAAAGAAATTATGAGAAGATTTGCAGTATCGCGTTCCAAAGTATGTGAAGTTTAAAACAGTTGCAAAGTTCCCATACTCATTTTCATCAAGTAAAGAAAGTCGTTGGTTGCGTCAATTTATTACTTCTATTTTTGCACATATATTTGTTTTTGCTGGTTTCCGCTTATACTCCTGTAGATCACGAGCATGCGTTCACAACGGCTAAATTGCAAGCATTGCAAGTGTGGCGCAAATGTCATGTGAATATCTTCCCCACGCCATGTCTACCAACAATGTATAACTGATCGCAGACACATACACATAACCTTAAAGGAGGCGTCGTGTAATCGCTTTCTAACCGAAGGGCAAGGCCGCTTCCAAGGTCGCCTATTTTACGAGCGGCTCAGAACCATATTGTTTGGCGGCCAGTCTCGCACCTCGGAAGATGGGCCCTTTGGGTGAAAATATGTGCCAATGCATCCTACTCCCATGTGATGCCTCAGCCTTGGGCGGCGCTTCAGTATCAGTCTCTTTTCATTCGGAAAGAATTTTCCAATGCTTTATTGCTCTTTAAGGTGGTCTTGAAATTCGCCGAAAATATATCGTGTAACATATGGCGATCAGCAAAACTCGCCGATGGCGGATAAACCAGGGGTTCTCTTAGCCACGTAATCCCATCTGGGCTGTACTTTTCGGCAATGAAGTAGCCTCGCCGCCAGTTGCCGTAATGGGAAGTTCGGATCCTTCTATGACACTTTTGTTTTAATCAGACGATAGGGAGCTTGAATTTTTCCTCGTCCTCCAGTGCACTACTTCTACAGGCTTGAGGGACACCAGCAAAAGATTCCGAGAGTGGGTGAGGTACTACTAATCCAAGTATAACGAAATTGGGAAAGCTCATTAAGCTTCAACAAAGGCGCTCCTTCAATGAAACATGAATTGGCCAACCTGGTGCAGTATTAGGCCACTCCCTCCGTTATAATTCCCACAATCAACATGGTATTTGTGCGCACACCATCGATATCTGGAGCGATACCCCGACGTCACCATTCAAGGGTTTAAAAGCGGCGCTCGACGCTTCACTCGTCAGTGGGCAAAGTGACAGCGATGACGACACGATGTTGAAACGCTATTTCTGCATTGTGCAGCAATGTTATTCCCAAAATTCTCGATGCTTTAAACTGGACAATCGATCCTTGCACTGTTTCTTTGCCCAGAAGACGCGGCTGATTATGCTTTATGCCTTCTACTGCAACAATGGCCTTTTGTTGAGTGGAGACGTGGAGACGAATCCTGGTCCCTCCAAAGTTGATCCCTCAAAAAATCTCGGCAATTCATCGAAAAATAATGATTCCAGTAACAGTTCTTCTGAACGATCTACGCGCTCCACAATGACCACTCAACATTCGGCTACTGCGGTATGTTCGACCGAAAAGGTTGACATTGTCTGTATGCTTACTGAGGTACTTGAACGACAAAAGGTCATGGCTGAAGACCTTGCCAAAATTAAGTAATTTCAAGCTTCTGTAAACTCGCGTTTTGATGCGCTAGAAAACCGTGTAGCAGTACTTGAATCGCCTACAACAGGTCAAAAGGTTGATGCCAATGTTTGCGATCTTCACTGCTCCGAGGTTAAAGCACTAACTGGAACTTTCGCTCAGCTGGTTGCCAAGAATGACGACCTTAACCGATCCCGTCGCCAGAACATCAATATACACGGCTTGGATGAAAAACCGGATGAAAATGAGAATTTGCTAGTGGGGTTGCACAGATACCTTCTGATATGCTGCAAATTACGCCCCCACACATTGAGCGTGGCCACAGGATTGGTGGAAAGCCCAGAGAGCGTCCACGCCCAGTTATTCTGAAGCTGCTGGCATTTCGGGAAAGTTTTCGGTGATGAAAAACATCTCGATGCATAAGGAATCGCAATATTGCATCACTAAGGATTTTTCAGCCAGCGTTTGTGCAGTCCGGAAAAAATTTGGGATGGCTCAGAACGTTTTCGAATACAGGGATCTATTGTCAAGCTACGTTATGATTACGTTTTTATCGACAAAGTGCGCTACAGTTGGGATGGCGTGTCCAATGCCCTTATCAGAGACCCGAAATCCTTCATCAACAAAACATCTCGGTCCACACCGCCCTATTCGTCAGCTACAGTTAAACCTTCTGAGTCACTGTGGTGTGTGTATTGCGCGACATGGTGCGGTGGTCAGAAAGGACACAAGGAGACGACAAGGAGTGTCGGGAAGCAGAAAGAGGAAGAAGGAAAAATTTTCCTCTAGAATACCGTTATTGTCTCCCTTTCCGTCCTGCTATATAGGCAAAGAACCCTTTTTTACCGCTAAAGTTATCCTGCATTTCTTGAAAGATGTGGTCTTGCATGTTAATAGCCCAAATGTTTCCTAGCACATCCTCTGTACAGAGGATGGTGCTGTGTTATTAGTCTTTGTACAGCACATGTCTTCCGGACCTTGCGCTTCAAGGAATCTGTTAGGGCAGTAGTGCTTTTCGAATTTTTATCCAAATGACCAATCGTACATCGCAACTCTTTTACAATGCACCTTTCGCGTCCTTGGCACACTTCATAGTCATTATCATAGTTTTCTTACATGTAGCTCTTACGCACCTTACAGTGGCCATCTTTTAGGCCCCTTTACAGCCCCATAACATTCATTGCTCGTAATATAGTGCTTGACTTTGATATAATTGCCATTGGCTTGGCGCTCTTTGGCCAAAAGTGGCCCTTGCCATAAAACTTCACACAACATCATCATCATCATCTTCATCATCATCATCATCATCATCAATTCTTCTCATGGCGGAAAATGAGCTTTTGCGTATACAGGCGAGATATATACAAGGGAGTAGGCTGTACAAACTTAGAAACATTTGCTTGCTAACTGAAATAACAGGCATTATGTCAGCGACCACACGCAAACATGAATGGATGGATGGAAAAAACTTTATTTTCGTCAAAACGCATGTGCGGACAATTCTGTGCTTGATGGCCATCAGCTCATGGCTGACGGCGACCTGGGTGGCCCACTCCACGGCCCTGGTCTGGACGACAGGGTCTGAGCTGGCCAACACGGCCTCCCACTGCTCGAGAGAAGGATCACGCATAATATCCGCCGGTGGCGGCGCTATGCTACAGCTCCATAATATATGGTCATAGGTGGCCAGTTCCTGGCACCATTTGCATTCCGGCTGAATGACCGGGTAGATTTTGTTTAACACGTATGGGTTATAGAAAGATCTCGTCTGCAATCTTCACCAGACGCTTTCCTGCGCCTTCACGAATTGCTTGTCCGGTGGAGGGTAAATTCACCGCTCAAGTTTGTAATGGTTAGTAATGTCTTGAAAGGACACCAGGCCATCTCTCGTGGACCTCCCTGGAACGTCCGGCTCACCTGCTCGGCTGACGAAACCTCGAGCATTCATGTGAGCCGCCTCGTTCCCAGGGTTCCCACAGCGGGCCGGTACCCAGACAATTTCCACCTCCGTAGTCCCTCGCCCCGTGGCCCGATTTAGTAATCCTGCCGCTGTGACAGAGATTCTGCCGCTCGCCAAATTTCGGATGGCTGTTTTAGAGTCGCTGAAAATCAGGTCAGCTTCAGTATTAGCTATAGCTAGCGCTATCGCCGCCTCCTCTGCAGTTTCTCAGGAGCGGGTTTTGACTGATCCAGAGGTGACTAAGCGTCTCCGCCCGTCCCCCACCGCAACTGCAAATGCATCCTTGTTCTTATACTCGGCGACATCTACGTAGACTGCCCCGTTGTACTTCCCGTACTTAGCATGTAAAGCTCTGGCTCTTGCCTCCCTACAGTTCTCGTGATGTATCGGATGCATATATTTAGGTAAAGGTTTTATGTACAAGCCCTTGTGCATTTCTCGCTTCACCTGAATTTTCATGTCCCCAGCAGGAGGATCAACTCCAATGCCGATCCCTTCTAATATATCCCTCCCTACTTTCGTTTTGGAAAGTCTACTGAGTTGCATCGCCAAGTGTGCCTCCCGCAGTTCTTCCAAGGTGTTGTGCACCCCTAATCCCAGCAGCCTTTCGTTAGAAGTATTGTTAGGCAACCCAAGATCCGCCTTATACGCCTGTTTAATCATAGCCTCCACCTTGCCTTTCTCCGTCGCGTCCATCTTCATATAAGGCGTCGCATACACTATTCTACTGAGCACAAACGCCTGTACCAGCTTACACAAGTCTTTTTCCTTGACGCCTTCTTTACGATTGGCGATTCTCCTGATAAGACTCACGGTAGCATTGACAGTATTTTTGAGCCTTTCCAAGGCCTCCCTATTCTTCCTGTTAGTCTGCAGATACAGCCCCAGGATCCTGATCGTTTGGACCTCAGCGACCGGTACACCCCCCACTTTCACCTTCAGTGATGGTGGCGGCACATAGTGCCTCGCATTTATCCCTCTTGGTTTATGCTTAATCACAAAAAGCTCGGACTTTAGCTGAGAGCACGAGAGTCCTGCCTCCCCCGCTAGCTCCTCCACAATATCCACTGCCTGTTGTAAAGTTTCCTCCAATTGTGCGTCGCTTCCCCTTGTCACCCATAGAGTAATGTCATCCGCATAAAATGTAGGTTTAAGTCTCGATATCATTGCCAGCCTGGGTGGTATTTTGATCGAGGCGAGATTAAACAAGAACGGCGATAAAACCGACCCTTGCCTGCCCCCCAACGGGAAAGAATCCCATTTAAATTCTCCGACTACAATCTCCGCAGTCCTACCCTCCAGAAATGATCTGATCTATCGGAAGGTTCTATCCCCCGGTCCTATGTCCAATAGGTTCCATAATATGGCCTCATGGGTGACATTGTCAAATGCCTTTCTGAGGTCGAGCCCCAAGATAGCCTTGGTGCCCGTGCCGTACCCAGGATGAACCACGTCCTTTTTGAGCTGTATCATGACGTCCTGCGTTGATAAATTAGCCCTGAAGCCAATCATCGTTTTAGGTATCAACTCCTTGTCCTCCGCAAAACCTGAAGCCTGTTGAGGACCACATGCTCCATCAATTTGGCCAAGCAGGACGTCAGCGAGATGGGTCGAAGATTCTCAATACAGTTCTTCCCTGGTTTAGGAATAAATGTAATCCTAGCATGCTTCCACTCTGCCGGGATCTCCCCGGCCACCCAATATTTGTTCATTAAGTCCGTGAACGCCCCCACCGACTTGAAATCCAGGTTCCTCAGCATTTTATTAGTAACCCCGTCCGGACCCGCTGCCGACGTAGTACGAAGCTGCCCCATTCCAAACTCCACCTCCACCACCGTAAAGTCCGCATCTAATTCGAGGTTTTCCTCTCCCGAGTAATCCGGCAAGAAACCGCCCGCCTCGCCGTTTATGTAATGACTTCGGAGTTCTTGAATAAACTCCCCAGTCGTGCCTTGATACTGATGAACTAACCTAGCCATTTGACCCTTCTGCGCCGACTTGGTTGCCGCCGGATCTAAAAGGTGCCTCAACAACTGCCATGTTTTTTTTTAATCCGAACTACCCATTCATCCTGTCACAAATCTGCCCCCATTGTTTGAACTGCAAGTCCAACGTGTAGGTTTCGATTTCTCTTTCTAGCTTGGCCACCTTCCTACGGAGGACCCCATTATGCTTTTGTTTCTTCCACCTCCGAAGGAGACTCGCATGCGCTTCCCACATGTGTAACAGTCTAGAGTCCGCCGTAAAACCTTCCTCCACCGTCGGAACCTCTTCTGTGGTACCGTTCACGTCCTGCTTGAGCGCCTCAATCCAGGCTCCCAAGTCCTCGATTTCCCCGCTCACTGTGTCTTTCCTGACATTCTGCAATCTGTCCCAATCCGTCACTCTAGTTCCTTTTACCCTGTCTTGGTGCTTAGCAGCACTAAATACCGTGCAAAAGATATAGTGATCACTGCCCAGTGGCTGTCCCGTGTTTACCCACTTTGCATCCCTACTACCGTTAACAAATGTGAGGTCCGGAGAGGTGTCTGTGCTAACGCTTATGCCTATCCTCGTATGATCTAGCGGGTTGTTCAAGATTGTCCATTGTAGGTCCTGAGCTACCCGCCAAAGCCTATTTCCCTTTGGAGTGGCTCGGACGTAGCGCCGCTCCGGATGAGGCGCGTTGAAATCTCCAACCACGATGAGTTGAGCCCTAGCCACTAGCCGCTGCGTCTTTATCAAGAGGTCTGGCAAGCCCAGCCCTTTATCTTTAGGAGAAGAATATACATTAAGTACAAAGAGAATCTTATCGTCCTTCCTTTTGGGCAGAACCTCTAGCAGGATGTAGTCCTCTCTGCTGCTCTCTATGGTATGCTGAATCACCGTGGCATTGCGATGGACTAGCACTGCCGTGAAGACGCTCGATACACCCCCCCGATCAATCTCTGGCGGTGTAAATGCCTTAAATCTCGGTAATTTCTCCCAGCCACTAGCCTCTTGCAAAGCTATAAGGTCAGGCTTACTGTCCAGATTTGGTATGTGCAATTGCAGGTTCCCCCGCTTGCGACGGAAGCTCCTGCAGTTCCACTGCCAAACCTCAATTCGCTGGGGAGGGGCCATGAATAGGCACTAGGTTCACTAACATCGGCGCTTGGCCGACTACGGGAGGCAATCTAGCCTGTAGCGTAGCATTGAGCTGTTGAAACATGCCCATAACCTGTCTTTGGAAAGACCGCATGTCATTGGTGAAGGCGTCAAGACGCTCCGCAATCTTGTCTAGTCTGGCTTCGATCCTGTCGACCCGAGCTTCCAACCTATCCTGTCTATCCTCTACTTTTCCTATTCTGTCCGCAAGGGCAGACATTTCCCCCTTAAGACTAGTGCCTTTCACGACTGGCTGCGGCGTGTCCGCCATTGAAGTTTCTGCCACTCTTTTTGCATTAGCTCCCTCATCCGCCGATGGCGGCCTCTTAAGCTACCCCCGATTCTCCACTTCCATATCTGTGCTCTCGCTCTCGTGAGAAGCAGTCGCCTGTGCCGCTTTCAGTGGGGCCTGGACCACCGGCGTCTGTACCCTTTGTCCTTTGTCGCTTTTAAGCGCGCGTTCCATCTCTGCCATCCTGACTTCCATCTTTTTAATCGTCTCAGCCTGCTGCTGCACCTGTCTTTGTAGCTCCTTCTCTCGAGCAGTCTCACTCTGGGAGGCCACGTAGGGCCAGCTCACCTTTTTTCTCGTGGCACTGGGACTTCTTCCATGACTGGAACCCTGTTCTCCTTTGCCACGCTTGGGTCCGGGCAGTGGTGGGAAGGAAGGGGACTGGTCCCTGCTCTTGTTATCGCCTCCCGCACCGCTGGATGACCGCTTCCTGGGCCTCGAACGCCGCTCCTCCTTGTCAGTTTGGCCGTTGTCCTCACTGCCCTGCTGCAGGCCCGTCGGCTACTTACGGGCCAGACGAAACTTGCGGTTCCGGCTCCCCGTGTTGTGCGCCCCATGGCACACGATGCAGTCCGGAGTGCAGGTCAGCGGCTCTCCTTCCGGTGGCGCAGGGTGATCCTTTCCGCAACGGCGACACAGATTAGTCTTCGGACGATAACAAACGTCCGCCGGATGTCCCACTCGTCTGCAGTTATAGCAGGTCTCGACTAACTCTCTGTACGGAATCACCGTGTACAAACAGTTCCAGTAAATGACCTGCCAGGGAACATGCTTTCCCCCAAACGTTATCTGAATCGCCTTCGACTTTCCCAAAGGTCTGGCATCCAAAATTTCTATGCCGTCATTCCTCTTCGAGAATCCCGCCCAAACTTCTGCCATTGGGCATCCGTTGTACGCGTTGTAAATGACTCCGCGCACAGAGTTCTCCGGCGCCGCCACGTACTCCGAAATCTCAAGGTCATGACCGCTCAGCTGGAGCGTCTTTACATTCGCGTATGCACCACAGCGATGTATACACGGCGTGCTCACCGTCATCGTGTTATTTGTCTCGTTGACCCGCACCAGGCCTTCCTCCGCCACAGTCGCATCCGTCAGCTCCGCTGCCGCTCTCAAGGCTTATCCGAGTTCCCTTGAAGTCACCATTCTCAAGTCCCAATTCTTGGGTCGGCACACAACCTTTAAGTCCTTGGCTGGCATCTTCTGAAACGGTCCCCGTTTCTTCCACTCCGGCGGTTTCCCGCGCTTGACTTGTTCTTCTCCGTCCGTCTGGCGCCCGTCGCTGCCCGCCTGCTTCTCGCTAGGCCTACTCTCGGGATGGTTCCCTGTATACAGATTTCTTGAATTGATCTTGAGCCCGCAAAACCCAGGCCCATTCTCCCGCCTCGAACTCTTCGGGCGTTATAGTATCGTCCTCAACGGAGTACTCCAGTGTCTTCAGGCTCACAGAGGCCCACAACCACAAGTCACCGCCCCAGAGCCCGGTGCCGTCGGCGGCGGCTCGGCCTACTGATGAGGCCTAACTTTGCCGCGCGGTGGTTGAGCACGAAATGCGCGGAAAAACCCCTAAAAAGGGAGCAAACTTGCCGAAATTAGGTGTCCGCAGGGACAGGGCAACTTCCTGTGGACAATCCCGCCAAAAGCAAGTCCACAGCGCAGGGAGTTCCACCGAAAAACGGTCTCAAAGCGGGAGCCCATGCGGAGCACGTCCGCGATCTTCGACTATTGCGTCACTCAAAACTGGCGAGAACAGACAATGTGCACAAAGGTACGAGTGGTCTCCAGGTCCGTTTGAAGATGTGGCGTGCGCCAACCCGCGCGGCCGTGCTTCCCGAGCTTCCTGTACTTGCTTTACTGCATATATCGTGCGAGATTGAGCCGTGATTGACAGTTACCCTTGAATCCGGTCGCGAAAGGCGCACATGAAGCAGGAGCACAATGCCGCCCTCCCCCCCCCCCCTCTCTAACTAACAAAACCACACCTTCTTCCGCACGACGGAAGACGGAGCTCCTTCTCTCCGCTTTCTTTTTTTTTTGCGCGCGTCAGATTGAGCCGTGACCGTCGGCTTCCATCGCGTGCTTGCACTCGCACATTGAGCATATGACGTGCGGCGACAATGTTATCGGCCTATACGGGACATCATGGTGACGGCGACGGCAAAAATGCGAACTGGAGGGTCCAAATACTTGTTATCGCAATAAAAAGACAGAATGGCGATCTCGCCTAATAGTGTTCACTTAGCTATGCCAGTCATATTTCTCTGTGAATATTGGTAATATTTTAAACATCATTAATTCTTCTGGAAACGGGTGTGCGTTGCGCTTGAATGTGTGCGTACAACACGTCGATAACGTCCACCCAACGTTCATTCACCCTTATTAACCGTATGTTGCTGCGGTGCGCATAAACACCATGCTCTTCGTCTCCGTGGTATGGGGCGTGGCAAGTGCTTCATGTTCTTCAGGCAGCGATCATCAAGAATGTGTGTCAGCTCCAGTCATTTCACCACTCTATGATCACCATACAGAACTTGCACACTTTGCTTTTTTAGGCGCCATTCATCGTGAAGCTGCTACCTATTTCTGTTCTTTTGCTATTGCGCCTTTCAGTTGTAACTTGTTGATGGAAATAGTAAACGACCTCGTGCACGGTGCATTGCAGTTCATCGTTTAGTCGAGGTCACGGGAATTCGCCCCAACAATAGTTGCTGCCGAAATCGCTGCGTCGCCGTTTTTACGTGACTGTAGCCTTAACGTTTTTTTTTTATTGCAGGCGCTTTCGCAAAATTTATACATTTACAACCAGTGCACTTTTCTCGAGCTATACATTGTCGCATTGTCGGCTTCTGTTTGTCTCGTAATGAATAATTTTTCCTTGTGCATTTTTTTTGGCTAGGTACACCTAGAGTTCGAAACTACTTGGGCCCCAATAACCGATGGAAATAAAACTGTACCTGTGCGATTACCCTGCAGTGAATGAAGGTTAGGGGTTTATGCCGAGAACTGCTAGGTAAATCCGGGAGCGCAATGTAGTTTACATTCGTTTTCGTGGTTCCTTACAGAGGCCCACATTGTCATGTACGAGCGTCTACTTCCCACAACAGCCTTCTTTGACGTATTCTAAGACTAAGAATCGATCAAACGGACGGAGGGTACATCGACCTTCTTGTCATATTCCATCCAGACATTCCACCAGCTGAAGTTTCCGGCAATAACCTAAACGTAAGTGCAAGATTCCGAGCTTTATTTAGCGCTACTCGTAAAGCATTGTTGTCAGATGCCGTACACAACCACCGTTCGACAGTAGATGGCAAGGTGCTTTCATTAATTTTTGCTACCATCGTGGCCCTCGTGTGATTGTTGTGTATCATTCTAATGACACCACTGCTACGCGACATTTCGTATTTGATGGTTTAGTTTTATGTTTAGTGGCCAGTGCCCATTTACAAAACCTATGCCCACCTAGAATAAACAAAAATGTATTGAAAGCATGGTACTCTTGCGCGACTATTTAATAGGCACAGCACAAATTTCTGCAAAACCATGTTTTTCTAGCAGTCTTAGTTATTAATAATCAGTTCCTATACCTTCCATGCACTTTTTCAAAAAGTGCCCGCGGACGACACCGCACACATTACCGGACATCTTGAGTGTACAATAGTAAGCAAAAGCCTTCGCACCAATGCGAGCCTATGAGATGGGTGGATGGATGTATGCCGTGAGCTTCCCCTTTTAAACGGCGCGGTGGGTTGCGCCACTGAGCTTCTTTCCTTATTTTTCTGCATGTGTCAGCTACTCCATTTTTTTTGACACATAAAAGGTTCCCAGCATCAAGCTATCTGAAGCACTAGTGTAAAATTTGTTATTGTACGCCTGCGTTGTTTGTGGTATGCCCATATTTCTGCAACCAAACCTCGAACAACCTTTTAATAATCACTGTTGCGGACATGTTTACTCTCCCCCTGCTATCCTTGAACTCAAACGCTTCAAACAGGACAGGGTTGCCTAAGCTAACAGCTGAGTAGATATCTTCACGTTCTAATAAAATATATTCCGTCGTTTCCCTAGGTTCCTTGCAGAAAGAACGTATTTCCTCTTCCTTTGTCTTTCACGCTTTCTAATCACGCGTCCTAAGGTATCCTAACTAATCCTGATATCGCTTCGAAAAGTAAAGAGCGTGCTGCGGCATTATCCTAAATAATTTCTTTCCTAATTTATTTTTTTTTACTTTTTCAGTAGCTACTTATAGCCACATTGTTTTCCATTGCCGCCCCGCATGAGATTATGTCAGCCTCTCTGCCCTGTTTTTAGACGTCCCATATTGCGATATTGCCATTTTTTACATCCACTCGGAGTAAACAACACATCCTTGTGCAAATGTAATAACACTCTCCTAACCCATGTACGTTCTTTCATATCTGTCAGTCGTTCTCCGATATCAATTTTACTCTGAGCTTTCCTAATTGCAAATTTTGTTTAGACCATATAGTCTTGCTGGACGGCTTATTCAGGGTTTTCTCGAGAGCGCCCAATAGGAGGCGCCCTGCTCATCTTTAGTTGCCATCAGGTTGCCATTGTTCCTCGCAAAGAACCGCATTTCCAAATGTGAGTCCTGGAACAACAGCAAGTTTCCACATGCCCTGGAGCACCTCATACCTATTGTACTCCCGTTGCTTTCTGTGTTACATCGTGGCCGCATTTCCCTTCTCCTTTGGCATAGATTTTTGGTTTCTTTATATCTATTGCCATGGTTACGGTATACGCCTGGGTATTTGCATTCCTTTACCGGAGGCATAGCATTGTCCTGTATTGACAGTGTCGGTTCACTTCTCTTTAATAGCATACATATTACCTATTTCTTAACGCTAAACCTCAATACAAAAATTCCACTCTGCTGTCGAAGAAATTAGCCAGACATTGCATATAAGTTCGCCTGTCAGCGAGCAACACAATGTCGTCGGCATAAAAGAAAATTTGGGAGCTGCTGCTCTATAATCGTACCCGCCTTACGTCATCATCATCATGATCATCAGCCTGGCTACGCCCACTGCACGGCAAAGGCCTCTCGCATACTTCTCTAAATACCCTAGTCATGTGTTAATTGTGGCCATGTTGTCCCTGCAAACTTCTTAATCTCCTTTGTCCACCTAACTTTCTGCCGCCCCTTGCGATGCTTCGATTCTCTTGGAAAACAGTCGATAACCCTTATTGGCCACCGGTTATCTTCCCTCCTCATTACACGCCCTGCCCATGCCCATTTCTTTTTCTTGATTTCAACTATGATATCATTACCTCGCGTTTGTTCCCTCACCCAATCTGCTGTCTTCTTATCCCTTAAAATAGCACACATAATTCTTCTTCCATAGCTCGTTGCAACGTCCTCAATTTTCCCTTATCGTAAGCCGCCAGGTTTCTCCCTCGTACGTGTGTACTGGTAAGACACAGCTGTCATACTTTTTGCTATTGAGGCATAATAGCAGCCTGCTGTTCATGATCTGTGGATGCCTGCCAGACGCACGCCATGCCATTCTTATTATCCTGATTATATCAGTCCTATAATCCGGATCCGCGGTCACTACCTCTCTTAAGTAGATGTATACCCTTACCACTTCCAGTGTCTCCCTACCTATTGTAAACTCCTGTTCTGTTCCGAGACTGTTAAACATTACTTTAGTGTTCTGAATAATAACTTTTAGACCCACCTTTCTCCTTTGCCTCTCTAGGTCATTTAGCATGCATTGCGTTTGGTCTCTTGAGTTACTAAGCAAGGCAATATCATAGGCGAATCGCAAGTTGCTGAGGTATTCTCCATTAACTCTTAACCCCAATTGTTCCCAATCAATATCTCTGAATACCTCCTGTAAACATGCTGTGAATAGCATTGAAGAGATCGTATCTCCCTAGCTGACCCCTTCCTTCATTGGAATTTTGATGCTTTCTTTATGGAGGACTATGGTGGCTGTAGGGCCGCTATAGATATATTTCAGTATTTTTACATACAGCTCGTCTATACCCTGATTCCGTAATGCCTCCATGACTCCTGAGCTTTCGACTGATTGAAACGCTTTCTCGTAATCGATGAAAGCTATATATAAGGGTTGGTTATATTCAGCATATTTCTCTATCACTTAATTGATAGTGAGAATATGGTCTTTTGTTGGCTAGCCTTTAATCGCTCCCCTTACGTACGAGAGAATAAACCCAATGTTCACTCCTTCTACCGCCCTTTCTATCCTCACCATGCGCATCAGAAAGAATAGCGGGGATAAAGGGCATATTTTTCTCAGTCATTTAGAGATAATACATTGCCTAAGTCGTTACCTAAGCGTTCTCGCTGCAGAAGACCACACGCAATGAGGCTCTTAACGTTGTCATACGCTCCGGTAATATACAGGAAGCAAGTGCCCTTGCATAGAGTGTAAGGGTTGTGCTGAATGCAGATCCACCAGCTGGGCCTACTCTCTTCCTTATTATCTTTGTCATCTCTGAGTCCCCTCTCTTCTGACCGATGTGCGGGCGTCAGCAGCGCGGGATAGTATCGGCCATCTCGGCAGGCCTCCCCTTCCCGGTTGACCAAGATGTCAATGTAACTCGGGAAAAGCCTAAAAATCGCCAAGCTGTGGTTGTTGACCTTGGCATTCGTTGATCGGGAGCTTCAGGCGAAAGACGGTGACTGCATAATAAACTGCTGGGTACTGAGTGAGACAATTTACGGAGTCGGTTCTTTAATATCAATTTTAGGCCCAATGGCTTTGCAGCGAAGAAGTCCGTTCTGACGCGGAATATTGAGTATTTTGCGTGTTAGCCTTGCGACAAGCAAAAAGAAAATAATTGCGCCGAATATAACGCGCTAAAAGTGATTCAAAGGCAAGTTTTGTGGAATGAAATAACAGTTTTACAGTCAGAAGCATCACACTTAAATAAAATTGGCCGGGTAATTAGCTCACCAATTCTCCTCTTGTCAGAAAAGGAGGACCTTTCGCGGACACAGTGGAGACGTCCCGATGTACTGACTTACTCCACCCCGCCCCCCGAAATGGATTTGCGCAGTGCCAGCGCACAGCACGTCAAAAACGCACGGACTCCTTCTCAGCTCTTACCCTTACTTTCTGAAATCGGCCGTGGTTGCTTAGAGGCCGTGGTGTTGGGCAACTACGGAGGAGGTTGCGAGATAGAACCCCGGCATCGTTGGCCGCGTTTCCTTGGTTGAGAACTTTGAAAACACCCCTGCACTTAGATACAGGTGCAATTATTCCGGAGACCCTCACTTCGGCGTGCCTTGTAGTCAGATTGTGGTTTTCACGCGTCAAGCGCCATACTTCACTTAGTTTCATTTACTTTGGAGAGCCAAGACATGTTTAGTAATTATTGCAGAAAACCTGCCAGCACGTAAAACATCATTTTCATCATTTTGAATCACCATTTAAAAGACAGACTTAATGTATTATTAGACTCATTCCGTTAAACACATATTAGTGTTCTTCCCCTTCCTGGGGATGCCCGCGAAATAAAGAAACCAAATACCACGTGGCATGCCCGCTTGTGCGCCATGATAGCAGGGCTCCCAAACATTCCGCCAGCAAACGATCATAGCATTTCGCCGATTGTACTGCCGCTCAACTTCTTATCGCTATCATGAACCGCCACGAGGGAAGCACATCGCTGGCGTAAATCACATAACCTACGCCTGCGTCACCGCCCTATCACCTGTTAAGCGGCAGCACAATATGCTAACTTCGGAAAATTATCGAATGTTGAACGGCCTATACCACCATTGGGAGAGCGCCGGGCAGCAAAAAGACGAAGAAAAAGATAGTGCCAACGAATTGTAGATGCTGAAGAAAACTGGGTCGATGAACACGGAGCAAGCATGCGCGTTCTAATGATTCGTTGGGTAAATTTTGATTACATCCTTGTATTGTGTATTTTTCCCTCTCGGCTTTCGTATTCATTACTCACTCATTTCATATCTCATTATTATCCTATTTAATGTGCAATTATGGTCGCGGCATTTTGCATACTAGGAGCTTCTCTTCTTAGAAACATCGCTTAGCGTTCTCTTTTCTTCAGCAAGATGCCAGGGGATAATATTCGGAGACGGTGCGGCTTATGGTGCAATGTGGTTGATTTTCGTCGATTGGCGCTACTTATGCCCGTAACATTAATTTTATCTGCTGTGGGACTGATGCTATATTCTCGTGGGCACGATTGCTACTGCCTTCTGGGCACCATCACCTTGCGCGAGCGGTGTTTAATCATCTCCGGTGGTGCCGCCTTTACAGGGGTAAAACCCGATTGCGTTTTTTTGGATTCTGTGTATATATTGTCACGTGGTCGTGACGTCAAATAACACAGTAGCAGTACTGTGAAAAGCAAAACTAGCTTTTATTGGGCGAACCTGTGCCCACAAAACTGGCTACACTTAAAGCACAACGAGAGCGGCGAACACAGTCGGCGATCGTCGAAAATCTGATCAGTGGGTCAAGCGCGTCGGCTTTTATAGAGCAGTCGTCGAATGTTCCAGACTAATCGTTCGGACCCGCGTGCCTTCGACAAAGTTCCACACCATTCGCGTCAAGTGATGGAATCAGATAACATAACGTTCGGCGACAACAGACAGCGGATAGAAGCATCGATAACGTTCCAGAAACTTCGGATACATACAGGCGCGTCCCACGCTGTGCGATTACATTTGTTAGGCTGCGAAACGTGGTTGCGCGATAAAGATAAGCATACGTGTCATAACCCCCCTCTTAAGAAGCATCGTCCCGATGCTACAAATATAAGAGAGCGAAACACAAAAGGACACTTATTAGACATAAGTAACAAAACAACGAAAAGAAACAAAGTCCAAAGGTCAGTTACGCGAAGCCCCAAAGTTCATTAACGCTGGTAGTACGGCTTGAGTCACACAACGTGGACTATTTCAGGTCATGAGCGGCGCCGCTGTGATAGCGAAATGCCGTCTGGCACGACCTCATAGTCGAGCGCGCCAATACGTCGGATGATCTTGTACGTTCCGAAATAGCGACGCAAAAGCTTCTCGCTCAGTCCTCGTCGGCGTATGGGGGTCCATGCCCAAACACGGTCGCCGGGCTGGTACTGGACGAAGCGTCGTCGGAGGTTGTAGTGTCGGCTGTCGGTCCTCTGCTGGTTTTTGATCCACAGGCGGGCGAGCTGTCGGGTTTCTTCGGTGCGCTGGAGATAGGCAGCGACGTCAAGATTCTCCTCGTCAGAGACGTGCGGCAGCATGGCATCGAGCGCCGTCGTCGGGTTGCTGCCGTACACAAGCTTGAATGGCGTGATCTGTGTTGTTTCTTGCACCGCCGTGTTGTAAGCGAATGTTACGTATGGCAGGACCGCATCCCAGGTCTTGTGCTTGATGTCGACGTACATTGCTAGCATGTCGGCGAGGGTTTTATTCAGGCGCTCCGTAAGACCATTCGTCTGCGGATGGTAGTCAGTTGTCCTCCTGTGACTTGTGTGGCTGTATTGCAGAATGGCTTGCATGAGCTCTGCTGTAAAAGCCGTTCCTCTGTCGGTGATGAGGACTTCTGGAGCACCATGTCGCAGCAGGATATTCTCGACGAAAAATTTCGCCACTTCGGCTGCGCTACCTTTCGGCAGTGCTTTAGTTTCAGCGAAGCGGGTGAGTTAGTCCGTACTTACGACGATCCACATATTTCCGGTTGTTGACGTCGGAAAGGGTCCCAGCAAGTCCATGCCGATCTGCTGGAATGGTCGGCAAGGAGCCTCGATTGGCTGCAGTAATCCGACTGGCCTTGTCGGCGGTGTCTTGCGTCGCTGACAGTCTCGGCATGTTCTGACATCACGGGCGACGTCAGCGGTCAGGCGCGGCCAATAATACTTTTCTTGTATCCTCGATAGTGTCCGGGAAAATCCGAGGTGTCCAGCGGTCGGATCGTCGTGTAGTGCGCGCAGTACTTCTGGACGAAGTCCTGACGGGACAACAAGAAGGTAGTTGGCGCGGACTGGTGAGAAGTTCTTCACGAGTAGATTGTTTTGAAGCGTGAAGGAAGATAATATTCGACGAGGCCTTTTAGCTCCGAGTCTGCCCGTTGCTGTTCAGCGAAGTCTTCCGCGCTTATCATTCTGAGAAAAGGTTTATTGGCGGCTCCTAGTGTAACGGCACAGCAACCGGGAACGGCGAAGCAACCTGAAGCACTGTCCCAACGGACGCCAGCAATCAACAGCGCGAGCCGAGACGAGCCGCGCGTTGGCGATGCGGCTGTGCCGCGAGGCGCGTCTTCTTCTTCACAATCTCCCCCCGGACAAAAAGAGCCATCCTGGCGCCTTAAGAATCGGGAGGCAGAGGGTCGTGGTAGGGCTTGAGACGCGAGACGTGGACAATGTCACGTCCACGCCGGCGCAAGTCTTCAGGTGGTGTCAGGGGCTCAATGAGAAAATTCACCGGGGATGTTTGCTCCAAGACTCGGTAAGGCCCTTCGAATTTTGGGACGAGTTTCGAGGAAAGCCCCGGCGTTTGGAAAGGGACCGACAACCACACAAGAACGCCTGGAGCGTAGGTCGTGCTTGGATGCGTGTCGAGGCGGTTTTCTTTCTGGCGCTGCTGTTGCTCTGCCGTAAAGGAGCGCGCTAGCTGGCGGCATTCTTCGGCTTGTCGGGCGACGTCGGAAACAGGTAGACACTCGGAGGCGTCAGGACGGTATGGAAGGAGCGTGTCGATGGTATGCGTAGGCTCGCGGCCATACAGGAGGAAGAAAGGTGAAAATCCCGTAGTGGCCTGGATCGCGGTGTTGTACGCGAACGTGATGAATGGAAGGATGCGGTCCCAGTTACCATGATCAGACGCCACGTACATAGAGAGCATATCACCAAGTGTGCGGTTAAATCGCTCTGTGAGCCCGTTAGTCTGTGGATGGTATGCCGTGCTTGTCCGATGAATAATATGGCATTCCGAAAGCAAACTTTCGACGACTTCGGAGAGGAAGGCGCGACCTCGATCGCTGAGGAGTTCCCGAGGTGCGCCGTGTCGAAGCACGAAGCGATGTAGGACGAAAGAGGCTACATCCCGCGCTGTAGCACTTGGTAAAGCAGCAGTTTCGGCGTAGCGTGTCAAATGATCAATAGCAACGACGATCCACCGATTGCCGTCTGGTGTCATAGGAAGCGGGCCGTATAGATCGATGCCGACGCGATCGAAGGGTGTGGCAGGGCACGGGAGCGGCTGCAAGGCACCAGATGGGCGTAAAGGCGGCGATTTGCGGCGTTGACAGTCAAGACAGCACCGAACAAACTTGTGTACAAAATTGTACATGCCGCGCCAGTAGTAGCGGTGGCGAATTCGTTCGTACGTCTTGAAGACTCCGGCATGGTCACACTGCGGATCGCTGTGGAAAGCGGCACATATTTGAGACCTTAAGCTGCGGGGAACCACCAGAAGCCACCGACGACCATCAGGAGTGTAATTGCGTCGGTGCAGCAGCTGGTCACGAATGGCAAAATGAACTGCTTGGCGTCGGAGGGTTCGGGATACAGGGACGGTCGACGATCCAGAAAGATAGTCGAAAAGAGAAGCGACCCACGGGTCACGACGTTGTGCGGTTGCAAATGAGTCCATGTCGAGAGATGACACGGAATGTGCGGAAGTTGTTGCGCAGGCCGAGTCTGGAGCTAAAGGTGAACGAGACAAGGCATCTGCGTCTGAGTGTGTGCGTCCACTGCGGTAGACGACGCGAATATCGTACTCCTGGATGCGTAGTGCCCAACGGGCTAGGCGGCCAGTGGGATCTTTCAAGTTGGCGAACCAACAAAGCGCAGGGTGATCTGTGACCAAGTCGAATGGGCGCCCGTACAGATATGGTCGGAACTTGCCAAGTGCCCATACTAAAGCCAAGCACTCTTTTTCGGTCACGCTGTAATTGGCCTCAGGCTTCGTCAGTGTGCGACTCGCATAGGCGACTACATATTCGGGGTAGCCCGCCTTTCGTTGGGCGAGGACGGCGCCGAGACCGACCCCGCTGGCATCTGTATGTACTTCAGTTGCAGCTGACGGGTCGAAATGGCGAAGAATAGGTGGGGAGATGAGAAGACGACGCAGCGTAGCAAAGGCGGAGTCACATGCAGGGGACCAGCAGGAGAGGGCGGTGTCACCGCGTAGAAGCTGAGTCAATGGCGCCATGATCGATGCGAAATTTCGAACAAAGCGCCGGAAATATGAGCATAGGCCCACGAAGCTTCGAAGTTCTTTGATGGTCTGAGGCTTCGGAAACTCAGCGACTGCTCGAAGTTTTGCAGGATCGGGTAGAACGCCGTGCTTGGACACAACGTGGCCTAAAATGGTGAGCTCTCGCGCGGCGAAGCGGCACTTCTTGAGGTTGAGTTGAAGGCCAGCGTTCGTTAGACAGGTCAAAACTTGTCTAAGGCGGAGCAGGTGAGTAAGAAAATCAGGCGAGAAAACCACGACATCGTCGAGGTAACACAGACATATAGACCACTTGAGGCCACGCAGCGTTTTGTCCATGAGTCGTTCAAAGGTGGCAGGGGCGTTACAAAGCCCGAAAGGCATCACCTTAAATTCATATAAACCGTCAGGTGTAATGAACGCGGTTTTCTGGCGATCGGCCGCAGCCATGGGGACCTGCCAGTACCCTGAACGCAAGTCAAGGGACGAGAAAAATTCTGCGCCCTGAAGACTGTCGAGGGCGTCATCGATGCGCGGCAAAGGATAGACGTCTTTGCGCGTTACCTTATTTAACCGACGGTAGTCGACGCAAAAGCGAATAGACCCGTCCTTCTTGCGAACGAGAACGACAGGAGATGCCCAGGGACTGTGCGAAGGTTGAATAACATCACGGCGCAGCATATCTTCGACTTGGGTGGTAATGACACGACGCTCTTCGGCAGAGACGCGATATGGTCGTCGACGTAACGGCTGATGTGAACCGGTGTCAATGTAGTGCTGCACTTCCGACGTGCGGCCCAGGTGAGGTTGTGAAACGTCGAATGAACTTTTAAAGTTGTGCAGGAGATCAAGAAGGTCGGCGCGTTCGGCAGGTGTGAGGGTATCGGCGATGGCATGCGAGAACGCAACCCTGGACGTTTCTTCAAGCGCGGACATTGAAGATGCTTGGCCGGGGTCCACGTCGAAAGAGTCTCCAGGGACGTCAACCAAAGACGAAGAGTCGAGGAGTTCCACGAAGCCAAGGCATTCACCAACGAGCAACGTAAGAGGCGCACAGAGGGGATTGTAAAAGTAGATATTGCTGCAGCCGCCAGCCATGTCAAGCGTCGCGAAGGGTAGTGGGAGAGATTTACGGCTCATGAAGACGTCGGACGGCGTGAAGAGGACCGTTGCATCAGCGATGGCATTGCAAAAGACGGGGACGAGGGCGAAGGAGCCAGGTGGAATATCTGTGTCCTCGCGCACGGTAAGTTTAGAAGGGCGGTCGCAATCTTCGTCCAAGGGTGCGTCACAAGGGGAAAATTCAACTTCGGCGCGTGCGCAGTCGATCACGGCTTTATGACTGGATAAGAAGTCCCATCCGAGGATGACGTCATGCGAGCAGGTGGGAAGAACAATACACTCGACGATGTAAACAATGCCGTGAATAAGCACACGTACAGTACAGGCTGCGTGCGGAGTGACGGGCTGCGCGCTTGCCGTACGAAGCGACAGTCCAGAAAGCGGCGTGGTCACCTTGCGCAGCGAACGGCACAGTTTGGCGGCTATCACAGAAACGGCTGCGCCGGTATCCACAAGAGCGAATGTAGGAACACCTTCTACACAAATTTCGACCACGTTAGCAGGAGATGCGCGAGGACTTGAACCGTTCGAATGGGGCGCAGTTCTTGCCTCTTGAACTGCGACGTTCAGTTTTCCTGGTCAGGTGGTGCGGGTCGCCGACGCATTGGGGAGAGCGAGCGTCGGCGAGGGGATGGCGAGCGACGCGAAGGAAATTCTGGGATGTCAGCACGAGCGTACGGTTGGGGGGAAGGAGCGGCGTATTGGCGAAATGGCTGGCTGCCGTACTGGAAGGGCCGCGAGGCGTCGCCGAACGCTTGAGGACGACGGCGGCAATATCGGGCGACGTGTCCGGGAGTGCAGCAAGAATAACAGATGGGTCGGTTGTCAGGTGTCCGCCAAGGATTAGCTCGCGGTGCGGTCCAAGATGTAGCATGGGCTTCCGGTGGCAGCGGTTGGGACTGGGTCGTGAAAGACGCCGGTGGAGGCCTGCGTACTGCCTGGGCGTACGTAAGAGGCGCGGCCACAGGCAGGACTGGCTGCGCATAGGTGAGAGGCGTGGCGACAGGCTGCACTGCCCGCGTAGACTTGAGATTCGCGGCTGCAGGCGGCTGATGTGGTGCGGAAGGGACAACTTGGGCGACCTCTTCGGAAATGAGGGTGCGGAGCGTGTTTGGAAGACGGGAGGTGGGCTCCTGAGTGAGGGGGACTAAAGAAAGTTGGCGGGCAACTTCCTCACGCACAAAGTCCTTGACCCGCTGAAAGAATGAGGATGGGTCGTACATGTTGTCAAGGCTCGCCAACAAGTCGTCGCTTCCCAAAGGACGCCGAGTCGAAGCGCGTTGCTTCCTCAACTCATCGTAACTTTGGCACAGGCTGACAACTCCAGACACAGTGCGCGGATTCCTGGCTAGGAGCATCTGGAATGCGCCGTCATCGATGCCTTTCAGTATATGGCGAATTCGCTCAGCTTCGGGCATTGCGGCGTTGACTCGTTTACAAAGGTCCACGACGTCTTCTATGTAGCTCGTGAACGTTTCCGCCGTCTGCTGTGCTCGGGCGCGCAAGCGCTGTTCGGCACGGAGCTTGCGAACAGCGGGTCGGCCGAACACTTCCGTAAAGGTTGTCTTGAAGACTGACCATGTGGGCACGTCACTTTCGTGGTTGTGAAACCACAGTTGGGCAACACCAGCCAGATAAAAGATGACGTGAGTTAACTTTGCGGGATCATCCCACTTGTTGTGTGCGCTCACCCGTTCATACGACGCAAACCAGTCTTCTACGTCTTCGTCGTCCGCACCGCTGAAGACCTTGGGGTCCCGTTGTCGTGGAACGCCGGTGCAGGTGACGGACTGTGGCGTCGGTGCCGTTTGGGAGGAGCTGTCGGTCATGGCGGGTGGTAGCGTTCGTGATCTCAGCTCCAGGGTTTCAAGCGACGGGGTTTGAGTACCCCGCACCTCCACCAATTGAGAAAAGGTTTATTGGCGGCTCCTAGTGTAACCGCACAGCAACCGGGAACGGCGAAGCAACCCGAAGCACTGTCCCAACGGACGCCAGCAATCAACAGCGCGAGCCGAGACGAGCCGCGCGTTGGCGATGCGGCTGTGCCGCGAGGCGCGTCTTCTTCTTCACAATTCCAAGGAATGCGTCGTCATTCTCGTCATCGTGCGGTGGCGGGTCAATGGGGACGCGTGATAGGCAATCGGCATCGGAGTGTTTTCGTCCGGACTTGTAGATTACAGTGATGTCGTATTCTTGTAGTCTGAGGCTCCACCGCGCCAGTCGTCCTGAAGGATCCTTTATACTCGCTAGCCAACACAACGCGTGATGGTCGCTGACGACTTTGAATGGCCTGCCATATAGATAAGGGCGAAATTTAGCTGTAGCCCAAACGATGGCGAGGCATTCCTTTTCGGTCGTAGAATAGTTGCCTTCCGCTTTTGACAGCGACCGGCTAGCATAAGCTATCACCTGTTCGAACGGCACCGAGGCCTAGGCTACTGGCGTCAGTATGGATTTGTGTATCGGCGTACTCGTCGAAGTGCGCAAGTACCGGCGGCGACTCCATGCGTAGTTTAAGTTCTTCAAATGCATCGGACTGCGGCGTTTCCCACTTGAACTCAACATCACATTTAGTTAGTCGTGTCAATGGCTCAGCGATGCGTGAAAAGTCCTTGACAAAGTGCCTGTAGTAGGCACACATGCCAAGGAATCTACGCACTGCCTTCTTGTCGATGGGTTGCGGGAACTGTGCGATGGCAGCCGTCTTTTGCGAGTCTGGGCGGACACCAGATTTGTTGATAACGTGGCCTAGGAACAGAAGGTCATCGTAAGCAAAGCGGCACTTTTCCGGCTTCAAAGTGAGCCCTGATGACTTGATGGCCTCTAGTACTGTCGCAAGCCGCCTCAGGTGATCGTCGAAATTTCCGGCGAAGACGATGACGTCATCCAAGTAAACGAGACAGGCCTGCCACTTCAATCCTGCTAAAACCGTGCCCATCACGCGCTGGAGCATTGCAGGCGCTGAGCACAGTCCGAATGGCATAACCTTGAATTCGTAGAGGCCGTCTGGGGGGATGAAGGCCGTCTTTTCGCGATCTCTTTCGTCGACTTCTATTTGCCAATAGCCAGATTTGAGGTCCATTGACGAGAAGTATTTAACGTTGCAGAGCCGATCCAATGCGTCGTCTATCCGTGGGAGGGGGTATACGTCCTTCTTCGTGATCTTGTTCAGACGACGATAATCGACGCATAAACTTAGGGTTCCGTCCTTTTTCTTCACCAGGACAACAGGGGATGCCCATGGGCTTTTCGACGGCTGGATGATGTCGTCGCGCAGCATTTCGTTGACCTGTTTTCTTATAGCTTCAAGTTCTCGCGGCGAAACTCGCTAAAGGCTCTGGCGGAGTGGTCGAGCGTACTCCTCGGTGATTATGCGATGCTTGGCGACTGGTGTTTGTCGAATCCTCGATGACGTCGAAAAGCAGCCTTTGTTTCTTCGGAGCAGACTTCTGAGCGGCTGTTGCTTAATCACGGGGAGACTTGGATTAATGTCGTAGTCTGGTTCGGGAACCATGGTCGTCGGGGTAGATGCGGCGGAATCCGAGAGGACAAACGTATTGCTGTTTTCCAGAATTTCCTCGATGTATGCGATCGTCGTGCCCTTGTTGATGTGCTTGAACTCCTGGCTGAAGATTGTGAGCAATACTTTCGTGTTTCCTCCGTGCAGTCGAGCGATCCCTCTTGCGACGCAAATTTCACGGTCTAGCAGTAGACGTTGGTCGCCTTCGATGACGCCTTCTACGTCAACGGGTGTTTCGGTGCCGACCGAAATAACAATGCTGGAGCGAAGCGGGATGCTCACTTGATCTTCGAGCACACTCAAGGCGTGGTGACTACGAGGGCTCTCCGACGGTATCGCATGGTCTTCCGACAGAGTTATTGACTTCGACTTCAGGTCGATGACTGCACCGTGTTGGTTGAGGAAGTCCATGCCGAGAATGACGTCTCGTGAACACTGTTGGAGGATAACGAAGGTGACAGGGTAAGTCCGGTCGTGAATGGTAATTCTTGCCGTGCACATTCCAGTCGGCGTTATGAGGTGTCCACCAGCGGTCCGAATTTGAGGGCCTTCCTACGTAGTCCTAACTTTCTTCAACTGAGCGGCGATGGGTCCACTCATGACTGAGTAATCGGCTCCTGTGTCCACTAAAGCGGTGACTGCGTGGCCGTCGAGAAGCACATCGAGGTCGGTGGTTCTTTGTCTGGCATTGCAATTAGGCCTTGGCATCCAATCACGGCTGCGTCGTGTTGAACTGAAGCTAGAACGTTGCGTCGTCAAGCTGACTTTCGTCGTCATAGTCTTTTCTTCCACATTTCTTCGAAACGGCGGCGTGTCGTTGTGTCGTCGAAGTAGTCTATTCGGCGTCTTCGTCGGCGGCGGAGGATCTTCGTCAGTTCGACGAACAGCAACCGCACCTCCATCGGTTGCTGATTTTAGTTTTCCGGATATGGGCTGACGGACCGGCCCCGGGCTGGGCCAGTGTATGGTCGGCGCTGCGGCGACAGGTAGCGGCCTGGTGATGGCGAACGGGAAGGTTGTCGAGGGCTCCATTGAGTGGCGGCGAGGTAGTCGGCGATATCACGAGGTCGTTAGCCAATCTGTGGCCGAGGCGCGTTAACGGTGAAACCTCGCAGTCCCATCTCCGGGTATGGGCATCGGCGGTACACATGGCCGGCTTCTCCGCAGTGGTAGCAGAGCGGGCGGTGGTCGGGGGCGCGCCAAACGTCACTCTTCCTTGGAATGCTGCGTGGCTTGACGGGTTGGCGTGCTGGCGGCGGGGGTGGTGGTGGACGACGGAACTGTGTCGTCACTGCGCCCAGCCATGGGCGCGGAGGGGGAACGTGACGGTGGGCTACAGCGGCGTATGTCATCGCTTGCGGCTGAGGTTGCGGCGATTCAGGGGCTACTCCAAGTTGTTGTTGGAGCTCCTCACGCATGGCGTCGGCAATCGAAGTCACTTGAGGCTGTGATGACGGGAACAGCTTCTGTAGCTCCTCCCGCACGACCGCTCGGATAGCCTCGCGCAGGTCGTCGGTAGCCAGTGACTGAATTGCTGCGTAGTTTGTAGAGCTCGTGCGGCGGTTGAATTGCCGGTTCCGCATTTCGAGTGTCTTCTCGATGCTGGTGGCCTCGCGAAGGAATTCTTCTACGGTCGTCCGTGGGTTTCGTATCCTTGCGCCGAAAAGTTGTTCCTTCACACCACGCATAAGTAGCCGGACTTTCTTCTCCTCAGGCATATTCGGTTCGGCGTGGCGGAAGAGACGGCTCATTTCTTCCGTAAAGATGGCTACGTTCTCGTTAGGTAGCTGTACTCGGGCGTCCAGCATAGCTTCGGCCCTTTCCTTGCGCACGACGCTTGTAAACGTGCGCGTGAAGCCGGTACGGAACAGGTCCCATTTTGTCAATGTCGACTCGCTGTTCTCGAACCACGTTCTGGCGGCGTCTTCTAGGGCGAAGTATACATGCCACAACTTGTCGTCGGAGTCCCAGTTGTTGAAAGTCGCGATTCGCTCGTACGTCTCCAGCCAGGATACCGGGTCTGCAGTTGCTGCTCCATGGAAGGTTGGTGGGTCCCGAGGTTGCTGTAGAATAACGCGGGACACTGGGGCAGCCATTTGGGTTGTCTTGACCACTATCTTCTTTGTCGTTTCAGGCAGAAGTCTGTGCTATGGGGGCAGTCTTTGCAGTCTGCGGCTAGCACGCTGGCCTTGGGCGATGTCGGTTTTGTCCTCGAGCTTCGGGCTTGGATCGCGGCTTCGCGGGGGCGTTCGGTAGATGAACGCACAAGCACGTCCACCAGATGTTACGTGGTCGTGACGTAAAAGAACACAGTAGCAGTACTGTGAAAATCAAAACTAGCTTTTCTTGGGCGAACCTGTGCCCACAAACCAGGCTACACTTAAACACAACGAGAGCGGCGAACACAGTCGGCGATCGTCGAAAATCTGATCAGCGGGTCAAGCGCGTCGGCTTTTATAGAGCAGTCGTAGAATGTTCCAGACTAATCGTTCGGACCCGCGTGCCTTCCACAAAGTTCTACACCATTCGCGTCAGGTGATGAAATCAGATAACATAACGTTCGGCGACAACAGACAGCGGATAGAAGCATCGATAACGTTCCAGAAACTTCGGATGCATACAGGCGCGTCCCACGCTGTGCGATTACATTTGTTAGGCTGCGAAACGTGGTTGCCCGATAAAGATAAGTATACGTGTCAATATCCTGCATCTCGGTAAGCGCTGAAACATTTTCCGTTTTTCTTACTTTTTTCACACGTTTTAGGTGCTGTTCAAATTTCCCGAAATATATTGCGTATCTAGCCGCGTTCATGGCCGCATACGTACGGGAGACAACGAATCCACGATAATAAAACCACTGAGAAATACCATGTCGTTGCACCGGCAGCATTAATTCGCAGATAATTCAAGCACGTTTTCAGGCATTTCAGATAGACGAAATTGACTTACACTGACACTACTGAAATGCCTCGCACTGCCTTTCGAGTTGTCGCTCAAAAGGAAGAGAAAAAAATGATGGGAAGGTTTGCAGTATCCTGTTGCAAAGTATGTGATCTTTACAACAGTTGCAAAGTTCACATACTCAATTTCATCAAGTAAACAAGGTCGTTGGTTGCGTCAATTTATTACTTCTATTTTTCACGTATATTTGTTTTTGCTGGTTTCCGCTTGTACTCCTGTAGATCACGAGCATGTGTTCGCAACGGCTAAATTGCAAGCATTGCAAGTGCGGCACAAATGTCATGTGAATATCTTCCCCACGCCATGTCTACCAACAATGTATAACTGATCGCAGACGCATACACATAACCTTAAAGGAGGCGTCATGTAATCGCTTTCCAACTGAAGGGCAAGGCCGCTTCCGAGGTCGCCTGTTTTATGAGCGGTTCAGAACAATATTGTTTGGCGGCCAGTCTCGCACCCCGGAGGATGGACCCTTTGAGCGAAAGTCTCTGCCGATGAATCCTACTCCCATGTGATGCCTCAACCTTGGGCGGCGCTTCAGTATCAGTCCCGTCTCGTTCAGGAAGAATTTTCCGATGTTTGAGTGCTGTTTAAGGTGGTCTTGAAATTCGCCGAAAACATATCGTGTATCTCAGTACACGCTGAAATATGTTTCCTTTTTCTTACTTTTATTTCCACGTGTTTTAAGTACTGTTCAATTCCGCCGAAAATATATACTCTACCTTGGAGTTCTCAAGGCCGCATGCGTGCGTGAGATTTCTTACCACGATGTTAGGGCCACTGAGAATTGACACTATATCGGGCAACATATGGCGATCACCAAAACACGCCGATTGCGGATAAACCAAGGGATCTCTTGGGCACGTAGGCCCATCTGGGCCGTACGTTTCAACAATGAGGTAGCCTCGCCGCCTGCCGGATTTCCTGATTGAGCTACGCAGTGTGCTTAGTTTCCATAATAGGAAGTTCGGATCCTTCAATGACATTTTCTTTTATCAGACGATAGCGAGCTTGAATTTTCCCTCCTCCTCCGGTTCACTGCATCCACAGGCTTGGAGGGACGCCTGACGCCGGCAAAAGAGGCCGAGATTGGGTGGGGCACTACTAATCCAAGTATACCGAAATTAGGAAAGCTCATTAAGCTTCAACAAAGACACTCCTTCACCGGAGCACGAATTGGCCTCCCTGGTGCAGTATTCGTCCAGTCCCTCCTTTATGATTCCGATAATTAACCCATGGCCCTCAGTCGCCTACAGCTGCGGAGCACCTGAACAAAGAAGCGGTCCGACGGGTAACGCAGCAAAGGGGGCTGACAATCTCTGGAGCCATAGAGGCCGCCAATGATAAGTGACCCTGGCAACCATTAACACGCGAGCTCTGTCGAGTGAGTCTAGCTTAGCAGGGCTTTTTGAGGAATTATGAGTCATTGTTTGGCATTTCATTGGCCTTAGCGAAATCAGAACTGGTGAGGCCTATACAGTGGTCAGTAACTGCCACGCCTTATGCTATAGGGGTCTTCCATACAAGAAGCAGTACGGGGTAGGATTCCTAATTCATAAGGAGATAGCGGGAACACTGACGAATTCTACAGCATTAATGAGAGGGTAGCAGTAGTCATAATGAACCTAATAAGAGCAATAGAATAAACGCAATACGCTCCAACATCCAGTCACAATGACGCTCAACAACATGAGTTACATGTAGATGTTGAATTAGCGGTAAGAAAAGTAAAAACACGAAATGCTGCAGTAATGGGGGACTTCAATGC
The DNA here is from genome assembly GCF_038994185.2 of Dermacentor albipictus. Lineage (NCBI taxonomy): Eukaryota > Metazoa > Arthropoda > Arachnida > Ixodida > Ixodidae > Dermacentor > Dermacentor albipictus. The sequence continues at coordinate 117,381,014 of NC_091826.1, forward strand.
CAAAGCGGGGAGAAAGCTGGCTGGTGAACAACCACTTGGCAACTTCGGCGTGGATACTAGGACTGCTAAAAGAGACATGCCGTTAAAATTCGCCGAAAGAAATAAGCTCAGAATAATAAACACCTTTTTAAGGAAACGTAGTAACAGAAAGTGGACTTCGAAAAGCCCTAATGGTGAAACAACAAATGAAATACATTTCATACTTTCTGCCGATCCCAGCATAGTGCAGGATGTAGAAGTGATAGGTACGGTAAAGTGCAGTGATCATAGGTTAGTAAGGGCTAGCATTCACCTCAATTTGAACAGAGAAAGAGCAAGATTGGTCGTGATAAAGCAGGTCAACTTAGAGGCAGTAAGGGTAAAAGCTGACACATTTAGGCTCGTACTTCTAAACAAATATGCAGCCTTAGAGAAGAGCGATGGAGATGACATAGAGGTAATGAATGAAATCGTAACTAGGCTGACTTCAGAGGCAGCAAGTAATGTGGGAAGCAAGGCACCAAGGATACCAGTAGGCAAGCTCCCCCAAGTAACAAAGGACTTAAAAAAGAGACGACAAAGAATGAAAGTGTCCAACTCAAGAGAGAAGATAGAATTCGCGGACCTCTCAAAACTGATCAACAAGGCGAAAGTAAGTGATATTCGAAACTATGAAGTCAGAAATCGTATGAAGCCGTAAACAATATACGCAGCCTGTAATCATCGAGAAGGAAACTTAGCATGGCACAAACCAAGGTGCACGCATTGAAAGGATAAGCATTGTGATATCATGAATCTCGAAGGTATAGTAAAATCAGCGAAAGAATTTTCATGTGACTTGCACAGTACCCAGATGAGTTACGATGCCACCACCCAAAATAGTAATGAACAGGATGCAGAAACTCCTATAATTGGCGATGAGGTCAGGAGGGCCTTGCAAGATGTGAAACGGGGAAGAGCGGCAGAAGATGGAGCAACAGTCAATTGAATCGAAGATTGGGGAGGCATAATGCTTGCAAACCTGGCGGCTCTCTATGCGAAGTGCCTATCGACAGCAAGGCTCCCGCAAAACTGGCTGGCATAATGCAAACATTACACCAATCCACAAAGCGGGAGACGTTAAAGAATTAAAAATATAGGCCCACTAGCTTACTTATATAACCACCAAAATAATTACCCATTGAATAAAGACAACACTGGGCTTTAGCCAACCAATAAAAGAGGCTACCTTTAGCAAGGGATACTCTACAATGAGTCACATCCATGTGATTATTCAGGTAATCGGGAAATCCGCTGAGTTGAATCAGCCTCTCTGTTTGGCTTTCATAGATTACTAAAAGGTATTTGATTCAATAGAGATAGTAGCAGACAAATATGCATTACGTAATCAATGAGTATAGACCGCCTACGTAAATAACTTGGAAAATATCTACAGAGGTTCCACAGCTACCTTAATTCTAGACAAAAAAGTAGGAAGATGCCTATAAACAAAGGGTTCATACAAGTAGACACAATCTCTCCGATGCTATTCACTGCGTGCTTGGAAGAACTATTCAAGCTATTAATTTGGGAAGGCTCAGAAGTAAGGATCGACGGTAAATATCTCAGCAACCATCGATTTGCCGATGATATTATTCTATTCAGCTACACTGCAGGCGAGTTGCAACAAATGATCGAGGACCTTAATAGAGAGAGTGCAAAAGTAGGGTTCAATATTAATGCGCAGCAGACAAAGGTAATGATGAATAGCCGGGCAATGGACAAGAGTTCAGGATCGACAATAAGCCTCGAGATTCTGTGAAGGAATACGTCTACTTAGGTGAAATAATCACAGGGTACGGTTATGATGAGATGGAAATTCATAGAAGAATAAGTATGGTTTGGATGGCATACGTCAGGCATTGTCTGCTCCTGACTGGAAGCGTACCACTGTCAATAAAAAGGAAGGTGCACAATCAGTGCATTTCACTGGTGCTGAAACATGGGGTAGAGAATGAGAAGAAAGCTTGAGAACAAGTTCAGAACTGCGCAAGGAGCGACGGAACAAAGAGTGCTACGCATAAGGTTAGGAGACAGAAAGAGAGCGCTTTAGATCAAAGATCAAACTGGTATAGCCGGTATTCTAATTGATATTAAAGGAAAAAATGGAGCTGCGTAGGTCATTTAATGCACAGGTTAGATACCCGTTGGACCATTAGGGCTTGAGAAAGAGTACCAAGAGAAAGGAACTGCAGTCGAGGACCGTAGAAAACTAGGTGAGGCGATGACATTAGGAAATTCATGGGCGCTATTTGAAATCGTTTGGCGCAGGACATGGGTAATTGGAGATCGCAAGGAGAGGATTCGCCCTGCAGTGGACATAAAATAGGCCGATGATGAGGAGGTCAGCAATTACTCCCGCTGCGTAAATATTGCTTACATTGCTATTAATTATTGCTTCTTCGGGGAACCACCGAAACTGGCCTCCAGACAACACTGCCTCGCTCGAGCCTTGCTAATTACTTAGCGATCTAGCTATATTACTTAGGAGGGTGTCGTTCGGCGGTTTTACGCCATCATGCCTATATTTACAGTGGTGCACCGTGTGCACGGGGCTCATGCAACGTGGATACTTTTTCCCCTATTAGCGCTAATTACGCGCATACCATTACTTTAACCTACTCTACCTCTAATTCTGGTATCTTGTCTCGTTGAGTCGTACACTTTGACACCGATTGCGATTGGATACGACGCTCTGAAGGAGTGAAAGGAAGGTCGTTTTCTTTTCTAGAAGTGTGCACGAGATACCTTGGTCCCAGACATGTCAAACCCGTTTGAAGGCTTTTAATAAGGCTGCATCATTCAACTTCCCCGGCAACAAAGCGAGTCATGTATCAGCATCATCATCACCACCACCACAACCACCACCATCACCATCATCACCACCATTATTAGCGTCAACACCACCACCACCACCACCATAATAATAATAATAATAATAATAATAATAATAATAATAATAATAATAATAATAATAATAATAATAATAATAATATAATCACTACACCGTCATCATCATCATCAACCTATGTTATGTCCACCGCAGGACGAAAGCCTCTCCCTGCGACCTCTAATTACCCCCGTCCTGCGCCAAGGATTCCAACTAGCACCTTCAAATTTTCTAATTGTGTCGCACCACCTAATCTTCAGCCGTCCTCTACTGCGCTTCCTTCTCATGGCACCAATTGTGTCACCTTAATGGTTGAACGCTTATCTAATCTGCGCATTATATGACCTGCGCAGCGACATCTTTTTCTGTTATTGTCAAATAGAATATCGTCTATGCCTGTTTGTTCTTTGATCCAAACCACTCTCTTTCTGTCGCTTAAAGTGATGCCTGACATAATTTGTTCAATCGCTCTTTGCGCGGTCGCTAACGTGTTCTGAAGCTTCTTTGTCATTCTCCAAGTCTCTGCCCCATATGTCAACACCGGTAAAATGCACTGATTGTGCACCTTCCTATTTAATGATAGTGGTAAGCTTTCAGTCGGCAGCTGGCAATATCCGCCATATGCTATCCAACCAATTTGTATTTTTCTGTGAATTTCCTTCTCATGGTCAGGGTTCCCTGTGATTAGTTGATCAAGGTAAACATACTCTTTCACAGACTATTGAGGTATACTTATGATCCTGAACTATTGTTCCCTTTCCTGGGTATTCATCATTATCTTTGTCTTCTGCACATTAATCTCCAACCCCACTCTTACACTATCCCTGTTAAGGTCCTCAATCATTAGTTGTAACTTGTCTGCAGTGTTGCTGAAAAGGACATTGTCATCGGCAAACCGAAGGTTGCTGAGGTATTCGCCGTCGATTCTTACTCCCAAACCTTCCCAGTTTAATAGCTGAAATACTTCTTCGAAGTACGCAGTGAATAGTCCTGGAGAGATTGCGTCTCTTTGTCTGACCCCTTTCTTTATCGGCATCTTCTTACTTTGGGTAATCTCTGGAGATATTTTCCAGGGTATTTACGTAAGTGGTCTCTACTCACTGATTGCGCAGTGCATGTATGACTGATCGTATCTTTACTGAATGAAAAGCTTTTCGGTAATCTATGAAAGCGATATAAGAAAGTCTATTGTGCTCTGTGGATTTCTCGATAACCTGATTAATCACCCATGGATGTGTCCCATCGTACAATATCCCTTCCTGAAGCCAGCCTGCTCCCTTGATTGACTAAAGTCCAGTGTTGCGCTTATTCTATAGGAGAATATTTTGGTAAATGTTTTGTATAATACTGGGAATAAGCCAATGGGCCAAAAATTTTTATTTCCATACCATGTCCCTTTTTGTGGATTACTATAATGTTTGCCTTCCAGTTTTCTGGGGTCCTTGCAGTCGATAAACACTGCGTATAGACAGCCGCATTTTTTCTAGCATTATGTCTCCTCCTTTTTTAATTAAATTTATTGTTATTCCGTCTTCTCCTGCCGCTTTTCCACGTTTCATGTCTTGGAAGGCACTTGTGACCTCATCTTTAGTTATAGGAGGAGTTTCAGTATCCTTTTCATTATTGTTTCGAATGGAGTACTCCTGTGTGCTCTGGGTACTGTATTGGTCAGTATAAAATTCTTGCACTGCTTTCATTATAGCTTCGAGATTGCTGATGATATTACTCGGCTTCTCTTTCAGTGCATACATCTTGGTTTGTCCTATGCCAAGTATCCTTCTCACTTATTTCAGGCGGCGTTCATATCTCATAGCTTCTTCAGTCTTTCTAACGTTATATTTTGGAAATCGGTTATTTTCGCCTTGTTGATCAGTTTTGACAGTTCCGTGAATTCTATCCTAATATCTTGAGTCGGACACTTTTATGCTGTGCCGTTTCTTTATTAGGCCATTGCAAAAGCTACACATGGAAGAGCGTGCCTACTGGCTGCCTTGGCGCCTTGCCTCCCACTTCAGCTGCTGCCTTTGAAGCCAACCCCGTTACGGTTTCATTCATTACACCTATGTCATCATCATATCATCATCATCTCTCTGTCCTAAGGTTGCATATTTGTTTGCAGGTTCGAGTCTAAATTTGTTTGCGTTCGCCCTTACTGCCTCTAAGTTGACTTGTTTCTTCTTCACGTATTTTACTATTTCACTGCTCAAATTGAGGTGAATCGTAGCCTTCACCATCCTATGATCGCTGCACTTTACGCTACCTATCATTTCTACATCTTGCACTATGCTGGGATCGGCAGAAAGTCTGATCTGATCTACTTCCTCATCGTCGTGACTGGATGTTAGAGCGTAGGCTTGTATTTCCTTTAATCTGCACCTCTTATTAAGTTTGATTACGACTACTGCCTTCCTCTCAATAATGCTGTAGAATATGTAAATGTTCCCCGCTGTCCTTATGGATTAGGAATCCTACCCGGCATTGCCTCTGATCACGAAGACATTTATAGCTGAGAATATGGCCCTTATTTAGCAATGAATAAACCTCACCAGTTCTACAACTCTTACTAAGGCTTACAATATCGCAAAAAACGTCTGATAGTTCCTCAAAGAGTCCTGCTAAGCTAGTCTACTCGAGAGAGTTTGACTGTTCCATGTTGACTGGGTCAGCTTCCAATGACGGCATGTCCGGACCCAGAAATTCTTAGCACCCTCTGTTGCGTTAGAGGTCTGACCGCCGCCTTAGTCAGATGCTCCGCTGCTGCTGGGGACTAAGGCCATGTTTTAAATGTAGATATCGTCAGAGAGGTTGTGGTCGAATACTACACCAGGGAGGACAATTCCTGATCTGGTAATGGAGAGTCTGTTCAAGATTAGTGGACCTTCCTAATATGGTTGTACCTGGATTAGTACAGGCCCCTCGCTCTCGGAATATTTCGCCGTTGTCAGGCGTCACTCCAAGACTGCACATGTAGTGCACTAGAGAATGTCAAATACAGGTACACCATCGTAAAAAATGAAAAAAAACACGGGGGAGGGGGGGGCGGATTTGAACTTCCCACTACCGCGACAGGGCATCCGACATAGCTGAGCATGATAAACCCGCAGGCAGCTGGGCTACCTTGTAACCAAAAAGTACGGCCCACAAGCCCCCACGTGCCTAAGAGATCCACTTATTTGTGCGTCCTTTGCCGATTTTGCGGTTTTGCGGGATTGCGGGTGATAGGATGCACAATATAGTGTCAATTCTTCGTGGTCCTAGCCTCCTGTTTCCGGAATCTGACGCATGCACGCGCTCTTGAACGCGCCTAGGTACACGATAGATTTTCGTCGAACTTGAACAGCAATTAACACTTGTGTGTAAAAATAAAAAGGGGAAAGTTTTCAGTGCTTACCGAGAGGCGCCGAGTCGCTATGATCCGCTCGTCGCGTCCTGCTTGTCCCTTGGCGTCCGAAAACTATCGCTCCCTGGTAGCTATTCAGAATGGTGAGTCGTGCCGCCGTATCAATACCGCTCTGAGTCTCGCGCAAAGCAGGCGACCTTGGCCGCTCCCAATAGTGTCTTCAGCCTTGCTACAGCTTTGGACAGCAGTTATACTAGAGCTAATGAGACGAGGTAAATGCCACGGCGGGGGTGGGGAGGTTGAATGACCCCGTAGTTTTTCTGGGAACTTTCTGGCCCATAACGCTAAAGAGTTGTGAATCGTATGCTTCACATAACCTGCAGTGGTGCCTTCTTTGAACTGTCGGACCTGGCATTAACATATCGCGCTTGTAAGCCATTCACCGCTCTTTTATCACCACTGTCGCAATACAAATCTTGTGAATAGAAACGAAAATAAGCAAGCAAGACCAACCGCACATGTAGACGAAGGAAATGGATGCCTATATTATCGTGCTGACGGGCTGAAAATCTGTGTGTGAATTTTGCAGCTAGATGTTGTTGCTACTTGGCTGTTCTTATTCTTTGCGTGAATACTGCAAACAAGAACCGTCCCATTATTTTTCTCTGTTCCTGTTGTGCGGAAATTTCGTACCATGAAAAAAAGCCAGTTTTAGCATCTACCACCATTCAACGCTTCAGGGAATAAATACTACGGGGAATGGGGGTGATGGAAATTTATGACGATGAGCTAAACGAGATCAAGGTGAGAGCAGCCGTTTTGGCTAGTCGGCTTGTCTTTGTCAAGGCACATGTAGGCTCATCCCACATGTATTGCATGAAACCCTGCCTGAGGTGTAGTGGACGTTCGTCTAAGCCACCTTGATAGAATATCTGATCGAAGCGGAAGTGATGCTCTGATGTGAATGAGACGACTCGTTAAGAGCAACAAAAAGTGGGCATGATAAAGTAAAAAGAGAGATGGTTGCGTGGTCAAATAAACGCCGAGGCAATAGCACATAAAAATATTCCCGGCTATTTATGCGGCTTACAGCGAAATTTCAACGGGTGCCATATAGCGCATTGATCTCTCGTAGTATCCACAGCTTACACTTGCGTTTACTCTGCTCACTTGTTCGTTCCCTGTTATTCATTTCCTGGAGCATAAATATTTTCATTAAGGTTAGACAAGTGTTGTCAAAGTGGTTTCAATTTTTCTTTCGGGCGGTGCAGTTTCTGTGTACGTATTGCTATCTGTAAACAAGCGTGGGAGAGCAGAAAGAAAGTGTGCTTTTATGCGTGCGTTATTTGCAGGAGTTTATTTTTTCTTCCAGCCTACACTTTTGTATGCATGAATGGTCGCATTTTCGGTAGGGTGTCTTCTACGAGTACGGTAAACGGGGAGACTCAATTTCCGGAGATCTACTCATCTGTGGACACGGTGAGCTGCACAACTTCTTTTTGTGGAGTGTCCGCGATATTTTCCATCCGCAACTCACTCTCGGAATTCTCTAATAGCAACGCTGGAGTGATGCCGTGTTCGGTGCGCTGGTTGCCTTTATTGTGCGCGTCTTCTGCTCATTCGTTGTGTTATTCTTTGCTCCCAACCCTACTACGCACCATGTGTGTGGGCACACTTCACCCGTGGCCAGTTGGAAAAATGACTTGGCAAATTAGAGACATTATCATATTTGCTTTCCTAAGAGTCCACAAGGAACTAGTGTTGTATATGCGCATTAATGACTCTAGCTCTTCTAAAATGTTCCCTTGAGCTGATATTACGCTGCACCATTTCTGTGGATTACGGAAAGGATGCGCTTAATCAGGTTATTCACAAAAATTTGGATGTCTGCACACATACCCGTGGCGCGTCCCTCTTCGGGACAACGCCACATGTGGACATTAAAATATCACGGCGAACCCCCGGGTGAATATAGAACGTGCGGCAGAGCGCGTGTATACCGTTAGACATAATATTCCTGGACTGACGCACTGGTATGTGGCCTTGTGATGTCGTGCATGAGTAATAACTGTCCAAAAGACAAGTGGTGGTCGTCCTGCCGAATGCTTCGGCGGAAACGTTTTAGAACGTCTTCCTTCATTGTTTCTCCTTTAGTCACCTTATAATGGCGCGCCGAAGCTATAGCACAATCGAGAAAGGCGTGTCAACCACACGTATATGCAATACTTGCTGCGAGTATATGTAACCAGCTGGCGGTTCTGATCACCCAGAGACAGGCGACGGGGGAGCATCGCCATTTGGGAGTCACCCCCACCGGCAGACGTGTGCTGGCAGTAGGAGTCTCCTTATTTTCGTTTCTGCCATGCTAGGGACATGTTTAGCATATATGATACGCCATACAGTACGTCACAATGCAATGCAGCAAACTCATAACCAAAGCACAATGAACATCGCTGAACCCACATACATCCGCTGACGAAATCCTTGGCAGCCCCTTGAAGCGCCTTTCGCGTTGTAGAGCGGAATACTAACTAATCATGAATACTAATAATTAGAGCACCTAACACCAATTACCTTTTCCAAATGCTGTCTATTCCAGGTCTCTTCATAGAAACTCGGGCACATTTCATACCGCGTTCTGGTGCCCTGTTCGTGCCGTCGGAACCAATATAACCACCAATGAGCCAGCGTTTAATTGTGGTGCAAAAGTTATGTGTACAAAACTTAGCCCATCTTTTTCATTTCCATAAACATTGGCAACTATGCATTTGGTTAGCACATCATCGTACGATGTTCTTATTGCACCCCAGCATCGTCTGCCGCGTTTTTTTTTTGCGGGAGAAATTCCAAAACAACCCTGTGTATAGATATAAGTGTTCCCAGGTTGTTGGAATTATTCAGGAGACCCCCACTTCGCGTGCCTTATTATCAGATGGTGGTTTTTACGCGTAAAGCATCAAACTTAATTTATTTAATTTTCTGTGGAGAGGCAGGACTTCTTTATTAACTATTGAAAAGAACCTGCAAGGAGGTAATAACATCATCATCATAACTTTAAATCAAGACCTAAAAGACGGACCTATATTATTAGACCTATCCCATCGAATTAAAGACGTATTAGTGTTTTCCCCTTCCTGAGGATGCTCGGATAATACGAAACTAAATACCACGTGACATGCCCGCTCATGCGCCATGACAGCAGGGCTCCCAAACGATGCGCATATAAACGAGCATAGCATTTACCCGGGTGTGCTACCGCTGCGCCTTCTTAACGCTTTCATGAACCGCCACGAGGGGAGCACATCGCTGGCGTAAATCTCAGAGCCAACGCCTGCGTCACCTTTTAAGTGGTAGCACAACCTGCTGACTTCGGAAAATTGTCGAATATCGAAGGGCCTATACCTCCTTTGGAATAGCACCGGCAGCAAAAGACGAAGAAAAACGTAGTGCCAACCAATTGTATACGCTGAAGAAGACAAGGCCGTCGAACACGAGGCAAAAATGGGGGTTCTAATGATTCGTTGGGTAAATTTTGATTACATCCATGTACTCTGTATCTTTCCGTCTCCGCTTTCATATTCATTACTCACTCCTGTGATATCTTAATAGTACCGCATTCAACGCGCAATTACGTCGGCGTTCTTTTGAATACGTTGACCTTGTCTTTGAAACCCCGCTGAGCCTTCTCTTGACAGAGAGGCCAGGGGGTAAAAATCGGTGACGGTGTGGTCTATTTATTTATTTATTTCAAGCACCCTCATGGCCCTGCGGGCATTATTGAGGGGAGTGGAACAAGACATACAATAACACAGATAACAAGAAATGTAAATACATTCATTGGTCACAGCATTACATGTCATTGCATTATAGCATAGCATTGCATACATAACATTACATAGCTCACTGCACTGAGTTTTACAGATTTCACATATTTCAGCTATTGTGCACCTTCATGGAAGGCAAAAGAAAAACGAGAAAAGAAAACAACTAACAACGCAAACTTGAAAATCAGCAACACAGAGTTCGTGAGGGACGACGAAACGAATGGCACACATGTCATGAAGAAGAAATGTAGACACCTAACTTATTCTTAAAATGCTCGAGATCGTCGGCGAGTGCCACATCTGCTGGCAAGTGATTCCACTCGGATGACGAAGTTGGAATGAAAGAAGTTAAGCGAGCGGTAGTGCGACAAAGTGGAACGCCCACTTTACGTGGATGGTCAATGCGCGATGAAACATGGGCGGGTGAAAGGAGCAAAGCGTTTTTCAAAACAGGATTCAGATTGTAGATCTTAAAAAAAAAGACAGAGTCGTGAAATTTTCCTGCGCAATGAAAGTAATGGTAGTGACAAAGTGTTTTTCATTAGTTTTACACTTGATGTGCGGTCATAGTTGTGGAGGATAACACGAGCGGCACAATTCTGAACAGCTTCCAACACAGATATAAGTGACTTAGCTTGAGGGTCCCATATCGACGCGGCGTATTCAAGCTTTGAATGAACCAGTGTTTTATAAAGTAGGAGTTTGACGGAAATGGGCAATGGTTCAATGTGGTTGATTTTCGTCGTTTGGAGCTACTTACCGCCGTAACATTAATATTACCTACTGTGGGACTGATTCTCTGTTCTCGTTGACATGGCTCCAACTGCCTGCCGGGCACCATCGCCTTGCGCAAGCGCTGTTTATTCCTAGAAAACCAGCTCCGTATTCCAAATGCGTACCATGCGGTATCTTTGACTCAGTACAACGCCATCTACGGCGCTGCACCCTTTGCAGGTGTAAAAGCACATTGCGATTAATTTAGGTGTCTGCGTATACATCGCGTATCTCGGTAAGCGCGAAACATTTTCCATTTTTCTTACTTTTTTCACCCAACTTTTAAATGCTGTTCAAATTCACAGAAATATGTCGTGTATCTAGTCGCCTTCATGGCCGCATGCGCAAGCTTCATGGAAGCTTGCGCAGATGAGTGTTGTGTCTTCTTTCTTTTTTTCGCCTCAGAGCTCCCTTCAGTTGATAGTCGGCGTTCGTGTTGTCCACTTCTCTACTCTTGCATCCTGTCTGCACGCCTCACCTCTTTTTTGCATTATGAATCCTCACCAACTAGTTCAGCTTTCTGTCGTTGTAGGTGTCTCCCCCGTTCCACCTGTACCAGACGACACGCCGTGGTTGCTCAGTGGCTATGGTGTTAGGCTGCTGAGCACGAGGTCGCGGGATCGAATCCCGGCCACGGCGGCCGCATTTCGATGGGGGCGAAATGCGAAAACACCCGTGAACTTAGATTTAGGTGCACGTTAAAGGTGGTCTAAATTTCCGGAGTCCTCCACTGCGGCGTGCCTCATAATCAGAAAGTGGTTTTGGCACGTAAAACCCCATATAATAATATTATTTACCTGTACCAGACGGTGACTACATCGTATCTCTTAATCCGGATGTCCTGCTCTCGCATAACGTCGCTTTCCCTGACAATGTCGTTGCCATTTCGGACAGCACGTCCGGCCATCCCCTCGTGAACTTTGGACTCTGTACATAAGTACTCCCACGCGGAATATCCCTGGCGCAAATAACGCCAGCCAGAGACTACCACCTTTCGGCTTTAACTTGTGACAGCTCCTCGTGTTCAAGTCATGTTTCACTCCCTGTCCCTTCAGACTTAAATGCCCTAACAAAAATGATTGCTCCCGACCTTCCTCCCCAGCGTACTCAAGAACTACGTTGCCTCCTTGCCTCATACAAGGACATATTCGACCTAGGATAATGCACTCTAGGACAAACATCTGTCGTGAAGCATCGAATAAATACCAGTGATGCGAGCCCGATCCATCGGCGACCCTACAGCGTCTCGCCTACTGAGCGACATATCTTCCAGCACACGAAGTTGACAATGTGCTTTCTCGAAATATCATAGAACTTTCTTGCAGCCCATGGGCATCCCCTGTTGTATTAGTTAAAAAGAAGGACAACAGTTTGCGATTTCGCGTCCTATATCGACACCTCAACAAGGTAAGAAAGAAAGACGTCTATCCGCTACCACGCATTGACGATGCCCTGGATTGCCTGCACGAAGCACAATATTTTTCGTGAATCGGGCTTTGCTCCGGCTACTGGAATATAGCCGTCGATGACATGGACCGCGAGAAGACAGCTTTTATTACTCGCGATGGCCTGTTACAGTTCAAAGTGATGCCTTTGGGTTTATGTAATGCCCCGGCCATATTTGAACGAATGATGGACGCCCTTCTACACGGTTTCAAGTGGTCCATCTGCATCTGTTACCTGGACTACATGATCGTTTTTTCTCCGACTTTTGCGGCACACCTCGAGCGCCTGTCCACGATCCTATCTGTTTTCCGTATGGCGGGGCTACAACTAAATTCGTCCAAGTGCCACTTCGGTCGTCTTGAAATTTCTGTGCTCGGGCATCTCGTCGATTCTTCTCGTGTACGCGTTAATCACAATAAAATACGGGCAGTCAAAGACTTTCCCGTGCCAACATGTGCCAAGGATGTTCGCAGCTTTTTGGGCCGTTGCTCCTACATCCGTCGGTGTGTCCGAAAATGTGCGAACGTTGCGCGCCCTCACAATCAGCTCCTCAAGAAAGACGCTGCATTCATTTGAGGCCCTGAGCAAGCTGGTGCTTTAACCGAGCTGATTGGTCTGCTTACGTCCCCGCCCATTCTCGCTCACTTTGATGCGTCAGCTCCAACAGAAGTCCGTACCGATGCCAGTGGCCGCGGTATTGGAGCTATCTCGGCACGGAAACAACAAGGGCGAGAACGTGTTATCGCCTACGCCAGCCGCCTTCTTTACTCTTTGGAGCGAAATTATTCTATCACCGAACGCGGTTGTCTGGCTCTCGTTTGGGTAGTGGGTAAATTCCGCCCCTATTTGTATGGCCGCCCATTCACAGTCATCACTGATCACCACGCTCTGTGTTGGCTTTCGTCCCTCCAAGATTCTTTAGGCCACCTTGGCCGCTGGGCGCTGCGCCTTCAAGAATACAACTATTCAGTTGTATACAAGACCGGCCGGTTACATCAAGATGCGGACTGCTTATCGCGCCATCCTATCCACCCTCCTGATGTTTCTGCGGCCGGCATACCTGTTACCGTTCTCTCTCTGGCTGCTTTTCTTGACATTGGAGCCGAACGACGTCGGGACGCCTCCTTGCAACACCTTAGTCAACGGCTCCCTTCAACGACTCCTAATCCTTCCCTTCGCATATTTGAACTTCAAGATGGTATATTGTACTAACATGAGCCCGGGCGGCCCTGCCCGAATCTTCGTTGCGCCTGAGCATCTGCGTCAGACGTTTCTCGCACAGCTTCATGATGTACTGATTGCAGGTCACCATGGTGTGTCACGGACTTATGAACGCGTTCGCCGGCGCTTCTTTTGGCCTGGTCTATACCGTGACGTCTGCGGTTATGTCGCTGCGTGTGATCTTTGTCAACGACGCAAAAAGCCGACCACACGCCCTGCTGGTCGCCTTCAACCACTTGACGCACCATCAGAACTATTCTTCCGTGTATGTGTTGAACTTTTAGGCCCTATTCTTGCGTCTGCTTCGGAAAACAAGTGGATTGCTGAAGCAACAGACTACGCCACCCGATATGCAATCACACGGGCTCTTCCGACAAGCTGTGCAACCGATGTCGCGTACTTCATCCTAGAAAACGTCATCTTTCACCACGGCACCCCTCGACAGCTCCTCACCGACCGAGGTAGCTACTTTCTTTCTGAAGTTTTCAACTTTCGACACATTCTGTACTCGTGCGCGACTTGCTACTGCTTACCGTCCCTAAACAAATGGTCTAACCGAGCGCCTTAACCGCACCCTTACTGACATGATGTCCATGTCCGATGGTCATTGATGTCCAATGACCATCGCGACTGGGACGTTACGCTGCCGTTCGTTACTTTCGCGTATAATTCGTCTCGCCAAGATACCGCAGGCTTCTCTCCATCCTTCCTCTTGTTTGGCCGCGACCCTACGTTACCTTTGGACGCCGTTCTGCCTGCTAGTCTGACTTCCACATCCGAGTAAGCCCTTGAAGCCATCCTCAAAGCACAAGAAGCACGCCATATTGCCCGACGTCGACTTGTGGAGTAGCAGGACAATCAGCGGCGCTTATATGACGCCCGCCATCGTGACTTCCATTACACACCGGGCACGCTGGTTCTTCCTTGGTCGGCGTCGCGACTCCTTGGCCTCTCGGAAAAGCTACTTTCACGCTACTCTGGCCCTTACCGTGTCTTGGGTCATGTAACTGACGTCACGTACGAAATCACCCCTCTTGAGCCAACCGTGGCCCATCAACGCTCCGACGTGGTCCACGTCGCGCATCTTATGTTGTATCGTTCGCCCGCCTCCTAACCAGCACCGAGCCGTTGCTTCAGCCGCCGGGGGTCAGGTGACACGCTGACGAAGAAGATGTTTGTAGCCTTGTCGGAAGAAGAGGCTCTGGACTTCGCGCGCTGTCTACCATTTTGTCAGCTGCTGCAATTATTGTTTAATATCTTCTAAATATACGTGTGACTGTTTCTAACCCCGTAACAATATGTTTGATCTTGTCCTCCTCTGATATTGACATGTTCACCCGTTTGCAAAGGTCTGCAATGTCCTCAATGTAGCTCGTGAAGTTCTCTCCGGCCTCTTGGGACCGTGTGCGCAAACGTTGTTCTGCACGAAACTTTCGTACTGCTGGCCGACCAAAAACTTGGGTAAAGCTGGTCTTGAAGACCAACCACGCAGTGTGGTCGCCTTCATGGTTTAGAAACCAAAGTTTAGCAACGTCCGTATGATAGAATGCGACGTTTCTCAACTTGGTAACATCGTCCTACTGGTTATGGGCGCTCACTCGCTCATAAGAGGAGATCCAATCTTCAACGTCTTTGTCATCTGTGCCGGAGAAGATAGGGGGATTTCGCTGACGCAAGACACCGGCACAGACCAAGGTGGCCGGCGCCATCGGAGGAGTTGGAGGCGCGCATGCGTCGTCGGGCATGATGGGGGACTCATAATAGCACTCATAATAGAAAGATGTGCCCCTGTGTCGATGAGTGCCGTGACAGGATATCCATCAACGTCAACGTCAAGAAGGTTTTGGTTCGCGTTTAACGTGAGCAGAGGATTCGAGGGCTGTGTCGACAACGCAGCTTCACCTCAAGAAGCTGCAGTGCCTAGTTTTCCGGCTGGGCCCGGGATGTGTTAGACGGCAAAGAGAAGCGGCGGGGTTGGGGCGAACGGGACTGACGGCGTCGAGGTGAGGGCGAGCGGCTGTAGCGAAGGTTCGGAGCAGGACCATCAGCGGCAGTGGGTTCACGGCGGGTGGCATAGGGAACAGAAGGTCCAAAGGTGCGGGAATAAGTGACGGCCTATGTCCGAGGAGGAGGAGGCCATCGGTTGCGGCAGTGACGAGCGACGTGGCCGATGCGACAGCAGTGAAAGCAGATTGGTCTGTAAGGGTGCGGTTCAAACGCACTTGGAGTTCCGTGGCGAGCACGGGGACCGCTGACCTCCACCAGAATTTTACGTGTAGAAATACACACACAAAAGAGGCTATTTACAGACTATTTACACTAGACTGGAGCCAGAGCGCCAGGCCGACATTCACTCGTGCCAACGGCACAGACCCACTTCGTCGTCGTTCTCACGGCGGCTCGTCTCTCGGGTATCTACCGATAATGTCGTAATAATATTTACCAGGGTATTTACCTAAGCGGTCTCTACTCTTTGATTACGCAATGCCTCTATGACTGTTGTATGTCTACTGAATCAAATGTTTTTGCGTAATCCAAGAAAGCCATATAAAGAGGCTTATTGTACTCTGCGGATTTCTAGATTACCTGATTAATGACATGAATGTGATCCATTGTACAGTATCCCTTCCTGAAGCCAGTTCCCTTGGTTGACTAAAGTTCGGTGTTGCCCTTATTCTATAGGAGATTATTATGGCAAATATTTCATATAATAATGGGAGTAAGATAATGTGCCGATGATTTTTCAGTTCTTTACCGTCTCCCCTTTTCGTGGATTAGTATAATGAGTGCATTCATCCAGTTTTCTTGGAGCCTTGCAGTCGGTAGACACTTCCTACAGAGAGCCGCCAGTTATCTAGCAATATGTCTTCTCCATCTTTGATTAAAACGAGTGTTATGCCATCTTCTTCTGCCGCTTTTGCCTGTTTGACATCTTTCAAGGCCCTTCTGACCTCATCTTTAGTTATAGGAGGAGTTTCTGTATCCTGTTTATTATTCTTTCGAATTGAGTACTCACGAGTCCTCTGGGTACTGTACATGTCAGTAGAGAAATCTCTGGCTGCTTTTATTACACATTCGAGATTGCTGATGATATTACCCTGCTTATCTTTCAGTGCATATATCTTGGCTTGTCGTATGCCAAGTTTCCTTCTCACTGATTTCGGGCTGCGTCCTTTTTTTACGGCCTCTTCAGTCTTTCTCGCGTTATAATGGCGAATATCAATTGGGCACTTTCTTTCCGTGTAGTTTCTTTATTAGGTCCTGTGTTACATGGGAGAGCTTGCCTACTGGATGCTTTGCCGCCATGCCTCCACTTCAATTGCGGAATCTGAAGCCAGCCTCTTTACGGTTTCAATCATTACGTCTAGGTCGTCGTCATCTCTCTGTTCTAAGGCTGCATATTTGTTTGCATGTACGAGCCTAAATTTGCCTGCTTTTACCCTTGTTGCTTCTAAGTTGACCTGTTTCTTCTTGACCAATTTTACTGTTTCTCTGTTCAAAGTGAAATGAATGCTATGATCACTGCGCTTTACCCTACCTATCACTTCTTCACCCTGCACTATGTGTGATCGGCAGAAAGTATGAAAACAATTTCATTTCTAGTTTCACTATTAGGGCTTTTCCAGGTCCAGTTTCTGTTGCTACGTTTCCTGAAAAGGGATGTTCAATATTCTCAGCTTATTTCTTTCTGTGAATTTTACCAGCGTCTCTACTCTAGCGTTTCTAGAATCGACGTCGTAGCGGACAATTGCCTGTTCACTCACCTGCCTTCCCCCACTTTAGAACCGAAGTCAACCATTACTACTGTACACCGAGTTTAGACTTTTCTCATCGCTAGTTAAACATCTTCAATAAACTGATTTACTTCCGCATCGTCGTGACTAGATGTCGGAGCCTAGGCTTGTCCTGCGTTTAATCTATACTTCTTATTACCTCTTTTTACCTCTCGACTACAGCTACCCTCTCATTAATGCTGGAGGACTCGTCAATATTTCCTGCCATGTCCTTTAGGATAAGGAATCCAACCCCGTATTGGTTTTTATCACGGAGACCTCTGTCGAAGGGGATATGGCTTTTATTTAGCAATGTATAAGCCTCACCAGTTCTTCTAATCTCACTAAGGCCGATAATATCCCAAATTACATCGGACAGTTCCTCAAAGGGTCCTGCTAAACTAGCGGCACTCGACAGAGTTTGGCTATTAAGGGTTGACAGGGTCAGTTTTAAATGGCGGCCTGTCCCGACCCAAGCATTCTCAACACCTTCCGCTGCGTTACAGGTCTGACTGCCGCCTTGGTCAGATGCTCTGCAGCTGCTGAGGAATGAGGGCCGTGGTTTAACTGTAGATATCGTGAGGGAGGTTGTGGCCGAATACTACACCAGGGAGGCCAATTGCTGTTCTGTTGAAGGTGTGTCTTTGTTCAAGCTTAGTGGGCTTTCCTAATTTGGTTACACCTGGATTTGTGTAGCCCCCCTCACTCTCGGCGTCTTTCGCGGGTGTCAGGCGTCAGTACAAGCCTGCAGATGTAGCGCAAAGGAGAATGTCAAATGCAGATACACCATCGTACAAAAAAAAAGCGGGGGCGGGGATTTGAACTTTTGACTGCACCAACAGAGAATTCGACATAGCTCAGCAAGATAGTCACGCAGGCGTCTACTCTACCTTCCCGCCAAAAAGTACGGCCGACATACCCTTACTTGCCTAAGATATCGGCTGATTTGTCTGCGCTTTACGGGTTTTGCGGTGTTGCGTGGTTGCGTGTCATGGGTTGCAATATATAGTGTCAATTCTCCGTGGTCCTCACCTCTTGTTTTCCCAATCTCACGCATGCATGCAGTTTTGAACGCGCCTAGGTACACGATATATTTTCGCTGAATTCAAGGAGCAGTGAACCCTTGTGTGCAAAAATAAAAAGGAAAAAATTTTCCCCGCTAACCGAGAGGCACTGAGTCGCTATGATCCGCTCGTCGCGTCTGCTTGTCCTTTGGCGTCCGAAAACTAGCGCTACCGGGTGGCTATTCAGAATGGTGAGTCGTGCCGCCGTGTCAATACCGCTCTTAGCCTCGCGCAAAGCATGCGACCTTGACCGCTACCGATGGTGTCTTCAGACTTTCTACAGCTTTGAACAGCGGCAATGAGAGGGAGGAAAGGGGCGTGGTAACTGACCCCGTAGTTTTCTGGGAACGCTGTGGGCCTAAACGCGATGGATTTGGGAATTGTATGCCTCATTTACCCTACAGTGGTGTCTTCTTCAAATCAAACGTGGTTGGAACAATTCGCGCTTGCAAGCAATTCACATCTCTGTATCTACGCGGTCGCAATAGAATCTTCGGGAATACAAACGAAAATAAGGCAGAAAGGATAACTGCAGATGTAGAGGAAAGGAATGGACGCATGTACGATCCTTCTGACGTGCTGAAAATATGTGTGTTAACTTTACAGCTAGGTGTTGTTGCTACTTGCTCTCCCTTATTATTTGCGTGAATACTGTAGACAAGAACCTTCCTGTTATTTTTCTGTGCTCTTGTTGTGCGGAAATTTCGCATCTTCAAAAAAAAAGCCCGTTTTGGCATCTGCCACCATTCAAGTGACACTCTATGCCGCTGACTTTGCACAACCAGGGAAAACAAGGGCAATGCGGGAGAGGGAAACTCAATACGATGAGCTAAACAATAACAAGGTGAAAGCAGAAGCCAGCGTTTCGGCTGGTGGACGCGTGTTTGTCGAGGCACATATAGGCTCATCGTACATGTATTGCATGAATCCCTCCCTGAGGTGTCGTGAAGGTTCGTATAAGTCACCCTGCTAGATTACGTGATCACAGGGGAAGTAACGCTCTGATGTGAATGAGATGACTCGTTAAGAGCAATACAATGTGTGCATGATAAAGTAAAAAGAGAGGTCATTGCGTTGTAAAAAAAAAACGCCGAGCCCATAGCACAAAAGAATATTCCCGGCCGCGTCTACGGTTAAAAGGGAAATTTCAACGGCTGCCATATAGCCGATTGATCTCTAGTGGTATCCACAGGTTACGCTTGCATTTCATCTGCTTACTTATTGGTTCCCTGTTATTCTTCATTTCCTGGAGCCCTAAATATTTTCATTAAAGTTAGACAAGTGTTGTCAGAGACGTTTCATTTTTTTCATTCGGGTGGTGCAGTTTCTGTGTACGTATTGCTATTTATGAACATGCGTCGGTGAGCAGAAAAAAAAAAGTTTACTTTGATGCGTGCGTTGATTGCACAACTTTATTTTTTCTTCCAGCTTACACTTTCGTATACATGAATGGTCACTTTTCCGTTACGGTGTGTTTTCCGAGTACGGTAAACGGGGAGACTCAATTTCCGGACGCCTACTCCTCGGGATGCACAAGTGAGCAGCACAACTTCTTTTTGTGGATTGTCGGCGATATTTTCCCTCCGCCACTCGCTCTCGGAATTCTATAATAGCAACACTGGAGTGATGCAGTGTTCGACGCGCTGGTTGCCATTAATGTGCGCGTCTTCAACTCATTCATTGCGTTATTCTTTGCTCACGACCTTACGAAGCACTACGTTTATAGGTACATTTCAGTGCCTATATTTCAGTGCCATTTCAGCCCTAAATATTTTCTTTCAAGTTAGACAAGTGTTGTCAAAGATGTTTCAATTTTCTTTCGGGTGGTATAGTTTCTGTGTACGTATTGCTATTTATACAGATGCGTCGGAGAGCAGAAAAAAAGTGTACTTTTATGCGTGCGTTGATTGCACGTGTTTGTTTCTTCTTCCAGCCTGCTCTTTGGTATGCATTAATGGGCCCGTTTCCGCTACGGTGTGTTTTACGAGTACGGAAAACGGGGAGACTCAATTTCCGGAGACCCATTCCTGGGGGGCACGGTGAGCAGCACAACTTCTTTTTGTAGAGTGTCCGCGATATTTTCTATCGGCAACTAACTCTCGGAATTCTGCAATAGCAACACTGGAAGGATGCAGTGTTCGGTGCGCTTGTTGCCCTAAATGTGCGCGTCTTCTACTCATTCATTGTGGTATCATTTGCTCCCGATCCTACTATGCACCACGTTTGCGGGCACACTTCTCTCATGACAAGGCGGAAAAATGACATGGCAAATTGGAGACATTATTGTAGGGGCCTATTAGGAGACGGGAACGTCGGCGTAGAGGACGTGTAAAAGCACTTTTATGACAGGAGTCAACGCGACGTCGTTGTCGTCTCTGTTTTTCCACTCGCGCGCCACTTCAGCGTCGTTCTCATCGCCTGGCACATACCCAAATCTACAAATCTTACTAAGGCTTACAATATCGCAAACAACGTTTGATCGTTCCTCAAAGCGTCCTGATAAGCTACTCTGCTCGAGAGAGTTTGACTGTTCGATGTTGACTCGGTCAGCTTCCACTGACAGCATGTCTGGACCCAGATATGCTTAGCACCCTCTGTTGCGTTAGAGGTCTGCCCGCCGCCTTGGTCAGATGCTCCGGTGCTGCTGGGGACTAAGGCCATGTTTTAATTGTAGATATCGTCAGAGAGGTTGCGGTCGAATACTACACCAGGGAGGACAATTCCTGATCTCTTGAGGGAGTGTCGCTGTTCAAGATTAGTGGACCTTCCTTATATGGTTGTACCTGGATTAGTATAGCCCCCTCGCTCTCGGAATGTTTTGCTGTTGTCAGGCGTCAGTCCAAGCTTGCAGATGTTGTGCACTGGAGAATATCAAATGCAGATACACCATCGTCAAAAATGCAAACAAAAACACGGGGGAGAGGGGGTGGATGTGAACTTCCGACTACCGCGACAGGGCATTCGGCATAGCTGAATAAGATAAACCCGCAGGCAGCTAGGCTACCTTGTGGCCGAAAAGCACGGCCCACATGCCCCTACGTGCCTAATAGATCCGCTGATTTGCCTGCTCTTTGGCACTTTTGCGCTTTTGCGGGATTGCGGGTGATAGGATGCACAATATAGTGTCAATTCTTCGTGGTCCTAGCCTCCTGTTTCCCGAATCTGACGCATGCACGCGCTCTTGAACGCGCCTAGGTACACGATAGATTTTCGTCGAACTTGAACTGCACTTAACACTTGTGTGTAAAAATAAAAAGGGGAAAGTTTTCAGCGCTTACCGAGAGGCGCCGGGTCGCTATGATCCGCTCGTCGCGTCTGCTTGTCCCTTGGCACCCGAAAACTAGCGCTTCCTGGTAGCTATTCAGTATGGTGAGTCGTGCCGCCGTATCAATACCGCTCTGAGTTTCGCGCAAAGCAGGCGACCTTGACCGCTCCCAATAGTGTCTTCAGCCTTGCTACAGCTTTGGACAGCACTTAAACTAAAGGTAATGAGAAGAAGTAAATGGCAATGCGGGGGGGGGGGGGTTGAATGACCCCATAGTTTTTCTGGGAACTTTGTGGGCCAAAATGCTTGATAGTTCTGAATTGTATGCCTCACTTAACCTGCAGTGGTGCCTTCTTTGAACTGTCGGACCTGGCATTAACATGTCGCACATGTAAGCAATTCACGGCTCTGCTGTCACCGCTGTAGCAATACAATTCTTGTGAATACAAACGAAAATAAGCAAGAAAGGCCAACTGCAGATGTAGACGAAAGAGATGGGCACCTATACGATCGTTCTGCCGGGCTGAAAATCTGTGTGTTAACTTTGCAGCTAGGTGTTGTTGTTACTTGCTTTTTCTTATTCTTTGCGTGAATACTGTAAACAAGAACCGTCCCATTATTTTTTCTCTGTTCCTGTTGTGCGGAAATTTCGTATCCTGAAAGAAAGCCCGTTTTGGCATCTACCACCATTCAACGCTTCAGGGAATACTACGGGGAATGGGGGTGATGGAAATTTATGACGATGACTAAACGAGAACACGGTGAGAGCAACAGCCAACGTTATGGCTAGTCGGCTTGCCTTTGTCAAGGCACATGTAGGCTCATCCCACATGTATTGCATGAAACCCTGCCCGAGGTGTAGTGAACGTTCGTCTAAGCCACCTTGCTAGAATATCTGATCGAAGCGGAAGTGATGCTCTGATGTGAATGAGACGACTCGTTAAGAGCAACAAAAAGTGGGCATGATAAAATAAAAAAAAAGATGGTTGCGTTGTCAAATAAACGCCGAGGCAATAGCACATAAAAATATTCCCGGCTATTTATGCGGCTAACAGCGAAATTTCAACGGGCGCCATATAGCGCATTGATCTCTCGTAGTATCCACAGCTTACGCTTGCGTTTACTCTGCTGACTTGTTCGTTCCCTGGTCTTCATTTCCTGGAGCATAAATATTTTTGTTAAAGTTAGACAAGTGTTGTCAAAGAGGTTTCAATTTTTTTGGGGCGGTGCAGTATTTGTGTACGCATTGGTATCTATAAATAGGCGTGGGAGAGCAGAAAGAAAGTGTAGTTTTATGCGTGCGTTGATTGCAAGACTTCATTTTTTTCTTCCAGCCTACACCTTCGTATGCATGAATGGGCCCATTACCGCTACGGTGTCTTTTACGAGTGCGGTAAACGGGGAGACTCAATTTTCGGATATCTACTCCTCTGGAGGCACGGTGAGCTGCACAACTTCTTTTTGAGGAGTGTCCGCGATATTTTCCATCCGCAACTCACTCTCGGAATTCTCTAATAGCAACGCTGGAGTGATGCCGTGTTCTGTGCGCTGGTTGCCTTTAATGTGCGCGTCTTCTGCTCATTCGTTGTGTTATTCTTTGCTCCCGACCCTACTACGCTTCATGTGTCTGGGCACACTTCACCCGTAGCCAGTTGGAAAAATGACATGGCAAATTAGAGATATTATCGTATTTGCTTTCCCAAGAGTACAAAAGAAACTAGTGTTGTACATTCGCATTAATGGCTCTAGCTCTCCTAAAATGGTCCCTTGAGCTGATATTACACAGCTGCACCGTGTCTGCGGATTACGGAAAAAATTAGAGAACTTCATCTGGGATGCGCCTAATCAGGTTGTTCACAAAAGTTTGGAAGTCTGTACACATAATCGTGGCGCGTGTCCCTCTTAGGGACACCGTCACATGTGGACAATAAAATATTACGGCGAACGCGCGGGTGAATATAGAGCGTGAAGCAGAGCGCGTGTATACCGTTAGACATAAATAATTGTGATGTCGTGCATGAGTAATAGCTGTCCAAAAGACGAGAAGTGTTGGTCGTGCTGCCGAATGATTCGGCGCAAACATTTTAGAACGTCTGCCTTCATTGTTTCTGCTTTAGTCACCTTATAATGGCACGCTGAAGCTATAGCACAAAAACGAAAGGCGTGTCAGCCATACGTATATGGAATGCTTGCTGCGAGTACATGTGACCAGTTGGCGGTTCTGATCACCCAGAGACAGGCGACGGGCGTGCATCGCCATTTATGAGTCACCCCCACCTGCCGACGCGTGGTGGCAGTAGGAGTCTCCTTATTTTCGTTTCTGTCCTGCTAGGGACATGTTTATAATTTATGATACACCATGCAGTACGTCATAATACAATGCTGCAAACTCACAACTAAAGCACAATCAACATCGCCGAACGCACATACATCCGCTGACGAAATCCTTGGCAGCCCCTTGAAGCGCCTTTAGCGTTGTAGAGCGGAATACTAACTAATTATGAATAATAATAATTAGAGCACGTAACACCAATTATCTTTTCCAAATGATCTCAATTCCAGGTGGCTTCATAGAAACTGGGGCACATTTCATATCATGTGTTGATTTCCTGTTCCTCCCGTCAGAAACAACTACCAATAAGTCACCGTTTAATTGTGGTGCAAAAGTTAAGTGCAGCAAACTTAGCACATCCTTTTTTTTTTGGCCACAAACATTGGCAGCTATCGATTTGGTTAGCACATCATCGTACGATGTTTTTATTGCACCCCGGCATCGGCTGCCGCGTTTGGTTGGGGAAGAAATGCGAAAACAACCCTGTGCTTACATGTAGGGGTATTCAGGTGGTTGGAATTATTTCGGAGACCCCACTTCGGCTTGCCTTATAAGCAGATGATTTTTACGCGTAAAGCATCAAACTTAATTTAATTTCCTTTACTTTGGACTGTGGAGAGGCAACACCTGTTTAATAATTACTTAAAAGAACCTGCAAGCAGGTAATAACATCATCATCATCATCATCATCATCATTTATATCGCCACTTACAAGACAGACCTATATTATTAAACCTATTACATTCAATTAAACAAGTATTAGTGCTTTTCCCGTCCTGGGGATGCCCGCGAAATACTAAACCAAATACCAAGTGACATGCCCACTTGTACGACATTATTCCAAGGCTCCCAAACGAGGCTCCCAAACTTATGAGCACTATAAGATGTGGGATGACGGTTAATGTAAGGAAAGTGAGGATGTTTATAGTTCATCTTTGTCCGGTTGAAATGACGGCCCAACTTCAGCGAATTATTTCACGTTTGCTAATCGATATACGTCTGGATACACGTTGTATTGCATTGGCATCACTAACCATATATTATAACTTACAATTATGCTTTTTCTTCTTACGTCGTGGATGTTACGGTTGCATCTAATATGAAACTACGTTCGCGTAAAAATCAAGAAAACTTAAGCTTAACAGACAATCACAAGTAAGCGTGTTATCGAACCATATTTCTTCCCTTCGAGCAAATATGTCGGCGCGTCCAATTATACTTGCTGTCGAACATTGCCACTGTCGCTCTGAACCTATGAAGATCAAGTGACCCCTTTGAACATGCTGGTCATGCTTCGATCAGAATACCAGTTCTTGCACATTCTTGCGAGGGGCTGAGGTTACTTCAAGATGTTCATCATTGAATTTCCGAAATCTTGGCGATGGCAAAAATGCGAACTGGAGGGTCCAAATATTTGTTAACGCAATAAAAAGACAGAATGGCGATTGCACCTAAAAGTGATCGCTTAGCTAAGCCAGTCATATCTCTCTGTGTATATTGGTATTATATTAAACATAAATAATTCTTCTGGAAACGGGTGTGCATTGCGTTTGAATGTGTGCGTACAACACGTCGATAATGTTCACTCAACGTTCGCTCACCCTTATTAACCCTATGTGGTGCGGTGCGCATAAACACCATGCTCTTCGTCTCCATGGTATGGGGCGTGGCAAGTGCTTCATGTTGTTCAGGCAGCGATCGTTCGGAATGTGTGTCAGCTCCAGTCACTTCACCACTCTATGATTACCTTGCAGAACTTGTACACATAATTTCTTTAGGCGCCATTCATCGTGAAGCTGTTACCTATTTCTGTTCTTTTGCTATTGCGCCTTTCAGTTGTCACTTATTGATGGAAATATTAAACGAGCCCGTTCACGGTCATAGCAGTTCATCATTTAGCCGAGGTCACGGGAATTCGCACCATAAATAGTCGCTGCTGAAATCGCTGCGTCGCCGTTTCTACATGTGACAGTAGCTTAACGTTTTTCTTTTATTCCAGGCGCTTGAAAAAATTCATAGATTTACAACTACAGCACTTTTGTCGAGCTATATATTGTTTATTTATTTATTTATTACAGAACCCACAGCGCCAGTGTGGCATTACAGTGGGGGGGGGGGGAGGTCATATAGTATATACAACAAACAGTACAAGTCATTTCATAATAAATGCAAAATAATTTACAGCACAACATATACATCCCGAGAAACACAACTTCAGTCAATAACAGAATATATCTTAATGAAGAAAAAGAAAGATACATCTTCAGACAGCATTGGTCCTTAGAGCACAACTTCATTCATCAAAAGAACATGTTATGACAAGGAAGAGAAAAATGCATCGTTGACGGAATTGTTACAGATTCCTTCGGTAACCTGTTCCAGTTCGAAATCGTCCTGGGGAAAAAAGACATTCTTAGCATTTCGGTTTTGCATTTTATTTCTCTTACCTTATTCACATGATCTAGACGTAAAGATACATAATCAGGCCTAAGTATGTGCTTATCGCGTTCAATACCAGTTCTAGAATGAAATATGTTATGAAAGAACTTTAACCTGAGTGATTTTCTTCGTTCCTCTAATAGTTCCCAGCCAAGATTCTCTTTCGCACGTGATACGCTGAAATGCCTAGAGTAATTACGGAACACAAAACGAGCCGCTAAATTTTGCACTCGTTCTGACTTTTGTATGTCACCCTTTAGCCAAGGGTCCCATACAGTGCAAGCATAATCGTGGACAGATCTAACATTCGTATGATACAGGAGTTGCTTAGTTTCCGTAGGAAAATGTTTTGCATTTCGTCGCAAGAAACCTAGTACCCTACACGCCTTGGCTTAAGCGTATTCAATATGTCGGTGCCATGACAGATTGGAGGTAAAAAAAACACCAAGATATTTGAAATCGGATACAGAGTACAGCTGTTGAGTGCTTATTTTCTATTTATAGTGATGAGGAATACGTTTTCTTGTAAAAGACAGGTGAACAGTTTTCTGCAAATTTATACGCATGCCCCAATTTTTGCTCCAATCTGTAACCTTGTTCAGGTCCTCTTGTAAGGCTAGACAATCATTTTCATTATGAATATCTCTATACAACACACAATCGTTTGCGAATAAACGTATAGAAGATGAAATATCAACACATATGTCATTCATGTAGATTAAAAATAGGAGAGGGCCCAGGACGGATCCCTGTGGCACTCCTGATGTTACCTCAATGTCATCCGAGTGTTGGCTGTTTAAAACTACTTTCTGGTGCCTTGAGCTTAAATATTCCTTAATCCAAGCAATAACTGATGTGTTTAAATTATACCATGATAACTTCGCTACAAATAAATCGTGGGGAACAACATCAAAAGCTTTCTCAAAATCGAGAAAAACTGAATCAACAGAGCAGCCGTTATCTAATGCACTTGCTGTATCATGTGTTAGTTCTGTTAGCTGGGTAACGCAGGAAAAACCTGTACGAAATCCGTGTTGCTGAGGACTTAGAAGGGAGTATCTGTTTAAGTGGTTTATAATGCTAGTAAAAAGGATATGTTCAAACACTTTACAAACAATACATGTCAAAGATATGGGGTCGATAATTGAATACACTGTTACGGGGTCCAGACTTGTGCACAGGGACAACATTTGCAGATTTCCAATCATCAGGTAAGGCACTTTCTTGTAATGATTTATCAAAAATAACGCGAAGATATTTTGAGACAGAGTGAGCACACGAGGATAGTAAGGCAACAGGTAAGCCATCAGGACCGCAAGCCTTACCAACGTCCAGCCGCTTTAGTACCAGTTCAATTCCCCTCTGATCAATCAAAATGTCTTCCATTCGTTCACCACCCATTTTGCCAAAATTCGTATTCATTTTGCTGCTGTTTCCACGTCCAGAGAACACGGAAGCAAAGAATGAGTTGAAGCATTTTGCTTTAGCCAGATTTTCGTGAACAACGATGCCAGCATCGTCTAAGGGGGGAATTGATAAGTCGTCTTTTCTATTCATTTTGATAAGCT
Organism: Dermacentor albipictus; assembly: GCF_038994185.2. Classification (NCBI taxonomy): domain Eukaryota; kingdom Metazoa; phylum Arthropoda; class Arachnida; order Ixodida; family Ixodidae; genus Dermacentor; species Dermacentor albipictus. The sequence continues at coordinate 117,408,968 of NC_091826.1, forward strand.
TCCAGAATACTTTAGGCTGGTTTTTAATTCGCGAGGGGAAAGAGCCGAAAAACTTTTCCTTGGCCTGTTTCACTGCAATTTTCATTTCTTTTGTAAGGTGATGCAATTTACCTTTTCTTGTGGCCGACTGGTTCATTTTGAAGCTAGCGTAAGCATTCTGCCTTCGCTTGGCGATTTTGCGTACTTCCTTCGTATACCATGGCTTACTTTTGCCACGCCGTGACGTCATCAACCACGATGGAACGTATCGTTCCCGCACTTCAAAGGTTTTGCTTTTAAATATGCGCCACAGTTCATGCACGTCATTAGATTCTGATAAGGTTTCAAAGACATCGTAATATGCGTCTAGTGCTCGACATATGTCAAGTGTACGGGCTTTTTTGTAAGCATATATGCGTCGCTGGCCGCAGTTAACAATTTTGGCGTATGTGAGGTGCATGTTACAAACGACAGCGTTATGATCCCCTATTCCAGGTACTATTATTGTAGAGTGCACTACCGTGGGAAGGTTAGTGAATAGCAAATCTAATATATTATTTCCTCGAGTAGGCTCTAGCACCATTTGAGATAATGCGAAGGAGTGGCATATCCTTATCATTTCTTTACTCGACGCATTTCCTAAGTTACCTGTAATGCTTTGTCGGGACCAATCAATTTCAGGTAAGTTAAAGTCACCACCTACGAATAAGATATCGGCGTCTATTGTCTCCATGGTATCAGACAGGTCACTCAGTACTTTAACTGGGCTTCCAGGTGGGTGATAAAACGAACACAATGCAAGAGATTTCCCGTTCTGTAACCTGAGTTGAGCCCATACTGACTCATTTTGGCCAACATCAACGTCCAGCTTCCGGGAGTCGACTGCCTCATGAATTAATATAAAAACGCCTCCTCCACAACGACCGCGATCCTTCCTATAACAGACGTAGCCTTCGGGAAATACTTCGGTATCACCTATATCGCCGTCCAGCCACGACTCGGTTCCAATTACTGCAGTTGGCTTCACAATTTCCAGAAGACTGAAAAAGTCGTCGGTTTTGTTGCGAATACTTCTGCAGTTTACTACAAGTATTGTGAAAGCGGAGTACTGTGGCCGTGCCTGTCAAGCAGACCGTACAACCTGTTTGAGCGATTCATCATATACATACTTCGTCTTGTTTAAGTATAGTGTGTCGTACTTTAGGTTTACCTTATCGCCTTCTGTTCGGTGCTCCTACGCGTACTCCCACAGCTGTTTCCTTTTTTTCCGCACACCTTCCGAAAAATTTTCCGATATGCTAATTTTTGTTGCCTTCAACTTTTTTGCATTTGCCATTACAGCCTGCTTGTCTTTGAACGTGGTAAATTTGACGATTATTGGTCGGTTTTTTCCGGACTGGTACCTTCCAAGGCGGTGGGCTCTTTCAATGTTTACAGCGTCACATTCCACTGTAGACCGACAGATTTCCAAAACGCGTTTTTCAGAAACTTGATACTTTTCATGTTCTTCGTTGTCTTGGACCCCATAGAAAAGCAAGTTGTTCCTTCTGCTCCGGTTCTCGAGATCGTCTACCTTGTTAACAAGGGATTCCAGCTTGGCTTCTTGCAGTTCACTAATTTCTTTGCACTCCCTGACAGTATTCTGCAGTTCCTCTAGCTTAGTTATTTGCGATTCGAGTTTAGTCATGCGCGCGGTAAGGTCACACATTGCCTTTTTATTATCAGCTTGATATTGTTCAATAGCGTTTAGCTTACTCTTTATCTCTTTCTGTCCATTCAAAAGCTGCTTTAGAATGTCGTCTCCGGGACCTGGGTTTCTTTCAACGTCGCCGCATAAGAGCAATAACAAAAGTTAAAATGCGCACCGCCGTAAGAGAGAGAAACGGTGACGCCTACGGAAAAATTTTCTTTGTACATTCGAGTTTGAACTGACACTTGCAAAAAGTACAGGGGGTGAAACCGGCAGCGCAAGATTGGGGTGAGTGCAACATACATCATCGTAACTAACCTGCACGAAGAACAAGAAGTTCGTGAGCGACGCAGTCATGGCCGCGCCGGTTTCGCGCCCCGAAGGCGAACTGAAGAACAGCTGCTTATATAGGCAGTAGTCGTCCTCGATGTTTGACCATGGTTGTCTAACTGGCAGCGGGCAACGACCAAAAGAGGCGACGGTGCAGAATTCCTCGCCGGTGAACTCTCCGCTGCTTTCGTCGATCCCTTCACAGCGCCTAGAGCGGCACCATGAATCGATTTCCGGTGACGTAGCTTCCTTTATGCCGGCTATCTGTGTCTCGATGGGGCATTGCCACGAAAATTGTCCGATTAGCACCTGCACGAAGAACAAGAAGTTCGTGAGCGACGCAGTCATGGCCGCACCGGTTTCTAATGAATAATTTCTAATTGTGCATTCTTATGCTAGGTACACCTATAGTTCAGAGCTACTTGGTTCCCAATAGTTGTTGCAAATAAAACTGCACCTGCGTGAATACCAAGAAGTGAATGAAGCTTAGGGGTTTATGGCGAAAACTGCTAGGTAAATCCGCGACCAAAATGTAGTTTACTTTCGTTTTTCTTTTTCTTTACAGAGGCCGACATTGTCATGTATGAGCGTCTACTTCCCGAAAAAGCCTTATTTGAAGTCTTCTGCAACGCGAATAGACTAAAAATCGATGAAACGGATGGAGGGTACGTTGACCTTCTTGTCATAATCCATCCAGACATTCCACCAACTGAAGTTACCGGCAATAACGTAAATGTAAGTGCAAGATTCCGAGCTTTATTTTGCGCTACTCGTAATGCATTGTTCTCCGATGCAGTACGCAACAACCGTTCGACAGTAGATGACAAGGCGCTTTCATTTGTTTTTGGTATCATCGTGGCCCTCGTGTGATTGTTGTGTGTCATTCTAATGGGACCACTGTTACGCGATATTTTGTATTATCTCATGGTTTGATTTTCTATTTAGTAGCCAGGGCCCATTTACAGAACCTATGCACACTTAGAAAAAACAAACATGTAAAGAAAGCATGGTACATTTGCCATTTAATAGGCACAGCACAAATTTCTGCAAAAGCATGTTTTTCTAGCATCTTTGTTATTAATAATCAGTTCCTATAACATCCACGCACTTCATCCCGCGGACGACACTGTATACATTATCGGACATATTGAGTGTACAATAGTAAGCAAAAGCCTTCGCACCAATGCGAGCATATGAGATGGGTGGATGGATGTATGCAGCGAGCTTCCCCTTTGAAACGGGGCGGTGGGTTGCACTACTGAGCTTCTTTCCTTATTTTTCCGAATGTGTCAGCTACTTGATTTTTTGACACACAAAAGGTTCGCAGCATCAAGCTATCTGAACCACTAGCGGGAAATTTGTTATTGTAGGTCGGGTTGTTTGTGGTCTGCCTATGTCTCTGCCACCAAACCACAAACAGCCTTTTAAGCCTTTTAATAATCACTGTTGCGGACATGTTTTCTTTCCCTCTGCTATCCGTGAACGCAAGTGCTACAAACAGGACAGGGTTGCCTAATTAAGCTAACAGCTGAGTATATATCTTCGCATTCTAATAAAACATATTCCATCGTTTCCCTAGCTTCACTGCAGAAAGAACATACTTCCAATTCCTGGGCCTTTCACGCTTTGTAATCGCGCGTCCTAACGTATCCTACCGCAGCCTGATTTCGCTTCGAAAAGTAAAGAGCGTCCGTTGGCATTATCCTAAATAATTTCTTTCCTAATTTAGTTTTTTTACTTTTTCATGAGTTACTCATAGCCGTTTTGTTTTCCATTACCGCCCCGCATGAGATTATCTCAGCCTCTGTGCCTTTTTTTTTCACGTGCTCTGTTGCCACATTGCCATTTCTTACGTCCACTGTGAGGTAAGAATACTTTCTTGTACAAATATATTAACACTTTCCTAACCAATGTACGTTCCTTCATATCTGTCAGTCGTTCTCCGATATCAATTTTACTCTGAGCTTCCCTAATTTCAAGTGTTGTCTCGACCATATCACTTTGCAGTACGGCCTATTTAAGGTTTTCCCGCGAGCGCCCAATACGAGGCGCTCTATTGATCTGTAGTTGCCATCAGGTTGCGATTGCTCCTCCGATCTCCAGCAAAGAACCGCATTTCCATATGTAAGTCCTGGAACAACTACAACATTCCGCGTACCCCGGAGCACCTCATACCTATTGTATTTCCATCGCTCTCTGTGCTACATCGCGGCCGCATTTCCCTTCTCCTTCGTGTAACCCAGACGAGTAGCAGGTAACAAAAAGCACTTTAGTCCGAAACGCTGCCGGGTATATAAGGAGCGCTGCGATAAGTAGTGCGCGTGTTGCACATTCGCACTGGTTGACTTCCAGGCATGATATTGCGCTCCACTACATCTTTCCTTCTTTGGAGAAAAAAAGAAGAAAAAAGAAGGAACATCGATGAACATTTTCATTTGCAAGCAAGGATTGCTTTCTTATTTACGTTCTGGAAGTGGATAACGTTGTGGCTCTTGGCGTACCCGTTCACTTCTTCGAAGTGGGGCTTGAATTGCGTCTGCTGGGGTACTTGGCAAAGCCTGTCTGCGGATTTCTACTTCTGATTCAGCAGGCTGAGCAGCATCTGTGGCCCTGAGATGCTCTATCGTACGACGTAACTGCTGTCCACTGTCTGTAGCCACTAAGTAGGATCACGGTGGCCCTGCAGGACCAATTGCCGCGGCCGAGGCCCACGTTCTGCTGTAGGTGTCGTATACGGACACTATGTTTCCGCTACGAAGGTCTGGCAAACCCGTGTCTGTATCGTCTTGGGCTCCAGGTGACAGTTGAGAACCGGGAGTTGGCTTCTGGTGTGACGTCGCATGAGCCTTTGAGCTGGCGACTGCAACTGTTCGTCCCTTGGAGTATTCCGCCACTCCAACAACGCACTGTGAAATTCAAGGGTGGAAAACGGGCATTTGTTTAGCAGATGTTTAGCTTCCAGAACGGCACGTTCTGCCAAGCCGTTGGCGCGCGGGTGGTACAGGCTAGAAGTGGTTTGGCTGATATTAAATTGACCTGGGAATGCTTCGAATGTTGCACTATTGAAAGGACGGCCGTTGTCAGTGCATAGTTTGACGGCAATGCCATGTGTCGCGATGATTTCTGCACTTGCGTTGATTGCAGCAGCAGCGGTAGTCTGAATAAACTTCCGAACCTCGAAGAGAAACGAGTAAGAATCTGCCACTATGAGGTAATCATTGCCTTCGTGGTGAAAAAGAACGACCCCAACAACCTGCCATGGCAAACACGGTAGTTCGTGGCTCAGCATGGGCAGCCTTGCATTTCTTTTTTTTTGTACTTGTTGCAAACAGCGCATGACTTCGCTACATCAGAAATGTTGGCGTTCATGTTTGGCCAGTACATTACCTGTCTTGCTATCGCCTTTATTAACGCGATAGCGTTAAGGAGCTCGTGTCGCAGAAAAGCCGGTGTCGTCGGCGTCGGGTGTCGGCGTCGGCGGCGTTGACCGTGAGCGATAAATCACGGCAGGCGCTTCATAAATAACAAGCAACTTCCAAGATTGGCCCGGTGGGAATCGAACCCAGGTCTCCGGAGTGTGAGACGGAGACGCTACCACTCAGCCACAAGTTCGACGCTTCCAAGCGGTGCAAACGCGCCTCTAGTGAATGCGGTGTTGCCTTCGAAACGAGCCGTGGAAAGTTATACTGCAGTGTATATCGGTAATTATGAACATGTAACGTACAGAAGTCACAATTACACGAGTTGCGAAGTGCGTTTCCGCTGCATTTCTTCTGCGCTTTCCGCACACGCAGAGCCATCTTGCGGCAAACACAGAAGACCCCCTCCTCTCAATGTACGGCGCTGCCCCGACAGGAGGCGCGCCGCGCGCGCATTGGGACCGCTGCCAGGCGCGTCGCGGGACTCCCTCTCCCCTGACGACGCTTCGCCGTGCTTCCGGTTTAGATTACTATCTATCTCTCTGCCCATGCCGATCACGACGTTTGGCTGGCGTAGATCGTTTCCCCTCCGAGACACCGAGTTCTTTGGTTCGTTTCGTTCGCTCAGGTGCACGTTTCGTTGCCGCGCCGAACGCTGCGTTGCTCGACGCTCACCGCGTGATAGGTGGGCGCTAAGTCCGATGCGGGGCGCATCGTAAGTGATTGCTGTGCCGTAGCGCATTGTCTTATACCCCTTGGCGGGTCGACGGGAACGCTGTCGCGTCCCACTCTTGAAGGCGAAGCTTAAGCGTCCTCCAATTTTTTTGTCTTCGCCACAATGTGCAGCGTGGAGCAGGCTAATAACTATCTTGGGTTTCGATGGAGGAATTAAAAGCTTGTTGCTTCTGAGAAGCAACGCATCCTCGATGTGTAGGTCATCACGATAGATCCAGTATGGCTTTAACGCATCCGGGAGCTACTGTTTGCTTTTGGGCCACTCTGTACTCGCGCAACGGCAGAGTTCGGTCATGAGGGTGTCCTTATCAGTCTCCGTTCTGATACTGAGCAGCTGTTGATCTGAAACAGGTAACGAAAAAACGACATTGACTAGAAAGGGCTCTCTTTCATCGACCAGCTCTGTTTAGCAAGGAAAGCGTGAAAGGGCATCGGCCAAAGACAGTTCCTTTCCTGGTTTGTATATCACGTTGATAGGGAATCTTTGAAGCGTGAGGCGCATCCGTTGAAGGCGAAGAGGGCAATGGCAAAGAGGCTTCTGGGGAATCGATTCCAGTGGTCGGTGGTCTGATTCTACCGTGAGTAGTGGTTGATTGAGTATGTAGTCCTTGAATTTCATGCATCCATGAACTATGGCTAGGGCTTCCTTTTCAATTTGTGCATACCGCTCTTGTGTGGTATTTAAAGAGCGGGACGAATATGCGATGGGGTGGTCATCTTGAAAAATGACTGCTCCGACACCGTACAGGCTCGCGTCCACGGACAATTTCACTCGCTTGGACTGGTCAAAGTATGCTAGGACTGGTGCTGTGGCAAGACTAGCTCGTAACTTTTGGAAACTGTTTTTCCTGTACTTCTGTTCGCGTCCAACCGACGTCATTCTTTAGTAGCTCCCGAATAGGTCCAGATGCGACTGACAGGGTGGGATGAATCGAGACACATAGTTTATCATTCCAAGGAACACTTGAAGCTCCTAACGGTTCTTCGGCTGTGGAACTTGCATCATGTCGTGAACTCTGTCTGGGTCCAGTGACAGTCCTTCAGCGTTGAGGAGGTGGCCCATGTAAAGTACACTGCCTGCAAGAATTGGTACTTTTTATTGAGCTTTAGATTACGTTCCCTACAGCGTTCAAGCAAGGCGGTGAGGTTCGTGTCGGGCTCCTGCCTTGTCTTTCCCCAGACCAATATATCGTCCATTACGATAGCTACACCAGCCAAGCTTCCAACGACCTCGTGCATCGGGCGTTGAAAAACCTCTGGTGCTGATGTGATGCCGAATGGCATGCGCCGAAATCTGTACCTTCCGAAAGGCGTGCTCATAGTGCAAACGCGTGAACTTTCTTCGTCGAGGGTTATTTGCCAGAACCCTGACGTGGCATAGACGATGGAAAAATATTTGGCTCCTTGAAGCCGCGGCAGTACGTCGTCCAATCTAGGCATATGGTAATGATTCCGCAAAATTGCCTTGTTTAAGTCGGAAGGATCGAAGCATATGCGTATCTTACCTGTTTCAGTACTACGACCATATAGCTAGACCACGAGCAAGGCTCTGTCATCTTTGCAACGACACCATCGCGTTTCATCTCGTCGAGCTTCGCTTTCACGGGCTCTTGGAGGGCGACGGGAATTCTCCTCGCTGGTTTTATGGTTGGTCTTACATCGGGCTTCAGCTGCAGGCAATAGGCGATGCCCTCAAGTTGTCCTATACTCTGGAAGATGTCTTCAAAGCCAGATATGAGGATCTCGGACACTTCGTCGACGCCATATATGCGCTTTATCAGGCTCAGTTTCTCAGCGACGTGTCCGCTTAATGTAACTGCTCAATCTTGTAGAAGTACAAGAAGCGTAACCTTGGTGCTTCGAGTCTTATTACAAACAAGCCGGTTTATTTTTCCGATTGCTTGTTCTGTGTGGCAGAAAAACGTACGCAAGGTTGCGTAACAGTTCCGCGCAGGCGCCGCGGACAACTTTCGAAAGACCGTTTCTGGCATAACACAACAGTTCGCCCTTGTGTCTATCTTACACTTCGTCATGATACCAGCCACATTTAGCTCTGACACCCAGTGCTCGTCACTCGTGAACGCTTGAACTTCCAACACTTTAAGGAAGTATGTCTCGTCGCCAGCCCCGTCTTCGCCACCAGTCATTTCCACCTGTCGCACGTGCCGTCTTTCTGGTCGTGTTTTCGAGCTTCGTGGGCGGCACACACTAGCAAAATGGTTTCGGCCATTACAATTTTTGCAATACCTCCCTATTGCTGGGCATCGTGCCGCTTTTTGGACGTTGTAAGCCACATTTCGGGCAGGTGGCAGTGTTTGCTTTTACAGCGTCAATGTTCATTTCCGATTCAAAAGAAGTGCTGCCGCCCTGGTTGCCTCACATTTCAGCGACCTGTCCTTTGCTCTGTTCTTTAGCACGGCAAATCTCAGCCGTTCTTGCGTAGTTCGGATTTTCAGAAATAAGTCTCTGCTGCAATTCTTAGTCTCTTATTCCAAGGATTATTCTACTGCGTAGAAGTTTACCTTCAATCTCGCCAAATTCACAGTGCGCAGCTACAGTCTTCAGTTCTGTGAGCCATTCGTTGAAGGACTCGTCTTCGCGCTGGTTCCTGGAACCAAACCGAAACTAGTTGTAGTTGAGACTTGTAACAGGTCTGTAATGTTCTTCAAACTTCTGCATTAATACTTTGCTATCATTCTGCTTCCCGTTTTCAAAATTTAAGGTGCGGAAAACACGCCTTGCATCTTCACCGATAGTCATTAAAAGTGTAGCGGTCTGAACATCCTGGGGCTGTAGACTCAGCCTTGTCGCTGATGCAAAAAGTTCGAACTCACTTTTCCAGATGTTGCAGTTGTGGAAAATGTCGGCAGTAACTTCAAATGGCTTGGTTGGTGGTAGCAGAGTTGAAGTCCTCGTTGTGGATTGTGGTTCTCGTTCCGGATGAGCCCTTGTCTCGTTCATGGGAATTAATACTGCTGTTAAGCTGGGATCCTATGGCAAACCTTTCCGCACGGGCAGGAACTAACTGCCGTGCCCACTTCTGACACCATGTAAGCCAGACGAGTAGCAGGTAGCAAAAGCACTTTATTCCGAAACGCAGCCAAGTATATAAGGAGCGCTGAGATAAGCACTCGGTTTGTTTCACATGCGCACTGGTTCACTTCCAGGCATCATATTGCGCTCCCGTACACTTTGGTGTTCATTTTTGGTTTCCTTATATCTATTGCCATCGCTAGGGTATACTCCTGGGTATTTGCATTTCTTTACCCTAGGCATAGCACTATCCTGTATTGACAGTGTCTGTTCAGTTCTTTTTAATGCCATACATTTACCAAGTTTTTTAACGCTAAACTTTAATACAAATATTCCCCTTTACTTTCGAAGAAATTAGCCAATCGTTGAATATAACTTTGGCTGTCAGCCAGCAACAAAATGTCGTCGGCATGAAACAAAATGTGGGAGCTGCTGCTCTACAATCGTGCCCGCCTTACGTCGTCATCGTTATCATCATCATCATCATCATCATCATCATCCTGGCTACGCCCACTGCAGGGCAAAGGCCTCTCCCAAACTTCTCCAACTACCCGGTCCTGTGCTAATTGTGGCCAGGTTGTCCCTGCAGACTTGTTAATCTCCTTCGTCCACCTAACTATCTCCCGCCCCATGCTACGCTTCCATTCTCTTGGAAGCCAGTCCCCAACCCTTAAAGACCACCGGTTATTTTCCTCCTCATTACACGCCCGGCCCATGTCCATTTACTTTTCTTGATTTTAACTAAGATGTCATTACCTCGCGTTTGTTCCGTCACCCAATCTGCTGTCTTCTTATCCCTTAACGTCACACCCGCCATTCTTCCATATCTCAATTAAAGCAGAACCCGTCCTCAATTAAAGCAGAACCCTTTTCGTAAGCCTGCAGGTTTCTGCCCCGTACGTGAGTACTGGTAAGACACACCTGTTATACTTTTTCTCTTGAGGGATAATGACAGCCTGCTGTTCATTATCTGAGAATTCCTGCCAAACGCACTCCAGCCCATTCTTATTCTTCTGATCATTTCAGTCCCATGATCCGGATCTACGGTCACTACCTTTCTTAAGTAGATGTATTCCCTTACCACTTCCAGTGCCTCACTACCTATCGTAAACTGCTGCTCTCTTCCAAGACTGTTAAACATTACTTTAGTTTGCTGCAGAATAATTTTTAGACCCACCCTTCTGCTTTGCCTCTCCAGGCCACTGTGCATGTGTTGCAATTGGCTTCCTGAGTTACTAAGCAAGGCAATATCATCAGCGAATTGCAAGTTACTAAGGTATTCTCGAATAATTCTTATCCCCAATTCTTACCAGTCAAGGTCTCTAAATACCTCCTGTAAACTTGCTGTGAATAGCATTGGAGAGATCGTATCTCTCTACCTGGCGGCTTTCTTTATTGGGATTTTGTTGTTGCTTTCTTTATGGAGGACTATGGTGGCTGCGGAGCCGCTATACATATATTTTAGTATTTTTACATACGGCTGGTTTACATCCTGATTCCGTAATGCATCCATGAATGCTGATGGTTCGACTGAATCAAACGCTTTCTCGTAATCAATGAAATACATATATAAGGGTTGGTTATATTCCGCACATTTCTCTGTCACCTGATTGACAGTGTGAATATGGTTTATCGTTGAGTAGCCTTTAATCTCTTGCCTTACGTACGAGAGATTAAACCCAATGTTCACTCCTTCTAGCGCCCTTTCTAGCCTTACCAGGCGCATCTTAAAGAATAGCGGGGATAAAGGGCACATTTTTCTTAGTCGTTTAGAGATAACAGCATTGCCTAAGTCGTCACTTAAGCCGTCTCGCTCCAGAAGACAGCACGGAATGAGGCTCTTAACGTTGTCATACACTCCGGTAATATAAAGGAAGCAAGTGCCCTTGCATAGACAGTAACGGGTCTGCTGAATGATGCAGATCCACCAGCTGGGCCTACTCTCTTCCTTATTATCTTTGTCATCTCTCAGTCCCCTCTCCTCTGACCGATGTTCGGGCGTCAGCAGCGCGAGATAGTAGCGGCCATCTCAGCAGGCCTTCCGTTCCCGGTTGACCAAGATCTCAATGTAACTCGGCAAACGCCTGAAAATTGCCAAGCTGTGGTTGTTGACCTTGGCATCCGTTGATCGGGCGCTTCAGGCGAAAGACGCTGACTGCGAAATAAACTGTTGGTTACTGAGTGAAAAAATGAACGGAGTCGGTTCTTTAATATCAATTTTACTGCCAATGGCGTCGCTGCGAATGGGTCCGTACTGACGCGCAATATTTAGAGTGTTGCGTGCTACCCTTGCGACACGCAAAAACAAAATAATTACACCGAATGTAATGCGCTAAAACTAATTCAAGGGCAAGTATTGTGGAACGAAATAACAGTTCTAAGTCTACAGTCAGAAGCCTCACACTTAAATAAAAACAAAAGTAAATGTTTAGATAATACATGTAATTAGCCGGGTAATTGGCTCACCAATTCTCCTCTTGGCAGAAAAGGAGGACTTTGCGCGGACACAGTGTAGACGTACCGATGTACTGTCTTACTCCCCCCCCCCCCCTCTTCGAAATGGACTTCCGCAGGGCGAGCGCACAGCACATGACAGACTCACTGCTTACTTTCCTCTGAAAGCGGCCGTCGTTGCTTAGTGGCTATGGTGCTAGATGCTACGGTCGAGGTTTCGAGATAGAACCTCGGCATCGGCGGCCGCGTTTCGTTGGGGGAAAAGCTGTTTGGAATAATTCCGGAGTCCCTCACCTCCGCGTGCCTTAAAGTCAGATGGCCGTTTTTACGCGTAAAGCACCAAATGTCGTTTAGTTTCATTTACTGTGGAGAGCCAAGACATGTATTATAATATTTGAAGAGAACCTGCCAGCACGTAAAACATCGTCATCATCATTTTAAATGATTATTTAAAAACAGACCTATTATTACTAGACTCATTTTATTAAACTCGTATTAGTGTTTTCCCCCTTCCTGGGGATGCCCGCGAAATAAAAATAAACCAAATACCACGTGGCATGCTCGCTTGTGCGCCATGATAGCAGGGCTCCCAAACATTCCGCATACAAACGAACATAGCCTTTAGCCGATTGTGCTGACGCTGCGCCTTCTTATCGCTATCATGAACCGCCACGAGGGAAGCACATCGCTGGCGTAAATCGCATAGCCAACGCCTGCGTCACCGCCCTATCACCTTTTAGGGGCCAGTACAATCTGCTGCAGCGGTGCAGCGGTGGCCTAGAGGTAGAACATGCGCCTCACATGCAAGAGGTCCACGGCTCGAATCCCGGTGCCGCGCAATTTTCCAGCATATTAAAAAAAAGAAAAGAAAAATCCGTGTGTTGAGGAAATTGCGTAAAGATGCTTGGAGGGTGGCCTTATCACGGTGACCAGAACCGGTAACGCACTCCCTCACCAGAGCAGGATTGACGACCCTGGTGCAGTACTTGGCCACAACCTCCAATATGAACACAACAATCAAACCCCGGCCCTCAGTCCCCAGCAGCTGCGAAGCAACTGACAACGGCGGCGGTCAGACCTGCGACGCAGCAGAGGGTGCTAAGAATCCCTGACTCTGAACAGGCCGCCATTGGAATATGAACCTGGCAACGTTCCACGCTAGAACGTTATCTAGTGAGGTTATTCTAGCAGGGCTATTAGAAGAATTAAAGGGCAGTAAATGGGATATAATAGGGCTCAGTGAGGTTAGGAGGCCGAATGAAGCATATACAGTGCTAAAAAGCGGGCACGTCCTGTGCTACCGGGGCTTAGCGGAGAGACGAGAACGAGGAGTCGGATTCCTGATTGATAACAATGTAGCTGGTAACATACAGGAATTCCATAGCCTTAACGAGAGGGTGGCAGGTCTTGTTGTGAAACTTAATAAGAGGTACAAAATGAGGGTTGTACAGGTCTACGCCCCTACATCCAGTCATGATGGCCAGGAAGGCGAAAGCTTCTATGAAGAGGTGGAATCGGCGATGGGTAGAGTGAAAACAAAATACACCATACTGATGGGTGACCTGAATGCCAAGGTAAGCAAGAAGCAGGCTGGAGACAAGGCAGTGGGGGAATATGGCATAGGCACTAGGAATAGCAGTGGAGGACCCACTTCTCCGGCGATTCATGTTCCATAAGGGAGGCCTTGAGATGCCGGTGCAAACGTTCAACTAGTCCGTTGGATTGCGAGTGGTAAGCAGTTGTGCGAAAAACGTGTCGTTCCGAGTAGTTTGAGTAGCTCGTTGAAGAGTGCTGAGTCAAACTGTCGACCGCGATCTGTGATGATTGTGGATGGGCAGCCGAACCTTGCGATCCACGTAGACATCAAAGCTGCTGCAACTGTGGGCGCTGAGATGTCAGATATAGGTGTAGCTTCTGGCCACCGTGTATAACGGTCGATGCATGTCAGTATGTAGCAGTAACCTTTCGAAGATGGGAGAGGGCCCACGAGGTCGAGGTGTACGGTGTCAAAACGAGCATCCGGTGGAAGAAAAGACTTGGCAGGCGGAATCGGGTAACGCTGGGTCTTCGAACGTTGACGCGACAAGCAGCAGCGAACCCAATTGCGAACTTGCGCGTTTAGCCAAGGCCAAACGAAACGACTGGAAAGAAGCTTCTGTGTCGCGCGTATGCCAGGGTGCGACAGGTTGTGTACGGTTTCCAATAGACGTCTGCGAAGGGATGCCGGAATGTATGGTCTAGGTGCGTCGTTAGAAGTGTCGCAGACGACGGACGTACCATCTGGGGTCACAACGACGTCTTCCAGTTTCAGGGACGTTGGCGAATTCCGGAATGTATGAAGTTCAGTGTCGTCACGCTGTTGACTGGCGAGTAAGTCGGCCTCGATGATGAAAGGTTCCGGTGTCAACGTGGAAACGACATCGACACGACTCAGAACGTCGGCTGGAACGTTGTCGGGGCCCTTGATGTGGCCGAATGTTGCTGTAAACTCGGAGATTTAGGAAAGGTGTCGAATCTCGCAGGGCGAGTAACAGGACGCCGAGGGATTCGTTACATGCACAAGGGGCTTGTGGTCAGTCAAGACAGTGAATGCACGGCCTTCGAGGAAATGGCGAAAATGCTTGATAGCCAGTAAAACAGCGAGTAATTCACGGCGTAATACGCTGTAGCAGGACTCTGTACCGGCAGCAGCATCGGCGTCGCACGAGAGATGACGTAAACGCTCGCGTCTACACGAGCCACGAGCGGCTGGCACGCTCCGGCACGGGCTAGCGATCAGGAACTGTGACGTTGTTTAGTGCCCGGTAATCGCCGCATGGGCGTCAGTCTCCCGTCTTCTTAGGCACCATGTGAAGTGGTGATGCCCATTTACTGGAGGAAGGGCGGATGATTCCAAGTTGCAGCATGTGTTCGAACTCCGCGCGAGCGATATTGAGTTTCTCCGGGGACAAACGCCGGGGTCGGGAATAGACCGGTGGGCCGGAGGTGACGATGTGATGGCACACGTCATGCTGTACCGGTTGCGTCCAGTCCGGCGGGCGCGTCAAAGTTGAGAACTCGCGTATGAGCGTGGCGAAATGTTCGTCCAACATGGCAGAAATGAGCGCTATGGGCGATGTGCCTGATGATGGGACGCCAGAAATGGATAGCTGGGTCACGGAGTCGATGACACGGCGCCGTTGGATGTCCACAAGGAGTCCGTAGTTATGCAAGAAGTCTGCTCCAATGACTGCATGACGGACGTCTGCAACCAGGAAAATCCAGTGCAACGCTCGTCGAAGGCCAAGGTTTAGCATGACGGAGCATGACGAGAAAACTGGAATCCTGGTGCCGTTAACGGCTTGCAAAAACGACACAGGTGTCGCTTTTCGGTCGGATTGTTGGGCGGCGAGAATGCTGACGTCAGCACCTGTGTCGACTACGAATCATTGTCCCGTAACTCTGTCCGTCACGTAGAAAAGGTTACTTGTGTGTTGGGCCGGACCACTCGACGCCGTTAGAGGTTGGCCGGCCTGTTTCCCTGCCAAGCGCAGGGACGCCGACAGTGACGAGCATTGTTTCCAAAACGGCGGTGGTAGTAGCAAACGCCAAGCGTTGTAGTTGAGGTTTCATTGCGGGTGCCCGTGCGTCTCGCTCTGTTGGAACTACGGCTGCGTGGGCGACGAGATGTGCGGCGATGTTCCGCTCCACAGATGATGCGTTCCAGGCGCTCACACAAGGAGTCGAGTGGAGATTGCACTGCGGAAGAGTAGGGAAGAGTTTGCAGAGCAGTTGTATTGTCACCCGGAGACGGTGACGTGGCTGCGATGGTTGGGGTGGCTACTTTCATGACTTTGTCGGCCAAACCGGCAAGTCCAGTAAGGTCCATGGTAGAGGCTGTCGCCATCACCATCTGCACTTTAGCCGCGAGTCGTTGCAGAAACAATTCGCGCAACTGCGTGTCGTCGATGGATCTCGCGTTGTTTCCGAGGAGCTGGCTCATTCGGCGAAGAAGTTGACTAGGGCGTCGGTCGCCGAGTTCTTCAGCGGACAGAAGCTGCTGGATGGGAGAACACTGTGAAGCTGCAGTGCGCTGTAGCAGTGCTGCCTTGAGATCGTCATAGGCGGCGGCAGACAATTGAGAGTTCAACAAATTTGCTACCTCGTCAATGGCGGCGGGCGAGAGTGCTACGACGGCGTGATGGAACTTCGAGGCTTCAGAGCGGATACCAGCGACTTGAAATTGCGTTTCGTCCTGAAGAAACCACGCCGAAGGATGCTGGTCCCAGTACTGTGGGAGGCGGACAGCGATGGCGCAACAGGAGGGCTCATCGCGTTCCTCGGAAGGGTTCTGGCCTTGAGCTCTCGTACCGTCGGTCTGGTCCATAGTCGTCTCTACCACAACTCTGTTAGACATGATACCAGTAAGCTATCGCAGGAGACGAAAGATCTGATCATGAAACGCATATGTGTGAAAGTCTCTAACGCTACAGCTAGAATAGAACTGTCTGAACTTTCGAAGTTCTACCAGTTCGAACTTTCGAACTTCCGGAGCCACCGTAGTCCTCCGTAAAGAAAGCAACAAAATCCCAATAAAGAAAGCGTCAGCTAGGGAGACACGATCTCTCCAATGCTATTCACGGCATGTTTACAGAAGGTATTTAGAGACCTTGATTGGGACGAATTGGGGATAAGAGTTATTCGAGAATACCTTAGTAACTTGCAATTCGCTGATGATATTGCCTTGCTTAGTAACTCAGGGGACCAATTGCAATGCATGCTCACTGACCTGGAGAGGCAAAGCAGAAGAGTGGGTCTAAACATTAATCTGCAGGAAACTAAGCTAATGTTTAACAGTCTCGGGAGAGAACAGCAATGTACAATAGGTAGCGAGGCAATGGAAGTGGTAAGGGAATACTTCTGCTTAGGGCAGGTAGTGATGGCGGATTCGGACCACAAGACTGAAATAATGAGAAGAATGAGAATGGGCTGGGGTGGTTTTGGCAGGCATTCTCATATCATGAACAGCAGGTTGCCATTATCTCTCAAGAGAAAAATGTATACAGCTGTGTCTTACCAGTACTCACGTACAGGGCAGAAACCTGGAGGCTTACGAAAAGGGTTCTACTTAAATTGAGGAGAACGCAACGAGCTATGGAAAGCAGCATGATCCGTGTAACGTTAAGGGATAAGAAAAGTGTAGATTGGGTGAGGCAACAAATGCGAGGTAATGACATCTTAGTTGAAATCAAGAAAAGGAAATGGACCTGGGCAGGAGATGTAATGAGGAGGGAAGATAACCGATGGTCATCAAGGGTTATGGACTGGATTCCAAGGGAAGAGAAGCGTAGCAGGGGGCGGAATAAAGTTAGGTGGGTGGGTGAGATTAAGAAATTTGCAGGGACGACATGGCCACAATTAGTACATGACCGGGGTTGTTGGAGAAGTTTGGGAGAGGCCTTTGCCCTGCAGTGGGCGTAACCGGGCTGATGATGATGATGATGATGATGATGATGATGATGATGATGATGATGACGACAATCTGCTGACTTCGGAAAATTATTGAATGTTTAACGGCCTATGCCACCATTGGGAGACCGCCGGGCAGCAAAAAGACGAAGAAAAAGATAGTGCCAGCGAAGTTAGACGCTGAAGAAGAAAAGGTCGACGAACACGGGGCAAGCGTGGGGGTTCTAATGATTCGTTGGGTAAATATTGATTGTATCCCTGTATTCTGTATCTTTCCGTGTCGGCTTTCGTATTCATTACTCACTCATTTCATATCTTATTATTATCGCATTTAACGTCCAATTTTGTCGGCGTTGTTTTGCATACGTTGAGCTTGTCTTCTTAGACACATGGCTGAGCGTTCTCTTCAGCAAGAGGCGAAGGGATAATATTCGGAGATTGTGTGGTATATGGTGCAATGTGGTTGATTACCGTTGATTGGAGCTACTTACGCCCGTAACTATAATTTTACCCACTGTGGGACTCATGCTCTCTTCTCGTGGACATGATTCCTTCTGCCTTCTGGGCACCATCGCCTAGCACGAGCGCTGTTTATTCCTTGAAAACTTACTCTATTTTCGAGATGCCATAGCTTTGCCTCAGCACAATCTCATCTCCGGCGGTGCACTCTTTACAGGGGTAAAACACATGGCGATTAATTTTGGTGTCTGTGGATATATCGTGCATCTCGGTAAGCGCTGAAAAATTTTTCCTTTTGCTTACTTTTATGCGTTGCATATTGCAATCACTCAGTTCAGCCCTTGGGCGCGGCCGGGCACCCACCAACCTCGTGACGTGACGTCACGACAGCCGGAGGAAAAGCTGGGCCCCAACTCGCGCGGTCGCGCGCGGGCGCAGCCACCACCTGACTCCCGCTCCTCCCGCTAGGGGCGCTGCGCCGGTGCGTGACGCGAAAATCGAGTGCCGCCAAGCAATACCTCGCTCTCAAAAAAAAATGACCGCGCAATATGCAACGCATTCTTGGCTTAACCAAGCTAAGCCTGGCCATTTTTTTTACACGTTTTAAGGGCTGTTCAAATTCCCCAAAATATATCGTGAATCTAGCCGCGTTCATGGCCGCAGGCGTACGGGAGACTACGAAGCCACGATGATAGAACCACTAAGAAATTCTTTGTCCTACCACCGGCAGCGATAATTCGCAGATAATTCAACCACGTTTTCAGACATTTGAGATAGACGAAACTGACTTAGACTGACACTATTGATATGCCTTGCACTACCTTTCGAGTGAAACCTCCCCTTCCCCCCATAAAAATTGTCGCTCAGTAGAAAGAGAAAGAAATGATGAGAAGATTTGCAGTATCGCGTTCCAAAGTATGTGAAGATTAAAACAGTTGCAAAGTTCCCATACTCATTTTCATCAAGTAAAGAAGGTCGTTGGTTGCGTCAATTTATTACTTCTATTTTTGCACTTATGTTTGTTTTTGCTGGTTTCCGCTTCTACTCCTGTAGATCACGAGCATGCGTTCACAACGGCTAAATTGCAAGCATTGCAAGTGCGGCGCAAATGTCATGTGAATATCTTTCCCACGCCATGTCTACCAACAATGCATAACTGATCGCAGACACATACACATAACCTTAAAGGAAGCGTCGTGTAATCGCTTTCTAACCGAAGGGCAAGGCCGCTTCCAAGGTTGCCTATTTTACGAGCGGCTCAGAACCATATTGTTTGGCGGCCAGTCTCGCACCTCGGAAGATGGGCCCTTTGAGTGAAAGTATGTGCCAATGCATCCTACTCCCATGTGATGCCTCAGCCTTGGGCGGCGCTTCAGTATCAGTCTCGTTTCGTTCGGAAAGAATTTTCCAATGCTTTATTGCTGTTTAAGGTGGTCTTGAAATTCGCCGAAAATATATCGTGTAACATATGGCGATCAGCAATAGTCGCCGATGGCGGATAAACCAGGGGTTCTCTTAGCCACGTAATCCCATCTGGGCTGTACTTTTCGGCAATGTAGTAGCCTCGCCGCCTGCGGGATTATCTGATTAAGCTATGTAGAATGCTCAGTTGCCGTAATGGGAAGTTCGGATCCTTCTATGACACGTTTTTTTTTTAATCAGACGATATGGAGCTTGAATTTTTCCTCGTCCTCCAGTGCACTACTTCTGCAGGCTTGGAGGGACACCAGCAAAAGATTCCGAGAGTGGGTGAGGTACTACTGATCCAAGTATAACGAAATTGGGAAAGCTCATTAAGCTTCAACAAAGGCGCTCCTTCAATGAAACATGAATTGGCCAACCTGGTGCAGTATTAGGCCACTCCCTCCGTTATCATTCCCACAATACACCTGGTATTTGTGCGCACACCATCCATATCTGGAGCGATACCCCGACGTCACCATTCAAGGGTTTAAAAGTGGCGCTCGACGCTTCACTCATCAGTGGGCAAAGTGACAGCGGTGACGACACGATGTTGAAACGCTATTTCTGCATTGTGCAGCAATGTTATTCCCTAAATTCTCGATGCTTTAAACTGGACAATCGATCCTTGCACTGTTTCTTTGCCCACAAGACGCGGCTGAATATGCTTGAATGCCTTCTACTGTAACAATGGCCTTTTGTTGAGTGGAGACGTGGAGACGAATCCTGGTCCCTCCAAAGTTGATCCCTCAAAAAAGCTCGGCAATTCATCGAAAAATAATGATTCCAGTAACAGTTCTTCTGAACGATCTACGCGCTCCACAATGACCACTCAACATTCGGCTACTGCGGTATGTTCGACCGAAAAGGTTGACAATGTCTGTATGCTTACTGAGGGACTTGAACGACAAAAGGTCATGGCTGAAGACCTTGCCAAAATTAAGTAATTTCAAGCTTCTGTAAACTCGCGTTTTGATGCGCTAGAAAACCGTGTAGCAGTACTTGAATCGCCTACAACAGGTCAAAAGGTTGATGCCAATGTTTGCGATCTTCATTGCTCCGAGGTTAAAGCACTAACTGGAACTTTCGCTCAGCTGGTTGCCAAGAATGACGACCTTAACCGATCCCGTCGCCAGAACATCAATATACACGGCTTGGATGAAAAACCGGATGAAAATGAGAATTTGCTAGATGGGGTTGCACAGATATCTTCTGATATGCTGCAAATTACGCCCCCACACCTTGAGCGTTGCCACAGGATTGGCGGAAAGCCCACAGAGCGTCCACGCCCAGTTATTCTGAAGCTGCTGGATTTTCGGGAAAGTTTTCGGTGATGAAAAACGTCTAGATGCATAAGGAATCGCAATATTGCATCACTAAGGATTTTTCAGCCAGCGTTTGTGCAGTCCGGAAAAAAATTTGGGATGGCTCAGAACGTTTTCGAATACAGGGATCTATTGTCAAGCTACGTTATGATCACGTTTTTATCGACAAAGTGTGCTACAGTTGGGATGGCGTGTCCAATGCCCTCATCAGAGACCCGAAATCCTTCATCAAGAAAACATCTCGGTCCACACCGCCCTATTCGTCAGCTACAGTTAAACCTTCTGAGTCACTGTGGTGTGTGTAGTGCGCGACATGGTGCGGTGCTCAGAAAGGACACAAGCAGACGACAAGGAGTGTCGGGAAGCAGAAAGAGAAAGAAGGAAAAATTTTCCTCTAGCATACCGTTATTGTCTCCCTTTCCATCCTGCTATATCCTATTTCCATCCTGCTTACCGTTAAAGTTATCCTGCATTTCTTGAAAGATGTGGTCTTACATGTTAATAGCCCAAATGTTTCGTAGCACATCCTCTGTACAGAGGATGGTGCTGTGATATTAGTCTTTGTACAGCACATGTCTTCCGGACCTTGCGCTTCAAGGAAACTGTTAGGGCAGTAGTGCTTTTCGAATTTTTATCCAAATGACCAATCGTACATCGCAACTCTTTTACAATGCACCTTTCGCGTCATGGGCACACTTCATAGTCATTATCATAGTTTTCTTACATGTAGCTCTTACGCACCTTACAGTGGCCATCTTTTAGGCCCCTTTACAGCCCCATAACATTCATTGCTCGTAATATAGTGCTTGACTTTGATATAATTGCCATTGGCTTGGCGCTCTTTGGCCAAACTTGGCCCTTGCCATAAAACTTCACACAACATCATAATCATCCTCATGAACTCTTCTCATGGCGGAAAATGAGCTTTTGCGTATACAGAGGAGATATATACAAGGGAGTAGGCTGTACAAACTTAGAAACATTTGCTTGCTAACTGAAATAACAGGCATTATGTCAGCGACCACACGCAAACATGAATGGATGGATGGAAAAAACTTTATTTTCGTCAGAACGCATGTGCGGACAATTCCGTGCTAGATGGCTATCAGCTCATGGCTGACGGCGACCTGGGTGGCCCACTCCACGGCCCTGGTCTGGACGACAGGGTCTGAGCTGGCCAACACGGCCTCCCACTGCTCGAGAGAAGGATCACGCATAATATCCGCCGGTGGCGGCGCTATGCTACAGCTCCATAATATATGGTCATAGGTGGCCAGTTTCTGGCACCATTTGCATTCCGGCTGAACGACCGTGTAGATTTTGTTTAACACGTATGGGTTATAGAAAGATCTCGTCTGCAACCATCACCAGACGCTTTCCTGCGCCTTCACCAATTGCTTGTCCGGTGGAGGGTAAATTCAGCGCTCAAGTTTGTAATGGTTAGTAATGTCGTGAAAGGACACCAGGCCATCTCTCGTGGACCTCCCTGAAACGTCCGGCTCACCTGCTCGGCTGACGAAACGTCGAGCATTCATGTGAGCCGCCTCATTCCCAGGGTTCCCAGAGTGGGCCGGTACCCAGACAATTTCCACCTCCGTAGTCCCTCGCCCCGTGGCCCGATTTATTAATCCTGCCGCTGTGACAGAGATTCTGCCCCTCGCCAAATTTCGGATGGCTGTTTTAGAGTCGCTGAAAATCAGGTCAGCTTCAGTATTACCTATAGCTAGCGCTATCGCCGCCTCCTCTGCAGTTTCTCAGGAGCGGGTTTTGACTGATCCAGAGGTGACTAAGCGTCTCCGCCCGTCCCCCACCGCAACTGCAAATGCATCCTTGTTCTTATACTCGGCGACATCTACGTAGACTGCCCCGTTGTACTTCCCGTACTTAGCATGTAAAGCTCTGGCTCTTGCCTTCCTACGGTTCTCGTGATGTGTCGGATTCATATACTTAGGTAAAGGTTTTATGTACAAGCCCTTGTGCATTTCTCGCTTCACCTGAATTTTCATGTCCCCAGCAGGAGGATCAACTCCAATGCCGATCCCTTCTAATATATCCCTCCCTACTTTCGTTTTGGAAAGTCTACTGAGTTGCATCGCCAAGTGTGCCTCCCGCAGTTCTTCCAAGGAGTTGCGCACCCCTAATCCCAGCAGCCTTTCGGTAGAAGTATTGTTAGGCAACCCAAGGGCCGCCTTATACGCCTGTCTAATCATAGCCTCCACCTTGCCTTTCTCTGTCGCGTCCATCTTCATATAAGGCGTCGCATACACTATTCTACTCAGCACAAACGCCTGTACCAGCTTACACAAGTCCTGTTCCTTGACGCCTTGTTTACGATTGGCGATTCTCCTGATAAGTCTCACGGTAGCATTGACAGTATTTTTGAGCATTTCCAAGGCCTCCCTATTCTTCCTGTTAGACTGCAGATACAGCCCCAGGATCCTGATCGTTTGGACCTCAGCGACCGGTGCACCCCCCACTTTCACCTTCAGCGGTGGTGGCAGCACATAGTGCCTCGCATTTATCCCTCTTGGTTTATGCTTAATCACAAAAAGCTCGGACTTGAGCTGAGAGCACGAGAGTCCTGCCTCCCCCGCTAGCTCCTCCACAATATCCACTGCCTGTTGTAAAGTTTTCTCCAATTGTGCGTCGCTTCCCCTTGTCACTCATAGAGTAATGTCATCCACATAAAATGTATGTTTAAGTCCCGATATCATTGCCAGCCTGGGTGGTATTTTGATCAAGGCGAGATTAAAAAATAACGGCGATAAAACCGACCCTTGTGGTGTCCCCCTGCCTCCCAACGGGAAAGAATCCCATTTAAATTCTCCGACTACAATCTCCGCGGTCCTATCCTCCAGAAATGATCTGATCTATCGGAAGGTTCGTTAATATGGCCTCATGGGTGACATTGTCAAAGGACTTTCTGAGGTCGAGCCCCAAGATAGCCTTGGTGCCCATGCCGTACCCAGGATCAACCACGTCCTTTTTGAGCTGTATCATGACGTCCTGCGTTGATAAATTAGCCCTGAAGCGAATCATCGTTTTAGGTATAAACTCCTTGTCCTCCACATAAACATGAAGCCTGTTGAGGACCACATGCTCCATCAATTTGGCCAAGCAGGACGTCAGCGAAATGGGTCGAAGATTCTCAATACAGTTCTTCCCTGGTTTAGGAATAAATGTAATCCTAGCATGCTTCCACTCTGCCGGGATCTCCCCGGCCGCCCAATATTTGTTCATTAAGTCCGTGAGCGCCCCCACTGACTTGAAATCCAGGTTCCTCAGCATTTTATTAGTAACCCCGTCCGGACCCACTGCCGACGTCGTATGAAGCTGCCCCATTCCAAACTCCGCCTCCGCCACCGTAAAGTCCGCATCTAATTCGAGGTTTTCCTCTCCCGAGTAATCCGGCAAGAAACCGCCCGCCTCGCCGTTTATGTAATGACTTGGGAGTTCTTGAATAAACTCCCCAGTCGTGCCTTAAAACTGATGAACTAACCTAGCCATTTGACCCTTCTGCGCCGACTTGGTTGCCGCCGGATCTAAAAGGTGCCTCAACAACTGCCATGTGTTTTTGCATCCGAACTGCCCATTCATCCTGTCACAAATCTGCCCCCATTGTTTGCACTGCTAGTCCAACGTGTAGGTTCCGATTTCTCGTTCTAGCTTGGCCAGCTTCCTACGGAGGACCCCATTATGCTTTTGTTTCTTCCACCGCCGAAGGAGACTCGCATGCGCTTCCCACATGTGTAACAGTCTAGAGTGCGCCGTAAAACCTTCCTCCACCGTCGGAACCTCTTCTGTGGTACCGTTCACGTCCTGCTTGAGCGCCTCAATCCAGGCACCCAAGTCCTCGATTTCCCCGCTCACTGTGTCTTTCCTGACTTTCTGCAATCTGTCCCAATCCGTCACTCTAGTTCCTTTTACCCTGTCTTTGTGCTTAGCAGCACTAAATATCGTGGAAAAGATATAGTGATCACTGCCCAGTGGCTGTCCCGTGTTTACCCACTTTGCATCCCTACTACCG
This sequence comes from Dermacentor albipictus, assembly GCF_038994185.2. Taxonomy (NCBI): domain Eukaryota; kingdom Metazoa; phylum Arthropoda; class Arachnida; order Ixodida; family Ixodidae; genus Dermacentor; species Dermacentor albipictus. The sequence goes on from NC_091826.1 coordinate 117,433,328, forward strand.
TTAACAAATGTGAGGTCCGGAGAGGTGTCTGTGCTAACGCTGATGCCTATCCTCCTATGATCTAGCGGGTTGTTCAACATTGTCCATTGTAGGTCCTGAGTTACCCGCCAAAGCCTATTTTCCTTTGGAGTGGCTCGGATGTAGCCCCGCTCCGGATGAGGCGCGTTGAAATGTCCAACCACGATGAGTTGAGCCCTAGCCACTAGCCGTTGCGTCTTTATCAAGAGGTCTGGCAAGCCCAGCCCTTTATCTTTAGGAGAAGAATATACATTGAGTACAAAGAGAATCTTATCGTCCTTCCTTTTGGGCAGAACCTCTAGCAGGACGTAGTCCTCTCTGCTGCTCTCTATGGTATGCTGAATCACCGTGGCATTGCGATGGACTAGCACGGCCGTGAAGACGCTCGATACACCCCCCCGATCAATCTCTGGCGGTGTAAATGCCTTAAATCTCGGTAATTTCACCCAGCCACTAGCCTCTTGCAAAGCTATAATGTCAGGCTTACTGTCCAGATTTTGTATGTGCAATTGCAGGTTCCCCCGCTTGCGACGGAAGCCCCTGCAGTTCCACTGCCAAACCTCAATTCGCTGGGGAGGGGCCATGAATAGGCACTAGGCTCACTAACATCGGCGCTTGGCCGACTACGGGAGGCAATCTAGCCTGTAGCGTAGCATTGAGCTGTTGAAACATGCCCATAACCTGTGTTTGGAAAGACCGCATGTCATTGGTGAAGGCGTCAAGACGCTTCGCAATCTTGTCTAGCCTGGCTTCAATCCTGTCGACCCGAGCTTCCAACCTATCATGTCTTTCCTCTAGTTTTCCTATTCTGTCCGCAAGGGCAGACATTTCCCCCCTAAGACTAGTGACTTTCACGACTGGCTGCGGCGTGTCCGCCATTGAAGTTTCTGCCACTCTTTTTGCATTAGCTCCCGCATCCGCCGATGGCGGCCTCTTAAGCTACCCCCGATTCTCCACCTCCATAGCTGTGCTCTCGCTCTCGCGAGAAGCAGTCGCCTGTGCCGCTTTCAGTGGGGCCTGGACCACCGGCGTCTGTACCCTTTGTCCTTTGTCGCTTTTAAGCGCGCGTTCCATCTCTGCCATCCTGACTTCCATCTTTTTAATCGTCTCAGCCTGCTGCTGCACCTGTCTTTGTAGCTCCTTCTCTCGAGCAGTCTCACTCTGGGAGGACACGTAGGGCCAGCTCACCTTTTTTCTCGTGGCACTGGGACTTCTTCCATGACTGGAACCCTGTTCTCCTTTGCCACGCTCAGGTCCGGGCAGTGGTGGGAAGGAAGGGGACTGGTCCCTGCTCTTGTTATCGCCTCTCGCACCGCTGGACGACCGCTTCCTGGGCCTCGAGCGCCGCTCCTCCTTGTCAGTTTGGCCGTTGTCCTCACTGCCCTGCTGCAGGCCCGTCGGCTACTTACGGCCTAGACGAAACTTGCGGTTCCGGCTCCCCGTGTTTTGCGCCCCATGGCACACGATGCAGTCCGGAGTGCAGGTCAGTGGCTCTCCTTCCGGTGGCGCAGGGTGATCCTTTCCGCAACGGCGACACAGATTAGTCTTCGGACGATAACAAACGTCCGCCCGATGTCCCATTTGTCTGCAGTTATAGCAGGTCTCGACTAACTCTCTGTACGGAATCACCGTGTACAAACAGTTCCAGTAAATAACCTGCCAGGGAATATGCTTCCCCCCAAACGTTATCTGAATCGCCTTCGACTTTCCCAAAGGTCTGGCATCCAAAATTTCTATGCCGTCATTCCTCTTCAAGAATCCCGCCCGAACTTCTGCCAGTGGGCATCCGTTGTACGCGTTGTAAATGACTCCGCGCACAGAGTTCTCCGGCGCCGCCACGTACGCCGAAATCTCAAGGTCATGACCGCTCAGCTGGAGCGTCTTTACATTCGCATATGCCCCACAGCGATGCATACGCGGCGTACTCACCGTCATCGTGTTATTTGTCTCGTTGACCCGCACCAGGTCTTCCTCCGCCACAGTCGCATTCGTCAGCTCCGCTGCCGCTCTCAAGGCTTATCCCAATTCCCTCGACGTCACCATTCTCAAGTCCCAATTCTTGGGTCGGCACACAGCCTTTAGGTCCTTGGCTGGCATCTTCGGAAACGGTCCCCGTTTCTTCCACACAGGCGATTTCCCGCCCTTGACTTGTTCTTCTCCGTGCGTCTGGCGCCCGTCGCTCCCCGCCTACTTCTCGCTAGGCCTACTCTCGGGATGGTTCCCGTATACAGATTTCTTGAATTGATCTTGAGCCCGCAAAACCCACGCCCATTCTCCCGCCTCGAACTCTTCGGACGTTATAGTCTCTCCCTCAACGGAGTACTCCAGTGTCTTCAGCCTCACAAAGGCCCACAACCACAAGTCACCGCCCCAGAGCCCAGTGCCGTCGGCGGTGGCTCGGCCTACTGATGAGGCATAACTTTGCCGCGCGGTGGTTGAGCACGAAAAGCGCGGAAAAACCCCCACAAAGGGAGCAAACTTGCCGAAATTAGGTGTCCGCAGGGAGAGGGCAACTTCCTGTGGACAATCCCACAAAAAGCAAGTCCACCGCGCAGCGAGTTCCACCGAAAAACGGTCTCAAAGCGGGAGCCCATGCGGAGCACGTCCGCGATATTCGACTATTGCGCCACTCAAAACTGGCGAGAACAGACAAAGTGCACAAAGGTACGAGTGGTCTCCAGGTCCCTTTGAAGATGTGGCGTGCGCCATGCCGCGCGGCCGTGCTTCCCGAGCGTCCTGTACTTTCTTTCCTGCTTATATCGTGCGAGATTGAGCCGCGATCGTCCGTTACCCTTGAATCCGGTCGCGAAAGGCGCGCATGAAGCAGGCGCACAACGCCATCCCCCCCCCCTCCCCTCTCTAACTAACAAAACCACACCTCCTTCTTCCGCACGACGGAAGACGGAGCTCTTTCTCTCCGCTTTCTTTTTTTTTTTGCGCACGTCAGATTGTGCCGTGACCGTCGGCTTCCATCGCGTGTTCGCACACTGACAATATGACATGCGGCGACAATGTTATCGGCCTATACAGGACATCATGGCGACGGCGACGGCAAAAATGCGAACTGGAGGGTCCAAATACTTGTTCTCGCAATAAAAAGACGGAATGGCGATCTCGCCTAATAGTGTTCACTTAGCTATGCCAGTCATATTTCTCTGTGAATATTGGTAATATTTTAAACATCATTAATTCTTCTGGAAACGGGTGTGCGTTGCGCTTGAATGTGTGCGTACAACACGTCGATAACGTCCACCCAACGTTCATTCACCCTTATTAACCCTATGTTGCTGCGGTGCGCATAAACACCATGCTCTTCGTCTCCGTGGTATGGGGCGTGGCAAGTGCTTCATGTTCTTCAGGCAGCGATCATCAAGAATGTGTGTCAGCTCCAGTCATTTCACCACTCTATGATCACCATACAGAACTTGCACACTTTGCTTTTTTAGGCGCCATTCATCGTGAAGCTGCTACCTATTTCTGTTCTTTTGCTATTGCGCCTTTCAGTTGTAACTTGTTGATGGAAATAGTAAACGACCTCGTGCACGGTGCATTGCAGTTCATCGTTTAGTCGAGGTCACGGGAATTCGCCCCAACAATAGTTGCTGCCGAAATCGCTGTGTCGCCATTTTTACGTGACTGTAGCCTTAACGGTTTTTTTTTTTATTGCAGGCGCTTTCGCAAAATTTATACATTTACAACCAGTGCACTTTTCTCGAGCTATACATTGTCGCATTGTCGGCTTCTGTTTGACTCGTAATGAATAATTTTTCCTTGTGCATTTTTTTGGCTAGGTACACCTAGAGTTCGAAACTACTTGGGCCCCAATAACTGATGCAAATAAAACTGTACCTGTGCGATTACCCTGCAGTGAATGAAGGTTAGGGGTTTATGCCGAGAACTGCTAGGTAAATCCGGGAGCAAAATGAAGTTTACTTTCGTTTTCCTGGTTCCTTACAGAGGCCAACATTGTCATGTACGAGCGTCTACTTCCCACAACAGCCTTCTTTGACGTCTTCTGCAACGCGAATAGACTAAGAATCGATCAAACGGACGGAGGGTACATCGACCTTCTTGTCATATTCCATCCAGACATCCCACCAGCTGAAGTTTCCGGCAATAACCTAAACGTAAGTGCAAGATTCTGAGCTTTATTTAGCGCTACTCGTAAAGCATTGTTGTCAGATGCCGTACACAACCACCGTTCGACAGTAGATGGCAAGGTGCTTTCATTAATTTTTGCTACCATCGTGGCCCTCGTGTGATTGTTGTGTACCATTCTATTGACACCACTGCTACGCGACATTTCGTATTTGATGGTTTAGTTTTATGTTTAGTGGCCAGTGCCCATTTACAAAACCTATGCTCACCTAGAATAAACAAAGATGTATTGAAAGCATGGTACTCTTGCGCGACCATTTAATAGGCACAGCACAAATTTCTGCAAAACCATGTTTTTCTAGCAGTCTTTGTTATTAATAATCAGTTCCTATACCTTCCATGCACTTTTTCAAAAAGTGCCCGCGGACGACACCGCACACATTACCGGACATCTTGAGTGTACAATAGTAAGCAAAAGCCTTCGCACCAATGCGAGCATATGAGATGGGTGGATGGATGTATGCCGTGAGCTTCCCCTTTTAAACGGCGCGGTGGGTTGCGCCACTGAGCTTCTTTCCTTATTTTTCTGAATGTGTCAGCTACTTCATTTTTTTTTACACATAAAAGGTTCCCAGCATCAAGCTATCTGAAGCACTCGTGTAAAATTTGTTATTGTACGCCTGCGTTGTTTGTGGTATGCCCATATTTCTGCAACCAAACCTCGAACAACCTTTAAATAATCACTGTTGCGGACATGTTTACTCTCCCCCTGCTATCCTTGAACTCAAACGCTTCAAACAGGACAGGGTTGCCTAAGCTAACAGCTGAGTAGATATCTTCACGTTCTAATAAAATATATTCCGTCGTTTCCCTAGCTTCACTGCAGAAAGAACGTATTTCCACTTCCTTGGTCTTTGACGCTTTCTAATCACGCGTCCTAAGGTATCCTAACGAATCCTGATCTCGCTTCGAAAAGTAAAGAGCGTGCTGTGGCATTATCCTAAATAATTTCTTTCCTAATTTAGTTTTTTTTACTTTTTCAGTAGCTACTCATAGCCACATTGTTTTCCATTGCCGCCCCGCATGAGATTATGTCAGCCTCTCTGCCCTGTTTTTAGACGTCCCATATTGCGATATTGCCATTTTTTACATCCACTCGGAGTAAACAACATATCCTTGTACAAATGTAATCACACTCTCCTAACCCATGTACGTTCTTTCATATCTGTCAGTCGTTCTCCGATATCAATTTTACTCTGAGCTTTCCTAATTGCAAATTTTGTTTAGACCATATAGTCTTGCTGGACGGCTTATTCAGGGTTTTCTCGAGAGCGCCCAATACGAGGCGCCCTGCTCATCTTTAGTTGCCATCAGGTTGCCATTGTTCCTCGCAAAGAACCGCATTTCCAAATGTGAGTCCTGGAACAACTGCAAGTTTCCACATGCCCTGGAGCACCTCATACCTATTGTACTCCCGTTGCTTTGTGTGTTACATCGTGGCCGCATTTCCCTTCTCCTTTGGCATAGATTTTTGGTTTCTTTATATCTATTGCCATGGTTACGGTATACGCCTGGGTATTTGCATTCCTTTACCGGAGGCATAGCATTGTTCTGTATTGACAGTGTCGGTTCACTTCTCTTTAATAGCATACATATTACCTATTTCTTAACGCTAAACCTCAATACAAAAATTCCACTCTGCTGTCGAAGAAATTAGCCAGACATTGCATATAAGTTTGCCTGTCAGCGAGCAACACAATGTCGTCGGCATAAAAGAAAATTTGGGAGCTGCTGCTCTATAATCGTACCCGCCTTACGTCATCATCATCATGATCATCAGCCTGGCTACGCCCACTGCACGGCAAAGGCCTCTCCCATACTTCTCTAAATACCCTAGTCATGTGTTATTGTGGCCATGTTGTCCCTGCCAACTTCTTAATCTCCTTTGTCCACCTAACTTTCTGCCGCCCCTTGCGATGCTTCGATTCTCTTGGAAACCAGTCCATAACCCTTATTGGCCACCGGTTATCTTCCCTCCTCATTACACGCCCTGCCCATGCCCATTTCTTTTTCTTGATTTCAACTATGATATCATTACCTCGCGTTTGTTCCCTCACCCAATCTGCTGTCTTCTGATCCCTTAAAATAGCACCCATAATTCTTCTTCCATAGCTCGTTGCAACGTCCTCAATTTTCCCTTATCGTAAGCCGCCAGCTTTCTCCCTCGTACGTGAGTACTGGTAAGACACAGCTGTCATACACTTTTCTATTGAGGCATAATAGCAGCCTGCTGTTCATGATCTGTGGATGCCTGCCAGATGCACGCCAGGCCATTCTTATTATCCTGATTATATCAGTCCTATGATCCGGATCCGCGGTCACTACCTCTCATAAGTAGATGTATACCCTTACCACTTCCAGTGCCTCCCTACCTATTGTAAAGTCCTGTTCTGTTCCGAGACTGTTAAACATTACTTTAGTGTTCTGAATAATAACTTTTAGACCCACCTTTCTGCTTTGCCTCTCTAGATCATTTAGCATGCATTGCGTTTGGTCTGTTGAGTTACTAAGCAAGGCAATATCATAGGCGAATCGCAAGTTGCTGAGGTATTCTCCATTAACTCTTAACCCCAATTGTTCCCAATCAATATCTCTGAATACCTCCTGTAAACATGCTGTGAATAGCATTGAAGAGATCGTATCTCCCTAGCTGACCCCTTCCTTCATTAGAATTTTGATGCTTTCTTTATGGAGGACTATGGTGACTGTAGGGCCGCTATAGATATTTTTCAGTATTTTTACATGCAGCTCGTCTACACCCCGATTCTGTAATGCCTCCATGACTCCTGAGCTTTCGACTGAATGAAACGCTTTCTCGTAATCAATGAAACCTATATATAAGGGTTGGTTATATTCAGCATATTTTTCTATCACCTAATTGATAGTGAGAATATGGTCTTTTATTGGCTAGCCTTTAATCGCTCCCCTTACGTACGAGAGAATAAACCCAATGTTCACTCCTTCTACCGCCCTTTCTATCCTCACCATGCGCATCATAAAGAATAGCGGGGATAAAGGGCATATTTTTCTCAGTCATTTAGAGATAATACATTGCCTAAGTCGTTACCTAAGCGTTCTCGCTGCAGAAGACCACACGCAATGAGGCTCTTAACGTTGTCCTACGCTCCGGTAATATACAGGAAGCAAGTGCCCTTGCATAGAGTGTAAGGGTTGTGCTGAATGCAGAACTACCAGGTGGACGCACTCACTTCCCTATTATCTTTGTCATCTCTGAGTCCCCTCTCTTCTGACCGATGTTCAAGCGTCAGCAGCGTGGGGTAGTAGCGGCCATCTCGGCGGGCCTCCCCTTCACGGTTGACCAAGATCTCAATGTAACTCGGCAAAAGCCTAAAAATCGCCAAGCTGTGGTTGTTGACCTTAGCATTCGTTGATCGGGAGCTTCAGGCGAAAGACGGTGACTGCATAATAAACTGCTGGGTACTGAGCGAGACAATTTACGGAGTCGGTTCTTTAATATCAATTTTAGGGCCAATGGCTTTGCAGCGAATAAGTCCGTTCTGACGCGGAATATTGAGTATTTTGCGTGTTACCCTTGCGACAAGCAAAAAGAAAATAATTGCGCCGAATATAACGCGCTAAATGTGATTCAAAGGCAAGTTTTGTGGAATGAAATAACAGTTTTACAGTCAGAAGCATCACTCGTAAATAAAATTGGCCGGGTAATTAGCTCATCAATTCTCCTCTTATCAGAAAAGGAGGACCTTTCGGGGACACAGTGGAGACGTCCCGACGTACTGACTTACTCCACCCCGCCCCCCGAAATGGATTTGCGCAGTGCCAGCGCACAGCACGTGAAAAACGCACGGACTCCTTCTCAGCTCTTACCCTTACTTTCTGAAATCGGCCGTGCTTGCTTAGTGGCCATGGTGTTGGGCTACTACGGAGGAGGTTGCGAGATAGAACCACGGCATCGTTGGCCGCGTTTCGTTGGTTGAGAACTTTGAAAACACCCCTGCACTTAGATACAGGTGCACCCAGGTGGTTGGAATTATTCCGGAGACCCTCACTTCGGCGTGCCTTGTAGTCAGATTGTGGTTTTCACGCGTCAAGCGCCATACTTCATTTAGTTTCATTTACCGTGGAGAGCCAAGACATGTTTAGTAATTATTGCAGAAAACCTGCCAGCACGTAAAACATCATTTTCATCATTTTGAATCACCATTTAAAAGACAGACCTAATATATTATTAGACTCATTCCGTTAAACACATATTAGTGTTCTTCCCCTTCCTGGGGATGCCCGCGAAATAAAGAAACCAAATACCACGTGGCATACCCGCTTGTGCGCTATGATAGCAGGGCTCCCAAACATTCCGCCAGCAAACGATCATAGCATTTCGCCGATTGTACTGCCGCTCAACTTCTTATCGCTATCATGAACCGCCACGAGGGAAGCACATCGCTGGCGTAAATCACATAACCTACGCCTGCGTCACCGCCCTATCACCTTTTAAGCGGCAGCACAATCTGCTAACTTCGGAAAATTATCGAATGTCGAACGGCCTATACCACCATTGGGATAGCGCCCGGCAGCAAAAAGACGCAGAAAGAGATAGTGCCAACGAATTGTAGATGCTGAAGAAGACTGGGTCGACGAACACGGGGCAAGCATGGGGGTTCTAATGATTCGTTGGGTAAATGTTGATTACATCCCTGTATTCTCTATTTTTCCCTCTCGGCTTTCGTATTCATTACTCACTCATTTCATATCTCATTATTATCCTATTTAACGTGCAATTACGGTCGCGGCATTTTGCATACTAGGAGCTTCTCTTCTTAGAAACATCGCTTAGCGTTCTCTTTTCTTCAGCAAGATGCCAGGGGATAATATTCGGAGACGGTGCGGCTTATGGTGCAATGTGGTTGATTTTCGTCGATTGGAGCTACTTATGCCCGTAACATTAATTTGATCTGCTCTGGGACTGATGCTCTCTTCTCGTGGGCACGATTGCTACTGCCTTCTGGGCACCATCACCTTGCGCGAGCGCTGTTTAATCCTTGAAAACTTACTGTATTTTCGAAATGAGGTAGCTTTGCCTCAGCAGGACGTCATCTCCGGTGGTGCCGCCTTTACAGGGGTAAAACCCGATTGTGTTTTGGATTTTGTGCATATATTGTCACGTGGTCGTGACGTCAAATAACACAGTAGCAGTACTGTGAAAAGCAAAACTAGCTTTTATTGGGCGAACTTGTGCCCACAAAACGGGCTACACTTAAAGCACAACGAGAGCGGCGAACACAGTCGGCGATCGTCGAAAATTTGATCAGCGGGTCAAGCGCGTCGGCTTTTATAGAGCAGTCGTCGAATGTTCCAGACTAATCGTTCGGACCCGCGTGCCTTCGACAAAGTTGCACACCATTCGCGTCAAGTGATGGAATCAGATAACATAACGTTCGGCGACAACAGACAGCGGATAGAAGCATCGATAACGTTCCAGAAACTTCGGATACATACAGGCGCGTCCCAAGCTGTGCGATTACATTTGTTAGGCTGCGAAACGTGGTTGCGCGATAAAGATAAGTATACGTGTCAATACCCCCCTCTTAAGAAGCATCGTCCCGATGCTACAAATATAAGAGAGCGAAACACAAAAGGACACTTATTAGACATAAGTAACAAAACAACGAAAAGAAACAAAGTCCAAAGGTCAGTTACGCGAAGCCCCAAAGTTCATTAACGCTGGTAGTACGGCTTGAGTCACACAACGTGGACTATTTCAGGTCATGAGCGGCGCCGCTGTGATAGCGAAATGCCGTCTGGCACAACCTCATAGTCGAGCGCGCCAATACGTCGGATGATCTTATACGGTCCGAAATAGCGACGCAAAAGCTTCTCGCTCAGTCCTCGTCGGCGTATGGGGGTCCATGCCCAAACACGGTCGCCGGGCTGGTACTGGACGAAGCGTCGTCGGAGGTTGTAGTGTCGGCTGTCGGTCCTCTGCTGGTTTTTGATCCGCAGGCGGGCGAGCTGTCGGGCTTCTTCGGTGCGCTGGAGATAGGCAGCGACGTCAAGATTCTCCTCGTCAGAAACGTGCGGCAGCATGGCATCGAGCGTCGTCGTCGGGTTCCTGCCGTACACAAGCTTGAATGGCGTGATCTGTGTTGTTTCTTGCACCGCCGTGTTGTAAGCGAATGTTACGTATGGCAGGACCGCATCCCAGGTCTTGTGCTTGACGTCGACGTACATCGCTAGCATGTCGGCGAGGGTTTTATTCAGGCGCTCCGTAAGACTGTTCGTCTGCGGATGGTAGGCAGTTGTCCTCCTGTGACTTGTCTGGGTGTATTGCAGAATGGCTTGCATGAGCTCTGCTGTAAAAGCCGTTCCTCTGTCGGTGATGAGGACTTCTGGAGCACCATGTCGCAGCAGGATATTCTCGACGAAAAATTTCGCCACTTCGGCTGCGCTACCTTTCGGCAGTGCTTTAGTTTCAGCGAAGCGGCTGAGTTAGTCCGTCCTTACGACGATCCACTTATTTCCGGTTGTTGACGTCGGAAAGGGTCCCAGCAAGTCCATGCCGATCTGCTGGAATGGTCGGCAAGGAGCCTCGATTGGCTGTAGTAATCCGACTGGCCTTGTCGGCGGTGTCTTGCGTCGCTGACAGTCTCGGCATGTTCTGACATCACGGGCGACGTCAGCGGTCAGGCGCGGCCAATAATACTTTTCTTGTATCCTCGATAGTGTCCGCGAAAATCCGAGGTGTCCAGCGGTCGGATCGTCATGTAGTGCGCGCTGTACTTGTGGACGTAGCGCCGACGGAACGACAAGAAGGTAGGTGGTGCGGCCTGGTGAGAAGTTCTTCACGAGTAGATTGTTTTCAAGCGTGAAGGAAGATAATATTCGACGAGGCCTTTTAGCTTCGAGTCTGCCCGTTGCTGTTCAGCGAAGTCTTCCGCGCTTATCATTCCAAGGAATGCGTCGTCATTTTCGTCATCGTGCGGCGGCGGGTTAATGGGGGCGCGTGATAGGCAATCGGCATCGGAGTGTTTTCGTCCGGACTTGTAGATTACAGTGATGTCGTATTCTTGTAGTCTGAGGCTCCACCGCGCCAGTCGTCCTGAAGGATCCTTTATACTCGCTAGCCAACACAACGCGTGATGGTCGCTGACGACTTTGAATGGACTGCCATATAGATAAGGGCGAAATTTAGCTGTAGCCCAAACGATGGCGAGGCATTCCTTTTCGGTCGTCGAATAGTTGCCTTCCGCTTTTGACAGCGACCGGCTAGCATAAGCTATCACCTGTTCGACTCCGTTTTTCCTCTGGACTAGAACGGCACCGAGGCCTAGGCTACTGGCGTCAGTATGGATTTCTGTATCGGCGTACTCGTCGAAGTGCGCAAGTACCGGCGGCGACTGCATGCGTCGTTTAAGTTCTTCAAATGCGTCGGACTGCGGCGTTTCCCACTTGAACTCAACATCACACTTAGTTAGTCGTGTCAATGGCTCAGCGATGCGTGAAAAGTCCTTGACAAAGTGCCTGTAGTAGGCACACATGCCAAGGAATCTACGCACTGCCTTCTTGTCGATGGGTTGCGGGAACTGTGCGATGGCAGCCGTCTTTTGCGAGTCTGGGCGGTCACCAGATTTGTTGATAACGTGGCCTAGGAACAGAAGGTCATCGTAAGCAAAGCGGCACTTTTCCGGCTTCAAAGTGAGCCCTGATGACTTGATGGCCTCTAGTACTGTCGCAAGCCGCCTCAGGTGATCGTCGAAATTTCCGGCGAAGACGACGACGTCATCCAAGTAAACGAGACAGGCCTGCCACTTCAATCCTGCTAAAACCGTGCCCATCACGCGCTGGAACATTGCAGGCGCTGAGCACAGTCCGAATGGCATAACCTTGAACTCGTAGAGGCCGTCTGGGGGGATGAAGGCCGTCTTTTCGCGATCTCTTTCGTCGACTTCTATTTGCCAATAGCCAGATTTGAGGTCCATTGACGAGAAGTATTTAACGTTGCAGAGCCGATCCAATGCGTCGTCTATCCGTGGGAGGGAGTATACGTCCTTCTTCGTGATCTTGTTCAGACGACGATAATCGACGCATAAACGTAGGGTTCCGTCCTTTTTCTTCACCAGGACAAAAGGGGATGTCCATGGGCTTTTCGACGGCTGGATGATGTCGTCGCGCAGCATTTCGTCGACCTGTTTTCTTATAGCTTCAAGTTCTCGCGGTGAAACTCGCTAAAGGCTCTGGCGGAGTGGTCGAGCGTACTCCTCGGTGATTATGCGATGCTTGGCGACTGGTGTTTGTCGAATCCTCGATGACGTCGAAAAGCAGCCTTTGTATCTTCGGAGCAGACTTCTGAGCGGCTGTTGCATAATCACGGGGAGACTTGGATTAATGTCGTAGTCTGGTTCGGGAACCATGGTCGTCGGTGTAGATGCGGCGGAATCCGAGAGGACAAACGTATTGCTGTTTTCCAGAATTTCCTCGATGTATGCGATCGTCGTGCCCTTGTTGATGTGCTTGAACTCCTGGCTGAAGTTTGTGAGCAATACTTTCGTGTTTCCTCCGTGCAGTCGAGCGATCCCTCTTGCGACGCAAATTTCACGGTCTAGCAGTAGACGTTGGTCGCCTTCGATGACGCCTTCTACGTCAACGGGTGTTTCGGTGCCGACCGAAATAACAATTGCTGGAGCGAAGCGGGATGCTCACTTGATCTTCGAGCACACTCAAGGCGTGGTGACTACGAGGGCTCTCCGACGGTATCGCATGGTCTTCCGACAGAGTTATTGACTTCGACTTCAGGTCGATGACTGCACCGTGTTGGTTGAGGAAGTCCATGCCGAGAATGACGTCTCGTGGACACTGTTGGAGGATAACGAAGGTGACAGGGTAAGTCCGGTCGTGAATGGTAATTCTTGCCGTGCACATTCCAGTCGGCGTTATGAGGTGTCCACCAGCGGTCCGAATTTGAGGGCCTTCCTACGTAGTCCTAACTTTCTTCAACTGAGCGGCGATGGGTCAACTCATGACTGAGTAATCGGCTCCTGTGTCCACTAAAGCGGTGACTGCGTGGCCGTCGAGAAGCACATCGAGGTCGGTGGTTCTTTGTCTGGCATTGCAATTAGGCCTTGGCGTCGGATCACGGCTGCGTCGTGTTGAACTGAAGCTAGAACGTTGCGTCGTCAAGCTGCCTTTCGTCGTCATAGTCTTTGCTTCCGCATTTCATCGGAACGGCGGCGTGTCGTTGTGCCGTCGAAGTAGTATATTCGGCGTCTTCGTCGGCGGTGGAGGATCTTCGTCAGTTCGACGAACAGCAACCGCACCTCCATCGGTTGCTGATTTTAGTTTTCCGGATATGGGCTGACGGACCGGCCCCGGGCTGGGCCAGTGTATGGTCGGCGCTGCGGCGACAGGTAGCGGCCTGGTGATGGCGAACGGGAAGGTTGTCGAGGGCTCCATTGAGTGGCGGCGAGGTAGTCGGCGATATCACGAGGTCGTTCGCCAATCTGTGGCCGGGGCGCGTTAACGGCGAAACCTCGCAGTCCCATCTCCCGGTATGGGCATCGGCGGTACACATGGCTGGCTTCTCCGCAGTGGTAGCAGAGCGGGCGGTGGTCGGGGGTGCGCCAAACGTCAGTCTTCCTTGGAATGCCGCGTTGCTTGAAGGGTTGGCGTGCTGGCGGCGGGGGTGGTGGTGGACGACGGAACTGTGTCGTCACTGCGCCCAGCCGTGGGCGCGGAGGGGGAACGTGACGGCGGGCTACAGCGGCGTATGTCATCGCTTGCGGCTGAGGTTGCGGCGATTCAGCGGCTACTCCAAGTTGTTGTTGGAGCTCCTCACGCATGGCGTCGGCAATCGAAGTCACTTGAGGCTGTGATGACGGGAACAGCTTCTGCAGCTTCTCCCGCACGACCACTCGGATAGTCTCGCGCAGGTCGTCGGTAGCCAGTGACTGAATTCCTGCGTAGTTTGTAGAGCTCGTGTGGCGGTTGAATTGCCGGTTCCGCATTTCGAGTGTCTTCTCGATGCTGGTGGCCTCGCGAAGGAATTCTTCTACGGTCGTCCGTGGGTTTCGTATCATTGCGCCGAAAAGTTGTTCCTTCACACCACGCATAAGTAGCCGGACTTTCTTCTCCTCAGGCATATTCGGTTCGGCGTGGCGGAAGAGACGGCTCATTTCTTCCGTAAAGATGGCTACGTTCTCGTTAGGTAGCTGTACTCGGGCGTCCAGCATAGCTTCGGCCCTTTCCTTGCGCACGGCGCTTGTAAAGGTGCGCATGAAGCCGGTACGGAACACGTCCCATTTTCTCAATGTCGACTCCCTGTTCTCGAACCATGCTCTGGCGGCGTCTTCTAGGGCGAAGTATACGTGCCGCAACTTTTCGTCGGAGTCCCAGTTGTTGAAAGTCGCGATTCGCTCGTACGTCTCCAGCCAGGATTCCGGGTCTGCAGTTGCTGCTCCATGGAAGGTTGGTGGGTCCCGAGGTTGCTGTAGAATAACGCGGGACACTGGGGCAGCGATTTGGGTTGTCTTGACCACTATCTTCTTTGTCGTTTCAGGCAGAAGTCTGTGCTATGGGGGCAGTCTTTGCAGTCTGCGGCTAGCACGCTGGCCTTGGGCGATGTCGGTTTTGTCCTCGGGCTTCGGGCTTGGATCGCGGCTTCGCGGGGGCGTTCGGTAGATGAACACACAAGCACGTCCACCAGATGTTACGTGGTCGTGACGTAAAAGAACACAGTAGCAGTACTGTGAAAATCAAAACTAGCTTTTATTGGGCGAACCTGTGCCCACAAAACAGGCTACACTTAAACACAACGAGAGCGGCGAACACAGTCGGCGATCGTCGAAAATCTGATCAGCGGGTCAAGCGTGTCGGCTTTTATAGAGCAGTCGTCGAATGTTCCAGACTAATCGTTCGGACCCGCGTGCCTTCCACAAAGTTCTACACCATTCGCGTCAGGTGATGAAATCAGATAACATAACGTTCGGCGACAACAGACAGCGGATAGAAGCATCGATAACGTTCCAGAAACTTCGGATACATACAGGCGCGTCCCACGCCATGCGATTACATTTGTTAGGCTGCGAAACGTGGTTGCCCGATAAAGATAAGTATACGTGTGAATATCCTGCATCTCGGTAAGCGCTGAAACATTTTCCGTTTTTCCTACTTTTTTCACACGTTTTAGGTGCTGTTCAAATTTCCCGAAATATATTACGTATCTAGCCGCGTTCATGGCCGCATACGTACGGGAGACAACGAATCCACGATAATAATACCACTGAGAAATACCATGTCGTTCCACCGGCAGCGTTAATTCGCAGATAATTCAGGCACGTTTTCAGGCATTTCAGATAGACGAAATTGACTTACACTGACACTACTGAAATGCCTCGCACTGCCTTTCGAGTTGTCGCTCAAAAGGAAGAGAAAAAAAATGATGAGAAGGTTTGCAGTATCCTGTTGCAAAGTATGTGAACTTTACAACAGTTGCAAGTTCACATACTCAATTTCATCAAGTAAACAAGGTCGTTGGGTGCGTCAATTTATTACTTCTATTTTTCACGTATATTTGTTTTTGCTGGTTTCCGTTTGTACTCCTGTAGATAGCATGTGTTCGCAACGGCTAAATTGCAAGCATTGCAAGTGCGGCACAAATGTCATGTGAATATCTTCCCCACGCCATGTCTACCAACAATGTATAACTGATCGCAGACGCATACGCATAACCTTAAAGGAGGCGTCATGTAATCGCTTTCCAACTGAAGGGCAAGGCCGCTTCCGAGGTCGCCTATTTTACGAGCGGTTCAGAACCATATTGTTTGGCGGCCAGTCTCGCACCCCGGAGGATGGACCCTTTGAGCGAAAGTCTCTGCCACTGAATCCTACTCCCATGTGATGCCTCAGCCTTGGGCGGCGCTTCAGTATCAGTCCCGTCTCGTTCAGGAAGAATTTTCCGATGCTTGAGTGCTGTTTAAGGTGGTCTTGAAATTCGCCGAAAACATATCGTGTATCTCAGTACACGCTGAAATATGTTTCCTTTTTCTTACTTTTATTTCCACGCGTTTTAAGTGCTGTTCAATTCCGCCGAAAATATATACTCTACCTTGGAGTTCTCAAGGCCGCATGCGTGCGTGAGATTTCTTACCACGATGTTAGGGCCACTGAGAATTGACACTATATCGTGCAACATATGGCGATCACCAAAACACGCCGATTGCGGATAAACCAAGGAATCTCTTGGCCACGTAGGCCCCTCTGGGCCGTACTTTTCCACCATGAGGTAGCCTCGCCACCTGCGGGACTTCCTGATTGAGCTACGTAGTGTGCTTAGTTTCCATAATAGGAAGTTCTGATCCTTCAATGACATTTTCTTTTATCAGACGATAGCGAGCTTGAATTTTCCCTCCTCCTCCGGTTCACTGCATCCACAGGCTTGGAGGGACGCCTGACACCGGCAAAAGAGGCCGAGATTGGGTGGGGCACTACTAATCCAAGTATACCGAAATTAGGAAAGCTCATTAAGCTTCAACAAAGACGCACCTTCACCGGAACACGGATTGGCCTCCCTGGTGCAGTATTCGTCCAGTCCCTCCTTTATGATTCCGATAATTAACCCATGGCCCTCAGTCGCCTACAGCTGCGGAGCACCTGAACAAAGAAGCGGTCCGACGGGTAACGCAGCAAAGGGGGCTGACAATCTCTGGAGCCATAGAGGCCGCCAATGATACGTGACCCTGGCAACCTTTAACACGCGAGCTCTGTCGAGTGCGTCTAGCTTAGCAGGACTCTTTGAGGAATTATGAGTCATTGTTTGGCATATCATTGGCCTTAGCGAAATCAGAAGAACTGGTGAGGCCTATACAGTTGTCAGTAACGGCCACGTCTTCTGCTATAGGGGTCTTCCATACAAGAAGCTGTACGGGGTAGGATTCCTAGTTCATAAGGAGATAGCGGGAAACACTGACAAATTCTGCAGAAATAATGAGAGGGTAGCAGTAGTCATAATGAACTTAATAAGAGCAATAGATTAAACGCAATACGCTCCAAGATCCAGTCACAATGACGCTCAGCAACATGAGTTCCATGTAGATGTTGAATTAGCGATAAGAAAAGTAAAAACACAAAATGCTGCAGTAATGGGCGACTTCAATGCCAAAGCGGAGAGAAAGCTGGCTGGTGAACAACCATTTGGCAACTTCGGCGTTGATTCTAGGACTGCTAAAAGAGACATGCCGTTAAAATTCGCCGAAAGAAATAAGCTGAGAATAGTAAACACCTTTTTATGAAACGTAGTTACAGAAAGTGGACTTCGAAAAGCCCTAATGGTGAAACAAGAAATGAAATACATTTCATACTTTTTGCCGATCCCAGCATAGTGCAGGATGTAGAAGTGATAGGTACGGTAAAGTGCAGTGATCATAGGTTAGTAAGGGCTAGCATTCACCTCAATTTGAACAGAGAAAGAGTAAGATTGGTTGTGATAAAGCAGGTCAACTTAGAGGCAGTAAGGGTAAAAGCTGACACATTTAGGCTCGTACTTCTAAACAAATATGCAGCCTTAGAGAAGAGCGATGGAGATGACATAGAGGTAATGAACGAAATCGTAACTAGGCTGACTTCAGAGGCAGCAAGTAATGTGGGAAGCAAGGCACCAAGGAAGCCAGTAGGCAAGCTCTCCCAAGTAACAAAGGACTTAAAAAAATTACCGACGATTACGTTACTTCCCAATGCGAAATTTGAGCGCAGCAAATAAGCTGTTTCACCTTTTCGATAGATTGAGGCAAAGAAATCGAGCAACACATGTATGCGCTATCACAGATTTTTTTAATTTTTCACACGTATTCCTTTAACAAAGACTGCACTAACTGTTCTTGACAGTCATGAAGGAAGCTTTGTGGTCGGAGAAATGTACTGATATATGTTCGACTTGGTACCACCGCACAGGGGTTGCATTGGAGGAGGAGCGAAGAAAGGAATTAAGTTTGAGCCGGCGCTTTGACAACCGGAGACTCGCAGGAAGAGGGGGGAGGGGGGCGGCGTGGACACCCAGCGGCAAACGATGGGGGCAGAAGCGCGCGCAGCAAGCGGACAACACGATAAAGGGAGGAGGGAAGAGATAGCAGCGACTGACTGATGCCGCTGACGCCGATAGTGAGTCAACCCCAGCTGCGGAGTTGGTTTCAGGGGCAACGCCGCCGATGCCGACACAAACAATATGATACCCTCGCTTCCGCAGCGCTAAGAACCAGGTCTAGCCGTGGGAAGGTGGTCACGTATTCGTCGACGTGCCGGGGCCTACGTGAAATAACCGGCGCGTCGGCAACTGAAGAGCACCCTATCCGCCACACAAGAACAGGGGGGGGGGGGGACCCTTTCCTCCTCTTTCTGCATGGCGGCGACGGTGTTCTATGCAGTCACGTTATCTTGACTCTCTAGCGGCGTCAGCGGCATCCAACGGTATCAGTCGGTCGCTGCTAGCGCTGGGGGGATGAAAGGGGGGCGGAGCTGGTTACGAGGTCGACGACAACGCCGACGACGACGCGAAACCCAGGAACGGACGCCAAAGAGCTGCGCTCTAAAAAGAGACGACAAAGAATGAAAGTGTCCAACTCAAGAGACAAGATAGAATTCGCGGACCTCTCAAAACTGATCAACAAGGCGAATATAAGTGATATTCGAAACTATGAAGTCAGAAATCGTATGAAGCCGTAAACAATATACGCAGCCTGTAATCATCGAGAAGGAAACTTAGCATGGCACAAACCAAGGTGCACGCACTGAAAGGATAAGCATTGTGATATCATCAATCTCGAAGGTATAGTAAAATCAGCGAAAGAATATTCAAGTGACTTGCACAGTACCCAGATGAGTTACGATACCACCATCCAAAATAGTAATGAACAGGATACAGAAACTCCTCCTATAATTGGCGATGAGGTCAGGAGGGCCTTGAAAGATGTGAAACGGGGAAGAGCGGCAGAAGATGGAGCAAAAGTCAATTTATTCGAAGATTGGGGAGACATAATGCTTGCAAACGTGGCGGCTCTCTATGCGAAGTGTCTATCGACAGCAAGGCTCCCGCAAAACTGGCATAATGCAAACATTACACCAATCCACAAAGCGGGAGACGATCAGCCTCTCTGTGTGGCTTTCATAGATTACTAAAAGGTATTTGATACAATAGAGATAGTAGCAGACAAATATGCATTACGTTATCAATGAGTATAGGCCGCTTACGTAAATAACTTGGAAAATATCTACAGAGGTTCCACAGCTACCTTAATTCTACACAAAAAAGTAGGAAGATGCCTATAAACAAAGGTTTGAGACAAGTAGACACAATCTCTCCGATGCTATTCACTGCGTGCTTGGAAGAGCTATTCAAGCTATTATTCTGGGAAGGCTCAGAAGTAAGGATCGACGGTAAATATCTCAGCAACCATCGATTTGCCGATGATATGGACGAAGGCCGCTCCCTGCGATCTCCAATTACCCCCGTCCTGCGCCAAGGATTCCAACTAGCACCCTCAAATTTTCTAATTGTGTCGCACCACCTAATCTTCAGCCGTCCTTTACTGCGCTTCCTTCTCTTGGCACCAATTGTGTCACCTTATTGGTTGAACGCTTATCTAATCTGCGCATTATATGACCTACGCAGCGACATCTTTTTAGGTTATTGTCAAATAGAATATCGTCTATACCTGTTTGTTCTTTGATACAAACCACTCTCTTTCTGTCGCTTAAAGTGATGCCTGGCATTCTTTGTTCTTTCGCTCTTTGCGCGGTCGTTAACTTGTTCCGAAGCTTCTTTGTCAGTCTCCAAGTCTCTGCCCCATATGTCAACACCGGTAAAATACAATGATTGCGCACCTTCCTATTTAATGATACAAGTAAGCTTTCAGTCGGGAGCTGGCAATATCCGCCATATGCTATCCAACCAATTTGTATTTTTCTGTGAATTTCCTTCTCATGGTCAGGGTTCCCTGTGACTAGTTGATCAAGGTAAACGTACTCCTTCACAGACTATTGAGGTATACTTATGATCCTGAACTATTGTTCCCTTTCCTGGGTATTCATCATTATCTTTGTCTTCTGCACATTAATCTCCAACCCCACTCTTACACTATCCCTGTTAAGGTCCTCAATCATTAGTTGTAACTTGTCTGCAGTGTTGCTAAAACGACATTGTCATCAGCAAACCGAAGGTTGCTGAGGTATTCGCCGTCGATTCTAACTCCCAAACCTTCCCAGTTTAATAGCTGCAATACTTCTTCGAAGTACGCAGTGAATAGTCCTGGAGAGATTGTGTCTCTTTGTCTGACCCCTTTCTTTATCGGCGTCTTCCTACTTTGGGGAATCTCTGGAGACATTTTCCAGGGTATTTACGTAAGTCGTCTCTACTCATTGATTGCGCAGTGCCTGTATGACTGATGGTATCTTTACTGAATGAAAAGTTTTTTGTAATCTATGAAAGCGATATAAGAAAGCCTATTGTGCTCTGTGGATTTCTCGATAACCTGATTAATCACCCATGGATGTGTCCCATCCTACAATATCCCTTCCTGAAGCCAGCCTGCTCCCTTAGTTGACTAAAGTCCAGTGTTGCGCTTATTCTATAGGAGATTATTTTGGTAAATGTTTTGTATAATACTGGAAATAAGCCAATGGGCCTAAAATTTTTTATTTCCTTACCATCTCCCTTTTTGTGGATTACTACAATGTTGGCCATCTTCCAGTTTTCTGGGGTCCTTGCAGTCGGTAAACACTGCGTATAGACAGCCGCATTTTTTTCTAGCATTATGTCTCCTCCTTCTTTAATTAAATTGATTGTTTTTCCGTCTTCTCCTGCCGCTTTTCCACGTTTCATGTCTTGGAAGGCACTTGTGACCTCATCTTTAGTTTAGTTTAGTTTCTGTATCCTTTTCATTATTGTTTCGAATGGAGTGCTCCTGTGTGCTCTGGGTACTGTATTGGTCAGTATAGAATTCTTGCACTGCTTTTATTATAGCTTCGAGATTGCTGATGATATTACTCGGCTTCTCTGTCAGTGCATACATCTTGGTTTGTCCTATGCCAAGTATCCTTCTCACTTATTTCAGGCGGCGTTCATATCTTATAGCTTCTTCAGTCTTTCTCACGTTATATTTTGGAAATCGGTTATTTTCGCCTTGTTGATCAGTTTTGACAGTTCCGTGAATTCTATCCTAATATCATGAGTCGGACACTTGTATGCTGTGCCGTTTCTTTATTAGGCCGTTGCAAGAGCTACACATGGAAGAGCGTGCCTACTGGTTGCCTTGGCGCCTTGCCTCCCACTTCAGCTGCTGCTTTTGAAGCCAACCCCGTTACGGTTTCATTCAGTACACCTATGTCATCATCATATCATCATCATCTCTCTGTCCTAAGGTTGCATATTTGCTTGCAGGTTCGAGTCTAAATTTGTTTGCGTTCGCCCTTACTGCCTCTAAGTTGACTTGTTTCTTCTTCACCTATTTTACTATTTCACTGCTCAAATTGAGGTGAATCGTAGCCTTCACCATCCTATGATCGCTGCATTTTACGCTACCTATCATTTGTACATCTTGCACTATGCTGGGATCGGCAGAAAGTCTGATCTGATCTACTTCCTCATCGTCGTGACTGGATGTTGGAGCGTAGGCTTGTATTTCCTTTAATCTGCACCTCTTATTAAGTTTGATTACGACTACTGCCTTCCTCTCATTAATGCTGTAGAATATGTAAATGTTCCCCGCTGTCCTTATGGATTAGGAATCCTACCTGGCATTGCCTCTGATCACGAAGTCCTTTATAGCTGAGAACATGGCCCTTATTTAGCAATGAATAAACCTCACCAGTTCTACATCTCTTACTAAGGCTTACAATATCGCAAACAACGTCTGATAGTTCCTCATAGAGTCCTGCTAAGCTAGTCTACTCGAGAGATTTTGACTGTTCCATGTTGACTGGGTCAGCTTCCAATGACGGCATGTCCGGACCCAGAAATTATTAGCACCTTCTGTTGCGTTAGAGGTCTGACCGCCGCCTTAGTCAAATGCTCCGCTGCTGCAAGGGACTAAGGCCATGTTTTAATTGTAGATATCGTCAGAGAGGTTGTGGTCGAATACTACACCAGGGAGGACAATTCCTGATCTGGTAATGGAGAGTCTCTGTTCAAGATTAGTGGACCTTCCTAATATGGTTGTACCTGGATTGGTATAGCCCACTCGCTCTCGGAATATTTCGCTGTTATGAGGCGTCAGTCCAAGCTTGCAGATGTAGTGCACTGGAGAATTTCAAATGCAGATACACCATCGTAAAAAATGAAAAAAAAACACGGGGGAGGGGGGGGGGTGGATTTGAACTTCCCACTACCGCTACAGGGTATCCGACATAGCTGAGTAGGATAAAGCCGCAGGCAGCTGGGCTACCTTGTGGCCAAAAAGTACGGCCCACATGCCCCCACGTGCCTAAGAGATCCACTGATTTGTGCGTCCTTTGCCGATTTTGCGGTTTTGCGGGATTGCGGGTGATAGGATGCACAATATAGTGTCAATTCTTCGTGGTCCTAGCCTCCTGTTTCCCGAATCTGATGCATGCACGCGCTCTTGAACGCGCCTAGGGACACGATAGATGTTCATTGAACTTGAACAGCAATTAACACTTGTGTGTAAAAATAAAAAGGGGAAAGTTTTCAGTGCTTACCGAGAGGCGCCGAGTCGCTATGATCCGCTGGTCGCGTCCTGCTTGTCCCTTGGCGTCCGAAAACTATCGCTCCCTGGTAGCTATTCAGAATGGTGAGTCGTGCCGCCGTATCAATACCGCTCTGAGTCTCGCGCAAAGCAGGCGACCTTGACCGCTCCCAATATCGTCTTCAGCCTTGCTACAGCTTTGGACAGCAGTTAAACTAGAGCTAATGGGACGAGGTAAATGCCACGGCGGGGGGTGGGGAGGGGGAGGTTGAATGACCCCGTAGTTTTTCTGGGAACTTTCTGGGCCATAACGCTAAAGAGTTGTGAATCGTATGCTTCACATAACCTGCAGTGGTGCCTTATTTGAACTGTCGGACCCAGCATTAACATTTCGCGATTGTAAGCCATTCACCGCTCTTTTATCACCACTGCCGCAATACAAATCTTGTGAATAGAAACGAAAATAAGCAAGCAAGACCAACCGCACATGTAGACGAAAGAAATGGATGCCTATATGATCGTGCTGACGGGCTGAAAATCTGTGTGTGAATTTTGCAGCTAGATGTTGTTGCTACTTGACTGTTCTTATTCTTAGCGTGAATACTGCAAACAAGAACCGTCCCATTATTTTTCTCTGTTCCCGTTGTGCGGAAATTTTGTATCCTGAAAGAAAGCGCGTTTCGGCATTTACCACCATTCAATGCTTTAGGGAAAACTACGGGGAATGGGGGTGATGGAAATTTATGACGATGAGCTAAACGAGAACAAGGTGAGAGCGGCCGTTTTGGCTAGTCGGCTTGTCTTTGTCAAGGCACATTTAGGCTCATCCCACATATATTGCATGAAACCCTGCCTGAGGTGTAGTTGCCGTTCGTCTAAGCCACCTTGCTAGAATATCTGATCGAAGCGGAAGTGTTGCTCTGATGTGAATGAGACAACTCATTAAGAGCATCAAAAAGTGGGCATGATAAAGTAAAAAGAGAGATGGTTGCGTGGTCAAATAAACGCCGAGGCAATAGCACATAAAAATATTCCCGGCTATTTATGCGGCTTACAGCGAAATTTCAATGGGTGCCATATAGCGCATTGATCTCTCGTAGTATCCACAGCTTACGCTTGCGTTTACTCTGCTCACTTGTTCGTTCCCTGTTATTCATTTCCTGGAGCATAAATATTTTCATTAAGGTTAGACAAGTGTTGTCAAAGAGGTTTCAATTTTTCTTTCGGGCGGTGCAGTTTCTGTGTACGTACTGGTATCTATAAACAGGCGTGGGAGAGCAGAAAGAAAGTGTCCTTTTATGCGTGCGTTATTTGCAGGAGTTTATTTTTTCTTCCAGCCTACAGTTTCGTATGCATGAATGGGCGCATTTTCGGTACGGGGTCTTCTACGAGTACGGTAAACGGGGAGACTCAATTTCCGGAGATCTACTCATCTGTGGACACGGTGAGCTGCACAACTTCTTTTTGTGGAGTGTACGTGATATTTTCCATCCGCAACTCACTCTCGGAATTCTCTGATAGCAACGCTGGAGTGATGCCCTGTTCGGCGCGCTGGTTGCCTTTAATGTGCGCGTCTTCTGCTCGTTCGTTGTGTTATTCTTTGCTCCTGACCATACGACGTACCATGTTTATGGGCACATTTCACCTGTGACCAGTTGGAAAAATTACATGGCAAATTAGAGACATTATCGTATTTCCTTTCCTAAGAGTCCAAAAGGAACTAGTGTTGTACATACGCATTAATGACTCTAGTTCTTCTAAAATGGTACCTTGAGCGGATTTTACTCAGCTGCACCGTTTTTGCGGATTACGGGAAAAATTAGAGAACTTCATCTGCGCAGCGCTTAATCAGGTTATTCACAAAAATTTCGATGTCTGCACACATACCCGTGGCGCGTCCGTCTTCGGGACAACGCCACATATGGACATTAAATTATCACGGCGAACGCCTGGGTGAACATAGAACGTGCGGCAGAGCGCGCGTATACCGTTAGACATAATATTCCTGGACTGATGCACTGGTATGCGGCCTTGCGATGTCGTGCATGAGTAATAACTGTCCAAAAGACGAGAAGTGGTGGTCGTCCTGCCGAATGCTTTGGCGCAAACATTTTAGAACGTCTGCCTTCGTTGTTTCTCCTTTAGTCACCTTAGAATGGCGCGCCGAAGCTATAGCACAAAAGAGAAAGGCGTGTCAACCATACGTATATGGAATACATACTGCGAGTATATGTAACCAGTTAGCGTTCCGATCGCCCAGAGACAGGCGACGGGGGTGCATCGCCATTTATGAGTCACCCCCACCGGCAGACGCGTGGTGGCAGTAGGAGTCTCCTCATTTTCGTTTCTGTCATGCTAGGGACATGTTTAGCATATATGATACGCCATGCAGTACGTCATAATACAATGCAGCAAACTCACAACCAAAGCACAATCAACATCGTCGAACGCACATACATCCGCTGACGAAATCCTTGGCCGCCCCTTGAAGCGCCTTTCGCGTTGTAGAGCGGAATACTAACTAATCATGAATAATTATAATTAGAGCATCTAACACCAATTACCTTTCCCAAATGCTGTCAATTCCAGGTCTCTTCATAGAAACTCGGGCACATTTCATACCGCGTTCTGGTTCCCTGTTCGTCCCGTCGGAAACAATATAACCACCAATGAGTCAGCGTTTAATCGTCGTGCAAAAGTTATGTGTACAAAACTTAGCCCATCTTTTTTATTTCCATAAACATTGGCAGCTCTGCATTTGGTTAGCACGTCATCGTACGATGTTCTTATTGCACCCCAGCATCGTCTGTCGCGTTTTGTTGCGGGGGAAATACCAAAACAACCCTGTGTATAGATATAAGTGTTCCCAGGTTGTTGGAATTATTCAGGAGACCTCCACATAGGAGTGCCTTATTATCAGATGGTGACTTTTATGCGTAAAGCATCAAACTTAATTTAATTTTATTTACTGTGGAGAGGCAGGACTCCTTTATTAACTATTGAAAAGAACCTGCAAGGAGGTAATAACATCATCATCATATCTTTAAATCAAGACCTAAAAGACAGACCTATATTATTAGACCCATCCCATTGAATAAAAGACGTATTAGTGTTTTCCCCTTCCTGAGGATGCCTGGATAATACGAAACTAAATACCACGTGACATGACCGCTTGTGCGTCATGACAGCACGGCTCGCAAACATTCCGCATATAAACGAGCATAGCATTTACCCGGTTGTGCTGCCGCTGCGCCTTCTTAACGCTTTCATGAACCGCCATGCGGGAAGCACATCGCTGGCGTAAATCTCATAGCCAACGCCTGCGTCACCGCCCTATCGCCATTTAAGCGGTAGCACAACCTGCTGACTTCGGAAAATTGTCGAATATTGAACGGCCTATACCTCCTTTGGAATAGCGCCGGCAGCAAAAAGACGAGGAAAAACATAGTGCCAACCAAGTGTAGACGCTGAAGAAGACAAGGCCGACGAACACGAGGCAAAAATGGGAGTTCTAATGATTCATTGGGTAAATTTTGATTACATCCGTGTACTCTGTATCTTTCCGTCTCCGCTTTCGTATTCGTTACTCACTCTTGTGATATCTTAATATTATCGCATTTAACGCGCAATTACGTCGGCGTTCTTTTGAATACGTTGACCTTGTCTTTGACACCTGGCTGAGCCTTCTCTTGACAGAGAGGCCAGGGGGTAAAAATTGGAGACGGTGTGGTCTATGGTTCAATGTGGTTGATTTTGGTCGTTTAGAGCTACTTACCGCCGTAACATCAATTTTACCTACAGTGGGACTCATTCTCTCTTCTCGTTGACACGTCTCCAACTGCCCGCCGGGAACCATCACCTTGCGCAAGCGCTGTTTATTCCTAGAAAACCAGCTCCGTATTCCAAATGCGTACCATGCGGTATCTTTGACTCAGTACAACGTCATCTACGGTGGTGCACCCTTTGCAGGGGTAAAAGCTCATTGCGATTAATTTAGGTGTCTGCGTATACATCGCGGATCTCGGTGCTGTTCTTTTAGGTGCTGTTCAAATTCGCCGAAATATGTCGTGTATCTAGTCGCGTTCATGGCCGCATGCGCAAGCTTCATGGAACCTTGCGCAGACGAGTTTTGTGTCTTCTTTCTTTTTTTCGCCTCAGTGCTCCCTTCAGTTGATAGGCGGCGTTCGTGTTGTCCACTTCTCTACTCTTGCGTCCTGTCTGCAACGCCTCAGCTCTTTTTTGCATTATGAATCCTTACCAACTAGTTCAGCTTTCTGTCGTTCTAGGTGTCTCCCCCGTTCCACCTGTACCAGACGGTGACTACGTCGTATCTCCTAATCCGGATGTCCTGGTCTCGCATAACGTCGCTTTCCCTGACAATGTCGTTGTCATTTCGGACAACGCGTCCGGCCATCCCCTCGTGAACTTTGGACTCTGTACATGAGTACTCCGGCGCGGAATATCCCTGGCTCAAATAACGCCAGCCAGAGACTACCACATTTCGGCTTTAACTTGTGACAGCTCCTCGTGTTCAAGTCCTGCATCACTCCCTGTCCCTTCAGACTTGAATGCCCTAACAAAAATGATTCCTCCCGACCTTCCTCCCCAGCGTACTCAAGAACTACGTTGCCTCCTTGCCTCATACAGCGACATATTCGACCTAGGAGAATGCACTCTAAGACAAACATATGTCGTAAAACGTCGAATAAATACCAATGATGCGAGCCCGATCTATCGGCGACCCTACCGCGTCTCGCCTACTGAGTGATATATCTTCAAGCACACGAAGTTGTCAATCTGCTTTCTCGAGATATCATTCAACTTTCTTGCAGCCCGTGGGCATCCACATTTGTATTAGTTAAAAAGAAGGACAACAGTTTGCGATGTTGCGTCGTATATCGACACCTCAACAACATAAGAAAGAAAGACGTCTATCCGCTACCACGCATTGACGATGCCCTGAATTGCTTGCACGAAGCACAATATTTTTCCTCAATCGGGCTTTGCTCTGGCTACTGGAAAATTGCCGTCGATGACATGAACCGCGAGAAGACAGCTTTTATTACTCCCGATGGCCTGTATCAGTTTAAAGTGATGCCTTTCGGTTTATGTAATGCCCCGGCCACATTTGAACGAATGATGGATGCCCTCCTACACGGTTTTAAGTGGTCCATCTGCCTCTGTTACCTGGACGACATGATCGTTTTTTCTCCGACTTTTCAGGCACACCTCCAGCGCCTGTCCACGATCCTATCTGTTTTCCGTATGGCGGGGCTACAACTAAATTCGTGCAAGTGCCACTTCGGCCGTCGTGAAATTTCTGTGCTCGGGCATCTCGTCGATTCTTCCCGCGTACGCGTTGATCACAATAAAATTCGGGCAGTCAAACACTTTCCCGTGCCTATATGTGCCAAGGATGTTCGCAGCTTTTTGGGCCTTTGCTCCTACTTCCGTCGGTTTGACCGAAAATTTGCGAACGTTGTGCGCCCTCACAATCAGCTCCTCAAGAAAGACGCTGCATTCATTTGAGGCCCTGAGCAAGCTGGTGCTTTAACCGAGCAGATTGGTCTACTTACGTCCCCGCCAATTCTCGCTCACTTTGATGCGTCGGCTCCAACAGAAGTCGGTACCGATGCCAGTGGTGACGGTATTGGAGCTATCCCGGCGCAGAAACAACAAGGGCGAGAACGTGTTATTGCCTACGCCAGCCGCCTTCTTTACTCTTCGGAGGGCAATTCTATCCCCGAACGCGAGTGTCTGGCTCTCGTTTGGGTAGTAGGTAAATTCCGCCCCTATTTGTACGGCCGCCCATTCACAGTCATCACTTATCACCACGCTCTGTGTTGGCTTTCGTCCCTCAAAGATCCATCAGGCCACCTTGGCCGCTGGGATCTGCGCCTTCAAGAATACAACTATTCAGTTGTTTACAAGACCGGCCGGTTACATCAAGATGCGGACTGCTTATCGAGCTATCCTCTCGACCCTCCTGATGTTTCTGCGGCCGGCATACCTGTCACCGTTCTCTCTCTGGCTGCTTTTCGTGACATTGGAGCCGAACAACGTCGGGACGCCTCCTTGTAACACCTTATTCAACGGCTCACTTCAACGACGCCTGATCCTTCCCTTCGCATATTTGAACTTCAAGATGGTATATTGTACTAACATGCGCCCGGAGGGCCCTGCCCGAATCTTCGTTGTGCCTGAGAATCTGCGTCAGATTTTCTCGCACAGCTTCATGATGTACTGATTGCAGGTCACGATGGTGTGTCACGGACTTATGACCGCGTTCGCCGGAGCTTCTTTTGGCCTGGTCTATACCATGACGTCTGTGGATATGTCGCTGCGTGCGGTCTTTCTCTACGACGCAAAAAGCCGACCACACGCCCTGCATGTCGCCTTCAACCACTTGACGCACCATCAGAACTATTCTTCCATGTATGTGTTGAACTTTTAGGCCCTATTCTTGCGTCTGCTTCGGAAAACAAGTGGATTGCTGAAGCAACAGACTACGCCACCCGACATGCAATCACACGGGCTCTTCCGACAAGCTGTGCAACCGAAGTCGCGTACTTCATCCTAGAAAACGTCATCTTTCACCACGGCACCCCTCGACAGCTCCTCACCGACCGAGGTAGCTACTTTCTTTCTGAAGTTTTCAGCTTTCTACACATTCTGCACAGGTGCGCGACTTACTACTGCTTACCATCCCTAAACAAACGGTCTAACCGAGCACCTTAACCGCACCCTTACTGACATGATCTCCATGTATGTCTCTGATGACCATCGCGACTAGGACGTTACGCTGCCGTTCGTTACTTTCGCGTATAATTCGTCTCGCCTAGATACCGCAGGCTTCTCTCCATTCTTCCTCTTGTTTGGCCGCGACCCTCTGTTACCTTTGGACGCCGTTCTGCCTGCTAGTCTGAATTCCACACGCGAGTAAGCCCTTGAAGCCATCCTCAAAGCACAAGAAGCACGCCATATTGCCCGACGTCGACTTGTGGAGTAGCAGGACAATCAGCGGCGCTTATATGACGCCCGCCATCGTGACTTCCATTACACACCGGGCGCCATGATTCTTCTTTGGTCGCCGTCGCGACTGCTTGGCCTCTCGGAGAACCTACTTTCACGCTACTCTGGCCCTTACCGTGTCTTGGGTCAAGTAACTGACGTCACGTACGAAATCAGCCCTCTTGAGCCAACCGTGGCTCATCAACGCTCCGAAGTGGTCCACGTCGCGCGTCTTATGTTGTATCATTCTTCCGCCTCCTAACCAGCACCGAGCCAGTGCTTCAGCCACCGGGGGTCATGTGACACGCTGACAAAGAAAATGTTTGAAGCCTTGTCGGAAAAGAGGCTCTGGACTTCGCGTGCTGTCTACCATGTTGTCAGCTGCTGCAATTATTGTTTAATATCTTGTAAATATACGTGTGACTGTTTTTAACCCCTTAATAATATGTTTGATCTTGTCCTCCTCTGATATTGACATGTTCACCCGTTTGCAAAGGTCTACAATGTCCTCTATGTAGCTCGTGAAGTTCTCTCCGGCCTCTTGGGATCGTGTGCGCAAACGTTGTTCTGCACGAAACTTTCGTGCTGCTGGCCGACCAAAAACTTGGGTAAAGCTGGTCTTGAAGACCAACCACGCAGTGTGGTCGGCTTCATGGTTTAGAAACCAAAGTTTAGCAACGTCCGTAAGATAGAATGCGACGTTTCTCAACTTGGTAACATCGTCCCACTGGTTATGGGCACTCACTCGCTCATAAGAGGAGATCCAATCTTCAACGTCTTTGTCATCTGTGCCGGAGAAGATAGGGGGATTTCGCTGACGCAAGACACCTGCACAGACCAAGATGGCCGGCGCCGTTGGAGGAGTTGGAAGAGCGCATGTGTCGTCGGGCGTGATGGGGGTAGAGGGCGACTCATAATAGCACTCATAATAGAAAGATGTGCCCCTGTGTCGATGAGTGCCGTGACAGGATATCCATCAACGTCAACGTCAAGAAGGTTTTGGTTCGTGTTTAACGTGTGCAGAGGATTTGAGGGCAGTGTCGACAACGCAGCTTCACCTCAAGAAGCTGCAGTGCCTAGTTTTCCGGCTGGGCCCGGGATGTTATAGGCGGCGAAGAGAAGCGGCGGGGTTGGGGCGAACGGGATTGACGGCGTTGAGGTGAGGGCGAGCGGCTGTAGTGAAGGTTCGGAGCAGGAACATCAGCGGCAGTGGATTCACGGCGGGTGGCATAGAGGACAGAAGGTCCAAAGGTGCGGGAGTAAGTGGCGGCGTATGTCCGAGGAGGTGGAGGCCATCGGTTGCGGCAGTGACGAGCGATGTGGCCTATGCGACAGCAGTGGAAGCAGATTGGTCTGTAAGGGTTTGGTTCAAACGCACTCGGAATTCCGTGGCGAGGACGGGGATCGCTGACCTCCACCAGAATGTTACGTGTAGGAAGACACAGACAAAAGAGGTTATTTACAGACTATTTACACTAGACGGGAGCCAGAGCGCCAGGCCGACATTCACTCGCGCCAACGGCACAGACCCACATCGTCGTCGTTCTCACGGCGGCTCGTCTCATGCGTATCTACCGATAATGTCGTAATAATATTTACCATGGTATTTACCTAAGCGGTCTCTACTCTTTGATTACGCAATGCCTCTATGACTGTTGGTATGTCTACTGAATCAAATGTTTTTGCGTAATCCATGAAAAGCATATAGAGAGGCTTACTGTACTCTGCGGATTTCTCGATTACGTGATTAATGACATGAATGTGATCCATTTTACAGTATCCCTTCCTGAAGCCAGTTCCCTTGGTTGACTAAAGTTCGGTGTTGCCCTTATTCTATAGGAGAATATTATGGTAAATATTTCATATAACAATGGGAGTAAGATAATGTGCCGATGATTTTTCAGTTCTTTAACGTCTCCTCTTTGTGTGGATTAGTATAATGTGTGCATTCACCCAGTTTTCTGAGACCCTTGCAGTCGGTAGACAATTCCTATAGGGAGCCGCCAGTTATCTAGCATTATGTCTTCTCCATCTTTGATTAAAACGAGTGTTATGCAATCTTCTTCTGCCGCTTTTCCCTGTTTGATATATTTCAAGGCCCTTCTGACTTCATCTTTAGTTATAGGAGGAGTTTCTGTATCCTGTTTCTTATTCTTTCGAATTAAGTACTCCCGACTCCTCTGGGTACTGTACAGGTCAGTAGAGAAATCTGTGGCTGCTTTTATTACACATTCGAGATTGCTGATGATATTACCCTGCTTATCTTTCGGTGCATACATCTTGGTTTGCCGTGTGCCAAGTTTCCTTCTCACTGATTTCGGGCTGCGTCCTTTTTTTACGGCCTCTTCAGTCTTTCTCACGTTATAATGGCGAATATCAATTGGGCACTTTCTTTGCGTGTAATTTCTTTATTAGGTCCTGTGTTACATGGGAGAGCTTCCCTACTGGATGCTTTGCCGCCATGCCTCCCACTTCAATTGCGGCATCTGAAGCCAGCCTCTTTACGGTTTCAATCATTACGTCTATGTCGTCATCTCTCTGTTCTAAGGCTGCATATTTGTTATCATGTACGAGCCTAAAGTTGCCTGCTTTTAACCTTGTTGCTTCTCTGTTGACCTGTTTCTTCTTGACCAATTTTACTGTTTCTCTGTTCAAAGTGAAATGAATCCTATGATCACTGCGCTTTACCCTACCTATCACTTCTTCACCCTGCACTATGTTTGATCGGCAGAAAATATGAAATCAATTTCATTTCTAGTTTCACTATTAGAGCTTTTCCACGTCCAGTTTCTCTTGCTACGCTTCCTGAAAAGGGATGTTCATTATTCTCAGCTTATTTCTTTCTGTGAATTCTCCCGGCATCTCTACTCTAGCGTTTCAACAATCGACGTCGTAGCGGACAATTGCCTGTTCACTCAACTGCCTTCCCCTACTTCAAAACTGAAGTCTACCATGACTACTGTACACCGAGTTTAGACTTTTCTCATCGCTAGTTAAACATCTTCAATAAACTAATCTACTTCCGCATCGTCGTGACTAGATGTCGGAGCCTAGGCTTGTCCTGGGTTCAATCTATACCTCTTATTACCTCTCTTTACCTCTCGACTACAGCTACCCTCTCATTAATGCTGGAGGACTCGTCAATATTCCCTGCCATGTCCTTAAGGATAAGGAATCCTACCCCTTATTGGTTTTTATCACGGAGACCTCTGTAGAAGGGGATATGGCCATTATTTAGCAATGTATAAGCCTCACCAGTTCTTCTAATCTTGCTAAGGCCGATAATATCCCAAGTTACATCGGACAGTTCCTCAAAGTGTCCTCAAAGCGGCACTCGACAGAGTTCGGCTGTTAAGGGTTGACAGGGTCAGTTTTAAATGGCGGCCTCTCCCGACCCAAGCATTCTTAACACCTTCCAGGTCTGACTGCCAGTTACAGGTCTGACTGCCGCCTTGGTCAGGTGCTCTGCAGCTGCTGGGGAATGAGGGCCATGGTTTATTTGTAGATATCGTCAGGGAGGTTGTGGCCGAATACTACACCAGGGAGGCCAATTGCTGTTCTTGTGAAGGATTGTCTTCGTTCAAGCTTGTTGGGCGTTCCTAATTTGGTTACACCTGGATTAGTGTAGCCCCCCTCACTCTCGGCATCTTTCGGGGGTGTCAGGCGTCACTACAAGCGCGCAGATGTAGTGCACTGGAAAATGTCAAATGCAGATACACCATCGTACAAAAAAAGCGGGGGCAGGGATTCGAACTTTTGACTGCACCAATAGAGCATTCGACATAGCTGAGCAAGTTAGTCACGCAGGCACCAAAAAGTACGGCCGACATACCCTTATTTGTCGAAGACATCGGCTGATTTGTCTGCGCTTTACGCGTTTTGCGGTTTTGCGTGCTTGCGGGTCATAGGTTGCGCTATATAGTGTCCATTCTCCGTGGTCCTCACCTCTTGTTTTCCGAATCTCACGCATGCACGCAGTTTTGAACGCGCCTAAGTACACGATATATTTTCGCTGAATTCGAAGAGCAGTGAACCCTTGTGTGCAAAAATGAAAAGGAAAAAATTTTCCCCGCTTGCCTAGTGGCACTGAGTCGCATTGATCCGCTCGTCGCGTCTGCTTGTCCCTTGGCGTCCGAAAACTAGCGCTACCGGGTAGCTATTCAGAATGGTGAGTCGTGCCGCCGTGTCAATACCGCTCTTAGCCTCGCACAAAGCCTGCAACCTTGACCGCTACCGATGGTGTCTTCAGACTTTCTACAGCTTTGAACAGCGGCAATGACAGGGAGGAAAGGGGGTGGTAGCTGACCCCGTAGTTTTCTGGGAACGCTGTGGGAAATGCGATGTATTTGGGAATTGTATGCCTAATTTGCCCTACAGTGGTGTCTTCTTCAAATCAAACATGGTTTGAACAATTCGCGCGTGCAAGCAATTCACAGCTCTGCTACCTACGCGGTCGCAATAGAATCTTCGGGAATACAAACGAAAATACGGCAGAAAGGATAACTGCAGATGTAGAGGAATGGAATGGACGCAAGTACGATCGTTCTGATGTGCTGAAAATATGTGTGTTAACTTTACAGCTAGGTGTTGTTGCTACTTGCTCTTCCTTATTCTTTGCGTGAATACTGTAGACAAGAACCGTCCTGTTATTTTTCTGTGTTCTTGTTGTGCGGAAATTTCGCATCCTCAATAAAGAAAAGCCCGTTTTGGCATCTGCCACCATTCAAAGGACGCTCTATGCCGCTGACTTTGCACAACCAGGGAAAACATGGGGAATGCGGGAGATAGAAACTTAATACGATGAGCTAAACAATAACAAGGTGAAAGCAAAAGCCAGCGTTTCGGCTGGTGGACGCGTCTTTGTCAAGGCACATATAGGCTCATCGTACATGTATTGCATGAATACCTCCCTGAGGTGTCGTGAAGGTTCGTATAAGTCACCTTGCTAGATTATGTGATCACAGGGGAAGTAACGCTCTGATGTGAATGAGATCACTCGTTAAGAGCAACACAATGTGTGCATGATAAAGTAAAAAGAGAGGTCATTGCGTTGTCAAAAAAAAAACGCGGAGCTCCTCGCACAAAGGAATATTCCCGGCCGCGTCTACGGTTAAAAGCGAAATTTCAACGGGTGCCATATAGCGGATTGATCTCTAGTGGTATCCACAGCTTACGCTTGCATTTCCTCTGCTTACTTATTGGTTCCCTGTTATTCTTCATTTCCTGGAGCCCTAATTATTTTCATTAAAGTTGGACAAGTGTTGTCAGAGACGTTTCATTTTTCTTTCGGGTAGTGCAGTTTCTGTGTACGTATTGCTATTTATGAACATGCGTCGGTGAGCAGAAAAAGAAGTGTACTTTGATGCGTGCGTTGATTGCACGACTTTATTTTTTCTTCCAGCTTACACTTTCGTATACATGAATGGTCCCATTTCCGTTATGGGGTGTTTTACGAGTACGGTAAACGGAGAGACTCAATTTCCGGACGGCTACTCCTCGGGATGCACAAGTGAGCAGCACAACTTCTTTTTGTGGAATGTCGGCGACATTTTCCATCCGCCACTCGCTCTCAGAATTCTATATTAGCACCACTGGAGTGATGCAGTGTTCGACGCGCTGGTTGCCATTAATGTGCGCGTCTTCAACTCATTCATTGCGTTATTCTTTACTCACGACCATACAAAGCACCACGTTTATAGGTACATTTCAGTGCCTATATTTCAGTGCCATTTCAGCCCTAAATATTTCCTTTAAAGTTAGACAAGTGTTGTCAAAGAGGTTTCAATTTTCTTTCGGGTGGTATAGTTTCTGTGTACGTATTGCTATTTATACAGATGCGTCGGAGAGCAGAAAAAAAGTGTGCTTTTATGCGTGTGTTGATTGCACGACTTTGTTTTTTTCTTCCAGCCTGCTCTTTCGTATGCATGAATGGGCCCGTTTCCGCTACGGTGTGTTTAAGAGTACGGAAAACGGGGAGACTCAATTTCCGGAGACCCATTCCTCGGGGGCCACGGTGAGCAGCACAACTTCTTTTTGTAGAGTGTCCGCGATATTTTCTATCGGCAACTAACTCTCGGAATTCTGCAATAGCAACACTGGAAGGATGCAGTGTTCACTGCGCTTGTTGCCCTAAATGTGCGCGTCTTCTACTCATTCATAGTGGTATTATTTGCTCCCGATCCTACTATGCACCACGTTTGCGGACACACTTCACTCATGACAAGGCGGAAAAATGACATGGCAAATTGAAGACAATATTGTCGCAGCCTATTAGGAGACGGGAAAGTCGGCGAAGAGGACGTGTAAAAGCACTTTTATGAGAGGAGTCAACGCGACGCCGTTGTCGTCTCTGTTTTTCCACTCGCGCGCCACTTCAGCGTCGTTCTCATCGCCTGGCACATACCCAAATCTACAAATCTTACTAAGGCTTAAAATATCGCAAACAACGTCTGATCGTTCCTCAAAGCCTCCTGTTAAGCTACTCTGCTCGAGAGAGTTTGACTGTTCGATGTTGACTGGGTCAGCTTCCACTGACAGCATGTCCGGACCCAGAAATTCTTAGCACCCTCTGTTGCGTTAGAGGTCTGCCCGCCGTCTTGGTCAGATTCTCCGGTGCTGCTGGGTACTAAGGCCATGTTTTAATTGTACATATCGTCAGAGAGGTTGCGGTCGAATACTACACCACGGAGGACAATTCCTGATCTCTTGAGGGAAAGTCGCTGTTCAAGATTAGTGGACCTTTCTTATATGGTTGTACCTCGATTAGTATAGCCCCCTCGCTCTCGGAATGTTTTGCTGTTGTCAGGCGTCAGTCCAAGCTTGCAGATGTTGTGCACTGGAGAATATCAAATGCAGATACACCATCGTAAAAAATGGAAAAAAAAACACGGGGGAGAGGGGGTGGATTTGAACTTCCGACTACCGCGACAGGGCATTCGGCATAGCTGAATAAGATAAACCCGCAGGCAGCTAGGCTACCTTGTGGCCGAAAAGCACGGCCCACATGCCCCTACGCGCCTAAGAGATCCGCTGATTTGCCTGCTCTTTGGCACTTTTGCGGTTTTGCGGGATTGCGGGTGATAGGATGCAGGATATAGTGTCAATTCTTCGTGGTCCTAGTCTCTGGTTTCCCGAATCTGACGCTTGCACGTGGTCTTGAACGAGCCCAGGTACACGATATATTTTCGTTGAACTTGAACTGCACTTAACACTTGTGTGTAAAAATAAAAAGGGGCAAGTTTTCAGCGCTTACCGAGAGGCGCCGGGTCGCTATGATCCGCTCGTCGCGTCTGCTTGTCCCTTGGCACCCGAAAACTAGCGCTTCCTGGTAGCTATTCAGTATGGTGAGTCGTGCCGCCGCATTAATACCGCTCTGAGTTTCGCGCAAAGCAGGCGACCTTGACCGCTCCCAATAGTGTCTTCAGCCTTGCTACAGCTTTGGACAGCAGTTAAAGTAGAGGTAATTTATTTTATTTATTTATTTATTTTATTTATTTTATTGTACCCTCAAGACCGAAGTATTACAGAGGGGAGTGGAAACAAAATATACACAAATAAATAAACAAAGCAGCAATAAACAACAAATGTGATTAGTTAATTGCATCCGGGAGTAATGATGTCTGATAATGCCGAAGGAAACTTTGAGTTGTCCTTTATTGCGACAACTGCGCCGGGAAGGTGGTTCCATTCCTGAGAGGTCCTAGGAACGAATGATTCGTTGCAGGTTCTGGTGCGGCACTGAATGATTCCAACCTTGTGGCTATGGTCGATGCGAGAGGAAATGTAGGTAGGAGGTGATATTAGATTATCGCGTAGGTAGGAATTGTGGAAATATAGTTTATGAAATAAAGCAAGGCAAAAGCACTTACGCCGGGCTGAGAGAGGAGCAAGCAGCAAAGAGTTTTTCATGGCAGTTACACTTGATGTACGGCTGTAGTTGCTATGAATGAAACGTACGGCATTGTTTTGGATTAGTTCGAGTGATTGAGTAAGGGTTTCGAGGTGCGGGTCCCAGATGGATGAAGCGTACTCCATTTTACTCCTAATAAGTGTTTTGTATAGAATTAATTTTAATGATGTAGGAGCAGAAGAGAAGTTTCGGCGGAGATAACCTAGCATGCGATTAGTATTGCTAATTACGTTATCGATGTGCAACGACCAGGAAAGTGATGAGGTTATGTGGACGCCTAGGTATTTATACGAGGTTACGACCTCCAGGGGAGTATCATTAAGGTAATAGTTCGGCGGAGGAATATGGCTGCGAGTTACTCACTTACGTTAAGTTGCATTAACCATTCGTCACACCAGTTAGAGATAGCGTTTATATCGTCCTGTAAGAATTTGTTATCAGATTTGTCCGAGATTTCACGGAGGATAACACAGTCATCTGCGCAAAGGTAAATGTTAGAACAAACGTCATTGGGTAAGTCGTTAATGTAAATTAAAAAAAGAAGAGGGCTTATAACAGATCCTTGGGGCACACCAGAGTCTACAGGATTAGATGAGGACATATGATTTTCAACCACGACATACTGTGACCGATTAAAGAGAAAATGTTCAAGCCATGCAAACAGGTGAGGATCAAGATGAAGTTTACTAAGTTTAAATAGAAGTAATTTATGGCACGCTTTGTCGAAGGCCTTGGCGAAATTAAAGAAAACACAGTCTGCGAAAGAACCTTTGTCGAGAATAAGATGAAGGCTGTGAGTAAAAGAAAGAAGTTGGGTTTCACATGACAAGTTTTTTCGGAAACCATGTTGTGCTTTTGTAAAAAATGAATTATTGTGTAAGTGCTTAGCTAAATGTGAGTACAGAATATGTTCAAGAACCTTGCAAGGAATGCTTGTGAGGGAAATGGGGCGGTAGTTCAGCGGCGAATGTTTGCTACCGGACTTATGAAGTGGGACCACCTTCCCGACCTTCCAATCTGTAGGTAGCCGATGGGTATATAGGGATTGCTGAAAATTTTTCGAAAGCAGAACAGATGAATAAACAACAGTATTTTTCAGGAATTTCGCGTTAACCAAATCAGCACCAGGACTTGATGACAACTTAAGACCTTTAATTACATTTTCGACCCCAAGAGGTTCAATGATAATAAAGTCCATAGGTGGGTAATTGCAAGACTCGAGCGTTGGAAGCACAGGGTTACTACATACGATAAAGTTGTTACAGAACACAGAGTTAAGGATATGAAGACATACATCTTCGGGCACCGGTGAACCGCTGGAATCAATCAACGTGATTGAATTATCTTTGGAAGGGTTAATAACACGCCAAAACCTTTTAGGGTCATTCGCAAGCATTGTGGGCAAAGTGTGTACTTTGAATGTCTTTTTGGCAAGTTTAATAGCTTCTGTGTAAGTACTATTTGCCTCCTTATAAGCGTCCCATTTCGATGCCAGTGAACTTTTATTGGCTATTCGATACAGTCGTTTTTTTCGGTTTGAAAGCCTTTTTAACTTGGAATTGAACAAGGGTTTCTTAACATTGCAGGATATTATGCTTGATGGAATAAACTTGTCGGTGAGCTCATGTATCTTATTTTTGAAAACGGTCCAGTTCTCATCAACCGTGCGATCATCAAATTGGCTTAGGAAAGGATCAAGAAAATTAGGTAGATGAATATTAATATCGTCAAAGTTTGCCCTATCGTAGTGGTAAATTATTTTTTTTTCAACAATTGGTTTTATCACAGGAGATAATATGTTGAAAGAAAGACCCAGGTGATCGCTTAAGCCCGGTAAGCATGAAACATTGGTAACTATGTCAGGATGAGAGCATAATATTAAGTCAAGGAGGTTAGCGGCGCTTTCCGAGATCCTCGTTGGTTCTAATACTAATTGTGTTAGGGAAAACAAAGAGCAGAGATCAAGAAAGTCGTTACTTTGCGAAGAAAATGGATAACAGTGCGGAGGTCCAGTAGTCCAGCATATGTTTGGGAAATTGAAATCCCCCAATAATATGATGGGGTTCGAAGGATGCCGCAAAGTAAGGGTGTTAAGCACATCGTGAAGCTCAGTGGTGAAAGTGGATGGGTAGGATGGAGAGCGGTAGCAGACAACAATCGTAATTTTACGGTAACCGATATCGACGCACGCGCACACAACTTCCAGGTTACAGTATAAGTGGACTTGATGACCTTGCAGGGATATTGAAATAGCGGGTAGTACGCCTCCGCCTTTGCGATTAGTGCGATCGCAACGGAAAGTGTGAAACCGAGACAAGTCAAAGATTTCACAATCTTGCACATGGGGTTGTAGCCACGTTTCTGTTAATGCAATGATACCAGCATTACAGCTATCGATGAGCGATTCTAGTTCCACGCGTTTGCGAAACACACTTCAAGCGTTTCCAACAAGCACGGAGACTTGTGGTGTTAAAGATACGCCAATGCCCTTTGCGCATTGCTATGTAGCAGGATGATGACGCAGATTGCCAGGTGCGCTTGCGTGATCTGGAACACTACTTTTAACTTGCTTAACGCTGTCAGTTGTTGAGTCATACATAAAACATTGATTATCAATGAAAAGCTTGTTAAAACGTAGTTTAAATGAGGGGGAAATAGGTTGGTTTTTAGCAAATTCGAGAAACTTTTTTCGAGCGAGCCTTGTCGCAGGCGAGTAGTACTCAGTTACTGAAATGTGACTATTTTTAAGCTTGCTGCGCGACGAAAGTACGCTCTCCTTAATTTTGAAATTTGTTAGTTTCATTATAACCAGACGACATTTTGTGTTTGAAAAAGTCCCGATTCGATGCGCCCGTTCAACTGAGTTTGGTGGCAAGGCATTTCCCATAGCTGACGACAGGGCATCCACGGTTTTTTGTTCAGTTTGCAGCCATGACTCATGGGAATCGGGTATGCCGTGAAAAACCAAGTTATTCCGCCTTGACCTGTCTTCCAAGTCGTCTAAGCGCGAGACTATGGTGTCCTGCTGCTTTTTTGACCGTTCAGCGCTCTCTTGAAGTATGGCGATATCTTTGGAAAAATGTGTCTAAGGCTTCAGATTTTTTCTCAAGTGATTCGAGACGGCGGAAAATATCAGTTAGCTTGCCTTCGATTGCGTTTTGGCTGGCTTTCACATCCTTCATATCTGATTTGATTGAATGAGACGAAGTAAATGGCACTGCGGGGGGGGGGGGGGGGGGGAGTGTTGAATGGCCCCATAGTTTTTCTGGGAACTTTGTGGGCCAAAACGCTAGAGAGTTCTGAATTGTATGCCTCACCTACCCTGCAGTGGTGCCTTCTTTGAACTGCCGGACCTGGCATTAACATGTCGCACATGTAAGCAATTCACGGCTCTGCTATCACCGCTGTCGCAATACAATTCTTGTGAATACAAACGAAAATGAGCAAGAAAGGCCAACTGCACATGTAGTCGAAAGGGATGGACGCCTATACGATCGTTCTGATGGGCTGAAAATCTGTGTGTTAACTTTGCAGCTAGGTGTTGTTGCTACTTGCTTTTTCTTATTCTTTGCGTGAATACTGCAAACAAGAACCGTCCCATTATTTTTCTCTGTTCCCGTTGTGCGGAAATTTCGTATCCTGAAAGAAAGTCCGTTTTGGCATCTGCCACCATTCAACGCTTTAGGGAATAAATACTACGGGGAATGGGGGTGATGGAAATTTATGACGATGAGCTAAACGAGAACAAGGTGAGAGCAGCCGTTTTGGCTAGTCGGCTTGTCTTTGTCAAGGCACATGTAGGCTCACCCCACATGTATTGCATGAAACCCTGCCTGAGGTGTAGTGAACGTTCGCATAAGCCACCTTGCTAGAATATCTGATCAAAGGGGAAGTGATGGTCTGATGTGAATGAGACGACTCGTTAAGAGTATCTATAAACAGGCGTGGGAGAGCAGAAAAAAAAAATGTACTTTTATGCGTGCGTTGATTGCACGACTTTATTTTTTTCTTCCAACCTACACATTCGTATACATGAATGGGCCCATTTCCGCTACGGTGTCTTTTACGAGTACGGTAAACGGGGAGACTCAATTTTCGGAGATCTACTCCTCTGGGGCACGGTGAGCTGCACAACTTCTTTTTGTGGAGTGTCCGCGATATTTTCCATCCGCAACTCACTCTCGGAATTCTCTAATAGCAACGCTGGAGTGATACCGTGTTCGGTGCGCTGGTTGCCTTTAATGTGCGCGTCTTCTGCTCATTCGTTGTGTTATTCTTTGCTCCCGACCCTACTACGCACCGTGTGTGTGGGCACACTTCACCCGTGGCCAGTTGGAATAATGACATGGCAAATTAGAGACATTATCATATTTGCTTTCCTAAGTGTCCAAAAGGAACTAGTGTTGTATATACGCATTAATGACTCTAGTTCTTCTAAAATGGTACCTTGAGCGGATTTTACTCAGCTGCAC